>NC_138498.1:126919959-127580700 GCF_964252035.2 Podarcis erhardii | reverse complement strand
GTGGTGAAAACAGACAAAAATGTTTAATAAAAAGCAATTGGTCTTTTATGCCACATCAGCCGTAAAGGCAGGGGGAGGGGTGGGATGGGGGGGCTTCTGTGGGGCAAGTGCCCCAGCTTCAGGGGCTTCCCCACTCCTGGAGTCACGAGAGAGTGGACGGCCTTGCAGTGGGCACTTGGCAAGTTTCTGGCTGCTGGGGGGGGCAGCTTCTGCCCGTGTCCAGGTCGGGCTGAGAGAGAGAACTTCACCCAGAAGCCCCCCAACTGTTCTCTGCCCCCCCCCCAAGGAAGGGTTCTAGAGTTGTGGGTGGCCAGAGCAAAGTATTTGGGAGCGTGAGTGTGCAAGGGCCTCACTCTCAAGGGAAGGTGGGGCAAGCTCTGTCGGGCATAATTCTATTGGGGGGGATGCACCCGAAAAAGAAAGGGTGGGGTTAGTATATGACCCGTGACAGGTTAGTTAATAACAGAATTCTCTGGATCCTGAGATCTGAGGCACAGGACTCAATGCTCTCTCCAGCAAGAGGGAGCCCCCAGCAGAGTTGAGAATCACAGAATTACGCAGCACAGCGAAGCGCGGGAATAAGAGGCTGTTCTACCTTTCAAATAGGCAGGGCTTTGTTTCCAGCCCCCTTGCAGTGAACAGGCCCCACTGTTAGTCCCTTGGAATGCTTTACTTACAAAGTCCAAAGGTCAGATTCATGTGTTATTCCATGCAGCAGCAAGAACTTAGGAGACACGGTCCCTGGTCAGCTTCACGCGGCGGAAGAGAAAGAAGAAAGAAGCTTCACTTTGTCACCGGAGTCTTAACCCCTCGGGCATTCACTAGCCCTCAGTTTGCTAGTTAGATTTGACTGCAGTCTCCAACAGAAATGGTCGCCCAGCTGACCATTTGCAGAGAAAGGGTCTGATCCGGCCAAAAGGCAACCTGATCCTTGCAATACATTCCGAATCATCGTCACTGTGTAATCCTAAGATCTGTTTGATGGGGGACCTGGGAAGGGGGTTTTAGAGCCAATGTTGGGTGGCTGCCTGCCTGCCAGGGATTCTTCAGCTACAATTTTTGCATTACAGGGGGTTGGACTAGATGACCCCCGGAGAGCCCCTTCCAACTCTACAGTTCTACAGTTTAATGATGATTGTATCTTCTTAGAAGGTTGCATTACCTTGCAAGAGGGGTGGCTGGGAAGGGACCCTCTACTTCTGAACCTGCCACTATGCTGCCAACCGAAAGCACCCCCATCCCGAGGGAGGGAGGGAGGGAGGGATAGAGGGAGGGGTGGCCTTCCTTCCTCTGCTGCCCCCAGGAGGCTCTGGAGCTTGTCCCCATCTTCAGCCCATGACCGCAGCCCACTGAGGTCCAGCTCCAGAGCCTTCTGGCGGTTCCCTCCCTGCGAGAAGTGAGGTTACAGGGAACCAGGCAGAGGGCCTTCTTGGTGGTGGCGCCTGCCCTGTGGAACGCCCTCCCACCAGATGTCAAGGAAATAAACAACTAACTGACTTTCAGAAGACATCTGAAGGCAGCCCTGTTGAGGGAAGTTTTTAATGTTTAATGCTGTATTGTGTTTTTCAAATTTGGTTGGGAGCCGCCCAGAGTGGCTGGGGAAACCCAGCCAGATGGGCGGGGTATAAATAATAAATTATTATTATTTTTATTATTATTATTATTGGGAGAGGAGCAGCTGCAAGGTGGGTTTTCACACACTTCCATCAAAGTCTTCCATCAAAGACAGCCTGCCCCAGAGCTCAGACACTATGGGGAGGGGGGGTGTTTGGGTGACCCACACTGCTGCTGGAAGGGCCAAGGCTAGCAGGTCAGCCTCCCAGAGGGAGGGAAGTGCCATGGGTCCGGCTCTGTCAGCCATGCCATGCAGGGCGCAAGTGGGCGAGCGGCAGGGATCTGGGCCCTTGAATTCCTCTTGCTGATAACTCAAGAGATACCGAGTGGCACTTCTTCTGCAGGCCTCACCTTTTATTTATTTGCAGCAAGTGACCTCGAGGCAACTCGCAAGCATGTAAGAGTGCAATTCTAAAAATGGCCAGCAAGACAAAAGCACCAGACATATATAGATATAAAAGCAGCAGCTGAGAGCGGGAGGGAAGGTGGATGCAAAGCTCTCCATTGTGCTTTGCTTGGGGGGCCAGAGCAGAGGGAGCCTGGGGGGGGGGCTGGAATGAGGGGGGGGTTCCTCAAGGGCAGGGTCTTGGGTGCTTCTGTGCTTGCTTACTCGGATTGTGGATCACAGAATCATAGAATTGTTGAATTGGAAGCAATCCTGAGGGTCATCTAGCCCACGCCCTGGGGCAATGCAGGAATCTCAGCTCAAGCATCCCTGACAGATGGCCACCCAGCCTCTGCTTGAAAACCTCCAGGGAAGAAGAGTCCCTCTCCCTGAGGAGACCATTCCCCAGTCGAGCAGCCGCCAGCCCCCTCCTGGGGCAGCGCTCGGGCGCAAGAGCAGCCTTACAGCAGGTCAGGTCAGGAGACAAAGGACCCCAGACTGGCCTCACAAACAGGCCAGGGTCCTCCTCTAGGTCTGCTGAAACAGCACTTGCGTGGGAAAATCAGTGGTGGGGCAGGGAATAGAAAAGGTTCCCCCAAAGGTGCCTGCTGCCTTGAAAGTGCCAGCCCTTTCCCAAGAACCTCTTCCTACCACCTTCAAAGGACAAAACACACAAATGCATGCCATAACAACTACCAGAACAAGAGCTCCCTCTCTCCCACACACTTTAAAAGAGCACAGATTGTGTAATCAACCCAAGGCCTGCTTGAAGAGGGACGTTTCCGCCTGGTGCCCAAAGGTGTCTTGTGAAGGCCTCCTGCAAATGGGGAGCCACCGCAGAAGAGGACCTGCTCTTGTCTTGCCACCCCCTTGATCTCTCGCAGAGGAGACACACAAAGAAGGGCCTTGGATGGGGAACGCAGAGTCCAAGGGAGCCTCAAGGGCCAGCCAAGGATCCAGGAGGACCCTAAGCTATGTCCCCGCTCCTCCCGAGGGACCCCATCAAGAGCAGGCCGTGTCCCAGTCTTGTCTGGGTGGAGCTTCCCTTGCTTGGTTCTCATCCAGTCGGTTCCAGGCACAACCCCTGCTTCGGAGAAGATAAAAAGGTCAAGGACCCAGCCAAAGGCAACGATGGGGTTGCGCCACTCATCTCGTTTTCAGGCCAGGGAGGAGATACTGCAAAACACTGATCTGTCTGCAATGGGGTGGGGGCAGCAGAGAAACTGCAACCCCAAGTTCCCCCATCCTAGGGGTCTGATGGCCAGTGGCCTGTTTGGGGGTGTAGCACTTCCAAGCGAGGGTCTCTCCTGGAGATCTCTGAGCCTGGTCAGCAATCTGGCCGCAGCAGTTTGGGCCAGTGAGATTTTCTGAGCCCTTTCAAAGGGCATCCCTGGCAGGACGGCACCCAGCAAAGCTGAAAGGCAGGAGATTTCAGGCCACTGTGGGATTTGCTGCCACAAGATGCAGCGGCGATCACCAGCACCCATGTTTTTAAAGCAGCGTCAAGTAGGTACTTCAAGGACTCCGGATTCCATGTGCCCTTGGGGCGCGCACACACCTGCTCATTTGCAGTGTTTGGGTCTTTTCAGTTGTTAGGAAAATTCGGAGGGTTCCTTCCTTGGAGCAGACAGCCAGAAACCTCTAAGGAAAGAGGAGTCAGGTACACAGGGTAGGCTGAACAGAGATTTCTTCGTCATTAAGACAGCGCTGAATGGTCAGCCACAAGGCTGTTGCCACAATCATGGTCTGACCACAGTACATGCCCTCAGGCTCTTATAGGCCACTCCTCTATCAGGTAAATACATGCAATCCTCGCGCCCATATCATTTTTGCAATATTATTGGCTAAAGCAATGCGTAAGCAGCTCACGGACACACTACCTGGCCTTCCAATTGGGCACACCATATTTGGAATTGTTTTCTGCTTAGAAACTCCTGTTATCTTATTAAGGTGTCATCTTCAAATCATTCCTTTTCAGCAGGTTTGGGCTTGTTACCATTCTGACTCCTAAGCATAGGCAGTAATTTCAGTTTTAACTACTTCTATATACGTATCCAGAAAAAACTGCTCCCTTTCCCTTATGGGGTATTCCAGAGCCCGTACAGAGTCCTTATGTGGGTTCCCTATTGGTAGGAGAAAATAACAGAGGCCAGCCAGAGTATATTGAGAAGCAAAGCAGCTAGTAAGCCTGATCTTTATTCAAGGAACTGTTGCAATAGCGTCCCCACTCAGCACACACGAGGGAGGAGAACCCTGAACAATGGTGTGCAAGCCCATATATAGACTTGCAATTGTCCCCCCAGTAGCTCAAGACCACACCTCATACATACATACATAACAGAAGAGGCAGTCTCCAGCAGAAATACTGCCTGCCAGGATACCTGACAATGGTCACTGATTGCTTTACCTGGGCAGCCTGGCCATTCTTTTGTGATGGTTAATACTTTAGTTCCTGAATCCAGGTAACAGGGTCACCCTATTCATCCACAAATATGCCCTTAAGACAGGATTTGAAATCAAAAAGACAATGGGAAGGCTTTTGCCATTTGCCTCCCTTACTGCAGAGGAATATTTGAGGTCATTGGGAAGAGTCAAAATGGCTGCAGCATTGCTCTCCCGTACTATCTCAGACACATGATTCATATATTTAGATATGTGTGCATTTATGAATATTTATTCTATATTTGAGACCTTAAAATTATAATAATAATAATAATAATAATTTTTATTTATACCCCGCCCTCCCCAGCCAAGGCCAGGCTCAGGGCGGCTTACAAGCAATAAGAAAAACAAGTTGAATGATTACAACTTAAAAACAAATTTAAATACAACATTAAAATACTGAAACATTAAAATATTAAAATGTAGCCTCATCGCAGGAGGAGAAGGAAAGGAAAAAAGAAAGAGAGGGAGGGAATCAAATTGGCTCCAAGCCAAAGGCCAGGCAGAACAACTCTGTCTTACAGGCCCTGCGGAAAGAAATCAGATCCTGCAGGGCCCTGGTCTCATGAGGCAGAGCGTTCCACCAGGCCGGAGCCAGAGTTGAAAAGGCCCTGGCTCTGGTTGAAGCCAATCTAACTTCCTTAGGGCCTGGGACCACTAGGGTGATGCTATTTATGGACCTTGAGGCTCTCCGTGGGGCATACCAGGAGAGGCGGTCCCGTAGGTACGAGGGTCCTAGGCCGTGAAGGGCTTTAAAGGTCAAAAGCAGCACCTTAAATCTGACCCTGTGCTCCACCGGGAGCCAGTGCAGCTGGAAAAGCACTGGGTGAATATGCTCCCATGGCAGAGACCCCGTGAGGAGCCTCGCTGCAGCATTCTGTACCTGCTGGAGTTTCTGGGACAGCTTCAAGGGCAGCCCCGCATAGAGCGAATTACAGTAGTCAAGCCTGGAGATGACCGTCGCATGGATCACTGTGGCCAGGTCGGGGCGGGAAAGGTAAGGGACCAACTGCTTGATGCGGCGAAGGTGGAAAAATGTCGCCTTGGCTGTTGCTGTAACTTGTGCCTCCATGGAAAGGGAGGCGTCAAGGATTACACCCAAACTCTTAACGGAAGGCAATGGCACTAATTGGGCCCCCGCAAGAGAAGGGAGTTGGTCCCTCATCCCCATGAAGTCCCGACCTAGCCATAGGACCTATGTCTTCGAAGGATTTAGTTTCAATCGGCTCCCACGAAACCATCCAGCCACAGCTTCCAAGCATCTGGTCAGTGTGTTCGGGGCCGAGTCGGTGTGGCCATCCATCAGCAGATAGAGCTGAGTGTCATCAGTATATTGATCACAGCCCAGCCCAAAGCTCCGGATAATCTGGGCAAGGGGGCGCATAAAGATGTTAAAAAGCATCGGGGAGAGAATTGCGCCCTGCGGCACTCCACACACCAAGGAGTGGCGCGACATTTCCCTCCCTAGTGCCACCCTCTGTCCCTGACCAGAGATAAAAGAGCACAACCAGTTACGGGCTATGCCCTGTATCCCCACGTCTGTGAGGCGATGGTCCAGAAGATCATGATCGACCATGTCAAAGGCTGCTGACAAATCTAAAAGGATCAGCAGTCCTGACCCGCCTCAATCCAGTTGTCTACGGAGATCATCCGTTAGGGCAACCAGAGCCGTCTCTGTTTTTATAACAATAACATTATGCATGCCCCCTCTCTAATACACATATTTCTAACAGAGTTTAGTAAAAAGGCAAATGACATAATGACATGGTTAATATAATGGATGAAGAAAATGGATAGAGAAAAGTTTCTATCTCTCCTGTAGCGTAAGACACCCCATGAAGCTGAACAATGCAAGATTCAGAATTCAATAAAAAAGGACTTATTGGTTAATCTATGGAACTCCCTCCCAAAGGAGACAGCCCAGCTTTGAAGTTCACGGAGGAGGAGCTACCAACCACAATGGCTGGAAACCGCAGCAGGGGAGGCTTCCTTTTGCGCTTGGATCCTGTCTGCAGGCGTGTCCCTCTGGCCTAATCCAGCTGCTGCAGGTTCTCCTGGCGCCCTTAGGCAACAATAACTATATATATATTTAAAGAATATTTATTAAGAATTTAAGAATTACAAAAAAGAAAAGAAAGAGTTAAACATAACAAAACAATACAGTACAATACTAAAACAAAAACACTACCTATACATAACAGAACAAAACAAAAACAATTAAAAAACACACACCCAATACTTTCAATATTATCTTTCATTTACTTGTTTCAGCGACCTCCTCACACCTCCCTCTTTTGTATTCCACTTCAATTAATTGTTTCAGCAAATCCTTTCCATCTTCCTCAATTTTCTGTCCTATAATTTATCTTAACCCATTTTAACCTTATTTTTCCCTTAAATCCATTTACAATCTATTGTACTTAATTCTTTATAGCATTTCTGCTAAAGCCATGTAACTTCATTCCAACATCTTTCTAACATTCATTAATTCTACGGTGTTTCTGTAAGTAATCTTTAAATTTCTTCCAATCTTCTTCCACCAACTCTTCTCCCTGGTCTCGGATTCTGCCAGTCATTTCCGCCAATTCCATGTAGTCCAACAACTTCATCTGCCATTCTTCCCGGGTGGGTAAATCTTGTGTCTTCCAATACTTTGTGATGAGTATTCTTGCTGCTGTTGTTGCATACATAAAGAAAGTTCTATCCTTCTTTGGCACCAATTGGCTGACCATGCCCAGGAGAAAGGCCTCTGGTTTCTTCGGGAAGGTATATTTAAATACCTTTTTCATTTCATTATAAATCATCTCCCAGAATGTCTTAATCCTTGGGCATGTCCACCAAAGGTGAAAGAATGTACCTTCAGTCTCATTACATTTCCAACACTTATTATTGGGCAAATGGTAAATTTTTGCAAGCTTGACTGGTGTCATGTACCACTTATAAATCATTTTCATTAAATTCTCTCTTAGGGCATTACATGCCGTAAATTTCAAACCTGTGGTCCATAACTGTTCCCAGTCAGCCATCATAATGTTATGTCCAACATCTTGTGCCCATTTAATCATAGCAGATTTCACTGTTTCATCCTGAGTGTTCCATTTCAACAGCAAGTTATAAATTCTTGACAAATTCTTAACTTTGGGATCTAGCAATTCTGTTTCCAATTTTGATTTTTCCACCTGGAAGCCAACTTTTTTGTCCAAATTATATGCCTCCATTATTTGGTAATAATGGAGCCAACCTCGCACTTTGTTTTTTAATTTTTCAAAACTCTGCAGTTTTACTCTGTCTCCATCTTGTTCCAAGATTTCTCAAGATTTCAGCCATTTGGCCTCCATACTGAGTTTTTTCTGTGCCTTCGCTTCCATTGGTGACAACCATCTGGTTTCTCTTCAGATCATATAAATCTTTCGCCTTTTAACAATATTTATACCCCGCACTCTGGGCGGCTCCCAATAAAATATTAAAAACACGATAAAACATCAGTCATTAAAAACTTCCCTAAACAGGCCTGCCTTCAGATGTCTTTTAAAAATAAGATAGCTGCTTATTTCCTTGACATCTGATGGGAGGGCGTTCCACAGGGCGGGTGCCACCACCGAGAAGGCCCTCTGCCTGCTTCCCTGTAACTTGGCTTCTCGCAGGGAGGGAACCGCCAGAAGGCCCTCGGCGCTGGACCTCAGTGTCCGGGCAGAATGATGGGGGTGGTGTTACGGCAAAAATCTGGGTGCGAGGCTACTCTGCCACCCAGCTCATCAGACCAAGTCCGTGGGTCCCTGCGGAGGAAAATGAGCTCAGCCGGAGACAGGAGCAAACTGCAGAAGATCCAAGTTTATTGCGCAACAGGTTCAAGGTGAGATTGAACAGTGAGAAAGGGGTGACATGAGTTTTTGAAACTCCCTCCATGTCCCAGAATACAGTGCAAAACACGTCATGAATACATCACAGAAAGGTGGGGTTACACAGATCAGCACTTCAGAAAGGTGGAGGGGTTACACAGATCAGCACTTCAGGAAGGTGGGGGGGTTACACAGATTAACATATGGAGGAGGGAGGGGGGAATATGCAGAGCTGGAGATATGCACAGATAAACACTTCCTGGGGATGAGAAAACAATGGTCCCAAATATGCATAGTCTGCCACCTGACATTGCCTGGAGGAAAGGCTGATCAGAGATTTGAACGGATTAGGGTCTTGACACCTTGAGGGATTATGGAGGACAGGGGAGGGGTGATGGAGTCCTAGAGAAATTGAGCAGATATATTGTAGCGAAGAAGGTGAATAAGACATGCCCCCCCCCCTTCCGTAACAGTGGAGACGCTCCTTCAGGTCTGCTGGGCCAAGGCTGCTTAGGGTTTAGGTTCAGCGTCTGAGCATCGCAAGGCTACCCAAAGGTCCCTTCTCCCAAGGGCAGAAGGGCGGCTTCCCGACAGACAGAAACTCGTCAGGCGAACCTTCTCCTGTGTCTCCTCCACCTGTTGAACTTCTGCCTGTCCAGAGGCTGCTCTTTCTCTTTGGGAGAGTTTTCTGTGCCAGGCTGTCCACAGACAGAGATGATGGTGGTGGTGGTGGTGATCATCATCATCATCATCATCATCATCATCAAAAATCTGACTTCTGCCCCGCCCATCTGGCTGGGTTTCCGCAGCAACTCTGGGCGGCTTCCATAGAAAAGCTTCCAAAGCCATCCCAAGACCAGCCCTTCGAAGCTCCCCCCTCCAGGGCTGGCTCCGTTTGCTGCCCGCTGCTCTGGCCAAGCTGGGCTGGGGGCGGGAGAGGCGCCCCGGCCACCTCGGCCTCGGCGTCTCCACCCAGCCCGGAGCCCTTCCCGGCCCCCGCCGCTTCCGTACAACATGATGGCTGCCTCCACGAAGCGGGAAGACGACAGGAGCATGCGCAGAGGCCGAGGAACGAGGGCGACCGCGGACGAGTCCCTGCGCAGCCAATAGGAGGCTCGGGGGGAAGAGGGCGCGGGGCGCATGCGCGGGCACCTCAGCGCCCAGGAATTCATTCCCGCGGAATGGAGGGAACTGACCGGCCTGGGCTCCTCGGGGCGGCGGGGCGCGGAGGGCGAGGGGGCCTCTTCCCCTAAGGCAAGGCCTCACGCGGCGGGAAGGGACCGGGCCGGGGCGGCCCAAGCTAACGGCTCCTTGGGAGTTTGAATCGCGGGCGCGTGACGGCGGTCACGTGGCCGGAAGAGGCGCCTCTTCCGTAGGACGGCAAGGCGGCGGCGCCCCCCCGAGGCCGCCTCGGCTAGGCCTCCCGTGCGGGGCGGGGAGCCGGGGAGCCGCGGGCGAAGCGCCCGACGCTCGGCCGCAGCAGGGCCGCCAAGCGCCGCAGAGCCAGCGCGGGAAAGCCGCCCCCGGCGCCCGGCTCCTCGCCGGACGGCAAGATGGCGGGAAAGGCGGGGACTTCCGGTCCTGCGCAGTGGGCCGCGAGGGAGGGAGGGAGGCATTTCTTCTTGGCCGGCCGCCGAGGAGGGAAGGGAAGCGAAAGCGAAGCCGGAGGGCGGCGGCCGGGGGCGCCGAGAGAGAGAGAGAGAGGGGGCCGGGCCGGGCCGGGTCTGGGGCCCCGGCTCTTGGGCCAGGTGGGCGGGGCAGGGGGAGGGGAGGGGAGGGGAGACCCCCCCCCCGGTGCGGGGTCTCGAGCAGGTGAAGAACGCTCCTCTTTCCTTCCGGCAGGGGACGCCCGAGGGGCTCTTCCGCCTGGCCCTCCGCCTGGGCTGCGCGGCCCCCGCTCGGCCCGGCTCGGCTCGGCCCGCCCCCCCGCCCCTGCCGGCGCCGCCATGGCTTCCCCCCCCAGCGGCAGCATCATCATCCTGGACGAAGACGAGGAGCCCCCCCTGGCGCCCCAGCAGCCCCCGGCCCAGCCCGCCGGCCCAGCGGGGCAGAGAGCCCCCGCCCCCGGGAAGGACCCCGCCAGCCTCAAGGCCGAGAACGAGCGGCTCTTTGCCCAGGTGAGCTCGGGAGACCCCCGCAGGCGGGGGGATGGAGCGAGGCGGGGGGGGGTCTTCTTGCCCTGCCCTGCCCTGCCCCCCCCCCCCGGCTGGGCTTCCTTCTTCCCCAAGTCCTTTCTCGGCTGGGCTTAGTGACTCAGAACTGCTTTTGGGCGGGGAGGGGGGCGAGGGCTGGCCTTTCCTCTTCCCTCCGGAGTTGGGGAGCTGGTCGGCCTGCGCTCCTGGTGGTGGCCCGCCTGAAGCTGCCGGGGGAGGAATGGTGCCTGTCGTCTGCAGGTTCGGATTCCACCGTGGGCAGCAGGGCACCCAGCCCTCGTGGCCCCCAGAAGGCCTCAGGCCTTCTTAGGGTGGTCCTTGCTAGCCATGTTGAAGGTCCGCACTTGTCAGAAGCTGGTCTTTTAGCGGCAGCTCTGGAATTCCCTGTCTGTTGATGTCAGGAGTGGTGTGTTTGCTGTGCTTTTTTTGGCTCCTACTCAAGGAATTTCTGTGCAGATGAACCTGCCCAGACATTTAGAAACGCGGTGTTATTATTATTAACAAAGTTCATTGCCAAAAGGTGCCTAGATGTTTTGTTGTGGCGACTGCAGCCTAGGTTTAAGGTGGCATTTGGTGCTTTGCTAATATTCTGTATATGAGCTTTTAACACTGGCAAGGCCTCAGTGGGCAGCTCTCCAAAGCTTCTCCCCTCTCTGGGCCTAGAGCAGGAGTCGGCAAACCAAGGTTTGCGGGCTGGATCAGGCCCAATTCCCTTCTAGATCCAGCGCATGGACAGACCAGGAATCCAGGCAGCCAGCGCGCAATGTTTTTTAGGACTCATCCAGGCTTGGGGGTCAAAAGCGAGGTGGGCAGTTGCTTGAAACAAGCCCCTTTTCTGTCCATCGTGCGCGCGCTGCAATCTTTGCTTCCAGGGTGGGGAAGAGGGAAAAGGATTCAAGAATGGCACGCTTACCTCAGCCCCCCACCCTGCCTTATGAGAGAAATAATAACTGTCAATGCGTAAAATGCAAAGGAAGCAGCGTGGGGGTGTGAGGGAACACCCCCACCCCCGCAAATCACATTTGGGTAACGTTGGGGTTGGTCCAAGTAAGAGTTTTTGCCAAAAAAGCGGGTCATAATCATGGCAACATATAGTCCGGCTCCCCACAAGGTCTGAGGGACAGTGGACTGGCCCCCTGCTGGAAAGGTTTGCTGACCCTGACCTAGAGCCCAGCATCCCAAAGACTGCGGTTAAGCAGAGTGTGAAAGCATATAGGGGGAAAGGTCAAGGACCCCAGGATGGTGAAGTGCAGTCCAAGGCCTAGAATCATAGAATCATCATAGAGTTGGAAGAGACCCCAAGGGCCATCGAGTCCAACCCCCTGCCAAGCAGGAAACACCATCAGAGCACTCCTGACATATGGTTGTCAAGCCTCTGCTTAAAGACCTCCAAAGAAGGAGACTCCACCACACTCCTGGGCAGCAAATTCCACTCTCGAACAGCTCTTACTGTCAGGAAGTTCTTCCTAATGTTTAGGTGGAATCTTCTTTCTTGTAGTTTGGATCCATTGCTCCGTGTCCGCTTCTCTGGAGCAGCAGAAAACAACCTTTCTCCCTCCTCTATGTGACATCCTTTTATATATTTGAACATGGCTATCATATCACCCCTTAACCTCCTCTTCTCCAGGCTAAACATGCCCAGCTCCCTTAGCCGTTCCTCATAAGGCATCGTTTCCAGGCCTTTGACCATTTTGGTTGCCCTCCTCTGGACACGTTCCAGTTTGTCAGTGTCCTTCTTGAACTGTGGTGCCCAGAACTGGACACAGTACTCCAGGTGAGGTCTGACCAGAGCAGAATACAGTGGCACTATTACTTCCCTTGATCTAGATGCTATACTCCTATTGATGCAGCCCAGAATTGCATTGGCTTTTTTAGCTGCCGCGTCACACTGTTGGCTCATGTCAAGTTTGTGGTCAACCAAGACTCCTAGATCCTTTTCACATGTACTGCTCTCAAGCCAGGTGTCACCCATCTTGTATTTGTGCCTCTCATTTTTTTTGCCCAAGTGCAATACTTTACATTTCTCCCTGTTAAAATTCATCTTGTTTGTTTTGGCCCAGTTCTCTAATCTGTCAAGGTTGTTTTGAAGTGTGATCCTGTCCTCTGGGGTGTTAGCCACCCCTCCCAGTTTGGTGTCATCTGCAAATTTGATCAGGATGCCCTTGAGTCCATCATCCAAGTCGTTGATAAAGATGTTGAATAAGACCGGACCCAAGACAGAACCCTGTGGCACCCCACTAGTCACTCTTCTCCAGGATGAAGAGGAACCATGGATGAGCACCCTTTGGGTTCAGTCAGTCAGCCAGTTACAAATCCACTGAGTGGTAGCATAGTCAAGTCCGCATTTTACCAGCTTCTTTACAAGAATATCATGGGGCACCTTGTCAAATGCCTTGCTGAAAGCAACTATGGGTGCAGCGCTCATCTGGCTTTCAGGCCAAGGGAGCCAGCGTTGGTCCACAGACAGCTTTCTAGGTCAGGTGGCCAGCAGGACGAAACCGCTTCTGGAGGCTAATTCCGGGGAAATGAAACCAGGTGCCTCCTCTGCCAAAAATGTTCTGGGGGCACAGGACAGGAAGGTAGCGGACTCTCCTTCCTTGGAGGTTTTTAAGCAGAGATCGGACGGCCATCTGTCCTGGATGCTTGAGCTGCGATTCCTGCATTTCCGGGGGCTGGACTAGATGACCATTCTGTGACTTGGAAGCTGCCCCCCTTGGTGTCTTGTGTTCAGGCTGGGAGTGACCTTGGGCTGGCAGAGGGTGGATGCGCCACGGACAAGGCGTCCTCCGTTGAGCATTCCCTCCGCCTTCTCTCAAAGCCACGCTGGAAGTCTTCCAGGGGCCTTGCAGCCTCCTCTGTGCAGGGCCTGTCAAAAGGCTGCCGCTCCCCGGCAGGCTCCGTCCTCAATGTGTTTGGTTTCCTTCTGTTCCAACGTGCCTGAGACCTCGCCTGAAGATCACAGAACTCAGGCAGCTTTGTAGGAGGGAATACGGGTGGCCTTGCCTGCCTCCTCTGGGAGGGAGTTCCACAGTTGAACAATGTGCTGCGCAGATAAGTCCTTTCTTTGATCTGCCCCGAATCTCCCAACATCTGGCTTCCTTGGAGGTTGAGTTCGAGTGTTATGAGAGAGAGAGAGAGAGAGAGAGAGAGAGAGAAAAGAAACCTTTTCTCTCCCTGCTTCCTCCATCATGCTGCCTTTTCTGCCTACCAGAAAGCCCCAGGCGCAGGAGAGGATTGCCTTTCAAAATGGCCCCTCTCTTGGCCAGTTCCAGGGAGCCTCTCCAAGGTTCTAGTCCCTGGCGGGGACTCCCGTGGGTGCAGGCTTGGGTGGGAGGGTGGGCTCCCTGTGCCCCTGACCCTCTCCTCTCCTTTCTCCGCAGTTTGTGGCCTTCTGCTCCATGCACACGGCCGACCACCCAGAGGTGATCCCCTACCTGACGGGGCGGCACCAGAAGGCAGCGCCCGCCTTCCTCTCCTCGGTGGAGTTCCGCAACGTCCTGGGCCGCTGCCTGGCGCGGGTGCAGGCGCGCAGCACCAAGGTCTACGTCTACATCAACGAGCTCTGCACCGTCTTCCGGGCCCACAGCCAGAAGAAGAAGACGCCCCTGCCGGCTCCGGCGCCGGAGGCCCCCGGGCCCAGCGTAGCCCCTGCTGGCCCTGCTGCGAACCCTCCGGGCCCCGCTGTCCAGGCTCCGGGCGAGGGCTCGAAGCGGCAGATCCGCTACCTGGAGGAGCTGCTGCGGCTCCACGAGGTGGAGATCCGGAAGCTGCAGGAGCGGGAGCTGGACCTGGAGGAGCTGGACAGCGAGGACTCGACGTACCTGCAGGAGAGCCGGCTGAAGCGGCGCATGGTGCGCATCTTCCAGCGCCTCTGCCAGCTGAAGGCCTGCAGCAGCCTGACGGGGCGCGTCATCGAGCAGCGCATCCCATACCGCGGCACCCGCTACCCAGAGGTCAACCGGCGCATTGAGCGCCTCATCAACCGCCCCGAGGCCTTTCCCGACTACGCCGACATCCTCAAGGCCGTGCAGAAGGCCAGCACCCACCACAGCCTGGGCCTGCCCAAGCGCCAGATGGAGAGCATGGCGGCCGAGGCCTTCCGCGAGGTGGGCAACCGCCTCCAGGAGCGCCGCCACCTCGACCTCGTCTACAACTTCGGCAGCCATCTCACCGACCAGTACCGGCCCAGTGAGCGCCCGGGGGCACTGGCGGGGGGCGCAGGGGGCACAACAGGCCGGCCGCCATGCTCCTCGGCCTGTTTGAACACACACAGGTGCCTCAGAGGCATAGGCACACATAATAAAAGTAACGGGGAAATGGAAATTCCCCTCTGAGGAGGCCGTTTGGGGGGGGAGTTGGCCATCATTCTCGTAGGGCTTTAGAGATGTTTCAGAGTTCAGAAACATGCACACACCATGGAAATAGTGGGAAATGTTGAAAATTTCCCTCAGAGGAGGCCATTCTGAGGGGGGAGAGCGGGACTCCTGCCCACGGCCATCCCATCGCCTTTCTGGTTAGAAGCCGGGCGCACGGACCCATTGTGGCACCTGAGCGTATTTTAGATTGTCCTACTGACAAAGCTCCAGACCAGGCAGGGGCTCAGGGGGTTCTTGGCCTTGTGGAGCTTTGCGGGACCCCGGGGGTCATCCATCCCAACCCGCTGCAACACCCGGCCCATCTCTTCCCCTGCAGATTCGGACCCGGCCTTGTCGGACCCTGAGCTGGCCCGGCGCCTGCGCCAGAACCGGGAGAAGGCCCTGCAGCGCCTGGAGGAGGTGACCTCCCAGTTTGCGCAGCTGCAGGACAGGAGCGAGGACGAGGGGCAGCGGCGCCGGAGGGAGTCGCGGGGTGGCAAAGACGGGCCCGGGCCCAGCGATGCCCCCGGGCACCAGCAGGGGGAGCCGGCCTCTCCCCAGGAGGTGAGGGGGCTTGGCAGGGAAAAGATGGCGCCCCTCGTGGCAGGCTGTGCTTCCGGCAGAGGGGGGTCTTTCTGGGTGGGGGCCTTTCCCCACCTGCCTCCTTTGAAAGGACCCCCTCTCGTGCTGGGCTGGGTTCAAGGTCCTCAACGTTGATTCACAAAGCCCTGCACCTGAACCCTCCCAGCCCATCTGGGCCCACCTGCAAGAGCATCGATGCCCATTCTCCGAGTCAGCCAGACAACACTCGGAAGCGGAGCCTTTTATGTCAATCAACAAATAATAATAATTATAATAATAATAAAGTGTTGATGGCTCAGCCCTGTGGAACTCCCTGCCCCTGGAGATTCAGCAGGCATCTTTCAGCCATCCTTCAAAGGCTTGCCAAGAACCTCCGTATTCCACCGGGAAATTAAGGATACCAGTTTCCTGCAATAGATTTGTGACTGTAACACTCCCCCCCGTCCCATGTAATTTTCATTGAGTTTCCAAATTTTTGCAAGCTAACTTCAGATTATATAGAGATTGTTTTGGCTCTTGACTTCCCACCCCCCAGTCTTTTTATTCAAACTCTTTTCTAGTGCATTATATTTCAGTTTCTCATCTATTACCAACCTCTCTCTAGTATAGTTCCTTTATCGTTTTTCTTCTGCTAGCCCTAGCTCAAATCCTGCCCGTGATTTCATTTGTTTGCAGTGCTTTTCCAGACATTAAAAAAGGGCCTCCATTCTGCTACAAAAAGTTCATTATCTTTCTCTCTTAATATTGCTGCCAGTAACTCTTCTTCATGATCAGGCATCACACGTAGATCCCCGATGGCTCTGATATTTTCTTTATGCACATGCATGCTTAACATAGTCAATGAATAAATGCATTTTTGGTGTGCATTGCAGGGGAGTAGACTAGATGGCCCCTGGGTTCCCTCCTGTGAGGGTGGATCCAGGGGTGGGCAGGGAGGGGCTGTTTGGGGGCTTGTTTCCTGCAGGCGGGGGCCTGGGCAGCTGCTGCTGCTTTGAGACCCCCCTCCTTAGAGGGGAAGGGTCTCTCTGGGGCGATTTGCCCTGGGCACCGTTCTGGGATCTTGATGGGGCGCAGCGCTTTCGGGGGGGGTCTGTCCATCCCTGGCATTGTCAGGATCAGAGGGTGACCCTTGATGTCTCTCTTCCCTAGGGCAGCCCCGGCCGGAGCGTGGCCAGTGCAGGGGCGGAGGAGGAAGAGGACGATGAGGAAGAAGAGGAGGAGGAGGAGGAAGAG
This sequence comes from Podarcis erhardii, assembly GCF_964252035.2. Taxonomy (NCBI): domain Eukaryota; kingdom Metazoa; phylum Chordata; class Lepidosauria; order Squamata; family Lacertidae; genus Podarcis; species Podarcis erhardii. Next base: position 127,564,097 of record NC_138498.1, on the reverse strand, counting down.
TCTTCGTCAGAGTCGGACATAGAAGCCGAGCTGCAGAAGAGCCTGGAGGAGGAAGAGGAGGAGGAGGAGGAGGAAGGGGCTGCCCCAGGTAGGCTTGGGGCTGGGGGGGCATCAGAAGGGACCCTCCCCCCACTTTCTGAAGGAATCTGTCCCTCCTTTGGAAGGCTCCTCCTGGGGAGGTTTCTAAGCAGAGGCTGGAAGGTCGTGTGTCCCGGGACTCGAACCCGCCACCCTAAGAGTCTCAGGCTCTATCGGCTGTGCGGATGCTTTGGCTGAGTTTCATGACCCTGGGGGCCCACCCTGAGGGGCCTTATTTTGGTGAGGGTCCTGCCATTTCACACACAAGCTGAAAGAGAGAAAACAAAGGAGCGCAGAGTCCAGAATTGAGCTACGCATGCTCTTATGGATTAGATCAGGGGGCGGCAAACTACGGCCCAGGGGCTGGATGCAGCCCCCCGGCTCATAAATCCAGCCTGCGGACCCTGCCGCCCGCCCAGTCAGACCCCACGCTAAACCAGCACGGCGCGCGGGGACTGACTTCCGCAACGCTGGCACGGCTTCGGATTGGCTGCAGGAAGCTCCTGCAGCCAATCCGAAGCCATGGACACCTCTGGGCGACGCCTTCTCCCGCTGAGGCGGCCGCGTATGTCCAAGAGCCGCGCAGGAGGTGGCGGTGGGGAGACTGCCTCTGCCACCCAGGCCAGCTGCATGGGCTCTGCACCCCATGGAACCTGGCCAAGGCAGAGGACGACAACCAGGCGGCGGCATGAGGTGGGAAGGAGCAGCTGAATGCATGCCATGTGATCAGCAAATGTGAAGTGATGTCATCTAGAGACTAAATGAGAATTGATGCAGCAGAACGGATACATATTATAAACATACATACATACATACATACATACATACATAAATAAGTAAATGGGAGCCAGTGTAGGTCTTTCAGGACTGGTGTTATGTGGTCTCGGCAGCCGCTCCCAGTCCCCAGTCTAGCTACCACATTCTGGATTAGTTGTAGTTTCTGGGTCACCTTCAAAGGTGGCCCCACGTAGAGCACATTGCAGTAGTCCAAGCGGGAGATAACCAGAGCATGCACCACTCTGGCGAGACAGTCTGTGGGCAGGTCGGGTCTCATCCTGCATACCAGATGGAGCTGGTAGACAGCTGCCTTGGACACAGAATTGACCTGTGAGTCCAAAATGACTCCCAGGCTGCGCATCTGGTCCTTCAGGGGCACAGTTGCCCCTTTCAGGACTAGGGAGTCCCCCACACCTGTCCCCCCCCCAAAAAAAAACAGTACTTCTGTCCTTGGGGCATATTGAATTAATTCAGTTTGATCTGTAGTAATTTGGTAAATCAATAAAAATAATTGTCCAAACGATAAATTAAAACAGCGTAACCCTGCTGTCCTCCCCTCCCTCCCAGATGATGACCCCCGCGTCCAGGAAGTGGAGGCCGACCAGCACATGGACTTGGAGGCCCCTGAGCTGGTGCCCTCCTCCTCGGAGGAAGAGCCGGACGAAGAGGACGAGGAAGAGCACAACCCGGAGGGGCGCCAAGGAGAGGAACGTGGACAGCGCGTGGGGCAGGCCCCTGCGGACCCCCCTCCTGCCGTGGGCACCTCCCCCTCCCAGCAGTTCCTCCTGGAGATTGAGGAGGCCCTGACGCTGGAGGCGGGCGAGACGCCGCCCCCCACCCCCTCCCCCCCGCACCAGACCCAGGGGGGCAGGGGGGCCTCGCCCGTCTTCCGGTCGCGTCAGAAGCCGCCATGTCCCCAGAGGCCCCCAGCCAAGCACAGCCAAGCTCAGGACAACGGCAGCCTCCTGCGTGGAGTGAACGGGCAGCCCCCCAGCAAGCGGAGCAGGCGGGACTCCAACAGGTGAGCGGGGGGCAGGGAGGTGGTAAGGGGGAGAGGAGACTCCATGGTTAGGGGGGGGGGCAAGCAGGTGGGGCTAGAGGGCCCTTGGCTGGCCCTTCCAAGTGCAGTTCTGTGATTGCAAGGGGGCTGAGGGGTCCAGGCTGGCCCAGAAGAAATCTATAGGTCCTGCCCCAAACCTGCCTGGGTGCTGAGCCCTCAGAGGGAGAGCCTCTTTTAAGAAATGCTAACATATACTTTCCTTCATCCAAAGAGCGCAGGGTTCTTGACAACATAAAAGGCAAATGCAGAACATAATGACCAAAAGCACAATACCGGTCGCTGACACATTTGCGCCCAAGGCCCGGTGGAAAAGGAATGTTTTTGCCTTTTCTTACTTCGATATGTCTGTAAAGACTGTAAATTGCAGAGCTGTTGCATCTGCACGTTTTTAAAAATTCCGCCTCTGGGTCTTTTCTGCAACTGCTCTTAGAGTGGGGGATTCCCTGCCTCCTTCCTTGCTGTCCCGCCAAAAGGTTTATATTATTATTATTATTAGTAGTAGTAGTAGTAGTAGTAGTAGTATTTTATCGTATACTGTCCTATACCTGGAGGTCTCAGGGCGTTACACAGAATAAAATCAAAATATAGAACCACAAAATACATAATCAAAATAAAAACAACCTAGCAAATCCCCCCTGCCAAAAAACACCTTTTAAAAGGGAATAGGATCCTCACAACATTTAAAGTAAGACAACTAACAAACCTGGACAGGAGCCACGTATTATTACTATTGCTGTTGTTGTTATTATTATTATTATTGCTATTGTTGTTATTGTTGTTATTGTTATTGTTATTATTACGGCCTTGCTTTCCTGGCAGGTGCAAAGACAACCAACCACTAGGCTGCTGTCGGGGCAAACCACAAAATGATTTCTGCTTTGAAATGTGCCCTGACTCATTGTGTGATCTTTTAGCCTAGTCCAGAGGGAGCTGAACTCTCCTTCCTTGGAGGTTTTTAAGCAGAGGTTTCTTTGGACAAGTCCAGATCAAATCCCAAACGGCATTTTCCCAAGTTCTGCCCCAAAGCAGAGAATGTTTCCTGGCCAGACACCATTTGTGTGTCTGCAGTGGGGGGCTCTTCTTACTGGGGTGGCCGGATCGGGAGCAGCCCAGGCCTGAGGCTGAAGGGCAGCCCTCTTCCCCAGGGATGTGGTGGAGTCCCTGAGAGCTGGTCGTGGAATCGGAGAAGGGTGGAGTTGGAAGGGACCCAACCCCCTGCAAGGGTCCCTGTCAGGTGGGCTCCCAACATCCGCTTGGAAACGGTCGGAGATGCTTGAGGGGCGATTTCTTCAGGGCAGGCGGAAGGGGCTGGATGACCCCTCGGGGTCCCTTCTCCAACACTGCGAAACGCTCTGAGCCGCCTCAGCCGGGGGGGGCGTCAGGCTGTGCAAGCACCCCGTCAATGTGTGTTTTTTCTCTGGCAGCTGCATTGAGGTGCCCAGCACTGGCTCGAAGGAGGAGGAGGAAGACGAGGACGGAGAGGGGCGCCTCAGCCCAGCCCCCTTGGCCGACTCCACCTGCGCCGACTCCCCAGGCCTGGGGCTGGTCAGCAGCTCCCAGGACAGCCCCCAGCCGCAGAATCAGGGCCGCCTCCTTGCAGCCATCTGGAAGGTACTAAATGGGGGGGGTGGATTTGCCCCAGGCACAAGAGCCCCGATCTGGAGCCCCAGGTTGCCTCTTCCTTCCTCTCCCAGCACCAGCCCTGGGGGTGCTCAGTTGCTTCTTCCCCTGCGAGTCAGCGCCTGGACTGGGCCAGTGGCTGCTCCAGCCTCCCCTCTTCATAGTGGCCAAATACGCCTAGGAACGTCCTTTTCCATTCACCCAGCTGGTTGGCTGTGCCTGCCTCTTGTGGCAGGGAGTTCCACGTGTCAACTGAGGAGGACCTTATTTTGCCCACCTCAAATCTCCCCGTGTTGAGCTTCTTCGAATGCCCGCGAGTTCTAGCCGTGACGTGAGAGGAATAAAAACTTCTCTCTTCAGGCCAGAAGAGTTTTCCTAAACTTTGCCCCCTCCTCCCAGCTGGTCTGCCTCAGGGAGGTCCCTGGGGCAGTCAAAGGCCTTTGCGTGCTGCTCTGGGGAGGGAGGGGGTGCAGGGCACCAGTTTCCTCCTCTTCTGACCCCCCTCTCTCCCCACCCCTGCAGGCCAGCGTGGCGACCCAGTGCGACCCGGAGGAGATCATCGTCCTGTCAGACTCGGATTAGCCCCCTCACCACAATCTGGCACAGACTTGGGGGGCGGGGAGCAGAAGGACAGGTGGAACCCCCCCCCTCAAAAAAAATCTTGGCTTGCTGGAAGATGGTGACTCTGCCTTCCTGGACTCAGGGGGGTGGGGGGGCTTCTGCGTGATGCATGAGGGGGCAGGGGGACGAAGGGCGGGGACTGCTGTGTTTGTATTCTTCTGGGTGCCATGGGGGGTGGCAGGGGGGTGGGCGTATTGATGTTCTGTCCGTTTGGGAGCTCGTTTTGCAAAAAAAAAAAAAAAAAAGCAGGGGGAATAAAAAATAGGCAAATATTTTTCTGTAGGCTGCTGTGAGTGTGAGTTCTGTTAAAGGGATGGTTTGGGGAGAGCACATCTGGGGGGGGGTTATTCCTTCTTTCTGTGCTTTCCATTGAGGTTTTTTTGTGTTTTTATATTTTGTTGGGAGTAGCCCAGAGTGGCTAGGACAACTCTGTCAGATGGGTGGCCTAAATTAGAAAACTTGTTTTTGTTTTTATTTTATTTTATTTTATTTTATTTTATTTTATTTTATTTTATTTTATTTTATTTTATTTTATTTTATTTTATTTTATTTTATTTTATTTTTTATTTTATTTTATTTTATTTTATTTTATTTTATTTTATTTTATACACACACCATAATTGTTGTTATCATTTCTCTCTCTCCCCCCCCCCAAGTGGGAGTGGGGAGTGGGTTTAGCCCCTTACTTTGGTGACGAAAGGCACTTTATAATCCTGCTCTACTCCAGGGACTCAGAGGAACGGGAGACATACACAGTTTTACAATACTGGAAAAAGACACGGAGTGTTTTGGGTTTCCCCTGAAGGAATCTTTCAGCCCACATGGCTCTCGAACCCACAACCCGGAGACCTGAGGTTACTAGCAAGGGGAGGCAGAGGGGCCTGGGCAGGGAGTGCCTTCCAGACCCTTCTGGGGAGCCACCCCCAAGAAGGCCCTGCTGTCGGGCCCCTAGGGGGCAGCCGAGACCTGCTGCTCATTGCGGGGCCCAGAGGTGGTTGATGTGGCAGGAGATGCTCTTAGGGCTTTGGGTGCCAAGCACAGGGCGGAATTGGGGCGTTGGTATCCCCAAGGGCCGTCTAGTCCAGTCAGACCCTCGGAAGGTGAGTCCTCCCAGGACAGGCGGGGCACACGACCCCTTCTTGTCAGAATCCAGCTTCCATTTCTTTTTTTTATTTCTTAAGAATATTGACTTAACCTGCATAAACTTGAAATAAATACAAAGTTTTTTTTTTTAATTTTTAGAAAAACTTTCTTTAAAAAATCTGTTTTCAAATTTCCTTAAAAATCCCTTAGAAAGATCCTTTAAAATATATATATAATTTTTATTTAAAAAATTGTCCAGTAGCACTTTTGGTTGTTGGTGTTTAGTCGTGTCCGCCTCTTCGTGACCCCATGGACCAGAGCACGCCAGGCACTCCTGCCTTCCACAGTTTGGTCAAACTCATGCTGGTAGCTTCGAGAACACTGTCCAACCATCTTGTCCTCTGTCGTCCCCTTCTCCTTGCACCCTCCATCTTTCCCAACATCAGGGTCTTTTCCAGGGAGTCTTCTCTTCTCATGAGGTGGCCAAAGTCTTGGAGCCTCAGCTTCAGGACCTGTCCTTCCAGTGAGCACTCAGGGCAGATTTCCTTCAGAATGGAGAGGTTGGATCTTCTTGCAGTCCATGGGACTCTCAAGAGTCTCCTCCAGCACCAGAATTCAAAAGCATCAATTCTTCAGTGATCAGCCTTCTTGATGGTCCAGCTCTCACTTCCATACATCAATACTGGGAAAACCATAGCTTTTACTATACGGACCTTTGTTGGCAAGGTGATGTCTCTGCTTTTTAAGATGCTGTCTAGGTTTGTCATTGCTTTTCTCCCAAGAAGCAGGCGTCTTTTAATTTTGTGATTTGATTTGATTAATTTGATTTTAATTTAATTTAATTTGATTTTAATTAATTTTATAATGAATGTTTTTAGAATGTTGGATTATTTTGATTGTTGTTAGCCGCCCTGAGCCCAGCTTTGGCTGGGGAGGGCAGGATATAAATAAAATTTATTATTATTATTATTATTATTATTATTATTATTATTATTATTGTGGCTGCTGTCACCATCTGCAGTGATCCTGGAGCCCAAGAAAGTAAATTGTCTCACTGCCCCCATTTCTTCCCCTTCTATTTGCCAGGAGGTGATGGGACCAGTGGCCAGGATCTTTGTTTTTTTGGTGCTGAGCTTCAGACCATATTTTGCGCTCTCCTCTTTCACCCTCAGTAAAAGGTTCTTTAATTCTTCCTCACTTTCTGCCATCAAGGTTGTAATATTTCTTCCGACAATCTTAATTCATCCAGCCCAGCCTTTCACATAAGTTAAATAGGCAGGGAGACAATATGCAGCCTTGCCGTTCTCCTTTCCCAATTCTGTGGCTTCTTGTCCCACGTGGAGATTTCCCAGGAGACCGAGGAGGGGATCAGGCACTCCCATCTCTGGAAGAACTTGCCAGAGTTTTTAAGGAAATGGGAGGGAGGGCCTGATCTCCTCATCTGGGGAAACCTAGAGACCCACGAAGTTCGTTCTGGCTATAAGTTTTGGGGTGCATGCACACTTCTTCAGGCACCAGAATTTTTTACAGACATTATTTATTTCCGCTGTGTCAGACCAGCGGAGCCCCCTGCCTGAACCTGTATGAACTCGTTATGGAGACCCCCCCACCCCCACCCCCACCCCACCCCGCCCCCCTTCCTCGGCCCTTGCTCTCGCTCAGCTCCTGCCTGCTCCGTCCCAGCTGCTGGGCCGCGGAGCCCCGATCCCGCCTGGGCTCCGGCGCCGGGTTTTCCAGGGGCTTCACCGGCGAGGCGTATGCAAATGCGGCCCCGCCCTGCGCCTGGCCGCCTCCTCCGCCGGTGGGGCGCATGCGCGGCCCCGCCTCCCCCCCCCCCGGCCGCCGCGAGCGCGCTTTGCGTCGGGCGTCCAATGCGCGCGCCTTAAAGGCGACGCGGGCGGGCGGGAGGCGGCGCTGCGCCTGCGAGCCGAGCCGGAGGAAGAGGCCGCGAGCCCGGGAGCCCGGAGGGTGAGCGGAGGGGCGCGGCGGGCGGGCGGGCGGGCGGGCGGGGCGGCCCCGGGGCGCGTGCAGAGGGCGGCGGGGGGGGGGCCTGCCTGCCTCCAGCTGCAGGCGCCGTCTACCTGCCCGCCCGCCCGCCCGATCCAGGCGGCTCGCCTCGGTCCGTTGGCCGCTGGACCAAGAGGCTGGAGCGGCAGCCCTGCTGGGAAAGGCGCCAGAGTGGAGCTGCCCAGACAGGCGACGGACCTGCTCGGCTGAGCCAGACTGCTTGTCGCAGGCACCTGACCAGTCTCCAGAGGCGGGGAGTTCCAACGTGCAGTTGGAAGGGCCCCCGGGGGTCATCCAGCCCCCCCCCACCCCTGCCAGGCAGGACTATGCAGCCGTCCCCTAGGGGGATCAGAGCTGCAGCCTGGGCACAAGAAGGCAGGAAAGGGGGGTTCTGCGGCTCCGGACAAACAGGTCCCTGGGAGGGGGCATGTGGGTCAGGCAGGCCCTCAGGTAAACTGGTCCCAAGCTAAGAGTAACATTTTGAACTCTGCCCAGCAGCACATTGGTGAGCAGGGCAAACCTCTGAGCACAAGTGTGCAGTCCTGGCCAGGCCAGGCCACCCTCCTGTCAGCAATCGTGCTGCAGCATCCTCCACGGAGAGCGCATTGCGGTGATCCAGCCCTGAAGTAGCCAGGGCATGAGCAGCTGGGGCCAGGCCTTCCTGGTCCAGGAATGGTCGCCAGCACCCCCAAACCGCTTGCAGTTGCGCAGAGGCCCATCTGGTCACAGGGGCCCCCTGAGCCTCCAGGGACAGGGCTGGATCCAGAAGCACCCAAGCTGTGAAGCTGCTCCCTCAGCCCAGCCAGGGAGCTCCTTGCCCACAGGATCCAGCCCTTGCCAGGATTCAAGCTCAGCTTATTTTCCTCATTCATACCTCCAAGCAGTGGCCTCTCCCCACTCAGATGTTATGGAGAAACAGAGCTGAGGGTCATCCTGAAACTTCTAGGCTGCATCAGCAGAAGTCCAGGGTCCAGATCCAGGGAAGTCCGAGTCCCTCTCTCTTCTGCCTGGGTCAGACCCCACCTGGAAGACTGGGTCTGATTCTGGGCACCACAGTTTAAGAAGGATGTGGAGAAGCTGGAGCGTGAGCAGAGGAGGGCGACCCAGGGTCTGGAGACCAAGCCTTAGGAGGAACGCTTGAAGGAGCTGGGAATGTTTAGCCTGGAGAAGAGGAGACCGAGAGATACGACCTCAAGGGCTGTCCCACGGAAGATGGAGCTCCTTTGTTTTCTCCTGCTCTGGAGGGTAGGACTCGAACCCGTGGCTTCAAGTGACAAGAAAGGAGATTGCGACTGAACACAGCGGAAAAACTTTCAGTAAGAGCTGTTTGGCAGGGGAACAGACTCCCACCAGAGATGGTGGGCCCCCCTTCCTTGGAGGTGTTTAAACAGAGGTTCAGTGTCCATCTGTCATGGATGCTTTAGTTGTGATTCCTGCATTGCAGGGGCTGGACTAGATGACCCCTGGGGTCCCTTCTATGATGATGATGATGATGATGATGATGATGATAATAATAATAATAATAATAATAATAATAATAATAATAATAATTTTTTTTTTATTTAAATACAACCCTCCCCAGCCCAAGCCGGGCTCAGAGCAGCTAACAACAATAAAAGTAACGCAATTTACCTAAAATCACAATCAGTTAGTTAAAATTCATTCTAAAATCAATTCAAAATCAAATCCATGGCAACCATTGGGCTAGAGTTCTGTGAGGATTACCGAAGGAGAGAGGGGGTCAGACTGTGCCTTGGCCAAAGGCCTGGTGGAACAGCTCCGTCTTGCAGCCCTGAGGAAAGAGGTCAAGTCCCGCAGGGCCCTGGTCTCCTGGGACAGAGCGCTCCACCAGATCGGGGCCTCATGCCTGCTGCCAGCGGCTTCAGGTAGATGTTAAATAGACTGGAGATGATCTAGTTCGCAGAGCGCAGCCGCCATGCTGCTCTCTGGACTTGGTGCATGACAGAGCCGTCCCCCCATTCCCCAGAGGAGACCGTGGCCAGTGGCATCGGATGCCAGCGCCCATGACAAGGGGGTGCATTGCCCTCCCCTCATCTTCATCCATCCCTTGTGGCATTTGGGGCAAATATCCCATCCAGGGAGTGCCTTTCCTGGTGTGTTGGACCAGCTGAGAGAGACCCATGAAGCCTCGAGGTGCCCTCTGCTTGGTTACTGAAGTCACCCAGGATTATCGTTCTGGGGTCCAACAATCCCTCAGGCACTGCCTCGGCCAGCCAGATCAGGGGTGCTGCCAGGGGGGCGGTGGAGCAGCAGAACCCCCCCTCTGTCTCTGGTGCAGCATCAGGCCAGGCCCTCCAAGCCCATCGCAAGGTCAAGAGGCTCGCTGGTCAAGGAGGGGGTGGGCAACACCCTCATTTCAGCCCCCTGGCACCAGAAGCACAGCTGGGCACAGCTGGGTAAGGCCAGGCCCACGCAGGTGACTCCCCCAAGCCAGAGCAGCCTGCTCACCCGCAATCGGACCGTGAATGAACAAGGTTTCATTGTGGACTGATCTGGCATTCAGGACTCAACAGATCTGCTACCGGTCATTTCTGGTGGGGTGAGAGGCCTGGGACAAGGAACGGAGACCAAACCCAAAGGCTTTTGCCCCCGAAGGTGGTCAGCCCCCGCCCTCTCCTGCCCTCCAACACTGAGATTTGGGCGGCATCTCGACTGCCCCCCTCCTGCCCCCCAGAAGCATCGGCACAGCACCCCTTCGAAGCCTGCGATCCTCTGATTCTCTGTTCGCAACGCCCCGTCTCAGCAGAACCGTTTTCATTCCATTTCCTTTTTAATTTGTACGCTGCCGTTCCATATTCTTATGCACAAGGCGGTTTGCCAGCGGGAGAAACGGCAAAACATATAGCAAAGGTCGCAAGTCTTACGACAATTGGATCCAGTGCAAAAAAAGGTCCTTCTGAAAACATAACTTTACCTATAGCAAATAAACTAAGAATCAGTAACCCATTAGAATGTAATAATGCACAATAAAATTATCACCAAAATATAATCAATAAAAAGAACAGCAAGTCACAATTCATAATATACCGCAGTACACAGAAAACTCTGTAAAAGGATCAAAACAATGACCTGACCCCACGGGAGTGGGTTGGCAGTCGTGTTACCTGGGACTCAGGCCTCTTTTTTAGTTAATTTAATGAAATGTACATCCCAATTGCTTGTTTAAAAAGCAGCAGCAGCAGCAGCACCCCGTTATAAGCAGTTTAGAAAAATCTAGAACTGTATTGTAAGGTTGGAAGAGACCCCAAGGGGTCGTGTGGTCCAGCGCCCTGCAGTGCAGGAATCGCAGCTGAAGCATATGGGCCCCTGACATATAAAACTAGATACTGGAATTGCTGGGTTAAAGACAGGCATTTGAAATGGACAGCAGCTAAGAAGAAATGAAAGTTGTGTGGATGGGTGAAATATACTCGGAGTCAAGAGTGGATTTCATGCTCTTTATTCAGCTCATAGTGGTGAGGAGGAATGGAAGTTCCCCAGAATGTCTGCCTTATATATATTATTTACACAATGGGCCCCACGGATTGGCTTTCCGGGATTCTCCTGTAGGCCAATCAGGTCGCGGATTCACTTCCCCCTGGAGCTAGATTGGGTGGCTCCTGTGGACCAATCATACTGCTGCATTGTTCTAGGACCAATCAGACTGCTGCATTGTTCTAGGACCAATCAGACTGCTGCATTTTGGATCCTATTCAACTCAGTATATAACACTGGGCTTGCTTAAATAACTGTTTTTTAAGGAGGCCACAGAAAGACCCCAGCAATGTCAATAGGCAGGGAGTTCCACAGGCCTGTCACAGATATTTTGAGAAGCGGGTTCAAAGTTCCCACCCCCTTTGGTGGTTTTATCTGAATAGAATAGGTGTAGCGGCTGGGAAAAACGAAGAGTTCCGGGTGGCCTCAGAGCTAAGAGCGTCTCTCTTGCCAGCGAAATGAATCACCGGCTCTCGTGCCAAAAGTCTGAGCAGCCTCCTGCCGGCCCAGGGAGTTATAAAAGTCAAGCAGCTCTGGTTCCGCTGCACTTACATAAAATAATGTTATATCACAATTTGTGCAATAAAATAATGTTATATCACAATTGCACGTGCAAGTGGAAACAAACGCCATGGACTGGGGGGGGGGCTTACTTCTGAGTAAATGTGCTCCATTCATGCCAGGCTCTTTCTGTGGGGCTTCCCTCACACCGGATCTGGAAGCTGCATTTGGGGAGGATGCTGCAGTGCAATTGCTGACGGGAGTGAGGCCTAGGACGTCTTTGCTCCTCGGAGATCTGTGCAGTTTGGGACCAGTTTACCTACGAGATCCGGATTTGCAGGGGGTTGGAATGGATGATGCTTGGGGGTCCCTTCCAGCTCTACGATTCTGTGATCGCCTCACCCCACATAATACTCAATCTTTTAGAGTGGCATCAGCTACCCTTTGGAACTCCCTGCCTGTTGAAATCAGTCTCACAGGAAAATATTTCAGATCCTTCTCTAGGTGACATTTGGCTTTCCTCGTATTTATTTTACCTACTTAATTCATAGAGCTGCCCCATAGCAGAAGAGTTTTAGGAAACCAGGGGGGTGTGATGCTGAGAGTGTCGGACTCAGGAGATCAGGGTTCGGATCCCCACTCTGACTCCCCGGAGGACCTTGGAGTCGGTCGCAGCCTCTTTGCCTACCTCACAGGGTCGTGGTAGGGATTAACTGGATAATATGCTTTCATAAATGCAACGAAATAAGCTCTTCTGCTGGCTGCTTCAGAAGGGAGAAGTCTCTTGCCAACGTGGCACCCAGAGATCTCTACGGGGGGCAGTGGAACCCGTGCCAGTCGCAAGACACAGCTGGCAAATTTCTAACACTGCCACCAACTGTGGAGGCGGAGAAGAGCCGTCCTGGCTAGCAGCCATTCACAGCCCTCTCCTTTTCCATTAATTTGTATCCCCCCAACCTGCTTTTGAGGCCTCTTGGTTCCTCCTCCGAGCCATCAGTTGAGCTGCCTTCCTTTTCAGAGCCTTCTAACCCACGTTCCCTTCCTGTCTCCTTTTTTCCGCTCCCCAGCGCCATGGAGGCCTCTTCCGGCCTCCCCGTGGTCCATGTGGACTTCCCCGAGGTCACCAGTGCCCTGCTGGAGAACCTCAACCAGCAGCGGGTGGAGGGCAAGCTGTGCGACATCGCCATCCACGTCCAGGGCCGCGTCTTCCGGGCCCACCGGGCCGTGCTGGCCGCCTCCTCGCCCTACTTCCACGACCAGGTGCTCCTGAAGAACATGACGTCCATCGTGCTGCCCAGCGTCATGGACCCCGTGGCCTTCGAGACGGTGCTGGGCTCAGCCTACACGGGCAAGCTGAGCATGGCCTCGGACGAGATCGTCAACTACCTGACGGTGGGCAGCGTCCTGCAGATGTGGCACATTGTGGACAAGTGCACCGAGCTGCTGAAGGAGCGCCGGGGGGCCTTCCTGGGGCCTTCCTCCTCCTCCTCGTCCTCCTCCTTCCGCGCCCACTCCAGCCGCACCAGCGACAACCAGTCGCCCAGCAGCAGCAACTACTTCAGCCCCCGCGACTCGGGCGAGGGCCCCGAACACGGCAAGTTCCACCCGCTGCGGGGGGCGCTGGCGGGAGAGCGCGACGACCACGACGAGGAGGTCATCTTCCAGGCCGAAAAGGGGCCCCCGCGCTGCCCGGACCCCTTCGCTGGCGGCAGCAAGTTCGTCCTGGAGACGGACGACGACGTCAGCGACAGCAGTGAGGGCCGGCGCCCGGCCTACGTGCGGCCCAGCATCATGCCCCAGAAGCAGTGGGTCTTCGTCAAGAAGGAGCGCTCCCAGGAGGACCTGGTGCTGACCTGCGAGGAGGACGAGGACCCCGTGGAGGTGGCTGGGCTGGCGCCCGAGGCGGCGCTCAGCATCAGCGACGTCCGCACCCTGACAGAGCCCGGCGGGGGCGGCTCGGGGGGCAAGCTGGAGGAGCAGGTGAACTTCTGCGAGTCCTCGGAGGACTTCCCCTCGGCCTACGAGGGCCTGGAGGAGGCCGCCCCCTTTGCGCCGCGCGGCGCCCTCCTGCCCATGGACATGCAGGGCAACCAGATCGTGGTCTTCCCGCCGCAGGCCCCGGTGGAGCACGGGGCGGTGCAGCTGGCGGCCGGCTCGGGCGACGGCAACAAGATCTTCATGTGCCACTGTGGCAAGGCCTTCTCGCACAAGAGCATGCGCGACCGGCACGTCAACATGCACCTCAACCTGCGCCCCTTCGACTGCCCCGTCTGCAACAAGAAGTTCAAGATGAAGCACCACCTGACCGAGCACATGAAGACCCACACGGGCCTCAAGCCCTACGAGTGCGACGTCTGCGCCAAGAAGTTCATGTGGCGAGACAGCTTCATGCGCCACAAGGGCCACTGCGAGAGGAGGCACCGCCTCGGAGGGGGGGCCAGCGGCCCGGCAGCCGCCAAGAAGGAGGCGGCGTCGCCCTCCCGGATGGGGGCCGAGGCCGAGTGGGGCAACGGGAGGTCCCCCCGCAGCGAACTGGGCTTTGCGGGGAGCAGTAAGATGTGAGGAGGAGCAGGGGGGCAGCCCAAGCCGGCCTGTGCTGGGGACCCCCACCCAGACAAGCTTGGGCACACGTCCCCCACCTCAGACTGAGTTTTAGGGGGTGGGCAGGGCAGCACCACTGGACTGACCCCCCCACCTCGTCCGGAGCAGGTCCTCTGCAGCCACCGTCTCCCCCAGGAAGTTCAGGACCCCCTGCTGCTCCTTGTAAACAGCCCCCCACCCTTCTCCGTTGTCAGTCGATGTCCCCCATGTTTGCACCTTGTAAGGAGGGAACCATAGAGTTGTAGTGTTGGAAGGGACCCCGTGTGGGACTCAACACTAAATACCCCCCCCCACACCTTCCATGTCTCAGTTGGGGGGGTCATGTAGCAGCCAGCACCCTTCCTCTCCCCGCCCCCTTGTGTCTCTCCTGTGGGTGTCAAGAGCAGGGGGTGTCTGTGGCTCAGGAGAGCAGGTGCTTTGGGGGAGGGGGCTCACGTCCCCAGCTGAGCAAGGACACCCCCCCACTGCCAGAGACCAAGCAGAGGAGCAGCCAGCGGTCAGGAAAGGTGGCAACCCTGAGCTGAGTGCCACCAACCAACATGTCTTTGTGTGTGTGTGTCTGTGAAATTCAAATTGTCCCCCCAGGGAAAGGGGGAAGACCAGGACCTTTGTCATAATTGCGGGGTGGGGGAGGCCTCTTTCTGCCCCCCTCTAGGGAGAACGTGGGGTGCAGAACACTTTCCCCTGCATTGCCCTTCCCAGAGTTAATGCTGTTTATCTGCTCCCCCCCCCAGTTCCGCATCTTGTTCTCTCTGCCTCCATTCACCTTTGAGATTTTTGTAACTTAACTTCGTTTGAGTCTCTCTCTTTTTTTAAGAAAAAACAAAGAAACTGAACCTTCTCTATAAATATTTATTGATCTCTTGTGGCCCCGACCACGGTTTGTATATTTCTACACCAACTTCCCAGCCCCCCAAAACCTACTCCCATTTGGGAACCTCCACCAAGAGGCTGATGTTCAGAGAACCCTAGAATTGTACAGCTGGAAGGGGGACCCCCCAAAGGTCCTCTAGCCCAACCCGCTGTTCACTTGGTAGAGGTAGAGATTCTTAATCTCAGGGTTGTGGGTTTGAGCCAAACGTTTGGCAAAAGATTCCTGCATCACAACAGGTTGGACTAGACGCCCCTGTAGAGCCCCCCCCCCAATTCTGCCATTCTACGAAGGCAGGACTCTCGGCTAAAGAATAACACAACTGCATAGAGATTCTGGACTTGTTTTGCTTATTTATTAAATTTGTATACCACCCTTCATCCGTACCTCTCAGGGCGGTTCAGAGCATAAAGATACAAGATGAAAACACAAAACACATAATAAAAACAAGAATGAAACAAAACAATAGCTGCCCCTCCAACAAAGACATTGGACAGGATATAAACTGTTAATCATTCAGAGGCCTGGTTGAAGAGGAATAGGGGCACAAGGAAGGCGCCAGGCGGACCTTCCTGGGGGGAGCATCTCAGAAGTGGGGGGGGCTGTTGCAGAGAGGGCCCTGCTCTCCAGTTGCCACCCTCTGGACCTCTCATGGACGAGAGAGGATGGGTCACAGCCTCCAGGCCACTTCATATGGGGGTTGGTTTGCCGTATGTCTGGAATTTCCTGGACAGAGCTGGGATTCGATCATCGGGAAAAGTGTCTGGGTGGAAATGGCTTAAATCATAGAATCATAGAGTTGGAAGAGACCGCAAGGGCCATCAAGTCCAACCCCCTGCCAAGCAGGAAACACCATCAGAGCACTCCTGAATTATGGTCGTCAAGCTTCTGCTTAAAGACCTCCAAAGAAGGAGACTCCACCACACTCCTTGGCAGCAAATTCCACTGTCGAACAGCTCTTACTGTCAGGAAGTTCTTCCTAATGTTTAGGTGGAATCTTTTTGGAACCATGTCCAGGAAAATCCAGATTCATGGTGTTACGGCAAAAATCTGGGTGCGAGGCTGCTCTGCCACCCAGCTCATCGGACTAAGTCCGTGGGTCCCTGCGGAGGAAAATGAGCTCAGCCGGAGACAGGAGCAAACTGCAGAAGATCCAAGTTTATTGCGCAACAGGTTCAAGGCGAGATTGAACAGTGAGAAAGGGGTGACATGAGTTTTTGAAACTCCCTCCATGTCCCAGAATACAGTGCAAAACACGTCATGAATATATTAAAGAGAGGTTTGGTTACACAGATTACATCATGAATATATTAAAGGGAGGTTGGGTTACACAGATCAGCAGTTCAGTAAGGTAGGGGTTGCACAGATTAACATATGGAGGAGGGAGGGGGGAATATGCAGAGCTGGAGATATGCACAGATAAACACTTCCTGGGGATGAAAAGACAATGGTCTCAAATATGCATAGTCTGCCACCTGACATTGTCTGGAGGAAAGGCTGATCAGAACAATTTGAAAGGATTAAGGTCTTGACACTTTGCTTGAGGGATTATGCTGGACAGGGGAGATGTGATGGAGTCCTAGAGTAATTGAGCAAACTGGCACGCTGATTTTCTATGAATTTTATAGATTTTAGTCCCTTTTGACAATTGGAAATAAATTGATATATTGTAGCGAAGAAGAAGGTGAAGAAGACATGCCCCCCCCCTTTCCGTAACAGTCCCCCATTCGGAGATAGATTTGCATTAAAGTTCTGTAAGAACTTGCAAATCTTTTCTCCGCACCCTAAATCTCGGTGAAGGTAGGGGTGCCGTGTGAGTGGGAATAGGCCCTAATGGAAAAGGAGGTGGGTTGAGCAGGGCAACAAAGGAGGGAGCAACACGGACCAAGACAATGTATGTTTACGTTATATAGATATGCACTAAATAATAACTTTGTATCTATCGTACTAGATGTGTGGGTTTGTGCAAACCTGAAGGGGACTTGCAAATCATGCCTCTTAAGGCCATTTGCAAGTATAGTAGTGCAAAAAGGACACCTGTTGTATTTTGTTCAATAGTGGTCTATGCTTTACATTTAGCAGGAAGGTCCACTACTGACTGAAAAAAAAAATGCAGTTTGCTTTGTCCCCCGCCATTTTTGTGTTCTCAGGTGTCAAGGTAGCTTTTCTGTGGTCTCACAGTAGTGGCAATCCCTGGTGAATCCACTTAGGGCTTTCATATTAACCATGTTGCCTGGCACTCACCACAGCTGCCATAGGTTCGGGCACGTCCTGAGGGAAATGTCCTTGCCTTGGCTTCCTATGGGGGTTTTATTATTGGTCTTGCAGTCATGGGAAGTTGCGCACTTGCACTTTAAGGACCAAAAGCTAATTGCAGCCTGGATACACTTGCCCAATTCAAACTGAGTCCAATTTGAATTTATCTTTCCCCATGGTTCTCAACTCTTCAAACCAATCTGTTAAAAGAAAACCATTCTTAAAAGGGCACTTGTCCAAATAAGTCAATTTAACTCTATAAGGGATCATTCCTGCTAAATCAAGGCATATACACCTTCCTGAAGCTTCTCCTTGGTAAAGCGAGTTTTAACACATTTTAAAATGGGTAGGGAAGGTTGGCAGTGTGCCAGGTGGGACAGCGAAATGTGGTTATCTAAACATTGAACTACACAATAGCTTGATCCATTAGAAAGCATAAAGTGTATGAAAATCCTCCATTGGGGTATAAGGAATAAGGCAGTATACATTAAACATAAGACAATTACACACACACACACACAAATTCCTCCCTTTGTGGAAATAACACTGTCAAACACATTTCAACATTCCTACATAATAACACATAATACACAACAAACTAATTAAATATCAGTTGAATATAAAAGTCAAAAAATCTCCTTGCAATTCAACTCCTCCCCTTTGAAAGAAATTGCTGTGGCCACTTTGAAAACTGTGTCTGTTGTTGTTGCAGGTAATAAGTCTCGTGGTAGCGAAGCTTTTCATTGGATCTGTAGTAACACACTTGTAGAAATGATATCCTGTAAGGGCAGGGTGGACTTAAAAGACACAGTTAAAATAATAATAAAACACACACACAAACACACACACACAATGACCTATGAGGAACCAAAATAAATAAATGCTAAGACACAGAATTTTAAGAAATCTGAAGTAACAATGAAAATAAAAGAGTGTTTCTTGATGTGACAACATCGGCTAGAATGTTAATAGCAAAATACTGGAAAATGACTTAATGGCAATTTAAAGTTGTGCAAGTACCTTGAACTAGCCAAAATGACAGAATTAATAAGAAATGCTCAGGCAAAAGGTAAACAAATACCATTCCACAAACAATGTTTGGTTATGCTTCGATTAGCTTCATAGATATCATGGAAAAACGGATTAAAT
Source organism: Podarcis erhardii (assembly GCF_964252035.2). Lineage (NCBI taxonomy): Eukaryota > Metazoa > Chordata > Lepidosauria > Squamata > Lacertidae > Podarcis > Podarcis erhardii. Next base: position 127,545,978 of record NC_138498.1, on the reverse strand, counting down.
AAATGAAAACAGATTATTTGTAACTTTAAAAGTGTCAAAGCCACGAAGAGATGGAAGTCACTAATACAGCAGGGATTTCACAGAACAGAAAGAAAGTTAATACAGCAGGGATTTCACAGAACAGAAAGAAAGTTGTTGTGGGAGAAAAAAGGGACAAACACTTTGTTATCGGGGTTCACATATCCTGTTAAAAGGGAAAATTATTTCATGTGAGAAGCCTATCAGGAAATGCTGTTCCTAAAATGCACACAAACAAAGTCTGTGATTTAAATCCCATTGAGAGGTGGAATTCTTTGATATTTACCTGTGAAAAGAATTTGGCATGTTAAGATTTCAAACTTGGGACACATTAAGGGTGATTTCTCTCAATGGTTCCAAGTTTTACATAAACCTCCTCTCCCCCCCTCTACAGTTCCCCCTCCTTCCTCTCTCTCTCTCTCATTTCTTTTCCTATCCTCTTTTTTTTTTTTTTTCTTGCTGATCTAGTCTCTGTGCATGTGTGGAGTTCATGTCTCAGCAAACCTTTTATACTATTGAAATGTTGCATCTTTTGGCAAAATTAGAATTTGAATAAGGGAAGGGTAAGTAGATTTTAAAAGAGGGTTAGATTTAAAACAAAAGAGAGAAACTCAGCAATTGAAGTATTCACCAACAAAAGCTAGCAATTTCAGCCCAAGCAAAGCGACTGCTTCCTTTATGTACAGGAAAGGGCTAATATCCCTCTGGCCATTCGTGGAACAATGCCGCGCCCTTATATATGGGAAAAAATGGCCAGAACATCACAGCTTCACCTCTCACCTTTTTAAAACTAAAGAGCAAAGCTAGGCTGAATTTCAACTCCATCACCACACCAGAATTTAAGAATTACCCTGCAATGCTTGCGGACACATGTCCTTCCACACAGCCACAAATTGGGAGAGTTGAAAGGGACCCTGGGGTCATCTAGTCCAACCCTCCAAAATAAAGGGTTCACAGCAAGATTTCACAGCAAGATTTGTACTACACACACATACTTATGTACACAGGCACTACTGGGGAAGAGAGCACAATCAGTGCTCCTATCATGTACTAAGGAAGAAGAAAATAAAAATTCCCAACTTTATACAGAACCCTTTAGCAGATCTTGAGATTAGTTTGAGTTTACTTCCTTAGACGTGCAAGTTCCTTAGAGTGCAAGTTCCTAGACAAATGATCTTTAAAGAAAGATTGAAGTGAACATTTTCTTAAGATAGGGAGAGGATCTCTTATAAAGCATAGTTAAAACAGCCATAGATTTGATTTAAAGGGAATACAAAAGTGACAATTTTTCCTGAATTTGCAGGGGAATAGTAAACCTAATCTATGCCCCCCCCCCTTTTGCAGTTTCCTTTAAAGGAAGCTTACTCAGAAGTAAATTTACCTGGCACAGAAGAAGAGAAAGGGAAAAAAAAAAAAACCCTGAAAGAGACAGAATGAAACGGGGGGGGGGGGCATTTTCTAAGAAAAGAGGCCTGATATCAGGAGCCTTACAATAATTCTTCTGTCCAACCAAATCAAAGTTAAAGCTGGACTCAGATATTTTCTTAGAAGGAAGACCATACTTTCATAGGCATGTGCTTCATGAAATAAATACACTGCATTTTAGCTTGAGAGAGCAGTTGTGCTCGACTACGCTTTTGCAGCAGAAACATCTAATTCACATTAGAAACATTCACATTCCAGAAACATTAGAAACATTCACATTCCAAAATAGACTGTAGACTCACAATCTGGAAAGTTGCGGCAGAGCACGAGGTGGGGTAAACATTTGCACCTTTCATTCTCATTTTGTCTTATTTAGGACTGATAGGTCCAGCATGGCTTCCTTAAAAATTAAATTTTGAAGCAAGCTTGCAGTTTAAACTATGCGCGCTTAAGAAAGGCAGTCTGTCAGAGACAGAAGGAACAGACAACACACATAACAGACAACATGTAAACACACATATTCTCATATATGTATTAACACACAACACACATAACAGACAACATGTAAACATATATACTCTCATCCTTTAGTTGGTTATTGCAAGGAGTTGGGCTGCTTCCTTTAGCTTCATTAAGTGAAATTAGTAGGAAGGTCCCACATGGTTTTAAGAGCCTCCTTGCCTCTTCAAACACCACCAGTTAACCAGCCGGCCAACGCAATTCGGGCTTGGCGGAGGCGGTGCTGGCAGGCCAGATTTCAGAACAGAGGTTCTCTAATTTTGCTTCGATAATAATTTGTGGCCAGGAATCGTCTTCCAATACGTGATGACAAATTGGAGAGGAGAGTCAGGGTCCTTCTGAGACTGAGATGGCTTTCTAGAAGCCTTCTTCCCAGAGTGAGCCCGCTCGCGTTTGGAAGCCTGGGTACCCATTTTATGTTTTACGCGTGTCTAGACAGAAAGAGGGAAGAGAAAGGGTGGTAAGGATTGGTATATCTAGGAGATTGATATACTTAATACGGGATTTATAGTAAAGAGGGGTCTTTAGTCGCTTGGCAACTTCCTTAGAGGGTTTTTAAAGAGCTCTAGCTATCCGGTATTCCTTCCTATTTCCTTAGTCAATAACCTGGGGTCCTTTTCCACTCTGCCGATCCCGCCCAATTCCTCATGGGCTATCCCTCCTGGCAACCTCCTACCTATCGTCAATCTCAGGAAAAGGGGCCCTACTGAACGCCCGCGCCGTGCGGTGCCAGATCGGGTGATCCCTGGATAGAGTTTCGAACCGAAAATCCCCCTTGCTTTTGGAAGCGGGCTCACGCACGATACACGTGTTACGTGGCACCGACCAGTGCGGCTGGGATTGATACAGAAAGCAAGACCACTTCCCGCCCCCTTGCCGGGCGCTAAAGAAGTTCGGAAAAGAACTCCAACCCCTTGCTTTCAACTGGGATGTCCGTTGCGGAGAGTCGGCTGTCTTTCAAGTCGGCTCTCTCCGTCTTACTTTCGGACTCCCAATTGGTGCGGCTGGCTGGAGGGTTTTTAGAGAAAGAGATAGAGCTCAGAACCCCCCTTTCGGGTCGAGCAGCAGTCCACGGTCTCTCTCACCAATTGGACCAAGAGACAGGCGAGAAGGAGCGATAGAGAGGAGGGCAGAGAATTCAGTTGCCAGGAGATTTCCACCCCTTTCCCACCAGTGCACTGGATTTTTCCTTTTCCTTATACTCACATGTCTTCTATGATGATCCCCGGATTGATGAATAAGCCGGCTGGATCCCTCTTTGCTCCCCGGCTGAACTCCTGGGGCTTTCGATTACCGCCCGGAGGATGGCCAGGGGTCCAAAGGATCTTCCCAGGCAAAATGGCCTGGTGCCGGCTGAAGATTTCAGGGCCCCCGGTCAGCAACGCGGGAGAACCGCATGCCCCACGTGGGGCGCCAACTGTTACGGCAAAAATCTGGGTGCGAGGCTGCTCTGCCACCCAGCTCATCGGACTAAGTCCGTGGGTCCCTGCGGAGGAAAATGAGCTCAGCCGGAGACAGGAGCAAACTGCAGAAGATCCAAGTTTATTGCGCAACAGGTTCAAGGCGAGATTGAACAGTGAGAAAGGGGTGACATGAGTTTTTGAAACTCCCTCCATGTCCCAGAATACAGTGCAAAACACGTCATGAATATATTAAAGAGAGGTTTGGTTACACAGATTACATCATGAATATATTAAAGGGAGGTTGGGTTACACAGATCAGCAGTTCAGTAAGGTAGGGGTTGCACAGATTAACATATGGAGGAGGGAGGGGGGAATATGCAGAGCTGGAGATATGCACAGATAAACACTTCCTGGGGATGAAAAGACAATGGTCTCAAATATGCATAGTCTGACTGTTACGGCAAAAATCTGGGTGCGAGGCTGCTCTGCCACCCAGCTCATCGGACTAAGTCCGTGGGTCCCTGCGGAGGAAAATGAGCTCAGCCGGAGACAGGAGCAAACTGCAGAAGATCCAAGTTTATTGCGCAACAGGTTCAAGGCGAGATTGAACAGTGAGAAAGGGGTGACATGAGTTTTTGAAACTCCCTCCATGTCCCAGAATACAGTGCAAAACACGTCATGAATATATTAAAGAGAGGTTTGGTTACACAGATTACATCATGAATATATTAAAGGGAGGTTGGGTTACACAGATCAGCAGTTCAGTAAGGTAGGGGTTGCACAGATTAACATATGGAGGAGGGAGGGGGGAATATGCAGAGCTGGAGATATGCACAGATAAACACTTCCTGGGGATGAAAAGACAATGGTCTCAAATATGCATAGTCTGCCACCTGACATTGTCTGGAGGAAAGGCTGATCAGAACAATTTGAAAGGATTAAGGTCTTGACACTTTGCTTGAGGGATTATGCTGGACAGGGGAGATGTGATGGAGTCCTAGAGTAATTGAGCAAACTGGCACGCTGATTTTCTATGAATTTTATAGATTTTAGTCCCTTTTGACAATTGGAAATAAATTGATATATTGTAGCGAAGAAGAAGGTGAAGAAGACATGCCCCCCCCCTTTCCGTAACAATGGCAACCCACATCAATTTGGGTGGATTTCCTTAAAAAGAGCTCCAAAACTTCATTTTGGAAGGGGGGAGATTCGGCAAAAAAAGAGTGGGATCAACTCCTTTGGCAAAAATAGCTCCACAACTGTGTCCAGATTTTGAAATTATATTGGGGGAGGCAGTCCCTGAGGTGTTGCAGTCCTGAGCCCTTTAAGGCTTTCGAATTTTGAATTGGGCCCGGAAACTAATGTGCGGCCAGTGCAGTTGGACCAGAATCAGTGTGAGATGCAACCTGCCCAATTCTGCGCCGGCTGAAGTTTCCGAACTGTCTCCAGAAGCAGCCCCATATGTAACACATTGCAGTAATCCAACCTAGAGATCACCAGAGCACAGACATCCGAATTTAGGTGATCCTGGACAGGGGCTCCGCTGGGCCAAAGCACCCCAACCTCTGCCAACCCAGCGCAGGCCAGGCCCCAGCATGTTGCTGTTTTTCCAGCTTACAAAACTCTCCCGTTACACAAGGCTGCATTCCTGGGATTGCGCCAGGGGATCCGGGGGGGGGGGGAGGAGGAGGGGAGTTTCATAACCGACCCCCTCCCCGGGGCGGGACCACAAAATGCCTTAAATTCGGGGTGGATGTGATGGGAGCATCTTCGAGAGGAGAGAGAGGAGCCTGTCTGAATCTTCGCCGCCTGGAAACCCCACAGATCGAGGGAAGGTGGGTCGGGGTTCAGGGGGGCAGGGAAGGCCAGGGGGTGCTCTGCTTAGGGAGGAAGGGGTTCTGGGTCTGCGCCTCCGTCGCTGGGTCTCCTAACCCATTGGGGGGGTCTCTCCCTCTCTAGCCCCCATCCCAGCAATGCTGCACACCAAAGCTGCCCCTCTGCTGCTGCCGCTGCTCCTCCTGGTGGGGTTTGGCGCCTGTGAAGAGAGGTAAGTTAGATGGGGGGGGGGTTGGCGTATTGCCCCCCCCCCGAATCCTTGAAAGGGACTCCCCTGGATCATCTAGTCCAGCCCCCTGCAAGGCAGGAAGCGCGGCTAATCGTAGCCCCCCCCCCCCCCCGCTTCATGAGACCAGCTTTCTAAAGCATGGGTGGGCAAACTAAGGCCCGGGGGCGGATCCAGCCCAATCGCCTTCTCAATCCAGCCCGGGAATCAGCTTGTTTTGACATGAGTAGAAGGTCCTTTTATTTAAAATGCATCTCTGGGTTATTTGTGGGGCATAGGAATGCCTTCATTTTTTCCCTTCTAAATATAGTCCGGCCCCCCGACAAGGTGTGAGGGACAGGGGACTGGTCCCCTGCTGAAAAAGTTTGCTGACCCCTCATCTCAAGAGTCATTTGCCCCGCCAGGGGGCGCCGTCATCCACTTGGGGACCTGGATTCCAGTCCCGACTCCTCGGCTCAGAGAATGGCAGAGTTGGGAGGGGGTCCCAGGGGTCATCTAGCCCCCCCCCCATCTCAGCTCCAGCATCCCTGGCAGATGGCCATCCCGCCATGCGTTGTCACCCCCCCCCCTTTTCCAGGGAAGTGTCTCCCTGCAAGAAGGGCCGCGAGTGCTTCTCCTACACGCTCGTCTGCAACGGCTCCGGCTACGAGGTGAGCGCCCCCCCCCCGCCCCCACCCCCTTGCTCAGTCGGGGGGACGGACCCCCGGCTGCATCCTGACCCCCATCTCCCCCCCCCCGCCCCCTTGCCAGGCTCGGCTCTACCCGCCCTCCGTCTGGGTGGGCACCCGCGTCAGCGACGGCTCGCCTTACCTCCCGGCCCTGATCCACGGCTTCTGGCGGCTCTTCCGCTACATCCAAGGGAAGAACGCGGCGGGTAAGGGAGCCTCGGGGCGTGTGCAGAAGGCCGGGCTGCGGGACTGCCTGGTGGGCTCCCAGGTGGACTGCCACGGAGGCGGGAGGCTCCATTAGGCAAAAACCGGGGAAGACTTGGGGCGCCTGGAAGTTAAACCTCGTCCCTGTGCCGGAGGCTGAGCTCCGTCAATGGGGCTTGGGGGTCGCGGAGGCGCCAAAGGGGTGGCCGCGCGCGCGGGGGGGGTTACCTTGGCTCTCCCCCTCCCCCAATATAGGGCCTCCATCCATCCAGGCTCCTGGATCCCAAGGAGAGGCTGGGATGGACAAGAGACTAAGAAATGGCTCCTTCAAGACACCCCCCCCCATCCAGCTCATAAAGCAGGAGCCGTTGGAGTGGGGGGGGATGGGGGGCTTCCGAGCCATGAGAGCCCCCCCCCGGCTGCTTGCCCCCCCCCAGGCCAAGTAGACTTCCCTGCTTTTGCAGCCTCTTCCCCCCCCCCCCGATGACAGATGAGGGAGTGTCCCATGCAATGAATGAAACGCCTGCGCAATTGGGGGGGGGGTGTCAAGGGGGCAGATGTGGAGCCCCCCCCCCAAGCAGCACAGGCAGGAAAGGGGAGGCCGCCTCCCGCCCTGGTGGGGGACCCGGGATTGTGGTGGAGGGAGGGGGTGCGTGCTTGTTCAGGGCAACCCCTCCCTCTGTGACTCTGTGACTCTCCCCCTTTCCCCCCTCCCAAAAGGGGTCCACATCCCCATGACCGGCCCGGTGCTGACCCGAGTCCGGGACGACCCGGAGAGCCGCGAGTTCGAGATCTACTTCATGCTGCCGGAGGCCTTTCGGGGGGACCCGCCCACCCCCACCGAGGAGACGGTAAGAGGGGGGCCCAGGGGTCGCCCCGCTCCCCTTATTCTGCCCAGGGGGGACCTCCCACCCCCTGCGGTGGCGGCTGCTCTCCAGACTGAGCTGCGCTTTTCCTCCTCCCTCCTCGGCGCCAGGTCTTCATTGAGCGCTTCCCGCAACTGCGCGTCTTTGCGCGCGTCTTTGGCGGCTGGATTACGGACACCAACCGCTTGGCGCAGCTGCGCTACCTGGACGGGCAACTGAGCGCCCACGGGCACCTCCTGCAGGCCGGCCAGCACTACACCGCTGGCTACAACAGGTGAGAGGGGAGGGGGCTGACCTGCGGAACTCGCAGCCTCAAGATAGCGGGCGCCTGCCGGGAGGAGAGAGGGGTCTCGGTCCAGCATCAGGTCCAATAATAATATTAATAATAATAATAATAATAATAATAATAATAATAATAATAATTTATTATTTATGCCCCGTCCATCTGGCTGAGTTTCCCCAGCCACTCTGGGCAGCTCCCAATCGAGTGTTAAACACAATACAGCATTAAATATTAAACACTTCCCTGAACATGGCTGCCTTCAGATGTCTTTTAAAGAGAAGATAGCTGCTTATTTCCTTCACATCTGGTGGGAGGGTGTTCCACAGGGCGGGCGCCACTACCGAGAAGGCCCTCTGTCTGGTTCCCTGTAACCTCACTTTTCGCAATGAGGGAACCGCTAGAAGGCTCGGCGCTGGACCTCAGTGTCCGGGCTGAACGATGGGGGTGGAGATGCTCCTTCATATATACTGGCTATTTAAGGCTTTCAAGGTCAGCACCAACACTTTGAATTGTGCTCGGAAACGTACCGGGAGCCAATGTAGGTCTTTCAGGACCGGTGTTATGTGGTCTCGGCGGCCACTCCCGGTCCCCAGTCTAGCTGCCACATTCTGGATTAATTGCAGTTTCCAGGTCACCTTCAAAGGTAGCCCCACGTAGAGCACATTGCAGTAGTCCAAGCGGAGATAACCAGAGCATGCAACACTCTGGTGAGACAGTCTGCGGGCAGGGAGGGTCTCATCCTGCATACCAGATGGAGCTGGTAGACAACTGCCCTGGACACAGAATTGACCTGTGCCTCCATGGACAGCTGTTGAGTCCAAAATGACTCCCAGGCTGCGCACCTGGTCCTTCAGGGGCAAAGTTACCCCATTCAGGACCAGGGAGTCCCCCACACCTGCCCGCCTCCTGTCCCCCAAAAACAATACTTCTGTCTTGTCAGGATTCAACCTCAATCTGTTAGCCGCCATCCATCCTCCAACTGCCTCCAGACACTCACACAGGACCTTCACCACAGGGAGGGGGCTGCCTCTGAATGGCCACTGGCTGCGGGTAGGAGAGAGCAAACAGGACCGAAGGGCTAGGATGACCTAGTGGTTAGAGCGGTCTCCCAGGAGACCAGGGTTCAAACCCTCCGGGGGCCTCCCTGACAGGGTCCTTGTGAGGTGGACTCAATGACTTCCTACTGGGATGAGGGGGGGCTGGGTCTCCTCATTGCACGAGGGAAGGGGTCCGGACCCCCCTCTTCCTGGAGCTCACCTACCCCTCTTTCTGCCTCCCTCCCCCACAGCCCCATGGAGATTTTCAACCGGCGCAACGAAGTCTGGCGAGTGGTGGAGGGAGAGCTCAGCTGCAGCCCCACGCTCCAGGAATAATTATTTGTGACCCCCATCGAGGACGCCCGCTCAACCTCATCTTCTTCCTGCCTCCCAAAGCAACTGCACTCTCCCCCCCCCCCCCAGCTTGAGGAACCTGGGAGTGGGATGTGCCCCTCCCTCCTTGAATTGCAGGGGTTGGTCTAGATGAGCCTTTGGGGGCCCCTTCCGCACATTCCTATTGCCCAAGGACACAGGGGCACTGCTTCACCGGTCGGAGTTCTGCCTGTCTGTTCAGAGGCCGGCCATCTCCTGCAGGCAAAAGGGTCTAAGGTACCCTGTAATGCGGCTTCCATCCTCCTGAGTCCCCCCCAGTCATAGAAGTCTAGAATGGGGGAGCTGGGAGGGGCCACCCAGAGGCCATGTAGTCCACCCTCTCCTTGCCGGCAGAGCCCGAGGTATCTCTTCATGCTCCACGTGAACTGGCTGCCACCCCCCGTCCCGACCGTTGAGGAGATGTTCACTCCCCCCCCCCCGAAGATGCTGGCGGAGGCTGAGAGGGGGGGGGGGTCCTTCTGTACCTCTCTGCAAAAATAAGACATATCACGCAGGAATCAGCCGTGAAGGAAATAAATTGCATTAGCAAAGGAAACTTGGCAGAGGTTTTTGTTCACGCGAACCGGTGAGGATGAGCTGAAAGACGGTTTCCCCTTGGAAAGATCCCTTTGTAGAGTGGGGTGGGACCCCCAAGTCTGACCCCCCTGCGGCAGGGCAGGAAGCTCCCCTCTTGCCAACGTTGCCCTGAGCCGGGATCTCACAGGTCGGATGGGCCGGCTCTGTCCTGATCCCAACACCGCCCTGCTCTGCACTTGCTTTCCATTTTGGATGTTGGAAACATACAGGTGAAACTTGAAAAATTAGTATATCGTGGAAAAGTTTCTTGGTTTCCGTATTCCAACTTGAAAGGTGAAACTAATATATGAGATCGACTCGTGACATGCAAAGCGAGATATGTCAAGCCTTGGTTTGTTATCATTGCGATGATCATGGCGTACAGCTGATGAAAACCCCCAATTAACAATCTCAGAAAATTAGAATATTCAAGGAAATCAGGAAAACAAGGATTGGAAATCGAGCAAGATTGGACCTCTGGGAAGTAGAAGCAGATCTCGCTTTGCATGTCATGAGTCGATCTCATATATTAGTTTCACCTTTGAAGTTGAATTACTGAAATAAATGAACTTTCCCACAATATTCTAATTTTTCGAGTTTCACCTGTATATCCTTGGAACAGTTCAATCTGCAGAGTGGACCGTCCTGTGCATTTATTCATTTAGGATATCCTGGGATTATGGGTTCTGTTCTGCAGAGCGGGACCTGGGAATGAGAGAGAGAAGCTCAGGGGGGACGTGGGGCCAGTCAGTCCCTGTCTCTCAGCCTAAACTGCCTCAAAAGATGGATTGTTAACACTGATAGAAGTGGCATCTGAAAAATATACCGCAGTGGTTTTCAGCAAAAGAAAAAACAACTTAGTAACACCAAAAAAAGTTGAAAACTACCTCAAGGGGAGCCTTCCCTTGTGGGGGTGTCTTCTGAATGGGCTGCCAGGAGAAAGCGCCCGAGTCTGACTCTCCAGTGGCAGAAGGTTCCCCAGGACACTCCAGGCTCAATGTGGCTCAAAGGCCGAAGAGAACTTCCTGGAGCAACTTTTGGGGAAAGGGGAATACATATAACTGGGATGCCATTAAATAATGATAAGGGTATTGGGGGAAGAGTCTCCAGCTGGCCTGCCCCTTATTTTGAATTGTGGGGGGGGGGGAATGAGGAGCTAAGAAAAGCCCTCCCTGAAAACCAAGGGAAAAAGCAGGTGCTGAACAGGTGGAAGTGCTGATTTCTTTGTATTTGATAGGTATTTCTTTTCAAAATAGTGGTTTTAAGGTGGGGACGGGTTTGGAGGTGGCGCTGAGCTTGGCTTGCCCCTGTTACGGACGCAGCTGCTTCAAAGCCAGAGGGACCCCTGCCACCCTTTCCCTGCCTTTCCTGCCAGAAAACCAGAACCACATGGAGGCAGGAGACCCCCATTTCCCACCCCAAAGCAGGGCTGGACCAATCAGAAGCCTCTGCATTGGACAGCTGGCCAATCCCCTTTCAGATTCCCCTGGGCCTCCTCCTCTCCTTCGCCCGGTTTCCTGAGGGAGTTTTCCCCCTGAGTTTCCCTCATGGCTGCTCCCCCTCCCAGCTTCTCCTTCATTTCGCCTTCCTTCTCTTCCTTTTCCTCTCCCCCCCCCATTGTTTGGGGGCAGATGGATCCCCCCCCCCATGGCCAGGCAGGCCCAGGAGGAGCCCACGGAGGCGGCAGGGCCAAGAGATGGCGTTTTTCCGAAAAAGGCGGGAAGGCCATTTTGTTTTTTCCGGAGGCCCCAGCCGCTCCCAGAGACGCCATGGCTCCCCTGTGGGCCTCGGGGGTCCCACGCTCTCGGGGTCTCTCCTCCCGGCTGGGAGACGCCAGGCAAGCGGCCTTGGGGGGTCCGCCGGGTTTTGCGCCAGGACAGGCGAAGGGGGCCAGGAGGGAAAGCCCCTCTCTGTCTCGGAGGCCCCAGGAGAGGAAGAAGAAGAAGAAGAAGAAGAAGGAGAAGGAGAAGGAGAAGGAGAAGGAGAAGGAGAAGGAGAAGGAGAAGGAGAAGGAGAAGAGTAATAAGGGCTTTATTCCCTCAGAGGTGGAGGGTTCCCTCAGGGGAGTTTGACCCCCGGAGCAGCATCCTTGGTCACCCCTAGAGTCAGCGCAAGCAGAAGGGCTCCACCTGCAGGAAAAGGGGAAAGACCAGGCTGGAGACTCCCCTGCTGGCCCCTCGGGGCCCCAGGAGCCCTTTCTGGGCGGCCCTCACTTGCCCCCAAAACGGGCTAAGACGTCTGTTCCTCCCCCTCAGGCAGTAGTTCAACAGGAGAACTACTCTCACTCCGGATCCCTGTGGGCCTCTGGGGAACTGGCCAAACTGGGATCCTCCCAGTCCAGTGCAGACAAGAAAGAGAGGAAGCCCTCAGAAGAGGAAGAAGACTTTGGATTTGATATCATCATCATCATCATCATTTTTTATTTGTATGCCACCTTTCCACAGTTAAAAAAACAATGCTCAAGGCGGCTCACAGCATAACAAGGTTTACATACAATGGTACCTTGGGTTACATACGCTTCAGGTTACAGACTCCGCTAACCCAGAAATAGTGCTTCTGGTTAAGAACTTTGCTTCAGGATGAGAACAGAAATTGTGCTTTGGCGGCACGGCAGCAGCAGGAGGCCCCATTAGCTAAAGTGGTGCTTCAGGTTAAGAACAGTTTCAGGTTAAGTACAGACCTCCGGAACAAATTAAGTACTTAACCCGAGGTACCACTGTAATTACAAAAGTTATAAACAATAAAGCAACCACATAAAAACATACACAACCAAATGGGAAACAATTTCCACATAGATCAAAATCTAAAACTAAGAATACAGCATTAATATCACAGTTTAAAATGACATAGGTAAAAAATAACAGCAACTTAAACAAAAAACAAAACAAAACAAAACGGAGCCCTCTAACCAGCGGCAGCATCTGGCCATCAGGCCCCGTCCCAGGCCAGGGGGTGGGTGGCAGGACTGGGGCCCCCAGGCCCAGAGCAGGGGAGTCCTCCCGCTTTACAACAACAACAACAACAACAACAACAATTTATTTGTTCCCCGCCCACCTGGTTGGGTTTCCCCAGCCACTCTGGGCAGCTCCCAACAGAACACCAAAATACAATAACCTATGAAACATTAAAAGCTTCCCTAAACAGGGCTGCCTCACTCCCCTTCAGGAGTCTCAAAGCGGCTCACATTCTCCCTTCCCTTCCTCCCCCACAAGAAACACTCTGTGAGGTGAGTGGGGCTGAGAGACGTCAGAGAAGGGTGACTGGCCCAAGGTCACCCAGCAGCTGCAGGTGGAGGAGCGGAGACGCAAACCCGGTTCCCCAGATTACAAGTCCACCCCTCTTAACCACTGCACCACACTGGCTCTCCAGTGGAAGCCATTGCGGAGAAGAACCGGACTTGGCTGTTCTCTGCTGAGGGTCTCCTGCCTTTCTTCCAAGGCTTCCTGGGGGTGCCATGGCCAGAGGAAGACACAGCCCCCCCCCCGAAGGGCCCTGGGGAGCAAGCAGAGCCTGCCTCAGTTTCCTTCCCCAAGGCCTTGGAGGAACCTTGGGGAGCGGAAGGAGGAACCCCAAATGGAGCTCAGAGTCCTGGCAAATGGGGAAAGGAACATGAAATGGCGCTTTCCAGATGAGTCTTGGAATCGCCCCCCAGTTCCAGGGACTGATCCGCCTTGACTTCCTCCTCAGAGGTCCCTTCCGAAGGAGGAAGGGTCCCAGGTCTCCATGGGGGGGGGGGGGAAGTGTCTCTGAGTCTTGCGTTCGAGGCCAAGGCTTTCGCCTTTCTGGCTCCGGCCACCTTCTCCGTGGTGTTTATGGGAGCTGTAGGGATGGGATTCCCAAGTTTAATAAGGATCCCTTGAAAAAGATGGGCTCTGCTTTGGAATATCCGCCTCCCCCCACATCTGTACACTCAACTTCACGGTAAGAAAATTTTATGTTTTAAAATTTGTTTCCGATTCATTTTTTGAAAGTTTTAAAGAGTTGTTTCTACCAATAATTATAGTGTTTCAGTCTCATTATAAATCACTTTCAGATTTATTTATTTTTAAAATCCAGTCATGTATATATAGGAGAAATTTTTAAAAAGGTTCCTAGACTGGAGGTTACCCACAAGAAAAGGATGAAGTCTCTAAGTGGAAAGAAATACAAATGGGCCTGCAAAAAACCGCATCCCAAAACGTGTTGCCACAGAAACTAGGGAGCTAGAGATGCTTTCCTGGCAGTGAGACAAAATGTCATGGCTAAAGTCTTGAGGGCAGAAACTGGAAAATACTGGAAAATACTATGTCTGCAAAGTGTCCTGAAGTTTTTTTCAGTAAGACAGCTGAAAAACCTGCAGTAGAAAGTTCTTCTTTTGCCAATGAACTTTGCCTCTGCGTGATTTATTGGGAACCAGATGCATCCACTCCAAAGAAGCTTCTGCAGCGCCTTGGCATTGAAGACCCAGAAAAAGAGACGGAGGGGAATGTGTGGGTCACAAGGTGGGAGTCATTGGAAAGGAGTCGCTGGGAGAGGCAGAAGGTTGTGTTGAGCAGGCGAGGGAAGAGCAGGAGGAGACAGAAAGAGCCCCATGGAATAGTTTTGTGAGCAGCACTGAGTGAATTCCGGATCCATGGTTTCTGGGTCAGGAGACCCGTGGTTTGCAGGCCAGTTGCCTGTGGTTTTAGTTGTAGGCAGGGATTGCCTTTAGATTTCTCCGGTCCAATCCGTCGGAGTTTGCCCAGAAAGGACTGCGAGGGGCACCTGAGTGTTAGACTGAATACTGTTCAGACATTCTTTTTCTCTCTCCCCCCGCCTTTGTCCCTCTCTTGTATCTGTTTGTCTATCTCCTTGTATAGCTTGTTATTGAGCAACTCCCCCCCCCCCCCGGTATAAAAGGGAAATGGGAGCTCAACTCTCCAAGCACCATAGCTGGACTCCTCCTGGCAACAAGGCTTCCATGAAGCCTCTTTGCCCTAGAGAAGATTCTGATACGCCTCTCCAGTTTGTCATCTCCAACTGGAAAAGTTTAAAGGGGCGAAAGGGTCTTTCCAAGTCCAAACTGAGAGACCTTTGAAACTTTTCATGGGTGGCTTTTACCCATCACCTAGAGGCAGGGTCTCAATGGCCACCTCAAGGCTCTTTTAACGTTACGAAGATGCAAGCACTTAGATCCTACTCAGCTGATGAAAAACCCCAACAGTTCTACTACCTAAATGCCTTTGTGGAGGCCCGCAAACTCTTTAAATGTAAGCAAGCACAGATCGCTCGGCAGATGGCTGTACTGGGAACCGCCAGACCCCCTCCTTATAATGAAATCAGGATGCAAGAGGAACAGTGAGATAGGTCACTCATTTCCTTTTACTTTGTTTAGTCGTTTAGTCGTGTCCTACTCTTCGTGACCTCCTGGACCAGAGCACACCAGGCACTTCTGTCTTCCACTGCCTCCCGCATTTTGGCCAAACCCATGCTAGTAGCTTCGAGAACACTGTCCAACCATCTTGTCCTCTGTCGTCCCCTTCTCCTTGTGCCCTCCATCTTTCCCAACATCAGGGTCTTTTCCAGAGGTGGCCAAAGTCTTGGAGCCTCAGCTTCACGATCTGTCCTTCCAGTGAGCACTCAGGGCTGGTTTCCTTCAGAATGGAGAGGTTTGATCTTCTTGCAGTCCATGGGACTCTCAAGAGTCTCCTCCAGCACCATAATTCAAAAGCATCAATTCTTCGGCAATCAGCCTTCTTTATGGTCCAGCTTTCACTTCCGTATATCACTACTGGGAAAACCATAGCTTTTACTATATGGACCTTTTTTGGCAAGGTGATGTCTCTGCTTTTTAAGATGCTGTCTAGGTTTGCTTTTACTACCCTGAACCAATGGGACCCCTGCCAGCCAGACCAGGAGCCGGAGCCAGAGCCGGGGCAGGAGCTGTAGACAGCCCGGGGAATCCTGCCCCCGATCTCTCCCAAAACCTACAAACCCCAGCTCCGAATAACCTTCTCCAGAACGTGCCAGGAGGGAGGGGGGAACAAGCTAATCCCGACCCCAATGCTTTGCCTGCGGGGGCTCCTTCAGAGGAGGAAGTTGAAGAACCAATCTCTGGGCCAACTCGCCACAGAAATAACTTAGTCAATGGAGAAGTAGAGGCTGTGCTCCCCCTCAGTGATGGGAAGTTTTGCTTCTGCACATGAAGCTGAAGTGTTCCTTCCTCACCCACCCTAGAATGTTTAGTTCACACTGAGTTCATGAAACATTGCATCCTGACCTGTTCTTAACACATGGTTGACCACATCTACGGAATGCGATGGTTATGTTCTTTTAAGTCTTGCTATATCAATCACTAGTAATAGTTTAATAAGGAGGTTTTCATGCCTGTCCAATTCTGTATTCCCTTTCCCAACCTTTAATCTACTGATGATTAATGCCTATATGCAACCCTTGCATTGTATTTGTGTTAACCAATCAGCAACAAGCACATATGTGGCAATGCTGTAATATTCAATAAAAGGGACTTCCCGAGACATGCTCTAGAGGTGCCTCCCATATGACACTTGTCATTCGTCTGTCGTTTATTTCAACCCAACATCTCAGAGCACTACCGACACCCCTGGCAAGAGCAGGAGACCCGCCTCGCATGGTTTTCACCCACCAGCCTTTCCTCACCTCCGATTTAATGAACTGTTTGGGTAAAATGCCTTCCCTCCGAGATGACTCTGATAAATGCCATCGACAAGGAGCCACTATCTTTTCCACTCATAATCCAACGTGGACTGACGTGCACATGTTGTTATGAGCCCTTTTTAATGAAGCTGAGAAGAGGGAGATACTGGTGAAGAGAGAGGAAACTTTGAGCAGACCTGACTATCAAGCAGACAGACCAACTGATATGCCCCCTTTGACAGCCCAAAACCTCCTGAATGACCCTGCCTGGGATTATAACATAACTGGGGGTATATGGGGTTTGAAAATATTTAAGAAAGCTATCTTGGATGGCTTGCAAGCTGCAGGACAGCGAACAGTGAACTGGACTAAAGTCCAAGCCATCCTACAAGGACTCGATGAACACCCTTCCGATTATTATACCCAATTGGTGTCCGCAATCAGAACCTGGGGTGGGATCGACCCTGAAAGTCCAGAACATGAGGTTATTGTTAAGGGATTCTTTAAAGACCAAGCCACTGCCGACATACAGAAGGCGTTAAACGCACACGTTGGCTATGACAGGAAAATGATAAATGAGATCCTCTCTATTGCCAAGTCAGTTTCTAATTCAAGAGATGAACGAAAAAGGAAGGACCAGAGGGGAGAATCCCCCACAAGTGCTAGCCTACGCAACCGGGGTTCCCTCTCCTAGGGAAAGGCAGAAGGGAAGAGGACATGAACAGACAGACAGACATGTCTGTTTCCATTGCAATGAGGAAGGACACATCAGAAGGAACTGCCCATTATTAACCGGACACCAAGAACCCAGGCCCAGCAGATCAGACTATAAGAGAGGCAAGGACACTGAGGCCAGAATACAGGGAACCGGCTAACCCCAGGCTCAGGGAACTCCCCCCGATTATGGGTCCTCCCAAATGCAGACCCCAAGGGCTCTTCCTCCTCCTTTACCGCGACCTAGGACTCTCCCCAAGAACACCAATCCTTTCAACCATCCAAACCGCCCTGCAACCCTTCCCACGAAATGGTAATGGAGGAATAAAATGACTATTGACAATCATAAGCAGATCCCGCCTCTTTTCCTTTCCTTTGCCCTATTCTACAACTATCATCCTCGGATCCTATCTGCACCATGCAGATAGACGGACAATCTTACGACTCTCTGCTAGACATGGGGGCCACCTATTCTACTCTCACAAACAAGTCACTTGACCCCAGGGGAAGAAACCAGGACTGTAATGGGACTGGACGGGATTCTTAGAGTTTGCCCCCTTTCCAAGGCTGCCAAAGTGTCAGTTGGACCTTTGTCCGTTAGGCACACTTTTTTTATTAACTTCTAGCCCCGTCAACCTTTTGGGGAGGGATCTGCTTTGTAAACTAAATGCCACCATCCAGTGTGGACAGGAGGGGATTTACCTGCATATGCCCAATGAATCTATCTTCAACTTGCAAGGAATCTTACAAGAGACGAATAATAAAGATCTGGATCTTCCCCCTGAGCTCCTAAATGGGGTGTCCCCCCCGGCTATGGGGAACTGAATCTACATCGGTTGGACTTCTGAAGTCTGCCACCCCAGTAGAGGTGAACTACAGGAAAGACCTGCCTTTTCCCTGTACCAAACAATACCCATTACCAAAGGAAGCAATAGAAGGACTTATTGCGATGATTGAGGAATTCTTAAAAATGGGAGTTCTAGTTCCCTGAGCTTCTCCTTGTAACATCCCCTTTCTCCCTCTCCGCAAGCCCCACACGAACCCTGTAAAAGGGAGCTTGGTTCAGGACTTGAGACTCGTGAACTCCTTTGTCATTCCCTGCCATGCCGTGGTGGCAAATCCTCATCACCACCTGAGCTCAATTCCGGAGGGAACTGTAGTTTACTCTGTCATTGGCCTATGTTCTGCATTCTTCAGCATCCCAGTGGATGCCTTCACCTGGCAAACCAGACAATTAACATGGACGCGACTACCTCAGGACTATGTGGACTCTCCAGCAATATTTTCCGCTATACTAAATCAGGATCTGCTAGACGTTACCCTTCCAAAGGGGCCCGCCCTCCTTCTACACGTTGATGACATCTTACGATGTGGGCGGGACTTAGAATATTGTAAGCTGGAAATAATAATAATAATAATAATAATAATAATAATAAAAGAATATTGTAAGCTGGATGCCATAGCTCTTCTCACGGCATTAGCACATAAAGGACACAAGGTATCCCCAAAGAAAATGCAGTATTGCCAAAGGGAAGTAAAATACCTTGGTCACATCCTAGGAGAAGGAACCCGTGCCTTAACAACCAGTGACCAAGCCTTCCCTGTGGAAGCAGGAAACCACAAACTCCTCTTTGTCCTCTGGGATGTACTCCTGGGGAGGGGGAAAGGAGGAGCTGGCCAGGTGGAACAAGACACTCCGGTCACCACCACAACTCCTCCCTCAGCCCCTCCTTTTTGTGATGTGTCAATGATGTAGCTCTGATGTAGTCTTAGGGTGTAGCATGGGGGATTAGTAGCTAATAAAAGGTGGGGTCTTCTTTTGTTTGGGGCTTCCATCTTGCTTCGTCTTGCAGCGAGTTGGAGTCCTATCGCGACAGTCTCAATAAAGACCAAGCCTACTGGCTGCTGTTTGGCTCTAATTTTCCTGGTTGGTGTCCTTGCTTTTTGTCCAAAGGAGCCCTCGGATTTCTCCGTTAACATAAGCAAAGAACCAAATACTTGCAGATCAAATTATCTCATGCAAGAGATTGTATCCAAACAGGACTCGTGTGTCCTATATGCCAGGAAAAGAAATTGCTGCTGATTTGTTGTCAAATGTTGTTAACAAAGAGCAACTGACTATTTATAAATAAAGTGCACATGAGCTAAATATGCGGCAATGGTTGTCATGAAAAGGGGTAGGATGCTAGTATTTTCACTCTCCCATTTCTGGATCATGTGATCCTTATTTACATTCCACACTTCTGGAAGTGTAAGAACGGAAACTCAGACACAGAACTTCCGTTCTTTGTGCTTTTGTTTTTCATCTCTTTGTTCTGTCTCCCAGACAGACAGGATGTCGGTGTGAGCTGCTCCTCACACTGTTGCTATATTCTACATTATGATTTGTGTTGTTTTGATTTGATACACAGCAATAAATAGCAATACTACATACTTCCCACAGCTCAACTTTCATTTTCTCTGCTGTTTGCATGCTCATATGAGCAGATAGGAGTCGCTGAGAAACAGGACTGCTGCCAAACACTTCATGGGTATCCTGTAACCAGAGAGGGAGGCCTCCATAATGGTTTCTCCCCTGTATGAATTCTTTGATGGGTCTTGAGATTCGAGCTTTGACTGAAGCTCTTTCCACATTGGAAGCACTGATAGGGTTTCTGACCTGTATGTGTTCTTTGATGGGAAGTGAGACTATCCTTTCGATTGAACCTCATCCCACATTCCAAGCACGGATAGGGTTTCGTCCCGGTATGAATTCTTTGATGGCAAGTGAGACTGGAATTGTGACGAAAGCTCTTTCCACACTCAAGGCATTGATAGGGTTTCTCCCCTGTATGAATTCTTTGATGGGAAGAGAGCGTAGTCCCCTCCAAGAAGCTCTTTCCACATTCTAAGCACTGATAGGGTTTCTCCCCTGAATGAATTTTTTGATGGGCAGTTAGACTTGGCCTGAGGATGAATCTCTTTCCACATTCGAAGCACTGATATGGTTTCTCCCCTGAATGAATTTTTTGATGAGAAGTGAGATGCGCGCTTTGACTAAAGCTCTTTCCACATTCCAGGCATTGATAGGGTTTCTCCCCTGTATGAATTCGTTGATGGGAAGAAAGCTTAGTCGCCTCCCGGAAGCTCTTTCCACATTCTAAGCACTGATAGGGTTTCTCCCCTGTATGAATTCGCTGATGGGAAGTGAGACTCTGCCTGTGACTGAAGCTCTTTCCACATTCTAAGCACTGATAGGGTTTTTCCCCTGTGTGAATTTTTTGATGCGAAGTGAGACCCTGCCTGTGACTGAAGCTCTTTCCACACTCAAGGCATTGAAAAGGTTTCTCCCCTGTATGAAATCTGTGATGGGAAGCGAGACTCAGCTTGTAAATGAAGCTCTTTCCACATTCGAGGCATTGATATGGTTTCTCCCCTGTATGAATTCTTTGATGGAAAGTGAGATAGATCCCCTGGCTGAAGCTCTTTCCACATTCAAAGCACTGATAGGGTTTCTCCCCTGTATGAATTCTTTGATGGGAAGTGAGATGGGAGCTCTTTCTGAAACTCTTTCCACATTCGAAGCACTGATAAGGTTTCTCCCCAGTATGAATTCTTTGATGGGAAGTGAGATGATCCTTCCGACTGAAGCTCTTTCCACATTCTCTGCACTGATACAGTTTCTCCCTACTCTGTTCTCTTTCCTGTGAAGTGAGGCTATCCCTCCGAACAAAGCTCATTATTTGACGGGAGGTGGACTGGGAGCTCTGACCGATGTTCTCTCCACACTCTGAATATTTATAAGACTTCTCTGATATGTGGATTCTGTTGACTTCCCCCTTGTTCTCCCCTTCCAATTCATCACCTTCTGCAATAAAGAGAGACGTTAATTAGCACCTGAAAAACAAATGGAGTTCCGCATTATTGAACAATGTCCCCCCCCCACCTCATTGCGAGACTTGAGAGTGCTCCATTTCAGCCTCAAGAGGACATCCTTGAAGTCTAACTTAATGTCATTGTTGATGTGTGGCATCTTTGACCCTCCCAGCATTTGAGCATGCCTGTGGGGCGCCTGACTCTCTTGAAACTAGTGGGGCGCCACTGCCAGCATACTGTGACAGGGGTGCAGACACAGAACCATCAAACCCACCACCTGACCCCTCCCCCAGCAATGCACTGCCATGTTAGCGTAAGTCATGCTAACTCTGCATTGCTGCCCCGGACCCCAACCCCACTCAGAGCGAAGGGGACGTGGTTCACATCCATTATTGAACAAAGTTAATGAATGCTTGTGACAGAGGAAGAACTGAAGGGAGAGAAATGTGAGGCCTTCCTATACTTTTCACTGCTTTTCAAGCGCTGGTATTAACTGAGATATTGCTTGGCTTTTATCTGGGATAGATTTTGTTTGGCTCAATCCTGGAATCCACTCCATCTCCAAGGTCAATCATCTCTTTGGTCAATCAAATGCAAACAGAAGCAAAAACAACACGCCTGACAGAATTTACATCAACTTCCCTAAAAACTCTGAAGCTGGCATTTAAGAAGGCCTGGGTGGTTCAGAGAAGCCTGGTCACTGTTTTAAATGGCATGACTAGACGCAGAACATTCACAGAGGAAACAGTTAACATCCCTCCATTCTGGGTTCACGGTGGGGGATGTTTGAATCCCAGACGCTCTTGGTCTCCAGCCAAAGAGTTGAAGTTCATCATATAGAGGTATGCATGGAAATTCAAAACTGATCTTATGATCTAACGGAATTTTACCAAGAGGGTCCATGATCCCACAATTCTCCTCCTTTACTTCCTTATGTAGAACTCTCTGGTCAGGATCCAGAAACGTCCACACCTTGTCTGTAAAACAAACAGCAACATACTCCTGAGTATTATATATATGTGAACCTAGGAGCTCAAAGGGGTGAATGTTTGCATCTCCTATAGAGCGAAAGTGATGAATTTGGTCCCCCCCCTTTTTGTTGTTCTTTTTTGTGATTTATCTCTGTTTTATTGTTGAGTGTATTAAGTAGTTTATATTTTGTTTTCTTACCATTAGTGCTGATATTATATTATTAATTGTTGGCTATTGGTATATATTTGAGCCTACCCTTTCAGAATCCTTTTTACTATTGATAGAACTACTTTACACCTTTCTCTCTTTTTTTCTCTACTTCCTTTGAATATTTTCAAATAATAATTATTTAATTGGGAATACTTAAAGTTAATTTCAGTGTGTATAACGGGTAGAGTCTGCCTCATATATATTTAGATATGCAAGAATGTTAATTACTCATATATTTCATAATCCACATGTTAAATATACACACGGTTAATATATGACTCAGGTTGGAGCAATAATAATTTTCAGTACATTTGGTCTATATTAGGCCTTCCAAACAATTTTGCTAAAGATAAAATAGAGGACAAGGAAGCTCACAGATTAAAGTCATAATGAGAATTACCGCATTTTTCGCTCGATAACACGCACCTGACCATAACACGCACATAGTTTTTAGAGGAGGAAAACAAGGGGGGAAAATTCTGAATGAAACAGTGGATGTATCATTTTTGTGCTTCATGCTGTGGCCACAGACATGTGATTTGACGGTGAGTTTGGGGTAGCCCAATGCAAAAATCCTGAGAATCCATGTGGATCCGTGCTTTGTAACGACGTTTTTGCACCATTGCAGCCCCAGGCAACAGTGGGTGCATGATTTTTTTGGTGCAGGCTGTAGCCATGGATATGCTATGTGATCTGATGGTGAATTTGGGGTGACCCAATGCAAAGATCCTGAGGATCCATGTGGATCCGTGCTTTGTAACCACGTTTTTGCACCATTGCAGCCCCAGGCAACAGTGGGTGCATGATTTTTTTGGTGCAGGCTGTAGCCATGGATATGCTATGTGATCTGATGGTGAATTTGGGGTGACCCAATGCAAAGATCCTGAGGATCCATGTGGATCCGTGCTTTGTAACCACGTTTTTGCACCATTGCAGCCCTGTTTTTGCATCAGATCATTGCTATGTGATCTGATGGTGAATTTGGGGTGACCCAATGCAAAGATCCTGAGGATCCATGTGGATCCGTGCTTTGTAACCACGTTTTAAGTGGGGAGGGAAGGAAAAACATAGAAGAGACAAGGAGCACCGAGAGGGGTGTGCGGAGAAGCAGCTGGCTAAGAATGCAGGAAAGGGGTTTTACCGGAGGGAGGAAAGGAAGGCAAAAGTTCCCCCACCCACCCACCCAAGCCAGC
The DNA here is from genome assembly GCF_964252035.2 of Podarcis erhardii. NCBI lineage: Eukaryota > Metazoa > Chordata > Lepidosauria > Squamata > Lacertidae > Podarcis > Podarcis erhardii. Next base: position 127,522,968 of record NC_138498.1, on the reverse strand, counting down.
CAGCCAGCTCTCTCTCTCTCTCTCTCTCTCCCACCTGCATGTTGCCTGCGAGTCCCTAGACGAAGCAGCAGCAGCAGCACCGGAGCACGGAGAGGAATTACGGTAGAAGGAAGGACGCTCTGCTTTCCCCTCTGCTTGCCTGGAGGGGAGGGGTTTTCTCTGCTCTTTGTTCCGTTTGAGCAAACACAGTAACGAAACAGAAGCGGGTGAGCAGTAAGACCCTGAGGCAGAATGCAGGAAAGCAACAGCTTTCTCTCTCGGGAGGCTCGAATGCACGTGTGGCTGCCTGCAATCAGTTTACCACACCGAGAATGAAGATAAACTGGTAAAATAAGGGGGCTGGGTTAAAGCTAAAGGGAAAACCTCAAAGATCCCTCAAGAACAAGGCAGGGGTTCAGGGCTCCCAAAGCCGAGCTGCAGCCTTAGAAGGGGAAAATGGGGCTTTCGGAGGTGGTTTTTACTGCCCCGCTGCTTCCAATTTTTTAAAAGGCAAATGGCAGGAGAAGATGCAGCAGTCCGTCACTCTCTCACTCCCTCCAAGCACCCACGCTAGCGAACAAACACACAGGCAACCACACACTCACAAAGCACACACACGAGCAAACACACAGTCGCGCTGCAGAGTGGCCAAACCTCCTAGCAAGCACTTCCCTGGCTTCTGCTGACCGCAACGAAGACGACCCTCGAAGAAAATGTGTGATGCACTGGCTACAGGGACCACACATTCGCTCAATAACACGCATAGACATTTCCCCTTACTTTTTAGGAGAAAAAATCTGTGTGTTATAGAGGGAAAAATACGGTATAAGTATGAATGTCAAGGGGTTAAAAGAAAAGAAAAAAACAAATCCTAACACTCAAATATCTACAGACATTAAAGGCTGGTATAGGTCTATTAAAGGAAACACATTTGACAGAACAAGGGGCTCAAACTTTGAAATGTCAATGGGTAAAAGAAGTTATTTCAACGAACTCAGACAAAAATGCTAGGGGAGTCACAATTTTATTTAGGAAAGGCTGGCCTTCTGAAATACAAGATATAATAAGAGAGGAAGATGGTGGATGCTTAATAATCGTAATTAAAACAGAAGGGACAGAAATAGCAATAATAGCGCGAACGGGTAATGGCGGACTCCCTCTGAGCTCCGGAGGGAGTCGGCTCCGCTAAGGACGGGTCTTGCCGTGCCGGCGACACGGGGACCCTTAGAAACCGCAGGCGCGGAAGCCTGCGGACATGGTGACTCGGTGGGCACCTTAAGCGCCCTCCCTGACCCGCGAAGAGCCTTTTTAAAGGCTACGGAGTGGACCGGAGAGTGGCGTGGTGCTGAGAGTCGATCGCTGCCTTGGCGGAGCGAAGCCGCGAGCCATGACCGGAGAGCGCTGTCTTTCTTCTTAAAATCTGGACTGAAAATGTAACCCGTGAGTAAAAGGAAATTTCGGCACTAAAAGTTTCTTATTTACGAATTCGAGTATGATCGGGGGGACGTGTTAAAAAGGAAGTCCGCACTCCCCCTCCCCACCAAAAGATTTAAAGCAAAGAGATAGCACCAGGTCGGAAAGACTTTGGTGCTTAAACGGAGAACTTTCACAAACTGAATTAAGAAGTAATTTGAGCAGGAGTGGAAGAAAGAGGAATTCCGGGGGTTTTGCTTTTTAAGTTGACCCCCCCAGACCCGGGTAGCGCCCAGTGCGGGAGCCCGAGAAACAGAATAAGGAGTTTGACAGCTGTCAAAAAGAGCTGTCAAACGACTAGCCGAAACGTGGAACTGTGTTATAACTGTTTTTCTGGATTAAATGCTACATTGAAACTGAATTGATTGAACTGATTGGAAACAAAATAATTCTTAACAACAAAGTAACTGACTGTTGGGTGAGATTCATGATGGAGATCCCTCTGGAGGGAACTGATGACATTGCAATGGCTGCTGAAGGAAAATTACTGGCAGAGATACAAAAAATGTTTTGTCTGGTGGGAACCTTGCAAAAACAGAACACAATTATGACTGAACAGTTGATGACCTTCAGTCTTAAACTTAACGACTCTGTCAATGGAACTAAACAAGTGGAAAAAAAATTTGCAGCTGCAGAAGGAGAGATAACCCTATGGGGGGAAGGAGAAAAAGAAAGAGTTCAACAAGAATGCAAACAGAAACCTGTAACTTTTGGGAATCAAAGAAACAAGGAGGATGACTATGGGATTGCAGATCTGCAGGGCCAGAGGAAGAGAGAAGCCCCTGGAATAATCAGAATATTGAATCAACAAAGAATGAACAAGTTCAATGGGGACTTCTTTCTGGGGCTGGACTTTGGGAGATTTGTTGTCTTTGGTCAAAAACTGTCTTTGTTTGATTTGGAAGAAAGAAAATATGAGGAGCTGCTGACAGAACTTCATGGAGAAGGGAAGACCAACAAAGAGGACTATAAACAAAATCGGCGGAGAGAGGCTAACTGGGGCCTGAAGGCCTCGGATGTCAGAAATCCAGGCTAAAACTGTTGTTTATCTATTTGGGTAGGGGCAAAGCGGGGGCAGGGGGGAGGGGAATTTGGGGTGGTAAAAACCTGGGATTTGGAACTGAAATATTATGATTTTAGATTTAATATTAAAAAAAAAAGAAAAAAAAAAAAGGATGAATTTGTGGGAGAGAAACTACGCCGACCTTGGAGAATAGATCCAATATGGGAAAGGGAACATGTAAAATTATGATAAGTTAAAAAGGGGGAAAAGATAAATTGGAAGGAAAGAATTGAATAATTTTTAAGAGACCTAATAAATAATTTGCTGAGCTATGTAGTGAAAATGGAAGGTGGGCAGGGGAGTGCGGGGAAGTCATTGAAAGAAGGAGATGAAAATTTGGTTGTGTTTTGTTTTGTGTTTGTTTTACTTTTATTTTGATTTTTTTTTATGTAAGTTTGTTTTGTCTTTAAAATTGAAAATTGAATAAAAATTATTTAAAAAAAAAAAAAAAAACAGAAATAGCAATAGTAAATGTCTATGCCCCAAACACTGATGACCATAAGTTTATTCACAACTGCTTTAAGAGATTAAGCCTTCTATCTTATCAGCACTTGATAATGGGTGGAAACTTTAATGAAATTTTAGATCCACAGATGGAAACCACCTCAGTAGCCAGGAAAAAAAGGACAAAGGTTAATACCCAGCATAGAATTGATTTTTTTCTAACATCAGCATTACATCCCTTTAGTAGCCGATGTGACATCGATATTCCCATTATAGCTAATCACTCAGCAGTAATACGGGAATATAATTTATCTAAAACCCAGGAAGGTATGATGAGATTATCTTAATATATCATTACTAAATGAAAAAACTTCATTCAATATATAAGCCAAGAAACACAAATATATTTTTAAAATAACTCCAAATCTTCAATGTCAAGACTGATGGAATGGGAAGGATATAAAGCTTACATCAGAGGGAAGATAACATCCTTCTCTGCCAACAAAGCCAAGCTGCAAAGCTTAAAATAAAATAATCTAAAAATTTCTTTAAAAACACTATGGGGTGATATGGCAAATAATCCATCTGAGTGTACATATGAAAGAATACAACAACTAACATTAGAACTGAATAATATACTAGCTAAAAAAATTGAATTCAGCCTACTAAGTCTAAGACAAATATATTGGGAACAGGGAGAATTGCATGTCAACGCAAATTAAGAATGGATAAATATGAAGAAATCTGGAATGAATATTTAAGCAATAAGGTGGATAGAGGTGGGAAGTGGGGGGAGGAGAGAGAGGTGGGAAAATATTGTTAAAAGGGTGCAGTCACAGGTATATCAGTGTATTTAAATCTGAATTGTCAAATTGTGTTATTATTGTTATTATGGTTTTTGTTGTACAGTAGTGTCTTTTGCGGTTGCTGTTTGTATAGAAAAAATGATTAAATAAATTAAAAAACAACAACTGATCTTATGATCCAAGAGGGAGTTTTACCAAGAGGGTACATGATCCCAGGATTCTCCTCCTTGACTTCCTTATGCAAAGCTCTCTGGTCAGGATCCAGCAACGTCCACGCCTCGTCTGTGAAAGAAACAGCAACATCTTCACCTGAACACTCCCCATCAGCTGTTGCCTCAATCTGGTTGGTCTAAATTTAAATTTATACGTAAATCTCTTTCTTCACTTTGAACCGCCCTCCCATTTTCATGAGGAGACCAACTCTGTATTGTTTCATTGGTGACAGAAGAGGAATAATGACTACTGCTCAAAATTAATCTAAGGACAATGGCCACAAGAGCTCCTGATTAGGCATTCGGCTTTGCGATGCTGAACGTTCTCTGTTCTCTCCTGTTTCCCCTTTTTTGTTTCAATTTAAAGTAATTCATGAACCCAGAACTTAAACACTGACCACTAATGATGAACCATATGTTATAGATATTCCTGAAAATTTATTCTGCTATTTTTGAGATATACAAAAATGACATGAGAAGACTCAGTCTACATATTTGTATCGTTTCTTAGTCGTATGATCCTTGTTTTTTAAAGCAGATAAAGTGTTATTCCAAAAAGAAAAGAAAAAGGCAACACACGGTGGTCCCATCTGCATTCAATCTGCAAAGCGGGATCAGATTCAAGAATCGTGGCTTCTGGTCCTGCGCGATGGATCAGTGAGATGTCTGACATTGGCAGGGCATTCAGATCACAGAACTGGTTTTAGACATTTTGAGCTTCCAATTCATCGCTTTGGCCGGGGAGCTGTGATCTATTCCTAGCTCAAATTGCCTGCAGATGACAAAGGAGCAGGCAGGCAGGCAGGCAGGTGGGGGAGCCCGAAAAGGTGCTCCCCTTCTCCTTCTCCATCCGCCTGCCTGCCTCCCCCCACCCCCTAGCTGAGGAAGCCCCAATACCTCTCTGGCTCCATCCATCCAGGTCCCCATCTCCCCTCCCCTGGGACTCACCAGATCTCTCAGAGGTCCCTGGGAGGGAGCGCTCAGAGGTTGAGAGGAGGGATGCGGGAGACAGCCGGACCAGGTCATGCGTCCATCTTCCCTCTTCCATCTCCTCTAGCTTGACAGGATCCGTCTCACTCATCCTTCCTGAAGAGTCAAGGAGCCAAAAGAAGCTGCAGGGTCCTGGGAGAGAGGAAGAAGCAAAGGGAGCCTCAGAGAATCTCCTGCCCTAGATATTCTCCTGCCCCTAACAAAAGCCCCATTTCTAAACTTCTCCAGTGGTTCCAATTTCACCTGTTTACTCCTCACCCCACTTCATAAGGCTGGCATGGTCTGCATAGTAGTGACCTGAGAGTACATGCCCTTGAACTCAGTGGGGCTTATGGACAGAAATTGGTGCAAAAGAAGATTCTGGAGCAGATCATTAAGCAAACAGTCTGTGAGCACCTAGAAAGGAATGCTGTGATCACCAGTAGTCAGCATGGATTTCTGAAAAATAAGTCATGTCAGACTAAGCTGATCTCGTTTTTTGACAGAATTACAAGCCTGGTAGATGAAGGGAACGCAGTGGATGTAGCCTACCTTGATTTCAGCAAGGCATTTGACAAGGTGCCCCATGATATTCTTATAAAGAAGCTGGTAAAATGCGGACTTGACTATGCTACCACTCAGTGGATTTGTAACTGGCTGACTGACCGAACCCAAAGGGTGCTCATCAATGGTTCCTCTTCATCCTGGAGAAGAGTGACTAGTGGGGTGCCACAGGGTTCTGTCTTGGGCCCGGTCTTATTCAACATCTTTATCAACGACTTGGATGATGGACTCAAGGGCATCCTGATCAAATTTGCAGATGACACCAAACTGGGAGGGGTGGCTAACACCCCAGAGGACAGGATCACACTTCAAAACGACCTTGACAGATTAGAAAACTGGGCCAAAACAAACAAGATGAATTTTAACAGGGAGAAATGTAAAGTATTGCACTTGGGCAAAAAAAATGAGAGGCACAAATACAAGATGGGTGACACCTGGTTTGAGAGCAGTACATGTGAAAAGGATCTAGGAGTCTTGGTTGACCACAAACTTGACATGAGCCAACAGTGTGACGCGGCAGCTAAAAAAGCCAATGCAATTCTGGGCTGCATCAATAGGAGTATTGCATCTAGATCAAGGGAAGTAATAGTGCCACTGTATTCTGCTCTGGTCAGACCTCACCTGGAGTACTGTGTCCAGTTCTGGGCACCACAGTTCAAGAAGGACACTGACAAACTGGAACGTGTCCAGAGGAGGGCAACCAAAATGGTCAAAGGCCTGGAAACGATGCCTTATGAGGAACGGCTAAGGGAGCTGGGCATGTTTAGCCTGGAGAAGAGGAGGTTAAGGGGTGATATGATAGCCATGTTCAAATATATAAAAGGATGTCACATAGAGGAGGGAGAAAGGTTGTTTTCTGCTGCTCCAGAGAAGCGGACACGGAGCAATGGATCTAAACTACAAGAAAGAAGATTCCACCTAAACATTAGGAAGAACTTCCTGACAGTAAGAGCTGTTTGACAGTGGAATTTGCTGCCAAGGAGTGTGGTGGAGTCTCCTTCTTTGGAGGTCTTTAAGCAGAGGCTTGACAACCATATGTCAGGAGTGCTCTGATGGTGTTTCCTGCTTGGCAGGGGGTTGGACGCGATGGCCCTTGTGGTCTCTTCCAACTCTATGATTCTATGAAAAACCAGTCACCGTCCTGTCCCTAAGCCTGAAAACTGCAACCCCAGAGCATGGGCAGAAAACAGATGAGTAGCCATTACCTGTAGGTGCCCCCATGCTAGGTGCTTTGTATAGAGAGCCCCGTTGGCACTCTTTGAGCTCCCTCATCGCAAGCCAGGCAGATGTTGTGGCCATACAGTGGTACCTCTGGTTACATACTTAATTTGTTCCAGAGGTCTGTTCTTAACCTGAAACTGTTCTTAACCTGAAGCACCACTTTAGCTAATGGGGCCTCCGACTGCCGCTGTGTAATTTCTGTTCTCATCCTGAAGCAAAGTTCTTAACCCGAGGTACTATTTCTGGGTTAGTGGAGTCTGTAACCTGAAGTGTATGTAACCTGAAGCGTATGTAACCTGAGGTATCACTGTATTTCCCTCTGTCTGGGGTTGCATGGGGTCCAAATCTGTATGTGGAAGCAGAGAAGCTGGTGATGCCACATTTTTGAAATATAATGAGACTAATACACCCCTCCTCCTTAGATATTCCCTGTGCTTATACACCATCTTTGCAAGTTGCCGGTCTCGAAATGTGGCCCCCACCCTGGCATGGAAGCCATTGAAGGACAGTCATACGTTGGGTTGAATACGCTTCAGGTTGAGTGCTTTTGGGTTGTGCTCCACGGCGACCGGATCCTATGCACCCCTCGCATCCAACTTGTACCTAAAACTCCGCCCAAGCCTGCACCAGAGAATTGCAGAGTTGGAAGGGACCCCTGAGGGCCATCTAGCCCACCCCCTGGGGCAATGCAGGAATCTCAACTAGACCATCCCTGACCGAGGGCCATCCAGCCTCTGTTCTACGGCCCTTCTTTGCATGCCTTCTCCACCAGAGGTCTGGGTGGCAGCAACACAAAAACGGACCTTTTCTGCAGTGGATCCCCATTTGTGGGAGGGTCGCCTGCCACCTTCCTGACATCTTGAAGTGCCAGGCAAAAACCTTTCTCTATAACTGGGCCTTTGGCAGCTTGACACGCCTCTTAAATATGTTTGTGGGAGGAGAGATCATTCGCCTGCCTTTGTTTTATTATGCATTTGGTGTTCTCATTTTGCATTTTTATGTTGCGAATCGCCCTGTAAACTTTGGATGAAGGGCATAATACAAATTTAATAATAATAATAATAATAATAGCAGCAGCAGCAGAAGACAGCACAGGGAACAACAGTCAATTAGGGGTGCCAACTTGAATAAAATATTAAGGGAGGACAGGCATGGGCATAGCCGGGAATTATGTCAGGGGGCAGAATCTCCGTTAATTAAGGATTTAATTCTCCGCATTGGACGCCCCTGGACCCAAGTAAGCCCTGCCCTGCAAAACTGATCACAAGATGCAGTGTGCACCCACCACTTGAATGGCAATGCCCATTAACGGGAGGGGGGCTCAAATGTTTTATGGGGGGAACCAAAGGGACCTTGGCCCGAGGAGTTGGCTCTTATGCGGTCAATCATGGCAGACCTGTGGACTGTATTCCTTAATTTATAGGCACGCCTACCAAGGCCAAAAAATGCATCCTGTTAAGGTGCCCTGGGGTTATGTGGATCTGTGAGGAAGAGAAGCAGAACTTCTCTCTCTCTCTCCCACTGTCCCCCCCCCCCCTTTTGGCTGGGTTTCTACATCCTTCATCCTTCTGGCAGGCAGAAATCCAGCAGGTGGGGAGGATTTCCTTTCAATATTGTTGCTGGAATGTTTGCAGTTGAAAAAGCATGTAAACGTAATAGGCCGTATAGTAACAATTGCAAAGTTATTTACTAGAAACTACTTCTCTAGAATTAGATACCGATTCTCATAATGTCAAAATCGACATCGTGACATAATATATTAAAATGTAGCTTTTCAGTCTGTCCAAAATACAGCTCCTATAGTACATTCTTTTCTACTTTCTTGACTCTTGTCTTTTTCTGCCTGGTGTCTTCCCTAGAAGAGTAGCATGAAATAATCTTCTAAGTGATTGGGATAAAGATGATCGGGTTGGCAGACCCCAAAGACTGGCCCTGCTAGATGCCGCCTAGGCAGACCAGACGAGGATTCCGGGCTTTTCCCTTCCTCCGCTGGGCAGAGGGCGAAATCCTTTGGGAAGCCTTGCAGGGACTGGGAGCTTCCCTCGGATCACTGTCATGGATTCCTTGGAAGGGATTTCTGCACCAGGTCAAGGGGTTGGGGGCCCCCCAATCCCCCCAGGTGGCGAGGGTACCTAAAGCAGGAAGAGGTCCTTGCTGACCTCCAGGCTGGGGGGCAGCGAGCCGGGGGGCGCCTCCCTCCCTCCCCCCTTGCTTTGGCCCCCGGGATCCCTCCGCCCCTTCTTCTCTGCCCCCTTTCCCGCCCCTTTCGCGGCTGCCTGACCCTCCGCCCCCTGAGTTGGGGGTCTCCCCCCCCAAGCATGATCTGAACATGCCCCCTCCCTGCCCCCCTGGGACCCCCTTCTCCCCATGGCACCCTCGGGGGGAGCAGAGAGGAGACTCACCCGAGTCCAGGAGGGGCTTTGGCAAAGGAGAGAGGAGGAGGAGGAGGAGGGAGGGAGGGAGGGAGGGAGGGGCTTCTGCTCGGGAGGACCTCGCCCCCTCCCCCTTCACTCCCCGCCTCTCTAGGAATCCCGCTCGGCTCCCTTTAACCCTTGCCAAGCCGAGTCCTCCCCTCCCTCTCCCTCCCGGCACTTTTCCTGCTTCTGCGCCTGCGCCCTAGGGGCTGCCCCCTTCCCTCCCTCTGCCCCAAGGAGCCCACATCCCACCAGGGAGACGGGAAGGGGGGTCCATGGGGGGGGGTTAGCTTGGCTCTCCCCTCCCCCCACATCGAGGCTCCTGGATCCCGAGGAAAGGCTGGGAGGGAGAAGGGGCGAAGGGCTGCCCAGTGGCGGGAGGTGCCGTGGGCTCCGAAATGGCTCCCTCCAGACCCCCCCCCCCAGGAACACCCTCCAGCTCAGGGGGGGGCAGGAGGGAGGGGGCAAAGCCCAGGAGGGGGGCGGGGGCTGCTCAGGGGGGCAAATCAATAATAAGGATTGAAAAAGAAAGGGGGAGACCAGGCTGGTGGAGAGAGGGGACCAGACTCCCCTTCAGAGCCAGAGGGACCCCCCCCCCGGCCATTGTAGCAGGAACCCCCCCCACCCCAATCATTCTGTTTGTATAAACTTCACACTCACACACACACGCCACATTTCTGTTATAAATCCATAGAAAATCAACCATACATCGGATTTGCACTGTTCCATTTTTTATTTTACTCCATATGACAAGAACTAACAAAGGGGGGTGACTTAGTCCTGGTCAGCCATAATCCCTTCACTGTCTCAGCACATACACAGGAGCCCTGCCCATGCCAACCCTGATGATCCCAGACAGAAGACAATCAAGATCACAAAGAACTTGCATATGGGAGTGGATTCAGCTTGGACTGGAACAAAGGACACTGATCAGATCTTCCCTCTGGGGGCAGGAAACTGCAAACTCCCCTTTGTCTCCTGGAAGTGACTCAGGGGGAGGGGGGAAAGGAGGAACCAGCCAGGTGACAGGACACTCAGGTTACCACCAACTCCTCCCTCAGCCCCTCCTTTCTGTGATGTATGCATGATGTTTCTGGGGGTGGGCTAGACCTAGAGGAGGGGAATTTCAAAAGTTTTTATAAGACCTTGCACACTATTCTTCTGGGTCTTTCCTCTCTCCTGCACGTGAGGGGAATACCCTGTTGTAACAGTTCAATAAAGGCCAAGCCTACAGGCTGCTGATTTGCTCCAAGTTATCCTGGTTGGTGTCTTTGTTTTGTCCAAGGGAGCCCTCGGATTTTTCCTGTAACACCATCCTTTCCCCGAGTTTCCTGCCAGAAAACCAGTTTCTACTGGGCTCCCAGAACCATCTGACCCCATTTCCCACCCCAGAGCAGGGCTGGACCAATCAGAGGCCTCTCCATTGGACAGTCAGCCAATCCCCTTTCAGATTCCCCGGGGCCTCCTCCTCTCCTTCGCCCGGTTTCCTGAGGGAGTTTCCCCCTGAGTTTCCCTCATGGCTGCTCCCCCTCCCAGCTTCTCCTTCATCCTTCCTCTTCCTCGCCCCCCCCTCATTATTTGGGGCAGCTGGATCACCTCCACCCCCCCCCCCCCATGGCCAGGCAGGCCCAGGAGGAGCCCATGGAGGCGGCAGGGCCAAGAGATGGCGTTTTTCCAAAAAAGGCGGGAACGCCATTTTGTTTTTCCCAGAGACGCCATGGCTCCCCTGTGGGCCTCGGGGGTCCCACGCTCTCGGGGTCTCTCCTCCCGGCTGAAGGAGGGCGGCACCTTTGGTCCTCAGCCGCCTTCCTGCCATGATGGCTTGGCCTCCGCAGGGCAGCCTCTCTCCTCGCCATGTTGCCCCACGGAGGAGGCCTCTCCATTGGGAGACGGCAGGCAAGCGGCCTTGGGGGATCCGCCCGGGTCTGCGAAGGGGGCCAGGAGGGAAAGGCCCAAGAAGGAGAAGAATAACAGTAGTAGTAGTAGTAGTAGTAGTAGTAGTAATAAGGGCTTTATCCCCTCAAATGTGGAGGGTTCCCTCAGGGGAGTTTGACCCCCAGAGCAGCATCCTAGGTCACCCCAAGAGTCAGCGCTAGGAGAAGGGCTCCTCCCTGTTACGGTAAAATCTGGGTGCGAGGCTGCTCTGCCACCCCGTTCGTCGGACTAAGTCCGCGGGTCCCTGGGGAGGAAAATGAGCTCAGCCGTAGACAGGAGCAAGCTGCAGAAGATCCAAGTTTATTGCGCAACAGGTTCAAGGCGAGATTGAACAGCGAGAAAGGGGTGACATGAGCTTTTGGGATTTCCCTCCATGTCCCAGAATACAGTGCAAAATACATCCCAGTTACATCATGAATACATTAAGAAGAGGTTGGGTTACACGGATTAACATATGGAGGAGGGAGGGGGAATATGCAGAGCTGGAGATATGCGCAGATAAGCACATCCTGAGTACCGGTGATGAGAAGACAATGGTCCATGTACGCAGAGAAGCTGCTGAATTACAACTTATCACCAAACTTAAAACCATGGAGAAACCTGGTCTGAACAAAGACCTTGGATTCTTATCTCATTATACATGACAAAGCCATTTTTCACCTTTTCACCCCTTGCTTTTTCCTGTAAGACCTATTGCAGTCGTTAAGAGTCGTCAACAGGCTCATCACAGCTATCTGCCAATCACCCATTCCCACCACCCTTCTGAGTAATACCCCTCCCCACCTTCTCACTATATAGAAGGGTCTGGAAACTTCTGTTTCAGTGTATCTGAAGAAGTGTGCATGCACACGAAAGCTCATACCAAGAACTGACTTAGTTGGTCTTTAAGGTGCTACTGGAAGGAATTTCTTTTGTTTTGACTATGGCAGACCAACACGGCTACCTCTCTGTAACATGTACGCATAGTCTGCCACCTGGCATTGCCCGGAGGATAGGCTTGGCAGAGTGATTTGACAGGATTAGGGCCTTGACACCTTGCTTGAGGGATTCTGGAGGACAGGGGAGTTGTCATGGGGTCCTAGAGAAATTGAGCAAATTGGCATGTTGATTTTCTATGAATTTTATAGATTTTTGTCCCTTTTGACATTGACAATTGGAAATAAATGGATATATTGTAGCGAAGAAGAAGGTGAAGAAGACATGCCCCCCCCATTCCGTATCAACCCGCAGGCCATGGGGAAAAGGGGGCTCTTCCCAGACAAGGCTGGAGACTCCCCTGCTGGCCCCCCGGAGTCCCAGGAGCCTTTTCTGGACGGCCCTCACTTGCCCCCAAAACGGGCTAAGACCGTTCCTCTGCCTCAGGCAGTAGTTCAACAGGAGAAGTCTTGGGGCCAATGGAGCCCAGTGGGGGGCTGGGGAACTGGCTGAACTGGGGTCCTCCAAGAACGAGAGGGAGCTCGCAGAAGAGGAAGCCATTGCGGAGAAGAACCGGACTTGGCTGTTCTCTGCTGAGGGTCTCCTGCCTTTCTTCCAAGGCTTCCTGGGGGTGCCATGGCCAGAGGAAGACACAGGCCCCCCCCACCCTGAATCCCCTGCAGGGCCCTGGGGAGCAAGCAGAGCCTGCCTCAGTTTCCTTCCCCAAGGCTTTAGGGGAACCTTGGGGTGCGGAATGAGGGACCCCATATGGAGCTCAGGCTCCTGGCAAGTGGGGAAAGGAACATGAAATGGCGCTTTCCAGATGAGTCTCGGAATCTCCCCCCAGGTCCAGGGACTGATCCGCCCTGGCTTCCTCCTCGGAGGTCCCTTCCGAAGGAGAAGGGGTTCCTGATCTCCATGGGGGAAAGCGTTCCTGAGGCCTGCGTTCCTGAGCCTTTCTGGCTCCGGCCACCTCTGTGCTGTTTATGGGAGCTGTAGAGATGGGATCCCCAAATTTAATAAGGATCCCTCCAAAAACATGAGCTCTGCTTCAGCATGTTGTCCCCCCACAACCTTCTGTAAACTGAAATGAAATTTGTTTTAAAATATATCCGCAATTCATTTTTCGTATATACATTATATTTTATTTTTCCCCATATATGTTTATTGATTTTCCCACGTTTAACAGTTTTATGACAATATAATAGATCATCTTTTTACCCTGTGCTCTGCTGAGCATTCGACATCCCTCCCTCCTTCCTCTGGTTTACTTATGTCTTTCCTTTATTTTTCACATTCATAATATCTACACTCTTTGGCTTTCCTTCCCCCCACTTTTATCTCCAACAGAATGCTCATTCTATCTCAGTCCTGCTAGTGTTTTTTGTTTGCTGTTTTTTTTTACAAGGATTTTCTAAATTGATTCCACTTCCTCTGGAACACTTGGTTGTCTTGGTTCCAGATCTGGACAGTTCCGCATGCTCCATCATCTTCATCTGCCACAGTTGGTAATTCTTGCCGTTTCCATTTTTTGGGCAATTACAATTCTAGCTGCCTTTGTGGAGTACATAAACAATCTTGGATCTACTCTTGCTGATTCATGTTTTGAATGTTTTAAAGAGATGTTTCTATCAATAATTTTAGTGTTTCAGTCTCATTATAAATCCCTTTCAGATTTATTTATTTTTTAAATCCAGTCATGGATATGTAGGAGAAATTCAAGAAGAGGTTCCTAGACTGGAAGTTACCCACAGAAACACAGAAGAAATGGAGGAAGTCTCCAAGTGGAAAGATAGGCCTTTATTGAAATACAAATGGGTCTGCAAAGAACCGCATCTCAAAACGTGTTGCCACAGAAACTAGGGAGCTAGAGATGCTTTTCTGGCAGTGAGACAAAACGTCATGGCTAAAGTCTAGAGGGCAGAAACCGGAAAATACTGCTTCCTTCTGGAAGGTTCTGTTATTTTCTGCTGAGGCAGCTAGATGTATTATGATTTGTGTTTTGTTATCTCAAGGTCACACTGAGCCAGAAAGATAAATCTGTCAGCTAAAAAAGCCTGTAGTCGAAAGTTCTTCTTTTGCCAATGAACTTTGCCTCTGCGTGATTTATTGGGAACCAGATGCATCCACTCCAAAGAAGCTTCTGCAGCGCCTTGGCATTGAAGACCCAGAAAAAGAGACGGAGGGGAATGTGTGGGTCACAAGGTGGGAGTCGTTGGAAAGGAGTCGCTGGGAGAGGCAGAAGGTTGTGTTGAGCAGGCGAGGGAAGAGCAGGAGGAGAGAGAAAGAGCCCCAGGGAAAGACGAGGTTGGGCTGAGCTGGTGTGGGAATGAGAGGCAGAGAATGCAAAGCAACTCCGGAAACGGTGAACAAGGCAAGCTATGATCTCGTTTGAGGAACGGGAATTAAGATGCCTGCTTCCTCATCCCCAGTGGATTAAAATGTCCAAAGATTAGGAAAAGAAGAAAGAAGAGGAAGCAGGATTGGATGGACATTATAAGAGACCATAATTTTCCATTGTGACTTGGCTGAGATTTGTTGGAACTGTTTTAATGAGGCTTTATAGAAACTGGAGAAATACCAATTTGGATTATGAGACGATCATTATAAGAGTCATATTGAACTGTCTGAGTGGTTAAGATTTGAAGGCTGGGCTGGGGGGGGGGAATCTTTTTGGTAGTGGCACCCGCCCTGTGAAACGCCCTCCCACCAGATGTCAAAGAGAAAAATAACTACCAAACTTTTAGAAGACATCTGAAGGCAGCCCTGTTTAGGAAAGCTTTTAATGTTGAAAAGGTTATTGTATTTTAGTGTTTTGTTGGAAGCCATCCAGAGTGGCTGGGGAAACCCCAGCCAGATGGGTGGGGTATAAATAATAAATTATGATGATGTAGGAAAAGTGTCATCTTGCTGAAGGGGAGGAAAAAGACTGGATACTAAATGCAGCTGGGTTTATTCTGGAGTGCATATTCTGAATAATTGCTGCAACAGATGATTTTCAGACAGAGATGGGAGTTTCCTTTTAATCTATTTTTTGTGTTTTTTATATTAAGATTCCTTTATTTTGAATTTTGGAGGACACACACAGGAAAAGGAGAGTTGGAGGTGGGAGGGACCTGCAAGGAACGCAGGGAAGGAAGGATCTCTCAGGATGGGAGATGGGGAGAAGAGGGGGTCACGCAGGGGAGAGGTGGGGGAGCCTGTCTTTCTATGGGTTAATGAATGATATGTATGATACAAATGTGATAAAAGGCATTTTTAGTTATTCTTCCCCCTTTCTATTTTCTATAGAATTGTGTTTTGTAAGGGTTGTTTAATAATTTTTGCTTTGTTATTTTTCTTTTTCGGTTTTCCCTCTGTATGAATTCTTTGATGGCTTGTGAGATTAGTGCCTTGACTGAAGCTCTTCCTACATTCCAAGCACTAATATGGTTTCTGACCTGTATGAGTTCTTTGATGGGAAATGAGACTACCTTTTCGATTGAAGCTCTTTCCACATTCCAAGCACTGATAGGGTTTCTCCCCCGTATGAATTCTTTGATGAACAGTGAGATAATCCTTCCGATTGAAGCTCTTTCCACACTGCAAGCACTGAAAAGGTTTCTCCCTTGTATGAATTCTCTGATGGTTAGTGAGCTTAGCCGTGTCCTGGAAGCTCTTTCCACATTCCAAGCACTGATAGGGTTTCTCCCCTCTATGAATTCTTTGATGGGAAGTGAGATGTGCGCTTTGACTAAAGCTCTTTCCACATTCTAAGCACTGATAGGGTTTCTCCCCCATATGAATTCTGTGATGGGAAGTGAGACTGTAGCTATTAGCGAAGCTCCTTCCACATTCAAAACAGTGACAGGGTTTCTCCCCTCTATGAATTCTTTGATGGGAAGTGAGATGTGTGCTTTGACTAAAGCTCTTTCCACATTCCAAGCACTGATAGGGTTTCTCCCCTGTATGAATTCTTTGATGAACAATGAGATAATCCTTCCGATTGAAGCTGTTTCCACACTGCAAGCACTGAAAAGGTTTCTCACCTGTATGAATTCTCTGATGGTTAGTGAGCTTAGCCCCCTCCTGGAAGCTCTTTCCACATTCTAAGCAATGATAGGGTTTTTCCCCTCTATGAATTCTCCGATGGGAAGCAAGATTTGCGCTTTGACTAAAGCTCTTTCCACATTCTAAGCACTGATAGGGTTTCTCCCCTGTATGAATTCTTCGATGGGAAGTGAGACTCACTTTCCAACAGAAGCTCTTTCCACACTGCAAGCACTGAAAAGGTTTCTCCCCTGTATGAATTCTCTGATGGCTAGTGAGCCTAGTCCCATCCTGGAAGCTCTTTCCACATTCTAAGCACTGATACGGTTTCTCCCCTGTATGAATTCTTCGATGAGAAGTGAGATGTGCGCGTTGACTAAAGCTCTTTCCACATTCGAAGCAATGATAGGGTTTCTCCCCTGTATGAATTCTTTGATGGGAAGTGAGACTATCTTTCCGATTGAAGCTTTTTCCACATTCGAAGCACTGATACGATTTCTCCCTACTCTGTGTTATTTCGTGTGAAGTGAGGCTATTCCTTCGGACGAAGCTCTTTCTTTGACAGGAGGTGGACTGGGAGCTTTGACGGATGTTCTCTCCACACTCTGAATATTTATAAGACTTCTCCGATATGTGGATTCTGTTGACTTCTCCCTTGTTCTCCCCTTTGAATTCATCACCATCTGCAATGAAGAAAGAAGCTACTTAGCGCCTCAAAAAGAAATGGAGCTCCGTATTATTGAACAAGGTTTTCCCCCCATCTCACTGCAAGACTTGAGAATGCTCCGTTTCGGCCTCAATAGGACACCCTCGAAGTCTAACTTAATGTCATTGTCGATGTGTGGCATCTTCGACCCCCCAGCATTTGAGCATGCCTGCGGGGCGCCTGACTCTCTTGAAACCGGTGGGGCCACACTGCAAGCATACTGTGACAGGGGCGCAGATGACACAAAATCATCAAACCCTAACTCTGCATTGCTGCCCCGGACCCCAACCCCACTCAGAGCGAAGGGGACGTGCTTCACATCCATTATTGAACAAAGTTAATGAATGCTTGTGACAGAGGAAGAACTGAAGAGAGAGAAATGTGAGGCTTTACTATATTTTTCCCTACTTTTGTTGGCTGCTATTAACTGACACATTGCTTGGTTTTTACCTGGGATAGATTTTGTTTGGCTCACTCATGAAATCCACTCATTCTTAGAGGTCAGTCATCTCTTTGGTCAACCAAATGCAGAGTGAAGCCAAAACAAAAACAAGCCTGACAGAAGTTACTTAAATTTCCCTTCAAGTCCTGAAGCTGACATTTAAGAAGGCCTGGGTAGTTCAGACAAGCCTGGTTATTGTTTGAAAATGCATGACTAGATGAAGAACAGTCACAGAACAAAGTTGTTATCCCTCCATTCAGGGTTCACAGTGGAGATGTTAGAATCCCAGATGCTCTTGGTCTCCATCCAAATAGTGGAGGTTCATCAAATAGAGGTATGTATGGAATTTCAACCTCATGAGAAGACCCGACTCCCTGGAAAAGACCCTGATGTTGGGAAAGATGGAGGGCACAAGGAGAAGGGGACGACAGAGGACAAGATGGTTGGACAGTGTTCTTGAAGCTACCAGCATGAGTTTGACCAAACTGTGGGAGGCAGTGGAAGACAGGCTCACAATTAATCTAGGCACAACAGCCGCAAGAGCTCCTGACTAGGCATTCGGCTTTGCAATGTTGAATGTTCTCTGTTCTCTACTGTTTCCCCTTTTTTTGTTTCAGTTGAAAGGAATTCATGAACCCAGAACTCATAGACTGACCACTAATGATGAACCATATGTGTCCTGTTTGCAGGTGGTTGCTCACGAGTAAACAGCCAGGACTTGGACCTGCTTTTTACAGGTTTTATTGAGTGCAAACTATGTACAGTGCAGAAACCCAAAGTTCATGTTTGTCTCAGTCACTTGCAGATTCTGGGAGTGGCTTCTTCCTCTTCCCCCCAGGATAAGAACTTAGATACCCCAAATCTCCACCTCCTTTCCTTACGTTTGACCCCTTTGCGAAAACTAGGTGACGGAAGCGGCATGTCTGTTTCATGAACAGGCTGGCTGAGCGAGGTGCTAGGGCTCACAGTAACATCTGTGAGCTTTTGCCTCGCTTCGCCCCTCCTTTCCCCCTCTGATTTGCCGGAGGCATGACTCTCTCCACTGCCTTATGAAGTGCTTCTCCTCTACGAGAAATTCCTGTTACGCACCCCTCAGGAATCCACACATTTTCAGAACTGGGCGCCCCCTCCAAGGCAACTAGATACTCTAGTTCACGGGTGTCAAACACAAGGCCGGCGGGCCGAACGCGGCCCGCCAGACCTCGTCATGTGGCCCATGTAGCTGCCACCGGCCGCCAGCCTTCACCTTTTATTCTCGCTTTTTTTTTTTTTACACAAGAAAGCCGCCTCTTGACCGCATGCGCAGCAGCCTACAAGCCAGAGAACGTCTGCCCTCTAGCGGCGCTGGCCGTTCTACACAGGAAACCTCCACTTTACATAGTCCCACAGATACAACCGGCCCTTTGAGGGTGACCAAACTGCTGATGCGGCCCCCCGATGAATTTGAGTTTGACACCCCTGCTCTAGTTGATGTCCGTTCCACCTGGAGTCAAGTATCATCACTTTGTTGCATTGTTCCCTCTCTTCTACGTTTGGCGGGGTGGATCCCTCCTGCCCCCTCTCTGGGCAGCCGTGCCCCTCCCTGTAAGGCGACAGCAGGGACCTGTGGGAAACCGGGTGTATCCTCATGTTGTCTGGCAGCTTCAGCCTAAACGCTACTGGATTGACCTGCTGGATGACCTCAAAGGGGCCCACTCTTCTAGGCTGCAGTTTCTTGCACCTCCCCCTCAGGGGCAGTACCTGAGATGACAACCACACCTTGTCCCCCACCCGAATGACTTCCCCTGGTCTTCTATGCTTGTTGGCCTCCTTGTACGCCTCCTTGGCCCTCTCCAAGTTCATCTTGAGCTATTGGTGTATGGCCTCCATCTCCTCCGCTAATTGCTCCGCGGCCGGCACACTGCAAGCCTCCTCCCCTGGTCCTGGGATGGCACCCGTAATTGGCAAGAAAGGGACTCATCCCTGTGGACACATGCTCAGCATTCTTGTATGCAAACTCTGCTAGTGCTAGCTTCTCCACCCAATCATTCTGCAAGTCCTGCTGCAAAATGGCATTTGCTCTCTTGGCTTGTCCGTTGGTTTCTGGGTGCCTTGCTGTCAAGAAGCTCACCTCTACCTGCAACGAACTCATGAGCTTGCGTCAGAAATGCGAGGTGAACTGCCTTCCAGCAAAAGGTCAAATTTTTGCTTTTGCGGGAATAACGATGTTATTCTATGCAATAAAGACTTTGGAGATAAGAGCGAAGCCCGCTCTCGCAGTCTGATTTATTCTGATTTATTCTCACACAAGCAGCAGCTTTCTCGCTGTGCAAGCTCTGCTACTGTGACGAGAACCTGCTCGCCATCCGTAAATAATCAGTCTCACACCAAGATGGGTTGCAGAAATCTGGCCGCAGCTCTCCTAGAAGCTGCTGTAGCCCCAACCTTTATTGTGTGTTCACGAAAAGATACAAATTCAAGGAGAGAGCTTTGCCTCAGTCAGCAGATAAAAGACAATACCATACACGGTCTCATGCCATCACACCAGACCACGTATTTGATCAGGCTATGCTTACGTGGGCCAATCATCGGGCAGCATGAGCTCTCCACGCGTTGATCATGCTCCAAGCAATGCTTTCTGCTATGAAATCACCTTGCAATGATAAACTTTTGCCCATGCTCTTATGGACAAATGACCATATTCCCACATCCCCTCTTTTCTTGTTTATATTATAAGAGAGACCATTAGTACAATTAGCAAAATTTTTCTTAACCATGTTCTATTAGGTAGCCAAGAAAACAACCATTCCATGGATCAAAACCTTCGGGTGGATTCAAAGGATTATGGGCTATCATTTGTTCCATATAATCAGTAGTAGCAGAGATATTAGTCAATTGATCAGATATATACATACAACAATGAAAATGAATCAAGGCACAAACTCCACCTTTGGAAGCAAGGATTACATAAAAAAAAATTTTAAGCGCTACATCTCTTATTTCTGACATTTATTTCAAAATCATTTTTCTCAGCAGCTAACAGGCACTAGCCAAGCATATCCCGCTTGCTGTAACTAAAAAGATTGCAAAAAGGTAGAGAACAGAGCCCATTGTCTTCTCAGGCCCTGCTAAAGAACCACATTGCAACTTGCTCTCTGTCCGGGAACCATGCCAAAGCACAAGAATGAAACAACTGGAACACACTGAAACCCCCTCACCCCCTGTCCTGCCAAGAGTCCACAATAGTTCCAAGACAGCTTTCTGTACATGCTCAGGGGAACACACCATGGGGCAGGACTCCTGAGGGAGGAGAAAAGAAGAAGAGATCTGGGGGGTAAAACCCAAGCGATGCCAGTATAGCGAGGGCATCCTTCAAAGCCAGGTTCATTTCCCAAACAGGAGGCGGCAAAACTGTCATGATATTTGGTGGTTGAAGTGGGGTCCCAGGGAAAATGCGGTAGAGACGAAGAAGGCCTTTCAACGTGCCAGGAAACACTGGAACAGCTGTAGAAGGTGACTTTATCCAGGGCACATCAATGGCAGCAAATCTGTGACCTGTAAGGCACTAAAGGGCGCTTCAACACTTCCTCCTTCCTGAAGTGAAGTTCAGCAGGCGTAAAATCCCTTCTGCCAAATACCCAGGGTGGCCAGTGTGAGATCTAAGATGTGCTTCATAAAATTGACAAGTCCTGGCCTGTATCAAAGATGGGGCACTTTGTGCTGGGGTGACATTGCTGCGCGATAGATCTGCACTGCGCATGAAAATGACCCACTTCGCCACATCCAAAACAGGTTTTATCCTTGGCAGGATTTTGGGACACGATGGAAGTCAGAGCCGTGGCTAAAAGGCGAGCTTTGTGCATCTCAGTGCCTACTGACTGGCAGGCTTTAAGCATATCTGCAATGGCTATATTGGGAGTTGTCATCAAAGGGCGCAGCGCTTGCTTACAGTCCTCATTCGCATTATCAAATGCAAGCTGGCGAACAATTACTTCTTGGGCTGCCATGTCTTGAACTTGTCGCTTAAGCGTGTTATACAAGCGATCGACAAATTGTCCAGAAGGCTCTGTAGGATCCTGTCTGACGCTGCCCCAACAGCCATCTCGCTCATTTTTGTCATCAGGTACAGAAGACAAAGCTTCCCTTATGAATCTCAAATCAAAGTGTTCATGCCGGGCTGGGCCTCCCCCCGGGGCGGCAGGAGCAATCACAGGAAAGAGATTAGGAGTTGTAGAATCAAAGGCCAGCAACGGAGCAGCGGCACGAAGGGCCTCTTGAAGTGGGGTGGAAGCGGTGCCAGATGCCTTGGGCAGAGGAGGTGGGGGCTTCGGAGGGACATAAACCGGAGGATTCGAAGAAGGCAACGTGGGATGCAGAGGCAAAGGAGGAGCCAAAAGGACAGGTGAAACAGGCAATGAGGCAGCCAGGAGGATATTTGCAGGAGTTAAACTCGACATAGCTTTGTAGACTTTACACCAGGCATGCAAAACTCTGACATCAATTTTAGGATGGTTCTGGAAAAATTGCCCTATTTTTTCCCAGTCTTTTAAATGCAAAGTGCCATCCTGAGGAAACCAGGGACAGTGGGTGTGCAGGGCTTCTATGAGTGCCTTAAGATCAGCATCCTGGACAACAAGGTTGTTACTGGCCAGGAGAAACTCAAGTTCATCAAAAAACTTCTTCTGTGGTGCAGAAAGAGACAGCCCCATGATAGTGAGAGTAGGGATCCACAAAGGATGAAAAGGAGGGAAACAAGGGGGCACTCACCAGGGATCCTAGGAAGGATGAATGGCTCCTGAAACCCGTGCCGGGCGTGGTGGGTGCTGAGAGAACCGTAGCGTCGTGAAGTCCAAAATCAGTCGAAGTCCGAAAGAGACTGCCCCACAAAGGCAGAAGGACAGGGAGCACTCACTGGGATCCGAAGCGGATGAAAAAGGTGTGGTGAGCGCTGGACGATGAGAAACAACGTGGAGTCCGAAGGTAGTCACACGGGGCACCAAATGACGAGAACCAGCTCGCCATCCGTAAATAATCAGTCTCACACCAAGATGGGTTGCAGAAATCTGGCCGCAACTCTCCTAGAAGCTGCTGTAGCCCCAACCTTTATTGTGTGTTCACGAAAAGATACAAATTCAAGGAGAGAGCTTTGCCTCAGTCAGCAGATAAAAGACAATACCATACATCGGTCTCATGCCAGCACACCAGATCACGTATTTGATCAGGCTATGCTTACGTGGGCCAATCATCGGGCAGCATGAGCTCTCCACGCGTTGATCATGCTCCAAGCAATGCTTTCTGCTATGAAATCACCTTGCAATGATAAACTTTTGCCCATGCTCTTATGGACAAATAACCATATTCCCACATTACTGGTGCTCAGGCAGCTCAAAGAGGTTTTTACCGGCGCGGACAGCAGCAGTGTCGCAGCTAAGAAGAGTGCCGGGCGCCATCTTGGACAGGCAAGCCTCATCAGTAGGGGATCCAAGATCTTACTATGTGCCTCTTCATAAAAGGGACGTCTAAAGAACAAGTGTTCCAGGCTTCCTATCTCTCCCAATGGACAGGTGCAAAGTCTCTGAGCATACGGGACCCTTCTAAAGGCTCCATCCAGGACCGGCGAGGGAAGAGCCGAGCTTCTGGCGAGTGTAAAGGCCCTTCTTGCATCCCTAGAAACGAGAAGGAAGAGATATGCTGCTGGTGCGGCTGTATATCTCTCGATTTCTCCAATTCTATAGTCAGGGAACCTTGCACAGTCCTGCTGTCTCTCAGTGTCTAATATTTTTTGCCTGACCGTAGCTTTTGCCTGGCCCAAGCCCAGACTTAGAAGGGCTTGAGGGGCAAAACCCAGTTTCCGGAGGGTGTTCAGGACTGCAGTCTGCCAGCCCGACTGGAATTGGTCACAGAGGATCAATGGGGCTATCCCTCAGGGGAGCAGGTTCAATGTCAGCCATTTGTAGATTGATGTTAGGCAGATTCTAGCCTCCACTCTCATCATCGCCATTTCCAATCTATTTTTTTTTTAAAAAATTTAAAGTAATATTTATTAGATTTTCAACAATATAACAGAAATAAACAGTCACACACAAAAAACAACAACACAGAAGAAAAAAAGAAAAAATTACATAAAAACAAAAACGTACTTCAATAGTATAACTTTCTTTAGCTTAGTTCTTTGACTTCCTCACACCTCCCTTTTTTGTATTCTGCTTCAATTGTTATTTCAGCAAATCCTTTCCATCTTTCCAAAATTTTTACATAAGCGTAACATACTTTTCTTAACTTTATTAACCTTTAAATTCTCAATTTATAAATACATAACTTCTCACAACATTTCTGGTAAAACCTATGGATGCCTATCCACCATTGTCCAAATTCTCCAACAGTTTACTTTATTTTAAAATAACCTTTAAACTTATAACACATTTCAATAAAAACTTTAAATTTTCCAGTCTTCTCCCCTCAGCTCCTCCCCTGGTCCCAAAAAACTGCCAGTCCTTTCCGTCAATTCCCTAAAGCTCCTTAATCCGGGAACCTGATGTCTGAGGCTCTTAGGTCCCCCCCCCCAGGCCCCTTCTGGCGATTTTGTTCATACTTTTTAGTTCCCAGTAACACATCTCTGGGGAATCCCATCCTAACATAATAGCTGCACATTTTAAACCCTTCAACCAAGTTTTCAGGTTTAAATTTTAGATGGTCCTTCCAAAGGTATTTCCCAATGCATCCAGATCCAGTAGCCCCAAAACCTTCAGTCATTTCCAAACCCCCCCCCCCATATCCATATTCCAACAGTCCATAAATCCCTATGTAATGGGATCCTTCCATCCTTTCAGTCCAAACTGAGATCCAACCATCACAGTCCTGCCTTTACCAAAGTCCATCATAGATGGTCTTAGTTTGTAATCCATAAGTGATCTTAATTTATAGTCCTCAGTTACATTAAGTTTCTCCTCTTCCTCTTGCTCCGACTGTCCTTCCTCCACCAATTCTTCTTCCATCAATTCTTCTTTTACCACCGGTTGGGTCGACAAAACCAATTCCTGAAACTCCAGCTTCCTGTGGAGCTCCTCCAGCAAAAAGTTTGTCCTTTGCAATGCATTCATAATTGCTTCAGAGATCTGCATTTTGGTTATTTGAAGGTCAAAAACTAGTTCCCAGGCTTGTTATCTGCAGCTGGCAATTATTCATGCAACAGTTTCAAATTCCCCCACTAGAGGGACACAATTTCTCAACAGTAACAATTTCCAAAAGTCAGCTCAGCTTCAAAATACCAAGACATAACATGGTTGCGATTCGCCATCTTTAAGACAGAAGGGTACGGGGAATTCTGTATATTTCCATTAGCTGTCAAAGTCCACCTATCAAAAGTTTTTAAAAGTAATTCCTTAACGTCCAGGCAGCTCGTTCCCAGGTCAAAGCTGTGGGGTTTCCAATCTCAAATATTTATCAAATTCAAAGTCTCCCCCTATTTCCTCAAAAAGGCGGCGGGGGGGGGGGTTTAAATGCTTCAAACAGTGAATATTTAGATTTTCAGATCAAAGTTTCCAAGATTTTAGCTTGTAGTATCTTTGCTTTAGTCTATACAAAAGCGGAAGGCGGACTTCCTGTTTAGACCTCCCTGCTTTAAAGCCAGATTAGTTCTTCCTTTTTAAGGATTTCCAATTAAAATTTAATTTCTTTAAGCCTCTGTCCTTGTCTTAAATCTTTTAATTGGTTCTACTCACGGGTAGTTACTTTTAGAGCCAGATTGTCCCAGAAAGAAATCAGCGCTCTTCAACAACAGCTGTGCGGCTTCACTCCGGGGACGGAGCGATCGATCTGAAGCACCGCGCTGCTCACCCTGCCTCGCAACGGAACCCCAGAAAGAGGTCTCCTCACGAGCAAGGGAGGCGCAAAAGGTGCCAGCCGGATCCCAGGTCCACAGGCTTCACCCGCCTGTGGTTTTTTCGGGTCTCCGCTTTCGCCGCAGCGGCAGACCCTAAATCCCCGGAGCGGTTCCCCTGAGAGATCAGAGGAAATCCGCCATTGTCGCTGGCGCTGACCGGAATCCCCATTTCCAATCTCACCCATGCATTTGAGACACATCTGGGGACTTGGAGGAGCGCTCTAAGAAGTCTAGATTGAACTCTCTCAAGTGGGGAGAAAGCAGAGGAAGGCGGGCCCAAAAAGGAACCATAGAGGAGTTGTGCCAAAGTTTTGGCCTTGTATAATTTTAGAGCTGCGGGGACAAAGAAGCCCCCTTGTGTTCTGAATAATTTGAGGATACAAGTTGCGGTTTTTCCCGCTGAACTCCCAATGGAGTTTATGTGTAGTTTGTTGGTTCCTGAGGCCTGTACAACCATTCCTAGATACTTGTATTTTGTGACTCGTTCTAATTTATGGCCTTGGAGTTCCCAGCTTCTAAGCTTTGGTTTTTCCCCAAAAGCGAGTATCTTGGTCTTTTGATAGTTGATTTTGAGACATTCAGATTCACAGTATGCTGCGAGCTTTCTTAGTGCTCTTTTGAGTCCAATGGGGGTTCTAGATAAAATTACTGCATCGTCGGCATATAGCAGGACTGAAATATGCCGATTTGCAAGCTTCGGCGGGTGGAGTTCTGAGTCATTGAGTGCAGATACAGTGGTGCCCCGCAAGACAAAATTAATTCGTTCTGCGAGTTTCTTCGTCTTGCAGGTTTTTTCGTCTTGCGAAGCACCGCTATTAGCGGATAAGCGGCAATTAGCAGATAAGCGGCTTAGCGGCTTTAAGAAAAAGGAAAAAACTCGCAAGAACTCGAAAAAATTTTTGTCTTGCAAAGCAAGCCCATAGGGAAATTCGTCTTGCGAAGCGGCTAAAAAATCGGAAAACCCTTTCGTCTTGCGCTTTTTTGTTTAGCGAGGCATTCGTCTTGCGGGGCACCACTGTACTAAGTTAGCCCCATTAGCAATCAATCTGCAAAGCAGGATCAGGTTGCTTTAAAGAGTCGTGGCTTCTAATGCCGCGTGATGGATCAGTGAGTTGTCTGACATTAGTAGGTCTTTCAGATCACGGTACTGGTTTTAGACATTTTGAGCTGCCAATTCATCGCGTTGGCCGGGGAGCTGTAATCTATTCCTAGCTCAAATTGCCTGCAGGAGACAAAGGTGCAGGCAGGCAGGCAGGTAGGTGGGGGAGCCCAAAAAGGTGCTCCCCTTCTCCATCTCCATCCGCCTGCCTGCCTCCCCCCCACCCCCTAGCTGAGGAATCCCCAATACGTCTCTGGCTCCATCCCTCCAGGTCCCCATCTCCCCTCCCCTGGGACTCACCAGATCTCTCGGAGGTCCCTGGGAGGGAGCGCTCAGAGGTTGTGGGGAGGGTTGCGGGAGACAGCCTGACCAGGTCAACCGTCCATCTTCCCCCTTCCATCCTTGCTAGCTTTTCAGGATCCGTCTCTTTCATCCTTCCTGAGGAGTCAAGGAGCCAAAAGAAGCTGCAGGGTCCTGGGAGAGAGGAAGAAGCAAAGGAAGCCTCAGAGGCCCTGCAGGGATTCTCCTGCCCTAGCTATTCTCCTGCCCCTGGAGAAGCCCAAATGGGGCAGCCCCTCCCCCACAGAAGCCCCATTTCTAATCAGCTCCAGTGGTTCCAATTGCCTCTGTTTGCTCCTCACCCCACTTCGTAAGGCTGGCAGGGTCTGCACAGTAGTGACCTAAGAGCAGATCTCCTTGGACTCTGGCCTGATGTTTCTGGTCAGGACTTCTAAGCCTAGAATGAATAGTAAAGGTGAGAAAGGACATTCCTGTTATGTTCCTTTCTGTATCTTACATTCCTCTGTTACCACCTGATTTTCAATTAATTTGGCTTTTTAGACCGAATATATTGCTTGAATCCCCTTACTAAAATTTTCACCAAAACTCATTCCTTCAAGGACTTTATTCATAAATTTGCATGAGATGTTGTCAAACTCTTTTTTCAGCATCTATCACTTCCAGGTATTCTATCATCTATAATGTTTCTTATATTAGGTTTCAATTGTCTCCCAGGAAGGAAGCCACGGCAGACAAAATCATCAGGGGTATTACAGTGGGGAAAAGAATATGCAAATTAAAAGCATATGCAGATGACCTTGTAATTACAGTTGAAGACCCTAAGAACTCTCTTCCAAAAGTTTTAGAAAAAATACAGGAGTATGGGCAAGTGGCAGGTTTTAAGTTGAATAAAGATAAGACAAAGTTGTTAGTGAAAAATCCAGCAGGAAAAAATAAAAAAGAATTACAGAAAAAATTAGAAATAGAAATCCATAGAAAAGTCAAATACTTAAGACAATTATGAAAATACCTGGAATGAAATAAAAAGGAATCTAGAAATTTGGGGAAGAATGAATTTGTCCTTATTAGGGAGAATTGCAGCGATCAAGATGAACGCACTGCCAAAAGTATTATTTTTATTTCGGTCAGTGCCGGGAATCAGTAATACAGCATGCTTCAAGAAACGACAGAAGGACATTTCAAAATCTATTTGGAAAGGGAAGAAGCCAAGGTATGATAAAGGCAAAGTAAATAAAGGATTTACAATCATATAAGAAAAAGGTCACTCTTCCAAGTTTGGGAAAGATACAAATGTAATGAATGGCATGGCTTGCATGGACCTGAAAGATGGCTGAAGACACCACAAAATGGACTCAATGTCTGTGAACTGATCCTGTAGATGGAATATGGTGAACATCAGGGTGATCTGGCAGAAACTGTGTGTGCTAGTGCCAAGGACGGAACAGCATACACAGGGAAACGAAGAGATGACATGCGCAACATGACATGCGAGGTAAGATGCATCCTTGTGCAAATGAATTGAAACAAAGCATGTTTTCTACACCACATCGATCAGTCCGTCAAGCACCCTCAAAAGAAGATGTTTTGGGGATGCGTCAGTTATGATGGTGTCAGAACCTGTAGCCAATAGAAGGAATGATGCGCTCGCCCCAATATACTGAGGTTCTACGAAAGAGAGTTATTCCAGAGTTGGAAAAGAAGTATCCTGACAGTGAAGAAATTCATGACAGAGCAGCAAATACAGGTGCTGATTGGCCAGGGAATTGCCCAGACATAAATCCCATTGAGAATGTGTGGGCTATATGCAAAAGTCGCCCTGAGAGATCATTGGTTTGCCTTTGTTTTTTATGCATTGGGTGTTCTCATTTTGCATTTTTACATTGCGAATCGCCCTGTAAACTTTGGATGAAGAGCATAATAAAAAATTAATAATAATAATAATAATAATAATAATAATAATAATAATAATAATAATAGCAGCAGGGAACAGCACAGGGAATGGCAGTCAATTAGGGGTGCCAACTTGTAGGACAGGCATGGGCATAGCCGGGAATTATGTCAGGGGGCAGAATCTCCGTTAATTAAGGATTTAATTCTCCGCATTGGACGCCCCTGGACCCAAGTAAGCCCTGCCCTGCAAAACTGATCACAAGATGCAGTGTGCACCCACCATTTGAATGGCAATGCCCATTAACGGGAGGGGGGCTCAAATGTTTTATGGGGGGAACCAAAGGGACCTCGGCCCGAGGAGTTGGCTCTTAGGCAGTCAATCATGGCAGACCTGTGGACTGTATTCCTTAATTTATAGGCACGCCTACCAAGGCCAAAAAATGCATCCTGTTAAGGTGCCCTGGGGTTAATGCGGATCTGTGAGGAAGTGAAGCAGAATTTCTTGCTCTCTCTCCCACTGTCCCCCCCCCCTTTTTGGCTGGGTTTCTACATCCTTCATCCTTCTGGCAGGCAGAAATCCAGCAGGTGGGGAGGATTTCCTTTCAATATTGTTGCTGGAATGTTTGCAGTTGAAAAAGCATGTAAACGTAATAGGCCGTATAGTAACAATTGCAAAGTTATTTACTAGAAACTACTTCTCTAGAATTAGATACAGATTCTCATAATGTCAAAATCAACATCGTGACATAATATATTAAAATGTAGCTTTTCAGTCTGTACAAAATACAGCTCCTATAGTACATTCTTTTCTACTTTCTTGACTCTTGTCTTTTTCTGCCTGGTGTCTTCCCTAGAAGAGTAGCATGAAATAATCTTCCAAGCATGATCTGAACATGCCCCCTCCCTGCCCCCCTGGGACCCCCTTCTCCCCATGGCACCCTCGGGGGGAGCAGGGAGGAGACTCACCCGAGTCCAGGAGGGGCTTTTGCAAAGGAGAGAGGAGGAGGAGGAGGAGGCAGGCAGGGAGGGAGGGGGAGGGAGGGAGGGAGGGGCTTCTGCTCGGGAGGACCTTGCCCCCTCCCCCTTCACGTCCTCTCCTCTCTAGGAATCCAGCTCTGCTCCTTTTAACCCTTGCCAAGCCGAGTCCTCCCCTCCCTCTCCCTGCCTGCACTTTTCCTGCTTCTGCGCCTGCGCCCTAGGGGCTGCCCCCTTCCCTCCCTCTGCCCCAAGGAGCCCACATCCCACCAGGGAGACGGGAAGGGGGGTCCATGGGGGGGTTAGCTTGGCTCTCCCCTCCCCCCACATCGAGGCTCCTGGATCCCGAGGAAAGGCTGGGAGGGAGAAGGGGCGAAGGGCTGCCCAGTGGCGGGAGGTGCCGTGGGCTCCGAAATGGCTCCCTCCAGACACGCCCCCCCAGGAACACCCTCCAGCTCGGGGGGGGGGGAGGGAGGGGGGCAAAGCCCAGGAGGGGGGCGGGGGCTGCTCAGGGGGGCAAATCAATAATAAGGATTTGTTACGGCTAAAATCTGGGTGCGAGGCTGCTCTGCCACCCAGCTCATCGGACTAAGTCCGTGGGTCCCTGCGGAGGAAAATGAGCTCAGCCGGAGACAGGAGCAAACTGCAGAAGATCCAAGTTTATTGCGCAACAGGTTCAAGGCGAGATTGAACAGTGAGAAAGGGGTGACATGAGTTTTTGAAACTCCCTCCATGTCCCAGAATACAGTGCAAAACACGTCATGAATACATCACAGAAAGGTGGGGTTACACAGATCAGCACTTCAGGAAGGTGGAGGGGGTTACACAGATTAACATATGGAGGAGGGAGGGGGGAATATGCAGAGCTGGAGATATGCACAGATAAACACTTCCTGGGGATGAGAAAACAATGGTCTCAAATATGCATAGTCTGCCACCTGACATTGCCTGGAGGAAAGGCTGATCACCTTGACACCTTGCTGGAGGGATTATGCTGGACAGGGGAGGTGTGATGGAGTCCTAGAGTAATTGAGCAAACTGGCACGCTGATTTTCTATGAATTTTATAGATTTTAGTCCCTTTTGACATTGACAATTGGAAATAAATTGATATATTGTAGCGAAGAAGAAGGTGAAGAAGACATGCCCCCCCCCTTCCGTAACAGTCCCCCATTCGGAGATAGATTTGCATTAAAGTTCTGTAAGAACTTGCAAATCTTTTCTCCGCACCCTAAATCTCGGTGAAGGTAGGGGTGCCGTGTGAGTGGGAATAGGCCCTAATGGAAAAGGAGGTGGGTTGAGCAGGGCAACAAAGGAGGGAGCAACACGGACCAATACAATGTATGTGTATGTTATATAGATATGCACTAAATAATAACTTTGTATCTATCGTACTAGATGTGTGGGTTTGTGCAAACCTGAAGGGGACTTGCAAATCATGCCTCTTAAGGCCATTTGCAAGTATAGTAGTGCAGATAGCTGGATATAGGATATCGCATAAAAGGACACCTGTTGTATTTTGTTCAATAGTGGTCTATGCTTTACATTTAGCAGGAAGGTCCACTACTGACTAAAAAAAATGCAGTTTGCTTTGTCCCCCGCCATTTTTGTGTTCTCAGGTGTCAAGGTAGCTTTTCTGTGGTCTCACAGTAGTGGCAATCCCTGGTGAATCCACTTAGGGCTTTCATATTAACCATGTTGCCTGGCACTCACCACAGCTGCCACAGGTTTGGACACGTCCTGAGGGAAATGTCCTTGCCTTGGCTTCCTATGGGGTTTTATTACTGTAGGCTCAGGTCTTGCAGTCATGGGAAGTTGCTCACTTGCACTTTAAGGACCAAAAGCTAATTGCAGCCTGGATACACTTGCCCAATTCAAACTGAGTCCAATTTGAATTTATCTTTCCCCATGGTTCTCAACTCTTCAAACCAATCTGTTAAAAGAAAACCATTCTTAAAAGGGCATTTGTCGAAATAAGTCAATTTAACTGTATAAGGGATCATTCCTGCTAAACCAAAGCATATCCACCTTCATGTACCTTAGAAGCTTCTCCTTGGTAAAGTGGGTTTTAGCACATTTTTTAAAATGGGTAGGGAAGTTGGCAGAGTGCCAGGTGAAACAACGAAATATGGTAATAAATTTATCTAAGTCTAAACATTGGACTACATAATAGCCTGATCTGTTAAAAGGCATAAAATGTATGAGGATCCTCCACTGGGGTGTAAGGAGTAAGACATTAGACATAAAACACTTACACACAAAAAATAGCCACAAAATAGCCCCCCCATTTGTGGAAATGACACACTGTCAGACACATTTCAACATTCCTACGTAATAACACATAATACAAAACAAACTAATTAAATATCAGTTGCATATCTTGAGACAATTGGGATATTTTATGTATCTTGAGGTTTAAAAGTCAGAAAATGTCCTTGTAATTCAACTCCACCCCCCTTTGTCAGCCCCACTCCCCCCGCAGTCTATATCCTTTGAAAGAGATAGCTGTGGCCACTTTGAAAACTTTGGTGTCTTCTGTTGTCTTCCGGAGGCGGCGCGAAACGGCGATGGCGGTCCTCTTCACTGTCTGAAGAGGGGCTCCGCAGGAAAGGGTCGTTCGCTGCGGCATAGCGACGACCCGTTAGAAAAAACCACGGGCAGAGGGAGCCCGTGGCCGTGGGACTCGGCGGGCGCCAGGAACTCCCCCAGAAGTGTGGAAGGGACCCCGTAAGGGGCTCCGGAGCGCGAAAGGGGGAGCGGCGCTGTGAGTTCATCGCTCTTTCTGCGGGAGGCAAAGCCGCGCGGCTGCTGCTGCTGAGCGCCGACCTTTCTTCCTGTGAATATCAATTTGGCAAGTAACATACCCGTGAGTAAAGTGAACTACAATTTGGACTTAAAATATCTTTTTTTCGGGTTTGAAAACGGGTGACGAGTAAAAGGAAGTCCGTCTCCCGATACTGCTTACAAGATCAAAGCAAAGGCACAGAGGAGCGCTGAGGCGCTTAATGGGAGCTTTGTAAAGTGGAACTATTGTGCATTTACAGAATTTGCAGTCTTCTTATTTAAAAGACCAAGAGAGACTTTATTTCTGCCTATGGGACTTGTATTTGGGACTTTGTTTCAAGAACGCAAGTCGTCGGGCTGTCAGTCGTAACTGAGCTGTCAAACTGCGGACTATAGTAACAAGATTTTAAGCTGCTACATATATTGAGACTTTAAAACACTGTTGCAATTACTAATCTGGCTCCTAGCGGTTTTAGCTTAAAAAGTAGAGGACTCTGCGAACCTTCTTTATTGTCTTGGAATTACAAATTAAAAAAAGAGATTATAGAAACTTTAAATGGCGGAAAAATCCTCTCCTTCCCTGAAACTTTAAGATACTCCCCCTAGAGGATTGTGGAGTTACAGAGGCCTGGGAAACATACTTTGTTTGGAATTTCTGTGGTTTAATTGTTTGTACTCTGGACTTGCTTTCTCATGGAATAAAGGAAAATTTGACCTTGAACAAGAGGCAGGTGTGGAATGAGTGGCACAGGGAAAACAAGAGCAGCCAAAGCTAAAGAAAGAGAAAAAGAGAAAGAAAAAGAAAGGAAGCCTGTGCAACTTGTCCAAACAACTTTAGCTCATCATCGCAGATCATCTGTTCCAACCGTCCTGACAGCACAGGAGGTGGAGGCTGAACAGCCTGCTGAAGAGGACATGGCAACAGGAGGATCTGACACAGTTTTGAAACAAATTTTAGAACAATTAGCAATTTTAAATCAAAAAGTGGATAATCAATCACTAAAAATAGACCAAGCAACAACTACTATTGGTGCATTATCTGAAAAGGTCTCTCAGAATACACAGGCAATTGAGAATCTACAAGGAGCTACAGCTGAAAACCATAAATTAGCTGTGGAAGCCTATCAAAAAGCGGAGCAAGCAAGCAAAAAAGTTGATGAGATTAAAGGTGAAATCAAGCCTCTGCAAAGACAGGTAGGGGAACAACAGGCCTACCTGTCGATGGTGGAATTGAGAAACAAGGAGAATAACCTTAGGTTGAGAGCTGTCCCAGAATTGGAGGAAGGTAATTTGGAGGGATTTCTGACACTTTTATTCTCCAAATTTTGGGGAATAGAAGAAGATAAAGACTTTAAAATTGTGACTGCATTTAGATTGGGCAGATCGGTGAAGAAAGACAAGTCCAGAGACTGTTTGGTTATTTTGAGATCAAGAGAAGAAAGAGACAAGATACTAGGCCTACATTTCAAAAAATCCCTAGAGATAGAAGGTAAAAAGGCTGAAATTTACAGAGACATACCCAAATTGTTATTGGATCTTAGAGCCTCATACTTAGAATTGGCAAAGCTGTTGAGAAACAACACAATCCCTTATAGGTGGGAGTTCCCGCAAGGACTATCATTCAGCTATAAAGGAAGGAAAATAAGAATCAGAACACCAGAGGACCAGCAGAAGTTTCTTTACGACAACGGGGAAGACCTCCAGAAAGGAGCAGTTGCGTCTTGGCCACCCCCACCACCAGAAACCAAACAGCCTGGAGCTGGACCATCACTGCCACCGCCGGGAACGGGTGATCTAGACACCCCATTGTAAGGCCCATAAATTGATTCAGGATGTCTCTGCAACTTCTTAGTTGGAATATAAATGGCGGAAATTCTCCAGAAAAAAGAAGGAAAGTATTTCATATATTGAAGAAAGAACAATTGGACATTATTTGCCTGCAAGAAACACATGTGACAAGGCTTCATCGGAAAGTGCTAATTAATAAAAGGTTAGGCCAAGAATTTATTTCTTCGGACAGAGTTAAGAAAAGAGGAGTAGTGATTTATGCAAAGGAGAGCCTGTCACCGAAATTTCTATTTAAAGATGAACAAGGCAGAATTTTGGCTATTGAAATTTATACACATGGAGAAAAATTTTTGATATTAGGAATCTATGCACCAAACGATGGAAAATCGGAATTCTTTAAGAAGCTGCATGAGACTTTACTGGACTATTTAGACTATAACAACATCATTATGTTGGGAGATATGAATGGGGTTGTCTCTGTAAATATGGATAAGTCGCAGAGTGCAAATATAACAAAAGAAGGCAGACTACCTAAAACTTTTTTTGAAATGACAGACAATATGGACTTGATTGATATATGGAGAGTCAAGAACCCCCTAGGAAAAGAAGGAACTTTCTTCTCTGAAGCTCATCAGTCATGGACACGAATCGACCAAATATGGATAACTAAAGGACTGGCACCTAAAACTAGAAAAGTGGAAATCTGCCCAAAAACTTGCTCCGACCATAATGCTTTGAAAATGGAATTGAGACTAAACATAACCGGATCCTTCCGATGGAAAATGAATGACACTTTATTCAGAGATCAGGAGATTGTGAAGAAGGCCCAAAAAACTTTAAAAGATTATTTTGAGATAAACTTAAACACTACGGTGGAAAAAAGAACAATCTGGGACGCAAGTAAAGCGGTGATGAGAGGGTTTCTCATACAACAAAACACTGTAAAGAAAAGACTCTGGAATGAAAAGAAGCAGAAGATATTGGAGAGAATAAGTGAAGGTGAAAGGAAATTAAGATCCAGGCCCAAGTCTAAGGAAGTGCTGAGAGAAGTGAAATTTTTCCAGGCCCAATACATGAAATTGATAAACCAAGAAGTGGAGTGGAAAATTAAACAAATGAGACAAAGATCTTTCGAGTCAGCAAACAAGTGTGGGAAACTGCTAGCATGGCAGTTGAAAAAAAGACAAAAACTAAATACAGTTACAAATCTAGAGATTGAAGGAAGAATGGTTCAGAAGCCTGAAGAAATTAGGAAATGTTTCCAGAGATATTTTAAAGATCTTTATGCACAAGGGCCGCAGAAAGAATCTGAGATAGATCAATTTATCCAAACTAACGGATTACAAAAAATTTCCCAGGAAATGAGAACAACCCTGAATGTTAAAGTTTCACAGCAGGAAATCGAGAGTGCCATACAGAACCTCCAATTAGGCAAATCTCCAGGCCCTGACGGACTTACCTCCAAATATTATAAGGTTTTGAAAGACTATTTGATACAACCCTTGATGGAGGTATGTAACCAGATCATGGAGGGTAAGAAGGCACCAGAAACGTGGAAAGAAGCCTTCATCACATTGATTCCTAAAACAGAAACTGAAAAGACTCAACTTAAGAACTACCGTCCCATCTCACTCCTAAATGTGGATTACAAAATTTTTGCAGATATTTTGGCAAATAGATTTAAAAAAGTACTGAACGAGGTGATTCACAAAGATCAAGCAGGCTTTCTCCCGGGTAGGCATTTGTTTGACAATACGAGAAACATTATTGACATTTTGGAACTCTTACAAACAAATATTAATACTAGAGCGGTTCTAATTTTTATTGATGCGGAGAAAGCCTTTGACAATATTTCTTGGATGTTCATGAAGAAAAATTTGGAAGGGATGGGAGTGGGACGGGGGTTTGAAAATGCTATAGAAGCAATATATTCAGATCAAAAAGCTAAATTGATAGTAAACAATGTGGTGACGGAGGAATTCAATATTGAAAAAGGGACACGACAAGGGTGCCCTCTATCCCCATTATTGTTTATCTCGGTCCTGGAGGTGCTTTTGAATATGATCAGAAGGGACCGGTCAGTTCGGGGCATTGAGGTTGGAGTGAAACAATACAAACTGAAAGCGTTTGCAGATGATTTGGTATTAACATTACAGGAGCCAGTTTCTAGCACAAAAAGAGTTTTGGATTTAATTTCCGATTATGGTCGGGTGGCGGGATTTAAGTTGAACAAGCAAAAGACTAAGGTCTTAGCAAAGAACCTAACGTCTACAGAAGCAGATGAGTTTTTGAAAGAGACAGGATTAAATGTGGTTAAAAAGGTAAAATACCTAGGGGTGTACCTGACTTCTAAAAACTTGAATTTGTTTAAGGACAACTATGAGAAATGCTGGTCAGAAATCAAAAGGGATTTGGAAACTTGGACAAGACTAAAACTTTCCTTGTTAGGCCGAATAGCAGCTATAAAGATGAATGTTTTGCCGAAAATGTTATTCTTGTTTCAGACCCTGCAGATTGTGGACAAAGTGGTATGTTTTGGAAAGTGGCAGAAGGATATCTCTAAGTTCGTTTGGCAGGGCAAAAAGCCCCGAATTAAGTTTAAAATACTAACAGATGCGAAAGAAAGGGGGGGATTTGCCCTGCCAGACTTGAGGTTATATTATGAATCTACAGCCTTCTGCTGGATGAAAGATTGGCTTTTGTTAGAGAACACTGATGTCCTAGATCTGGAAGGGTTTGATAACGCTTTTGGGTGGCATGCGTATTTGTGGTACGACAAGGTTAAAGTTCATAAAATGTTCAAAAATCATATTGTTAGAAGAGCAATTTTTATGGTCTGGACAAAATATAAAGACTTATTGGAGAGCAAAACACCAAGGTGGCTTTCACCGGCAGAGGCCAAGGCACGTAAGAGACTTAACATGGAGGCCTACTGGCCAAAATATTGGGAATTAATTGAAAAAGATGGTGACAATTGGAAGCTGCAGAGTTTTGAAAATGTAAAAAGCAAGGTGCGAGATTGGTTGCATTATGCTCAAATTCGGGAAGTTTTCAAAACAGATAAAAAGGTTGGGTTTCAGGTGGAAAAATCGAAATTAGAGACAGAATTGTTAGAACCTAAAGACAAATTACTATCAAGAATGTATAACTTGCTGCTTAAATGGAATACACAGGATGAGACAGTCAAATCCGCCATGATAAAGTGGGCACAGGATATTGGACATAACATTATGTTTGAGGACTGGGAAAGGTTATGGACCACCGGATTGAAATTCACGGCATGTAGTGCCCTGAAAGAAAATATTATGAAAATGATATACCGGTGGTACATGACCCCAGTCAAGCTTGCTAAGATATATCACCTGTCTGATAATAAATGCTGGAAGTGTAAAGAGGCGGAAGGGACGTTCTTTCATCTCTGGTGGACATGTCCGAAAGTGAAGGCCTTTTGGGAAATGATCTATAATGAGTTAAAAAAGGTATTTAGATATACCTTGCCTAAGAAACCGGAGGCCTTCCTTCTGGGCATTGTAGACCAGAATGTGTTAAAGAAGGATAGAACTTTTTTTATGTATGCTACAACAGCAGCAAGAATTCTCATCGTAAAGTGTTGGAAGACACAAGATTTACCCACACTGGAGGAATGGCAGACGCAGTTGATGGACTATATGGAACTGGCGGAAATGACTGGCAGAATCCGAGACTTGGGAGAAGAAAAAATGGAAGAGGACTGGAAAAAATTTAAGGACTATTTACAAAAATATTATAAGCTGTATGAATGTTAAGAAAATGCACTTTTTAGGAAATATTAGCCCCAGCAATGGTAATTAGGTGAAATGAAAATTAAGGCACAAGAAAAGAGAGGTGAAATTAAGAAAAAACTTTATTGCATTATGTTTTAATCACAATATATAAGATCATGGTTACAATAACTTTGACTTTGGTAACATGAAATTGAAAGATACAATAAGTAATGAATTGAAAGATACAATAATGAACTGAAAGATACAATAAGTAATGAAATAAGATAATAAATAGCTGAAGACTTTGTATTATGAATATTGGGTTATAAATATATTGAAATGGGTAATATGACAAAATGAAAGATACAATAAGCGACGAAATAAGATAACAAAATGCTGAAGTTGGTATTATAAATAATGCAGATTCGGGAAGATGTGGGGAAGTCCAAAAGATTCTGTAAAAGAAATATGATTTATGAAACTTTTGTATTTTATTCTTTGTTCTTTATTATTCTGTAAAACTAATAAAAATATTTAAAAAAAAAAAATGAAAGAGATAGCTGTGGCCACTTTGAAACTTTTGTGTCTTCTGTTGTGGTGGCGAAGCCTTTCATTGGAACTGTAGTAACACACTTGTAGAAGTGATATCCTGTAAGGGCAGGGTGGACTTAAAAGACACAGTTAAAATAATAATAAAACACACACACAAACACACACACACACACAATGACCTATGAGGAACCAAAATAAATAAATGCTAAGACACAGAATTTTAAGAAATCTGAAGTAACAATGAAAATAAAAGAGTGTTTCTTGATGTGACAACATCGGCTAGAATGTTAATAGCAAAATACTGGAAAATGACTTAATGGCAATTTAAAGTTGTGCAAGTACCTTGAACTAGCCAAAATGACAGAATTAATAAGAAATGCTCAGGCAAAAGGTAAACAAATACCATTCCACAAACAATGTTTGGTTATGCTTCGATTAATTTCATAGACATCATGGAAAAACGGATTAAATAAATGGAAACAGATTATTTGTAACTTTAAAAGTGTCAAAGCCACGAAGAGATGGAAGTCACTAATACAGCAGGGATTTCACAGAACAGAAAGAAAGTTGTTGTGGGAGAAAAAAGGGACAAACACTTTGTTATCGGGGTTCACATATCCTGTTAAAAGGGAAAATTATTTCATGTGAGAAGCCTGTCAGGAAATGCTGTTCCTAAAATGCACACAAACAAAGTCTGTGATTTAAATCCCATTGAGGGGTGGAATTCTTTGATATTTACCTGTGAAAAGAATTTGACATGTTAAGATTTCAAACTTGGGACACATTAAGGGTGATTTCTCTCAATGGTTCCAAGTTTTACATAAACCTCCTCCCCCCCCACACAGTTCCCCCTCCTTCCTCTCTCTCTCTCTCATTTCTTTTCCTATCTTTTTTTTTTTTTTTTTTTTTTTTGCTGATCTAGTCTCTGTGCATGTGTGGAGTTCATGTCTCAGCAAACCTTTTATACTATTGAAATGTTGCATCTTTTGGCAAAATTAGAATTTGAATAAGGGAAGGGTAAGGAGTAGATTTTAAAAGAGGGTTAGATTTAAAACAAAAGAGAGAAACTCAGCAATTGAAGTATTCACCAACAAAAGCTAGCAATTTCAGCCCAAGCAAAGCGACTGCTTCCTTTATGTACAGGAAAGGGCTAATATCCCTCTGGCCATTCGTGGAACAATGCCGCGCCCTTATATATGGGAAAAAATGGCCAGAGAGTCAGAATTCATAGGATTTTTTTTATTTTTTTATTTTTTTTAACATTCTAAGTTTTTCGGCCTTACCATTTGCAAACAAAAATTTTCCTGCCCCTTTATTTACAGGATTGGTCAAGGCCCATATGTATTTGTCTGATTTTTAAATAGTAGACAAAATGATAAACACTGTAATCACTCAAATGCTTGATATTACCAGTTGTGCTTCAAAACATCACAGCTTCACCTCTCACCTTTTAAAACTAAAGAGCAAAGCTAGGCTGAATTTCAACTCCATCACCACACCAGAATTTAAGAATTACCCTGCGATGCTTGCGGACACATGTCCTTCCACACAGCCACAAACTGGGAGAGTTGAAAGGGACCCTGGGGTCATCTAGTCCAACCCTCCAAAATATAGGGTTCACAGCAAGATTTCACAGCAAGATTTGTACTACACCCACATACTTATGTACACAGGCACTACTGGGGAAGAGAGCACAATCAGTGCTCCTATCATGTACTAAGGAAGAGGAAAATAAAAGTCCCCAACTTTATACAGAACCCTTTAGCAGATCTTGAGATTAGTTTGAGTTTACTTCCTTAGACGTGTAAGTTCCTTAGAGTGCAAGTTCCTAGACAAATGATCTTTAAAGAAAGATTGAAGTGAACATTTTCTTAAGATAGGGAGAGGATCTCTTATAAAGCATAGTTAAAACAGCCATAGATTTGATTTAAAGGGAATACAAAAGTGACAATTTTTCCTGAATTTGCAGAGGAATAGTAAGCCTAATCTATGCCCCCCCCTTTGCAGTTTCCTTTAAAGGAAGCTTACTCGGAAGTAAATTTACCTGGCACAGAAGAAGAGGAGAAAAAAAAAACCCTGAAAGAGACAGAATGAAACAAGGGAGGGGGCATTTTCTAAGAAAAGAGGCCTGATATCAGGAGCCTTACAATAACTCTTCTGTCCAACCAAATCAAAGTTAAAACTGGACTCAGATATTTTCTTAGAAGGAAGACCATACTTTCATAGGCATGTGCTTCATGAAATAAATACACTGCATTTTAGCTTGAGAGAGCAGTTGTGCTCACCTACACTTTTGCAGCAGAAACATCTAATTCACATTAGAAACATTCACATTCCAAAATAGACTGTAGACTCACGATCTGAAAAGTTGCGGCAAAGCAAGAGGTGGGGTAAACATTTGCACCCTTCATTCTCATTTTGTCTTATTTAGGACTGATAAGGTCCAGCATAGCTTCCTTAAATTTAAAATTTTGAAGCAAGCTTGCAGTTTAAACTATGCGCGCTTAAGAAAGGCAGTCTGTCAGAG
This sequence comes from Podarcis erhardii, assembly GCF_964252035.2. Taxonomy (NCBI): domain Eukaryota; kingdom Metazoa; phylum Chordata; class Lepidosauria; order Squamata; family Lacertidae; genus Podarcis; species Podarcis erhardii. Next base: position 127,482,278 of record NC_138498.1, on the reverse strand, counting down.
ACAGAAGGAACAGACAACACACATAACAGACAACATGTAAACACACATATTCTCATATATGTATTAACACACAACACACATAACAGACAACATGTAAACATATATACTCTCATCCTTTAGTTGGTTATTGCAAGGAGTTGGGCTGCTTCCTTTAACTTCATTAAGTGAAATTAGTAGGAAGGTCCCACATGGTTTTAAGAGCCTCCTTGCCTCTTCAAACACCACCAGTTAACCAAACTGGCAGGGCTCACAATGCTTAGTTGACTGGGTACCCCTTTATATATGCATGCATTGTTGTTGTTGCTTTTGTTGTTTTCTTTTTTGGGGGGGGGATAGAGAAGGGAGAAGGAGAGGGGTTGATTAGGATTTGGGTAACTTGTACAGGGGCTATTTAGGGTTTTTCCTTTTCCTTGTTGCTTGGCAACTTCCTAACAATTTAACGAGCTCTACCCACTTGGTTCTTTTCCTATTCCTGTCTTATTTCCTATTCCATAACTTGGGGTTCCTTTCCACTCTGCCGATCCTGCCCAATTCCTCATGGGCTATCCCTCCTGGCAACCTCCTACCTATCGTCACAAGCTCAGGAAAAGGGGCCCTACTGAACGCCCGCGCCATGCGGTGCCAGATCGGGTGATCCCTGGATAGAGTTTTGAACCGAAAATCCCCCTTGCTTTTGGAAGCGGGCTCACGCACGATACACGTGTTACGTGGCACCGACCAGTGCGGCTGGGATTGATACAGAAAGCCAGACCCCTTCCTGCCCCCTCCGTAAGGGCGCTCGGGAAGTTCGGAAGAAGAACTCCAGCCCCTTGCTTTCAACTGAGATGCCCGTTGCAGAGAGTCGGCTGTCTTTCCAAGCCGGGTCTCTCCGTCTTACTTTCGGACTCTCAATTGGTGCAGCTGACTGGAGGGTTTGAGAGGAGAAAGAGATACAGCTCAGAACCCCCCTTTTGGGTCGAGCAGCAGTCCACGGTCTCTCTCACCAATTGGACCAAGAGACAGGCAAGAAGGAGCAATAGAGAGGAGGGCAGAGAATTCAGTTGCCAGGAGATTTCCACCCCTTTCCCACCAGTGCACTGGATTTTCCTTTTCCTTATACTCACATGTCTTCTATGATGATCCCGGGATTGATGAATAAGCCGGCTGGATCCCTCTTTGCTCCCCGGCTGAACTCCTGGGGCTTTCGATTACCGCCCGGAAGATGGCCGGGGGTCCAAAGGATCTTCCCAGGCAAAATGGCCTGGTGCCGGCTGAAGATTTCGGGGCCCCCGGTCAGCAACGCGGGAGAACCGCATGCCCCACGTTGGGGCACCAACTGTTACGGCAAAAATCTGGGTGCGAGGCTGCTCTGCCACCCAGCTCATCGGACTAAGTCCGTGGGTCCCTGCGGAGGAAAATGAGCTCAGCCGGAGACAGGAGCAAACTGCAGAAGGTCCAAGTTTATTGCGCAACAGGTTCAAGGCGAGATTGAACAGTGAGAAAGGGGTGACATGAGTTTTTGAAACTCCCTCCATGTCCCAGAATACAGTGCAAAACACGTCATGAATACATCACAGAAAGGTGGGGTTACACAGATCAGCACTTCAGGAAGGTGGAGGGGGTTACACAGATTAACATATGGAGGAGGGAGGGGGGAATATGCAGAGCTGGAGATATGCACAGATAAACACTTCCTGGGGATGAGAAAACAATGGTCCCAAATATGCAAAGTCTGCCACCTGACATTGTCTGGAGGAAAGGCTGATCACCTTGACACCTTGCTTGAGGGATTATGCTGGACAGGGGAGGTGTGATGGAGTCCTAGAGTAATTGAGCAAACTGGCACGCTGATTTTCTATGAATTTTATAGATTTTAGTCCCTTTTGACATTGACAATTGGAAATAAATTGATATATTGTAGCGAAGAAGAAGGTGAAGAAGACATGCCCCCCCCTTCCGTAACAGATTGAAAAAGAAAGGGGGAGACCAGGCTGGTGGAGAGAGGGGACCAGACTCCCCTTCAGAGCCAGAGGGAGCCCGGCCACCCTTTCCCCGAGTTTCCTGAAAGAAAACCAGTTTCTCCTGGGCTCCCAGAACCACATGGAGGCAGGAGACCCATTTCCCACCCCAGAGCAGGGCTGGACCAATCAGAGGCCTCTCCATTGGGCAGCTGGCCAATCCCCTTTCAGATTCCCCGGGGCCTCCTCCTCTCCTTCACCCGGTTTCCTGAGGGAGTTTTCCCCCTGAGTTTCCCTCATGGCTGCTCCCCCTCCCAGCTTCTCCTTCATTTCGCCTTCCTTCTCTTCTTTTTCCTCCCCCCCCCATTGTTTGGGGGCAGATGGATTCCCCCCCCCATGGCCAGGCAGGCCCAGGAGGAGCCCATGGAGGCAGTAGGGCCAGGAGAAGGGGTTTCCCGCCCTTTTCTGAAATAGGAGGGAGCGCCATTTTGTTTTTCCCGGAGGCCCCAGCCGCTCCCAGAGACGCCATGGCTCCCCTGTGGGCCTCGGGGGTCCCACGCTCTCGGGGTCTCTCCTCCCGGCTGAAGGAGGGCGGCACCTTTGGTCCTCAGCCACCCTCCTGCCATGATGGCTTGGCCTCCGCAGGGCAGCCTCTCTCCTCGCCATGTTGCCCCACGGAGGAGGCCTCCCCGTTGGGAGATGCCAGGCAAGCGGCCTTGGGGGATCCGCCACGTTCTGCGCCAGGACAGGTGAAGGGGGCCAGGAGGGAAAGCCCCTCTCTGTCTCAGAGGCCCAAGGAGGAGGAGGAGGAGAAGAAGAAGAAGAGTTTTGTCCCCTCAGAGGTGGAGGGTTCCCTCAGGGGAATTTGACCCCCAGACCAGCATCCTTGGTCACCCCAAGAGTCAGCACTATGTAGCAGGAACCCCCCCCCATCATCCAGTTTGTACAAACCACACACACTCACACTCACACACTACATACGCCACACTTCTGTTATAAATTCATAGAAAAATCAACCATACATCGGATTTGCACTGTTCCATTTTTATTTTACTCCATGAAGGAAGGACTACAAAATGGGGCAGGTTTGATACAGGGCAGCCATAATCCCTTCACCATCTCAGCACATTCACAGGAGCCCTGCCCAGTTGTTATGCCAACCCTGATGATCCCAGGCAGAAGACAATCAAGATCACAAAGAACTTGCATATGGGAGTGGATTCAGCATGGACTGAAACAAAGGACAATAATCAGATCTTCCCTCGGGGGCAGGAAACTGCCAACTCCCCTTTGTCTCCTGGAAGTGACTCATGGGGAGGGGGAGAGAAGGGAACCAGCCAGGTGACAGGACACTCAGGTTACCACCACAACTCCTCCCTCAACCCCTCCTTTCTGTAATATATGCATGATGTTTCTGGGGGTGGGCTTCACCTAGAGGAGGGAAATTTCAAAAGTTTTTATAAGACCTTGCACACTATTCTTCTGAGTCTTTCCTCTCTCTTGCAAGTGAGGGGAGCACCCTGTTGCAACAGTTCAATAAAGGCCAAGCCTACAGGCTGCTGATTTGCTCCAAGTTATCCTGGTTGGTGTCTTTGTTTTGTCCAAGGGAGCCCTCGGATTTTTCCGGTAACAGTTTGGCGACCATGCTCAGGGACACTTGGTCCTCCTGTGAAGGTGAGGGGGGAGATAGAGGGGATCGGGTGCCACTGGGCAACCTTAGCCCAGGGATCCTTTTTTCCTCTCCCTGCCTCCTCTTTGCGGGCGGTAATCAATCGTCAACAAAAGCCCAACCAGGGGGAGCAAAGGCAAGGTCAAGCCGGCTAAAGAGAAAGGATCCCGGGATCCGCGGGGGACATCTTCGAACGTGAGTATGGTTTGAAGTAAATACATTGGGAGGGGATGGAAAAGTAATGTCCCCACGACAGCCAGACTTTCCTTCTTTCATTTCTGACGCTACCCCTTGGAGTCGGCCGGGAATGTCCTAGGTGTTATGTAGTGAAGTTCCCCCTGGGCCAGCAGGGGGATACTGTAGATAGTTTTCACTCAGGTCTGTAGATAGTTTTCACTCAGGTCCACGTCAGTTATTTTAGGCGGGAAACTCTGGGTTGTTGTTGCTACAATGTTGACAGCCAGCTGCCTATAAAAGCAGGCCGGCTGAGCTGTTTGCTGTTCAGTTTGCTGTTCTAGCTTACAAAATAAAGAGCTGTTTTGGAGACATTGCTGTGTCGTCTGCCATGTCTACCCACTATTGTACACTGGCGATGAAGGTGGGATCGGTGGACATCAGAGCACAGCCAGATGCGGCCATCCTCTGAACTGAGCTGAATCACAGAGCAAAATCACTGAGCAAAATCACTGGACAGAACCAATTCAGAGCTGACCGTTCTGGCGAGAGCACTGTGTTCCATCCATCGCCCTTCTCTCCGGCATCGGAATCATGGCTTCACTTGTGCCTCTACTGCCGTTTGCGCCAGCCTCTGAATCATGGGACTCCTACCTCGCTCGGTTTGACTGCTACCTCCAAGCCAACGAGCTGACAGCAGGATCAAAGGATCGGAAGCGGGGCCTATTCCTCAACCTCTGTGGGCCTGAGGTGTTTGAGACAGCCCGAGCATTGGTTGCGCCTGAAGCAGTCCAGGCAGCACCATGGGACACGATCCAAGAGAAGCTCCGCAACCACTACACACCAAAGCCGTCCAAGATTGCTGCCCGCCATGCGTTTTACCACCGGAACCAGGCAGAGGGGGAGTCAATCAGCAACTACACCACTGCCCTCAGACAGGCTGCAATGCACTGTGAGTTCCGAGACTTAGACGATGCCCTGATGGATCGAATCGCCTGCGGGGTCTGGGACATCCATCTGCAATGGCGTCTCCTCGCCAAGCCAGACCTCACGCTACAGAAAGCCATTGAGGAGGCTGTGGCCTCAGAAGCTGCTAAACGCTCCGCCCAGGAGATCCGCAAGTCCAGCAGCCCGTGTTTTGCTAGGAAGCCAGTTCCAGTGCATCATGAAGAGGCCAGCAGTGATGAGGCATCCTCCAGTGAAGACGATGACGTGCACAAGACAAAGCGGGAGCGCAGGAAGTTCCAACAGAAGTCCAAGGGCCAACCGGAATGTGCCGGCTGCGGAGGCAACCATTCCCGTGCCAAGTGTCGATTCAGAGACGCCATCTGTAGGAAGTGTTCCAGAAGGGGCCACATTGCTAAGGTCTGCCGATCGGCTCCGTCTGACACCCCCCCTTCACCGACTCGCAAGTCCAAGTCTTCAATCCAGTCTGCCAAGGAAAGCTGTTTCGCTCTCACCAACTGCCACTGCCTGTCTGGAACCACGATTGGCCAAACCGACTCGCCTACGCGACGCAAGCTGAACGTCACGGTGCTCATTGAAGGAGCTCCATGTGACGTGGAGATTGACACCGGGTCTGCCCTGTCCATCGTGTCTTGGAGCACCATCAAAAGACTGGTACCCAGAGTGTCCAAAAGGAAACTCGACTCTCACCGCGTACACCTGAGAGACTACCAGGGAAACACCTGAGAGACTACCAGGCCGGTTCCGGATTGCCTTCAAGGATTTTTCGGGCCTGCTCCGACTGGTGGTGGTCGAAGGTCAGCGGCCAAGCCTCCTAGGGCTAGACTGGTTTGATGCCTTCAGCCTGGAAGTCACCGACATCAACTGCATCTCTAACGCAGAGACTGAGGGTCTGGTCAAAGACTTTGCCGAGGTTTTTGATGGGACTTTGGGGCAATATACAGGTACGCCCATCTCTTTTAGCCTTGATCCACAAGTTGCCCCCATCAAGCTAAAGCCACGCCGGGTTCCCTTTGCTCTCAAGGCTAAGGTGGATGAACAACTGGACAAGCTGATCGCTCAAGGAGTTTTGGAGCCGGTTGACCACACCAAGTGGGAAACCCCCATCGTCACGCCTGTCAAGCGTGCCAAGAATCGAGGCCTGCACCACCGGCAGCTAAGGGACACACCTGGGAGACGCCAAAGACACCCTGGTCGAGGGTGCTTTCCAGATGAGTCTCGATACAATACAATATTCTTTATTGTCATTGTCCCATACAGAACCACGAAATTGAAAAAAATGTACATCAGACATTCAAAAACCAACAAGCCTGCTATCCCAGGCTGGTTAGCCCCCCAAAACTCTGATACCCCATAATTAAATACAATATACTCCCATAGAGAGTACCTTACACTGCATTTAAAACCAACATCGCATTTGGATAGAAACTGTTTCTCAGGTGGCTAGTCCTAGTCTTTATATCCCTGGACCTTCTTCCAGAAGGCAGAAGCTGAAAGAGATCATTTCCAGGGTGCGCACTATCCTGCACTATCTCTGCAGCTTTCTTATCTAGCACCTTCTGCAAATGCCTGCAGGGCCATGAGTAGTATGCATAAAAACATCAATGCTAAATTGATCAGATCCCCGGAGGCAGTGCGGATTTTTGTGGGGGACTTCACTCACACAGATGTGAGGGCAGCACTCCCAAAATCCCATCAGCACATTGAGTGTGCAATAAGGGGAGAAAATACTCTTTACAAGGTGTATACGCACATTGGACGGGAATATGAGGCGCACCTCGGTGGTTCAGATCATGTGTCCCTGCTTCTGACACCAGTGTACACACCCCTCAGGAAACAAGGCCAGCTACAAACACGGATGGTTACGGTGTGGCCTGAGGGAGCCTCTCAGCAGTTGCAGGACTGTTTCCAGGAGACCGATTGGAATATGTTCGACCATCAGGATCTAGAAACTTCTACATCAACGGTCTTAGATTCGGCACAGGAAATGCACCAGGGAAAGGTATGTTAAGTTGTATCCGAATAGGAAGCCCTGGATGACGGGAGAGGTTAGGAGATTCTTGAAGGCCAGAAACTCTGCTTTTAGAACTGGGGACCGGGTACCGTATGGTATAGAAAGAGCGAACTTGAAGAGGGGTATCAGGAAGGCAAAAGCGGAGTACAGAGGAAAAATTGAGGACCATCTGAGAAATGATACTAGACAAATGTGGCAGGGAGTTCAACATCTGACTGGTTATAAATTGAGAAATACATCAGTGGTAGAGAGTACGGCTTCCTTGGTGGGAGAGTTGAAGACCTTCTTTGCCCAATTTGAGGTGACACCAACAGTGGCACCGACAGGGATGCCAGAGCTTTTGGCCTCACTACCTACAGGAAATGCTGCTAGGGTGGAAGAGGGAGAAGCGAGGCGAATATGAAAAGAGGTAAACACGAGGAAGGCTATGGGCCCGGATGGGGTGGCTGGCAGGGTGCTAAGAGATTGTTCGGACCAACTGGCAGGAATCTTTATGAAGATTTTTAACCAGACTCTGGCCCAAGCCGCCGTTCCACCCTGTCTGAAATCTGGAAACATTATACCCCTGCCAAAAAACCGAAAGATAGACAGTCTGAATGATTTTCGCCCTGTGGCGTTGACACCCATTATAATGAAATGTTTCAAAAAACTGGCAAGGAACCATATCATATCTCGTCTGCCAGTAGGACTTGACCCTCACCAGTTTGCGTACGAGGCAAAGAGATCCACGGAGGATGCTGTGGCAATGGTTTTACATGGTGTCCTGACTCATTTGGAGAAGAAAGAGAACTATGCAAGATTGTTATTTGTAGACTTTAGTTCTGCATTTAATACTATTCTTCCGCATAGATTGGTGCCCAAACTATTAGACCTGGGACTTCCACCGTGTTTGTGCAGGGGGATATTAAATTTTCTATCAAACCGTTCCCAACGAGTCAGGATGGATTCTCACGTCTCTGTGGATGTCATGAATATGGGGGTGCCACAGGGGTGCGTGTTGAGCCCATTTTTATATATGCTCTATACAGCTGACTGTGCCCCCAAATACCCCAGTAATAAGATCATTAAGTTTGCAGATGATACAACGGTGGTTGGTTTAATCACGGCTGGAGAGGGGGAGGCGGCCTAGAGGAAGGATGTTGAGCAGTTGGGGGAGGGGTGCAGGAAAAACAACTTCCTCCTTAGCTGAAAGAAAACAAAAGAGATTATTGTGGACTTTAGGAAATGTAGAGCACTTGGAATCGCCTCCACGGTCCAGGGACTGATCCGCCCTGGCTTCCTCATCAGAGGTCCCTTCAGAAGGAGAAGGGGTCCCAGGTCTCCTTGGGGGAAAGCGTTCCTGAGGCCTGCGTTCGAGGCCAATGCTTTCGCTTTTCAGGCTCCAGCCCACCTTCTCTCTCATCATCCCAGGTTTAATAAGGATCCCTTGAAAAAGCTGAGAAACCTTCTTTTGCCAATGAACTTTGCCTCTGCGTGATTTATTGGGAACCAGATGCATCCACTCCAAAGAAGCTTCTGCAGCGCCTTGGCATTGAAGACCCAGAAAAAGAGACGGAGGGGAATGTGTGGGTCACAAGGTGGGAAGGAGTCGCTGGGAGAGGCAGAAGGTTGTGTTGAGCAGGCGAGGGAAGAGCAGGAGGAGACAGAAAGAGCCCCAGGGAAAGAGGAGGTTGGGCTGAGCTGGTGTGGGAATGAGCGGCAGAGAATGCAAAGCAACTCCGGAAACGGTGAACAACACAAGCTATGATCTCATTTGAGGAACGGGAATTAAGATGCCTGCTTCCCCATCCCCAGTGGATTAAAATGTCCAAAGATTAGGAAAAGAAGAAAGAAGAGGAAGCAGGATTGGATGAACATTATAAGAGACCAGAATTTTCCATTGTGACTTGGCTGAGATTTGTTGGAACAGTTTTTCAAAGGCTTTATAGAAACTGGACCTAGAAGCTGGAGAAATACTAATTTGGATTATTAGATGATCCTTATAAGAGTCATATTGCATTGTCTGAGTTGGTTAAGATTTGGTTAATGGAGTTGGTTAAGATTTGGTTAAGGGAAATGTACGGAAAGTGTATCTTGGTGAAGAGGAGGAAAAAGGCTGGATACTAAATGCAGCTGGGTTTATTCTGGAGTGCAAATTATGAATAATTGTTGCAGCAGATGATTTTCAGATGGAGATGGGAGTTTCTTTTTCGGTAGTGGCCTTCTCGGTAGTGGCACCTGCCCTGTGGAACCCTCTCCCAACAGATGTCAAAGAAAAAAACAACTACCAGACTTTTAGAAGACATCTGAAGGCAGCTGCTGTGGAGTGTGGTGGTTATAGGGTTAACCTGAATGTCCTACATCTGGGGAGGAGCTTCCTACGTAAAGGGAAGCTGCAGGTTCTTTGTCTGTGTGAAACAGTTTCACTTTTGTCTGGGAGAGAGAGACACAGCATGTGTCCAGGCGCTGGTGGAGTTGTTTGTTATTTTACCTACTGATGTAAATAAAGGCTGTTTAGATAGAAGAAACAGCATGCGGACTTTTCCTTTATCTCACATGGAAAGCACTTGCTGCTCGCTCTGCTGCTGCCTGGAAGAATTTATGCGCAGAGGAAACGCGCCGGACTCAGGCAGTAATCCAAGCGGTTCTGGCTGTATGTTTTTGTGCTGAGTGTGAGAAGCAAAGTCCAGCTCTGAGATCCTGCCTGAAGCTGAGGCAGTCGTGGTTTCGCTGGCGAAAGCGGAGCTTGCTGCAGGAAGCATCTTTCAAGCACCGGCCGGCAGAAAGTGTCAGTAAGCTTAAAGCCCCAGGAAGGTGGCGCAGCAGCAATCTCATGAATCTTTCAATGTGCCTTTTGAAAGGATAAATGGCCACAATTGGGACAACTGGTCTCGCCAGATTTGGTACTGGTTAATGGGCAAGCAGCTCTGGGAGTGCCCCCAAGCCGATCCAGTACCGGCAGCTGCAGGGGCTAATACGGCCGAAGTGGAAAGGGCTGCTGGTGCAGCAAAAAAGGATCAGAAAGCCATGTCCCATATTGTAATTGTTGGGATAGTGCCAGGGAGACAAAGTCCATCATGGCTCCCAGGCTGTCTCCGGACGTCCATCAACCTCCCGTAGAAATGCAGTATCAGCAATTAGCGACACGAGCTCCAGAAAATAGCATGTGACATTCCAGAGCTGATGCACGCTCTATCAGCAAATAATGCACAGCGAAAGATGCACGCAGAAGGGCATTATTTAGAAGTTTATTCAGCGTTGGTCAGAACAAAGAAAAAACATGACTGCCTGCTTCGGTCTGCTCAGGCATGGAGAGAAACGAAAGCATAGACACAACAGAAACATCCTGTGAACAGGAAATACGCAGACTCTGTGACTCACAAAACCTGCTCCCTTTTAAGGTGGAACGGAAATATCCTAACATCCTCCCCCTTTCCGTGTAACCTGTAGTACCTGTGGTTCAACCCAATTGCAACCTCTGTACATAAACCTCAAGTTGTTCTCTGTTAACAACCTTAGACAAGAGATCAACAGGAATTTCATTTCCTGCCATGTAGGACACCTGAATGAGTCCTTTCTGAATACACTCTCTTGCACGATGTAGCTTAATCTGCAAGTACTTGGTTCTTTGCTTGCAACTCTCTGAGTTCAGCAAAGCCAAACAGGATCTATTGTCTTGATACACTTGTATGGGACATTTCACAGAAACTCTGATGTCCCTAAACAGTTGCATCAACCATTCACAATCCATGAGTGAAAATGACAGAGCATTGAGTTCTGCTTCACAGGAACTTAGGCTAACTGTTGTCTGCTTTTTGCACAACCAGTCAAACAGACAGTGGTTGTACATGTAGCATACTCCAGAAGTGCTTGTACCATCCGTGGTGTCACTTCCAAAACTTGCATCTGCAAAGATTTCAAGACCTCCAGTCTTCTGACTGGTGAACCTCAGCCTGTAGTGCAAAGTCCCTTTCAAATAGCGGGCTATGCGCTTCAGAGCTTTCCAATCCTGAACAGTAGGATTGTTAGCATGTCTGCTAAGCAGGTTAGTGCTTATAGCTATGTCAGGTCTTGAACATCTAGCAATGAAATTCAACTTGCCTAGAATACATCTGTACAGCGTAGTGTCAGAAAACGCTTCAGCAGTACTTTCTACCTGGTAACCTGTCACCATCAGTGTGTCTGCTGGGTTTGCATCAACCAAATTCCACCTGGTTAATACATCAGCAATTTTCTGTGTTTGGTGTACCAGAAAATTACCTGCTTGGTCCCTCTGCACCTGCAGAGAAAGATAGTTGGATACCTCACCAAGATCCTTCATGTCAAAGTGCTCCTTCAGCTGAGCTAGAGTGCTTTGGTAAAAAGCCTGATTCTTCCAAAACATCAGAAGATCATCAACAAAACATAAACAATAACAGTTTGTTTTGCCCCTCCTCCTTGACAAACACACATGAATCAGCTTTGCCCTGGTGAAAACCTAGAGAAAGCAACGTCTCAGTGAGCTTTGTGTTCCAACACCTGGCACTCTGCTTGAGACCATATAAGGATTTCCGCAGTTTACAGACCATTCCCTTCTGTATCTGCATTCCATCAGGTGGAAGCATGTACAGCTCCTCCCCCAGAATCCCGTACAAAAAAGCTGTATTAATGTCATGATGGGAAACATGCAGTTTCTCCTCTGCAGCAATCTTGAGCATCAGCCGAATGCTCTCATATTTGACGGTGGGTGAGTAGGTCTCGTGGTAATCCTGTCCTGGTACCTGTGAAAAACCTCTGGCAACCAATCCGGCTTTGTGTCTGACAACCTTGCCATTCTGGTCTGTCTTGGCCTTGAAGACCCATTTGCTGCCAACCAGTCTCATTCCTGGGACTACCGGTACCAGTTCCCAAGTTTGGTTCCTGTTCAAGGAATCAACTTCAGCCTTCATGGCATTAAGCCAAGGCTCAGCATCTTTAGAGGTTAACTCTAAAGGGGGTTAACTTGAAGGTTCCCACACCTTCTCTGAGCTACTAAGAATAGCAGTTGCCATCTTAGCAAACTCATCAGCAAATCTCTTTGCAGGTCTGAACTAGATGCAAGTCTTCTGGACTCATCTCCTCCTTCTGAGGAGAAAAGTGACCAATGGTGAACAGTGGTTCTTCCAGTTCATTGTCAGACGCATCAGATGGTCTGACTGAGGCCTTTGCGCTCTTGTAGTCATCACTGTCGCTGACATCAGCAGCAGCGCCACCCACTGAACTGGAATCCGAACTCTGATCATCATCATCAGCTTCCTCAAGCTTCCTCAACATCATCTGCTTTTTTCACATCACCTTCATCTTCCTCTGGGTAACTCTGGAAAATTCCCACATTCCCCCCCCACTTAGGATTGTACTCAACACTCTTTGTGAACTTATGGACTTCAGTCATCCATACTCTGTATGCACCTTTTTTGTACCCCATGAACAAACCATGTGCCCCACACTTCCCAAGCTTGTTGCTCTGTGGGGTGTGTACCCACATGTCAGAACCAAAGATTCTCATGTGCTTGACGTTAGGTTTCTTACCAAACATCTTCTCATAGGGAGTACAACCAATAGGTGATGACAGTCTGCGATTTAGGGTATAAACAACCGTTGACAGAGCCTCCCCCCAAAACTTCTCAGGGAGATTGGCATCATGCAACAAGGTTTTTAGGCCTTGAAGCAAAGTTTGGTTTGCTCGCTCAGCAAGTCCATTCATCTATGGCGATCTAGGTGTTGACAAGTCATGCTGGATTCCCTTCTCAGTCAGGAAAGCTTCAAACTGCTGAGAAGTGAACTCCCCGCCCCGATCAGTAAAGAAACAGCCGATACGTTTACTGTGAACATTCTCCAACCAAGCACAGAATGCCTTGAACCTAGGAAACGCTTGTGATTTCTGCTGGAGCATAAACACATGAATGTACCTGGAAAAAGAATCAATTAGAACCATGAAGTACCTTGCTCCACCCAAAGAGGGCGCAAGTGGACCAACCAGGTCTGCATGGACTAGCTGGTAGGGTTTGGAAGCCTGCCTGCTAGACTCCTTGCCTTTTGGAGCAACCTTCACCTTGTTCTCTGCACAAGATACACATTTCATGTGAAACTTACAGGGTTTGATGTTCAAACCCTCAACCAACCCAGGCATCTTGGCCAGCGCCTGCTAAGACATGTGACAAAATCTTCGATGTGCTTCATGAATGCATCCTGCATGAAGAACTTTGTTAGTTTGTGCAACACAACAAGAATCAACATTAGACACAGCAGCACCATTGTCATCATAAGTTATACAGAACAAACCATCCATAAACTTTGCAAGCAAAATGTCCTCTTTGCCTTTCCTGATGACACAGACGCTCCTCTTAAAGGAAATCTCAAAGCCACGCCCAGTCAGCTGTGGGACACTGAGCAAATTGTCTGCAGCACCTGGAACATAAAGTACATCTTTGATGGTTGTGTGCAGACTTGCCAGTTTCACAGTCCCAACTCCTGCAATTCGCAACGTCTTTCCATCAGCCTGGTGGATCTCTCCATCTTGAGGTTTGAAAGAGATCTCTTTATGCCGGTCTTTTGCCAAATGGCAGCTGGCACCAGAGTCCACAATATATCTGGCCTTGGCCTTTGGAGCAGCTTTTCTGGCAAGCAAAACCTTGTTTTCCACCGGTGTGGGCTTTTGCTGCTTGCCCCTCTGCTCCTGGCCATCAAACTTGCCTTTAGCCTTTGGTGAAGCAGTGCCAGCAAACAAAGCCTTGTTTTTCCCTGACGTGGGCTTTTCACCCCCCTTCTGCTTTGGGCCATCTGCTGGCTTCTTTCTTTGTTTACTTCTGGCCTTCCGGCCTCTGCAAAGTTGACCTTGGCTCCCATGAGAAACAGAGCTCTCAGCTGCCGACTCCTTGACTCCCCCTGGAGGCTGGAATGCTGCCTGGGATGACATCACAGTCAGCTCCCCCTGCAGCTTGCAACCGATGCCCTCAGCATCCCTGCATTCACTCGCATTCTGGGAAACAGCCAGGACCTCCGATGTAGTCAAACTATGGGCTGGGATGACTGGCAGATGAGCTACTTTCAAAGCATTCCACATCTGACATGCAGTCGTGTTGCCAGCTAGCGTAGCAATATCCTCCAGAGAGACGGATAAGACTATTATGTCTATGGCCTTTAAATCTTGCGCCCTCCATCTATCTGTCAGAGGAACTGGAGGGGCTTCACACACAGTATGCCACACTCCAAACTGTCGCAGCAAATTTTCACAGCAACTTGCCCAAGTCTCATAATTGTGCCTGTTTAACTTTGGGCACTCAGCAGCTTCAGAGGCTTGGAAAAACTCCATTCCAGCTCTTTACTTGAGCCGTGAGTCTTTTTCACTTCAGAGACTCCTTATCTTGGCTCCCATTAATCACGAAGCCTGCTTGGCTCGGCTCCCAGGCCAATTAGGCCAGCCGGACATCCAAGACTCTTGCCGCGGCAAACAGAAAAGCCTTATTTGCTTTCGCTTTTCCCACATACCTCAACGCAGTCCTTTGCAGCCTTACTCTCCTGTAAGTGCCGTGAATCTGGGCCCGAAACCTGTTGTTGGGATACTGCCAGGGAGACAAAGTCCATCATGGCTCCCAAGCTGTCTCCGGACGTCCATCGACCTCCCGTAGAAACACAGTATCAGCAATTAGCGACACGAGCTCCAGAAAATAGCTTGTGACATTCCAGAGCTGATGCACGCTCTATCAGCAGATAATGCACAGCGAAAGATGCACGCAGAAGAGCATTATTTAGAAGTTTATTCAGTGTTGGTCAGAACAAAGAAAAAACATGACTGCCTGCTTCGGTCTGCTCAGGCACAGAGAGAAACGAAAGCATAGACACAACAGAAACATCTTGTGAACATCCTTTGTGACTCACAAGGTGGAACGGAAATATCCTAACAGTAATGGCCATGGAGGCTTCGCAATTGCCTCACATTGACGGTTTATTGACTTGTCACGGAATTTGGCAAGCTTGAACGAGGGTCTTCGGAACTGCAAGACTGTGCAAAGTGGAAGATTTGTGTCACTGGCAGATGGAAGCAGACGCCCACTGACTCAGTCTGGGACTCTGTACTGTTCATTCCTGGACCATGAGGTTCAGGCTTTTGTGGTTCCATAAATTCCAGGGATGGGAAACACCTGTTCAGTGTTGAATGCAAGAATAAGCTGTTTCTGGTTGAGATGCCTATTGCAGATGATGACCCCCCTGAGGTAACACAGGTGCAGTGCGCAAACGTCCCGCCACACGATGGGTGTGCTCATTTATGGCGTCGAAGACTGGCGCATTCTTGTTGGAATTGTGTCAAAAAAGCCCCAGAGTGTACAGAGGGGTGTAAATTAAAGGGATGTGATAAGTTTTTAGATTGCAGAGCCTGTAAGCAATCCAGGGTAAAAACATGCTCATATCCCAGGTCTAGCAGAGAGACAAGCAAGCCCTTTGAGCTACTCCATGCAGATTTGTGTGGCCCAATGCCAGTAGCGAGTCTGGGTGGGTCCAAATACATTTTGCTTCTTTGGGATGATTTTTCGAGGCCCTCCTCGGTTTTTTTATTAAACACAAAGGGGAAGCTGCTGCACTGATTAAAGATTGGATCACATTGGCAGAGTTGAAATATTCTACGAAATTGATTAGCTTTCAGAGTGATAGAAGGGCGGAGTTTACTGGGTCTGCCCTGCAGAATTTCTTCCTCCAGAAGGGAATCAGTCACAGGTTGACAGCACCACCCAGTCCTCAACAGAATGGTGTTGCTGAATGTAAGAACAGAACACTGCAAGAGGCTGTAGCTGCCATGCTTTTTGACGCAGGACTTCCACAGCGCTTTTGGGCTGAGTGTTGGAAGGCTGCTGCGTTCACGCAGAATTGCGTGTTTAATTCAGCTGTAGGGGACACGCCCTATTTTCTGCTGCATGGTAAGAAGCCCAAAGTGCATTTCTTACGTGTTTTTGGCTGTGAGGCTTGGGTCCTCAGCCCAAAGGCCAAATGCAGAGAGGGTGGTCCAAGGTCCAGGAAAATGATCTTTTTGAGATATGAACCAGGGACCAGAGGGTGGCGGTTTGCATATCCTGATGGCAACCAGTCCCGGCTGCTTGTGAGCAACAGTGCTGAGTTTTGTGAGCAAAGTGGGTGGACACACATCCATGGTAACCAAGATGTTCTTTCAGAACAGTTTCTTGACTCAGATGAGGAGGAAGAGGAGGGAACTGATCCTGTTGCTGAGGAACAGAGTCCAGAGCAACAGAGTCCAGAGCAGGAGCGGCCCAGAACCCCTCCAAAGGCTACTGTCAAGTCTGAGCCAAAGAGTGAGCCGTCCTCGCTCACAGGTCCAGCTGTAAGGTTCAAAAGATGCAGCAGGTCAGAGGGGGAGTTCTCTGACACTGGGGATGGTCTAGCTGGCCCTAGTGGGTCAGAGGGGGTACCAGAGCTCACACTGAGATCAACCCGAGCCACAAAGGGTAAACTGCCGGACAGGTTTGAAGCCACAAGTGTGTGGGTTGGTGTGGCTCAGTGTGAACCTGAAACTTTTGAGGATGTTCAAAAACTGCCTCAGGAAGAAGCCAGCAAATGGCATGAGGTGATGCAGAAGGAGATGAGCTCAATGGAGTCTCTGGGTGTGTTCTCCCTCACAACGGGTAAGATTGAACAACTGCTTGAGAAGCTCCGAATGGCTGAGTGTGCAGTAGTTAGGACACCCATGGAGACTAGCTACGTGAAAGACAATCAGCAAGTAGAACGCGCTGCGTTCGAAAATACTGAGCTCTTCCAGTCAGCTCTGGGTAGCCTATTGTATCTATCCCAGTGGAACAGACCTGACATAGCGTTTGCTATTAATCTGCTCAGCCGGGAAGCTTCAAGCCCAAGTGTGCAAGCCTGGAATGGTATCAAACGGGTCCTGCATTACCTGCAAGATACCAAAGACTTCTGCCTTAAGCTGTCAGTCAAGGGCAACATCAAGCTGACGTGCTGCGTAGACAGCGATTGGGTGAATCTGGCAGATAGGAAATCTGTGTCCAGTATGGTGGTAAAATTCGGGAGCTCTTTGGTTGGTTGGAGTTCCCGAAAGCAAAGTCTCATAAAGCTCTCATCTACTGAGCCTGAGTTCAATGCGCTTTCTGAGATTTGCAGGGAACTGGAGTTCTATCTGTGTGTGGTTCAAGAGATCTGCGGAGAGAGTTGTTTGCCTGTCACTGTTTTGGAAGACAATCAGCTCTGTCTGAAGTTGGCAGAATCTGGGCAGTTTAAGGCCAGGACCAAGCACCTAGACATCTGTTTCCAGAATGTGTGTCAGAGTGTTTGGGATGGATTGGTTGCATTGAAATACTGTCCCTCTGCCTGGAACCTCGATGATGGGGAGTTCTGTGAAGGTCTGTGTTTGGGACCTCCTGAATGTCCTACATCTGGGGAGGAGCTTCCTACGTACAGGGAAGCTGCAGTTTCTTTGTCTGTGTGAAACAGTTTCACTTTTGTCCGGGAGAGAGAGACACAGTATGTGTCTGAGCTCTGGTGGAGTTGTTTGTTATTTTACCTACTGATGTTATTTTACCTACTGATGGAGGTGGGAGGGACTTGCAATTAATGCAGGGAAAGAAGGATCTCCAGACTGGGATACGGGGAGAAGAGGGGGACACCTAGGGGAGAGGTGGGGGACCCTGTCTTTCTATGGGTTGATGAATGATATGCTACATATGATACAAATGTCATAAACAGTATTTTTAGTGTATTTCCCCCCTCCCTTTTCTTTTCTATACAATTGTATTTTGTAAGGGTTGCTTAATGTTTTTTGTTTTATTTCTCTTTTTTTGTTTCTCCTCTGTATGTATTCTTTGATGGCGAGTGAGATCGGCGCTTTGACTGAAGCTCTTCCCACATTCAAAGCACTGATAGGGTTTCTCCCCTGTATGAATTCTTTGATGGGAAGTGAGATGGGCGCTTTGACTGAAGCTCTTTCCACATTCCAAACACTGATAGGGTTTCTCCCCTGTATGAATTCTTCGATGGCGAGTGAGATCGGCGCTTTGACTGAAGCTCTTTCCACATTCCAAGCACTGATAGGGTTTCTCCCCTGTATGAATTCTTTGATGGGAAGTGAGAGTATGGTGGTAACTGAAGCTCTTTCCACAATCCAAGCACTGATAGGGTTTCTCCCCTGTATGAATTCTGTGATGGGAAGTGAGATGTGTGGTTTGATTAAAGCTCTTTCCACATTCCAAGCACTGATAGGGTTTCTCCCCTGTATGAGTTCTTTGATGGGAAGTGAGAGTATGGCAGTAACTGAAGCTCTTTCCACAATTCAAGCACTGATAGGGTTTCTCCCCTGTATGAGTTCTTTGATGGGAAGTGAGACTGTATCCCTGACTGAAGCTCTTCCCACATTGCAAGCACTGATAGGGTTTCTCTCCTGTATGAATTCTTTGATGGGAAGTGAGAGCGTGCCTCTGACTGAAGCTCTTCCCACATTGCAAGCACTGATAGGGTTTCTCCCCTGTATGAATTCTTTGATGGGAACTGAGATGGTGGCTGAGAGTGAAGCTCTTTCCACATTCAAAGCACTGATAGGGTTTCTCCCCTGTATGAATTCGGTGATGGGAAGTGAGACTGGAGCTATCAGTGAAGCTCTTTCCACATTCCAAGCACTGATAGGGTTTCGCTCCTGCATGGACTCCTCTATGCAAAGCAAGAGCACCTTTCTTACGAAAGCTCTTCCCACATTCCAAGCATTGATAGGGTTTCTCCCCTGTATGAATTCTCTGATGTGAAGTGAAAGTAGTACTGTGCCTGAAGTTCTTCCCGCATTCCAAGCACTGAAAGGGTTTCTCCCCTGTATGAGTTCTTTGATGGGAAGTGAGTTGACCCTTCCGATTGAAGCTCTTTCCACATTCCAAGCACTGATAGGGCTTCTCCCCTGTATGAATTCTTTGATGGAAAGTGAGACTGTTCCTCTGACTGAAGCTCTTTCCACATTGCAAGCACTGATAGGGTTTCTCCCCTGTATGAGTTCTTTGATGGGAAGTGAGATTCCGGCGTTTACCGAAGCTCTTTCCACATTCTCTGCACTGATACAATTTCTCTCCACCGTGACTTCTTTCGTGTGAAGTGAGGCTGTCCCTCTGAACGAAGCTCTTTCTTTGATGGGAGGTGGACTGGGAGCTCTGACGGATGTTCTCTCCACACTCTGAATATTTATATGACTTCCCCGCTATGTGGATTCTCTTGTGCTCCCCCTTGTTCTTCCCTTCCAGTTCATCTCCACCTGCAATGAAGAGAGCAGCGAATTAGAGCCTTAG
Organism: Podarcis erhardii; assembly: GCF_964252035.2. Lineage (NCBI taxonomy): Eukaryota > Metazoa > Chordata > Lepidosauria > Squamata > Lacertidae > Podarcis > Podarcis erhardii. Next base: position 127,463,237 of record NC_138498.1, on the reverse strand, counting down.
GAGGACATGGAGCTCCAGATCATTGAACAAAGTTAATGAATGCCTGTGATAGAGGAAGAACTAAAAACAGTTAGATGTGGGGCCTTTCTATAGTTTTCACGGTCTTTGTTGGCTGGTATTTACTGACATATTGCTTGGCTTTTATCTGGAATGGATTTTATTCTGGCTCAACCCTGGAATCCACTCCATCTCCAAGGTCAGTCATCTCTTTGGTCAATCAAATGCAAACAGAAGCAAAAACAACAAGCCTGACAGAATGTTCCTTGTTTTTAAAAGCAAATAAAAAGTTATTCCAAAAAGAAAAAGACAACACACAGAGGCCCCATCTGCATTCAAACTGCAAAGTGGGATCATAGAATCATAGAGTTGGAAGAGACCACAAGGGCCATCGAGTCCAACCCCCTGCCAAGCAGGAAACACCATCAGAGCACTCCTGACATATGGTTGTCAAGCCTCTGCTTAAAGACCTCCAAAGAAGGAGACTCCACCACACTCCTTGGCAGCAAATTCCACTGTCGAACAGCTCTCACTGTCAGGAAGTTCTTCCTAATGTTTAGGTGGAATCTTCTTTCTTGTACTTTGAATCCATTGCTCCATGTCCGCTTCTCTGGAGCAGCAGAAAACAACCTTTCTCCCTCCTCTATGTGACATCCTTTTATATATTTGAACATGGCTATCATATCACCCCTTAACCTCCTCTTCTCCAGGCTAAACATGCCCAGCTCCCTTAGCCGTTCTTCATAAGGCATCGTTTCCAGGCCTTTGACCATTTTGGTTGCCCTCCTCTGGACACGTTCCAGTTTGTCAGTGTCCTTCTTGAACTGTGGTGCCCAGAACTGGACACAGTACTCCAGGTGAGGTCTGACCAGAGCAGAATACAGTGGCACTATTACTTCCCTTGATCTAGATGCTATACTCCTATTGATGCAGCCCAGAATTGCATTGGCTTTTTTAGCTGCCGCGTCACACTGTTGGCTCATGTCAAGTTTGTGGTCAACCAAGACTCCTAGATCCTTTTCACATGTACTGCTCTTAAGCCAGGTGTCACCCATCTTGTATTTGTGCCTCTCATTTTTTTTGCCCAAGTGCAATACTTTACAGTTCTCCCTGTTAAAATTCATCTTGTTTGTTTTGGCCCAGTTCTCTAATCTGTCAAGGTTGTTTTGAAGTGTGATCCTGTCCTCTGGGGTGTTAGCCACCCCTCCCAGTTTGGTGTCATCTGCAAATTTGATCAGGATGCCCTTGAGTCCATCATCCAAGTCGTTGATAAAGATGTTGAATAAGACCGGGCCCAAGACAGAACCCTGTGGCACCCCACTAGTCACTCTTCTCCAGGATGAAGAGGAACCATTGATGAGCACCCTTTGGGTTCGGTCAGTCAGCCAGTTACAAATCCACTGAGTGGTAGCATAGTCAAGACCGCATTTTACCAGCTTCTTTACAAGAATATCATGGGGCACCTTGTCAAATGCCTTGCTGAAATCAAGGTAGGCTACATCCACTGCGTTCCCTTCATCTACCAGGCTTGTAATTCTGTCAAAAAACGAGATCAGGTTAGTCTGACATGACTTATTTTTCAGAAATCCATGCTGACTATTGGTGATCACAGCATTCCTTTCTAGGTGCTCACAGACTGTTTGCTTAATGATCTGCTCCAGAATCTTCCCTGGTATTGATGTCAGACTGACTGGGCAGTAATTATATGGGTCCTCTCTTTTCCCCTTTTTGAAAATAGGGACAACATTTGCCCTCCTCCAGTCTGCCGGAACTTCGCTTGTTCTCCAGGAATTCTCAAAGATGACTGCCAGTGGTTCTGAGATCACATCTGCCAATTCTTTTAATACTCTTGGATGCAGTTCATCTGGCCCTGGAGACTTGAATACATCTAAACTAGCCAAGTATTCTTGTACTATCTCCTTAGTTATTCTGGGCTGTGTTTCCTCTGCTGAACCATTTGCTCCAAATTCTTCACGTCGGGCATTGTTTTCTTTATCGGAGAAGACTGAGGCAAAGAAGGCATTGAGGAGTTCAGCCCTTTCTGTGTCCCCTGTTTGCATTTCACCATCTTCTCCTCTGAGTGACCCCACTGTTCCTTTCTTCTTCCTTTTGCTACGAACATACCCATAAAAGCCTTTTTTATTGCTTTTAACCTCTCTAGCAAGCCTGAGTTCATTCTGTGCTTTAGCTTTTCTGACTTTGTGTCTACACGTGCTGACTATTTGTTTGAATTCCTCTTTCCCCCCTTTTCCATTTTTTGTACACATCCTTTTTTAATCTTAACTCAGTTAAAAGTTCTTTAGATAGCCACCCTGGCTTCTTTAGGCACCTTCCATGTTTCTGTCTCATTGGTATTGCCTGAAGTTGTGCTTTTACTATCTCCCTCTTAACAAACTCCCAGCCATCATGAACTCCCTTTCCTTTTAGTATTACTGTCCATGGGATCTCACCCAGCACTTCCCTAAGTTTTATGAAGTTGGCTTTCTTAAAGTCAAGAAATAGAGTCCTAGTATGCTTGGCTGCTCCTTTCCGCTGTGTAGTAAACTTCAGAAGAGCATGATCACTCGCGCCTAATGATCCTTCCACTTCTACCCCACTAACCAGGTCATCAACGTTGGTTAGGACCAGATCTAAAATGGCTGTTCCTCTTTTTGCTTCTCCCACTTTCTGGACAATGAAGTTGTCTGCAAGGCCAGTGAGGAATCTGTTTGACCTTATGCTCTTGGCTGAGTTTGACATCCAACAAATATCCGGGTAATTGAAGTCCCCCATTACTACTATCTCCCTTCCTTTTGCATGCTTGGCCATCTGTTCCAGGAAGGCATCATCTATGTCCTCCGATTGGCTTGGGGATCTATAGTAAACTCCCACAATGAGGTCACTGTTATTCTTCTCTCCCTTAATTTTGACCCAAATGCTCTCACTTTGGCTTTGAGGTTCTAAATCTTGGATCTCTTCACAGGTATACACATCCCTGACATATAACGCCACTCCTCCTCCTTTCTTGTCTGGTCTGTTTCTCTGAAATAGATTGTATCCCTCCATTATTACATTCCAATCGTTTCAGTGATGCCTATTATGTTATATTTAGTTTGCTGTACCAAGAGCTCAAGCTCATCTTGTTTATTTCCCATGCTTTGCGCATTAGTGTACAGACATTGAAGTCCATTAATCATTCCCCCGTGTCTCTTATTTAAGGATTTTTTCCTCCCACCACTAGGTCTGCGTGCTGTTTGCTCCATTTGGTCTATGAACATTTGGATGATCATCTTCATCAATTGATAGACTCCTACCTTCAGGAGCACTGTCTCCCTCCCCCACATTAGTCAGTTTAAAGCCCTCCTGATGAGGTTTCTGAGATTTTTGGCAAAAACATTCCTCCCAACCGTTGTGAGGTGCAGCCCATCGCTTGCCAGAAGTCCATCTTCAAGAAACTGCAGTCCGTGATCTAAGAATCCAAACCGTTCCTGTTTACACCATTTGCGAAGCCAGCTGTTCACTTCCACTATTTCCCCCTCTCTCCCTGGGCCACGTCGTTCAACTGGGAGGACAGATGAGATGACAATTTGTGCATTTAATTGCTTCAATTTCCTGCCCAGAGCCTCAGAGTCTCTTTTGATCTTCTGGAGGCTATTGCTTGCAGTGTCATTGGTTCCCACATGAACCAAGAGGAAGGGGTATTTGTCAGTGGGTTTTATGATTCCTTGCAGTCGTTCAGTTACATCTTGGATCTTAGCCCCGGGGAGACAGCACACTTCCCGAGACATCTTGTCAGGCCCACAGATCACTGCTTCTGTTCCCCTCAGTAGGGAATCCCCTATCACCACTACACGCCTCCTCTTAGGTCTGGTCGGGGTTCTTCCGTGAGCTGTCCATTCCAAGGTCGCCTGCACATTCCCTGAGGACTGACTTTGCTGCTCGTCTTCATATACCTGATTGACTGTAATGAGGGAGAGATCCTCAAATGGAGTCTGCTCTTTGTCTTCCATGCTAGGGGAGAGGACCTCAAAGTGATTGTGTATTTCTAAACAATCAGAGCAAACCCTGGGCCTCCTATTTCTTTGAGTCACGTTTCTCCATATATCTGGCTCCTGTGTTGGTGAACTAGCCTCCTTCTCAGGGGAGTCCCCTGTCTCCTCCTTGGTGGAGACGGTGTATTCTGTTGCTTCCAAGAAGAGCTCCAGCTCTCTAATTCTTTGGAGCGTAGCTACACGTTCCTCCAGTTGCTGGACTTTGTCTTTTAAGAGGGCAATCAACATGCAATTGCTACAGGTAAAGCTGCCTGCAACCTTTGGCAAGATGGCAAACATTGCGCAGGAACCGCAGGCGACTGCAGCTGTTCCCTCACCCTCCATCTCGAGAACGTGTCATTGGGGGTGACTACAGCGGTCCTCCGTCATAAAAAGCGTGAAGACAGGACAAATAACTCCCCCCCCAAAAAACCTAGGTCTTCCCCAACAAACGTTTGAGACTAGCTCCCCTAAATCTAAAAGATGGATCAAACTGCGTGCGCCGCTAGGCACGTGCCGCTGCCCTGCAAGCTCTGATAAGCTCCTCCCACAGCTAATCACCTATCTCAGCAGAAACGCTGCCCCCTCTGATCTTTGCACAGGGAGAGCAGCTAATCAGCCACAAGAAACACACACAAGAAAACCCTTTTTGCTCCTTCTTCAGCTGCTGCCCAGCAAGCTCTCCAAGTTCATCTTGAGCTGTTGGTGTATGGCCTCCATCTCCTCCGCGAATTGCTCCGCGGCCGGCACATTCCAAGCCTCCTCCCCTGGTCCTGGGATGGCATCCGTAATTGGCAAGAAAGGGACTCATCCCTGTGGACACATGCTCAGCATTATTGTATGCAAACTCTGCTAGTGCTAGCTTCTCCACCCGATCATTCTGCCTCTGATTGATGGGACAGTGCAAGTCCTGCTGCAAAATGGCATTGGCTCTCTTGGCTTGTCCGTTGGTTTCTGGGTGCCTTGCTGTCGAGAAGCTCACCTCTACCTGCAACAAACTCATGAGCTTGCGCCAGAAATGCGAGATGAACTGCCTTCCACTGTCCAAAATTACCCTCGCAGGTACCCCATGCAGCCGTGAATGTCAGCATCGCCCTTGAGCCAGTGCACCAACTGGACTCATGCACTTCAACTCCCACTGGGCTAGGCGAGCTGGGTAGCACTGCCAGCGACCACCTTTCTCACAGGGACAGGTCACCGTGCTGTGGACTCACAGCTTGGAGCTGAGAGCACCGGATTCACTGTCTCAATAATACAGTCGTTGCGCAGCAGAGTTTTGCAGAGTATAAACCACTTGGAGAGCAGCTCTGTAGAATATCTTCCTTTTATTCTGCAACTACAACTATGATACAAAACTATATACAGAGCTAAAAGATCTAAGCATAAATCAATGCTACACTGAGAGTCTGCAGCTGCTCTTAGCAGCAAGCTTATCTCTAGACACGATCTCTAACACTCTCTCTCTCTCCGATACACTGACTGACTCACTCACTGACTGATTCACTCACTGACTGAGTAGAAAGCAGAACATTGCTCCTCCTCTCTGCAGAATCAGCAGGCTCCTCAGGAGATTCTTGGATATGGGAGGGGTGAAATCTCCTCATCCTCCCCCATTTCATCCGACCATTTCAAGAATCTTTAACATAACTGCAATTTGCACACACACTCCAAAAGTTGTTCTCTGCTTACAACCTTGGTTTACATATTTGTAGGTATCTCTCTCCCCCTTTATCTAAGACACTTTTATCAATACCATTATACAGTTACTGCAACCACTCTGTGTCCATTAGGAAAGAGTTGAAACATAAACCTCAATCTGTAACTCACACAAAATACACATTGCGAATACACAAATGAATAAGCAGCTTCTGGAAAAATCTTCACACACATTTCTTCCTCTCAGATACAAATTGACATTTCTAATTAGGCAGATTTGAACAAACCACTTTAAACACGCTTGCTCCTTCAATCCTGATCCTTCAAATGTCAGGTAAGGAAATAAATGAAGCGTTTTGTGCTACTACTCTCAGCACACTTCATGCTAGGTTTAAAAACCCCACCAGAGTTGCATGTGACCGCAGCCTTAGCGAACTCTTCAGAAAACCTTTTCGGTGGTACACCCTTGGTTGTTCTCTCAGATCAGTGCAAAACTCTTTGATCCTCTTGTTCTGGTGCTTCCTCCTCTTTGGGAGAATGGGGAGCTAAAGTATATAAAGCTGCTAAGTCTGAATCAGCGTCAGACGCACCTGAGGCTTTTGGGCTCTGATAATCTGTGCCACCATCCGGAACTACATTGGCATCAGGATTATCAATCCCATCAGAACTTGCCTCCCTCTTAACTTTCTTTGCCCCTTTTGCATCATCATCACAAATGGGATGGCACTGAAAAACGCCAACTCTGTCCCATTGTGGATTGTCGTCAATGCTCCTGGTCAGCCTTATGGTTTTCGTGTCTGTGATCAGGACACGATAAGACCCTTTCTCATATCCTAGGAAAACACCATGTTCTCCATGCTTACTCAGTTTGTCACCCTGCGAGGTGTGCACCCAAACCTCCGACCCAAAAATTTTAAAGTGGTGCATATTCAAGATTTGCAATATGCGCAAGAGGTTTGGGAGACGCTGCGTAGAACACATCAGAGAGATGCTGGTTCTTCAGCGTTGCTGCATTTTGAAAAGCTGACCAATCTGAGGCTAGCGCCTGGTGGAGATGTTCAAGCGCACCTGACGGAGATGAGGTTTCTGCGCCAACAGATGGCAGAACGCAATTTCCATCTACAGGAGGTGTTTTGCTTCATGGTTATTAACAGCCTGAATCGGACTTATAAAACGGTTGCCAGTCAGCTTGGTTCCCTACCGGCCCAGCATTTGACCGCAGAGAGGGTGTACGCGGTCGTCCTTAATGAACATGACAGACTTGCTGCACTGGAAGTAAAGGACAGGGGGAGGGAGGAACGGAGTTCTAACTCCCCCACTGCTGTTGCTACTGGAGAGGATGCTGTAGCTTTGAACGTTGTCCGTTGTTACAATTGTGGACAGACTGGGCATCTTCAGCGGAACTGTAAGAAGCCACGTCAGCCAAAAGGAGCCAAGGGGAGCTCTACAAAGTCTGAGGCGTCAGGCAAAAGTCGTACCAAGTCACAGGTGAAACCTGCAAAGGCTTTGATGTCGAAAGGAACCACGCCAGAAGTGGAGAACGCTTTTGTCATCGACACAGGTTGCACCGTCCACATGACCCCACACAGAGGTCTGTTTTCGTCATTTAAGAAGCAAAGCTTCGCTGTGAAGCAGGCCAACGGTCAGGAGCTGGAAGGAGCTGGGTTTGGGACTGTGTATCTTGAGAGTCTGAACTTGACTATAGACAATGTGTACTTGGTTCCTGAGTTGAAATTCAATCTGCTGAGTGTATCGCAGGTTGCAAAGAAAGGACTGAAACTGTCCTATGATAGTGAAAGCTGCAAGATCTTCAAAGATGGAGAGTTGTATCTTTCTGCCAGAGAGAAAGATGGACTGTATTTGTTAACTTTTGATCAAAGTGATTACATGATATGTAACTCATCTGATTCTAACATGATTTCTCTTGCAGGTGTGGCAAAGGACGCCAGGAAGGTGACCAGAGTCGACAAAGCATTTCAGCGGGTGTATGCTGATGTGATTGGTCCTCTAGCACCATCTAGAGGCAATGCAAGATTTTACCTTGTGTGTGTGGATTGTTTCTCTCATTATGTCTGAGTTTTTTTGTTACAGAAACCACAAGAAGCCTTAGAAAGGTTTAAAGAGTTTTGTGACAAGGTTAAAAATGTGCATGATGCTAATATTGATTGTCTTTTCACAGATGAGAAGCCAATTTTTCTTTTACAGGATTTTCAGGACTTCCTGCAGAAGAAAGGGATAAGGCACAAGGTTGCTGTTTCAGCGGAAGCGTGGAACAGGGGTGTCTGTGTACGGGTGAACAAAGAATTGCAAAAGGGGATGCAAGCGCAATTGCTTAGTTCACATCTGCCACATGAGTTCTGGCGGAGTCATTAATGTCTTATTGTTACACGTGGTTGAGAAAGGTTTCAAAAGAATTGGGAAGTTTTGAGAAGCTTTTGAGAAGCTGTTCCATAGAAAACCTTCTGTCGCCCATTTCAAGGTTTTTGGGTCTCATGTGAGGACAGAGGCTCCAGGGGGAGTAAAGAATGCCAGAGGCATTTTTGTGGGATATGAAAAGGGTCTCTACAGAGTAATTTTGTCTGAATCTGGTCAGGTGATTCTCACAAAATTTCTAGAGAGTGCTCCTGAACAGGAGAGAGTAATTGTTCACACATTTCCCACAGAGGACAATTCAGATGATGATGATGATTTTACTGATTACAGTGGTACTGATGATAATAGTGATAGCTCAGGGAGCTCAGTTGACACAGTCATTGAAAGGAAATCTTACACAATGGCTAGACCTTCACAGGTGGAGGAAGAACCACTGTTTACTATTGGAACCGGTTCTCCAAAGAGTCCTGAGACTGAACCAGTGTGCAGAGAGGATCAGCATTTCATACGTAGGTCTGAGAGAGTTACAAAGGGTGTACCACCCAAGAGGTATTCAAAAGAGTTTGCCAACTTAGCTGTTGCATGTGTTGCTGTTGTGAACAACCGGGGACAGGTTGAAACTATGTCTAAGTCAGAGACAAAGGCACAACAGAGAGTTGCTAGCCAAGGTAATGCAAAAGCACTCATTCCTTGGAAGCCAGACAACCAAAGAGGTACATTGGGGAAACCAGTGACGGGGAGTTCCAAGGGTGGAACTGAAACAACAGGGGAGTGTTATATGTATAACAACTGTTTGTTTTCTTTTTTCTTTTTCTTTTTTAATAATATTTATTAAGAGTTTCCAATTATAACAATATAAAAAAACAAAACATCCAAATTTAAGATCTTATTTTCCGTAACATCTTTCCAGGACTTCCCCTTCCCTCCCCCTCTTATATTCCAATTCTTACAAATAAAATCAGCAATTTATTATCCCAAATTTTAGCCTTATTATCATTAACCCAATTTAAAAATATTTTCCCATCTCCTAAGATCGACCTATTCCCTTCCGCGCGTTCCCCCCTTTAATATACATAATAGATTAAAATATAATAAAATAAAATATGATTTTACACCCTTTGGATTCCAAATTTCCCTCCCCCTTTTCCTGGTTGCGTTCCCCATATTAATCAACATCTGATGTCTTCCTGGAGCTCCCACATTTATTTAAACCATAGTCCTTTACCAGTCTTTTTTAATTTTAAATGTCCAATCTTGGAAGGAGTCTATCTCAAAAAGGCCCATTTTTTCCATCCAGATTTTTATATACTTGGGAGTAAAAACTCCAATTTTATTTCTTAAACCTTTCAAATCTGGATGTCCCAAATGCTCCCACTTCCAACGTTGTCCAATTCTTATTATTCTTGTTGTTCTTGTTAATCTCTCTCCTCTTTCTTTTCCTGTTTTCCTGCACAAATGTTCTAATTCCAAAAGCTTCTAAATTCCGCTGCAGAGGCTCTGTTATTCAGGAACAAAACATGATGCCAAGTCCCTTCCATTTTTCAATAGATAAGTCTATTGTCTACTTTAGTGTGTAAACCTCTGTAGCCAAAATAGTGTTCCATTTCTGCAGTTTCCCAGGAGATAAAAAGTTTTGTCAAATTCGATGTCAACAACTTGTAATATCCCTCGGCTCCTCTAGGTGGATTGTAGTAACTCAGTTCCCTTCCAGATCACGTCCACTAGTCAAAGTAACTTATTATTCCTTATTTAAAACATTTTGTATCCAATTTGTAACAAATATAACCGGCAAAGTCCTCGTAACAAAGTTCCCATTTTTGTTCTTCTGCTTTGACAGCTCTTTGACAGCTGTCAAAACCTCTCCTTGTCTTCTCCCGGCGCTCTAACTAAAACGCTCCCAGGTTCCGGGGGGGGGGGTTGCTTTTTGATTAAATTCCACTTTTCTCCTCCAGCTCAATCTTATAATTTTCCATCGCGAAATTTTATAACTTTATCAAAATAGGGTTGCACTCAATCTTAGATGTTAAGTCCTTTACTTTAGCTCCTCTACAACAGGGGGTGGGCTGACTTCCTTTTTACGCCTCCCCCGCTCGTTCCAAATTCTTTAAAAATTTCTCGCCTTTTTTAATCCAAGTTCCGATTACTCACGGGTTATGCTTTTAAGTCCAAATTTCCAATAGAAGTAGTCAGCGCTCTCCGTCGAATGGCATGCGGCTTCGCTCGGCAGGGGAAGCGGAGGACTCAAAGCACCACCCCCCCCCTGTCACCCGTTCCGTAGCCTTTAAAAAGGCTCCTTCGCGGGTCGGGGGGGGGCTCAAAAGGTGCCAGCCGAGTCACCATGTCCATGGGTTTCAGCGCCCATGGTTTTTAAGGGTCCCCGCGTCGCCGGCGCGGTAGGACCCAGCCCCTGCCGAGCAGGCTCCCTCCGGAGCTCGGAGGGAGTCCGCCATTCGGCGATGGCGCCAACCCGGAAGTCCCAACAACTGTTTGTTTTCCTCTCTGGATCAGGCTTTGCTCGCAACACGCATTGATTCTTTTGGGGGAGGATGTTACGAAAAAGGAACAATGCAGCAGCGAGCTGCAGCTGGCTGGAAAGCCAAACAGGATGTTGATGTTTGGGACTGTACCGTGGGAACAAAGGGACAGTCTACTCACTGTACTGAGCACCGGATGTTAGCTCAGAGTGTCATTTTTTATTAGATTAGATAAATTTATTGTCATTGTCCGTATATACACAGTATACACAACAACGAAAATCAAACACCCAAGACCGGATTCACATACACATTTGCACGTATCTCCAACACTCTCATCCTATTCAGACATAATCTATTAAAACATACATAATCCAGAATATAACACAACCTATTAGAAGCATAGCATAACCTAAAACCTATCTCATTCCTTACTACTCACTGCTTGCTATTTCTTACAACTGGCCCTGAGATCATTATTTAGTGCAATCAGAGCTCTTGGATAGAAACTATTCAGAAGGCGTGTGGTTCGTGTTTTCATTGTCCTGTATCTTCTGCCCGAAGGCAACAGTTCGAAGAGGTTGTGAGCAGGATGGGTGGGATCTCTCAGGATATTGTGTGACTTCTTCAAGCTGCGAGACGTGAAGATCTCATCCAGGGTTGGTAGTTGGAGCCCAATAACATTCTGGGCAATTTTAATTATTCTCTGTAAAGCTTTTTTATCCATTCCAGAGCTGCTCCCATACCACGATAATATACTATAGGTTAAGACACTCTCAATGGTACTATGATAATAGGACAGAAGTAGGTGCTGAGATAGATTCAATCCTCTGAGCATTCTCAGGAAATACAACCTCCCCTGCACCTTCCTCACAACCATATTAATATTTGCAGTCCATGAGAGGTCCTCAGAGATGTAAGTGCCCAGGTATTTAAAACTACCAACCCTCTCCACCTCCTCGCCATTTATGTGCAATGGTAAAAATACACTTTTCTTTCTCCTAAAATCAATTATGAGTTCTTTGGTTTTTTTGGTGTTAAGCATAAGATTATTTTCTTTACACCATTGAATTAACCCCTGTACTTCTTTCCTATAAGCAGCCTCATCATTCTCACTAATGAGCCCCACCACTGTTGTATCATCCGCAAATTTGATGATTGTGTTGGACTTATACAGTGGGGTGCAGTCAAATGTGTACAGGGAATAGAGAAAGGGGCTTAACACACACCCCTGAGGGGCTCCTGTGCTTAATACTAGAGTAGAAGAATAGTAAGGTCCCATTCTCACTGTCTGCGGCCTATCGGTCAGGAAATTCCTTACCCACAAACAGATCTTCTGATGTATACCCAAATTGGTCATTTTAAGGAATAACCTGTCTGGTAGAATTGTATTAAAGGCAGAACTGTAGTCCACAAACAACAGCCTTGCGTAGGTTCCCTGTCGTTCTAGATGACTCAGTATAGTATGGACAGCGATGGAAATAGAATCATCAGTAGATCTATTTCTTCTGTATGCAAACTGGAACGGGTCTAGAGTGGATGGAAGACCAGCCTTAATATAATCTAGCACCAATCTCTCAAAGCATTTCATAACGACAGATTCTGACCTGTACTGGAAGTACAGGGGTGGAGTCTCTCACTCTGCTGTTGGTGTTTGGAGAGTGCAGACGTGTTTCTCTGTACTGCTGCACAGACAGACATAAAGGCATGTAAATACATTTCTGTCTGTCTCTTTCCCCCTCCTGGGGAAGACAGGGAGGAGGGAAGAGTGGTGTGTTCTTCTCACGTTTGAGGAGGATCGCCGATAGAGACCACGCCTGTCTCCTGCTGGGAGTCGCAGACAGGGAGGTCAACAAGCAGTAGGGTTGTCATGGAGCTCATTTGAGAACTCTGACCCTTAGGGACTCTCCTGGTACATACAATGTTCTGCTTCTTCTGCTAGTGCTCCTCCCCAGGTCCATTTGTCCTCCTGGAACATATGTCTGGCCAGGGGGGGTTCCTTCTTCCTCCAAGTACTCTGGTTTTCGAGATAACAAGATATCTGCCCTCACGTTCTGCTCTCCCGGGATGTACTGGATCCTAAAGTTAAAGTTGGCAAAAAACAACAACCCAGCGGATTTGCCTCTGGAAAAGAACGCACACGGTCCACCAGTATTCCAAGTTCTTGTGATCTGTACGCACCTGTATCTGCTGCTGCGCCCCAATCAGGAAGCGTCTCCACTGCTTAAAAGCCGCAAAAATTGCCAACAATTCTTTGTCATAGATACTGTAGTTTTGCTGACAATATGTTACCATGACAACATGTTATGGATATTCCAGCAAATTTATTCTGCTATTTTATATACAAATGACATGAGAAGATTCAATCTACATATTTGTATCATTTCTTAAGTCCTATGATCCTTGTTTTTAAAAGCAAAGAAGAGTTATAAAAAAAGAAAAGAAAAAGGCAACACACGGAAGCCCCATTTGCATTCAATTTGCAAAGCAGGATCAGGTTACTCGTGGCTTCTAGTGCCGCGTGATGGATCAGTGAGTTGTCTGGCATTGGGAGGACTTTCAGATCACGGTAATGGTTTTAGACATTTAGAGCTGTGGTGGCCGGGGAGCTGTGACCTATTCCTAGCTCAAATTGCCTGCAGATGACAAAGGAGCAGGCAGGCAGGCAGGCAGGTGGGGGAGCCCGAAAAGGTGCTCCCCTTCCCCATCTCCATCCGCCTGCCTGCCTCCCCCCCACCCCCTAGCTGAGCAAGCCCCAATACCTCTATGGCTCCATCCAGGTCCCCATCTCCCCTCCCCTGGGACTCACCAGATCTCTTGGAGGTCCCTGGGAGGGAGCGCTCAGAGGTTGTGGGGAGGGATGCAGGAGACAGCCGGACCAGGTCAACCGTCCATCTTCCCCCTTCCATCCTTGCTAGCTTTGCAGGATCCGTCTCTTTCATCCTTCCTGAGGAGTCAAGGAGCCAAAAGAAGCTGCAGGGTCCTGGGAGAGAGGAAGAAGCAAAGGAAGCCTCAGAGGCCCTGCAGGGATTCTCCTGCCCTAGCTATTCTCCTGCCCCTGGAGAAGCCCAAATGGGGCAGCCCCTCCCCCACAGAAGCCCCATTTCTAATCAGCTCCAGTGGTTCCAATTGCCTCTGTTTGCTCCTCACCCCACTTCGTAAGGCTGGCAGGGTCTGCACAGTAGTGACCTAAGAGCAGATCTCCTTGGACTCTGGCCTGATGTTTCTGGTCAGGACTTCTAAGCCTAGAATGAATAGTAAAGGTGAGAAAGGACATTCCTGTTATGTTCCTTTCTGTATCTTACATTCCTCTGTTACCACCTGATTTTCAATTAATTTGGCTTTTTAGACCGAATATATTGCTTGAATCCCCTTACTAAAATTTTCACCAAAACTCATTCCTTCAAGGACTTTATTCATAAATTTGCATGAGATGTTGTCAAACTCTTTTTTCAGCATCTATCACTTCCAGGTATTCTATCATCTATAATGTTTCTTATATTAGGTTTCAATTGTCTCCCAGGAAGGAAGCCACGGCAGACAAAATCATCAGGGGTATTACAGTGGGGAAAAGAATATGCAAATTAAAAGCATATGCAGATGACCTTGTAATTACAGTTGAAGACCCTAAGAACTCTCTTCCAAAAGTTTTAGAAAAAATACAGGAGTATGGGCAAGTGGCAGGTTTTAAGTTGAATGAAGATAAGACAAAGTTGTTAGTGAAAAATCCAGCAGGAAAAAATAAAAAAGAATTACAGAAAAAATTAGAAATAGAAATCCATAGAAAAGTCAAATACTTAAGACAATTATGAAAATACCTGGAATGAAATAAAAAGGAATCTAGAAATTTGGGGAAGAATGAATTTGTCCTTATTAGGGAGAATTGCAGCGATCAAGATGAACGCACTGCCAAAAGTATTATTTTTATTTCGGTCAGTGCCGGGAATCAGTAATACAGCATGCTTCAAGAAACGACAGAAGGACATTTCAAAATCTATTTGGAAAGGGAAGAAGCCAAGGTATGATAAAGGCAAAGTAAATAAAGGATTTACAATCATATAAGAAAAAGGTCACTCTTCCAAGTTTGGGAAAGATACAAATGTAATGAATGGCATGGCTTGCATGGACCTGAAAGATGGCTGAAGACACCACAAAATGGACTCAATGTCTGTGAACTGATCCTGTAGATGGAATATGGTGAACATCAGGGTGATCAGGCAGAAACTGTGTGTGCTAGTGCCAAGGACGGAACAGCATACACAGGGAAACGAAGAGATGACATGCGCAACATGACATGCGAGGTAAGATGCATCCTTGTGCAAATGAATTGAAACAAAGCATGTTTTCTACACCACATCGATTAGTCTGTCAAGCACCCTCAAAAGAAGATGTTTTGGGGATGCGTCAGTTATGATGGTGTCAGAACCTGTAGCCAATAGAAGGAATGATGCGCTCGCCCCAATATACTGAGGTTCTACGAAAGAGAGTTATTCCAGAGTTGGAAAAGAAGTATCCTGACAGTGAAGAAATTCATGACAGAGCAGCAAATACAGGTGCTGATTGGCCAGGGAATTGCCCAGACATAAATCCCATTGAGAATGTGTGGGCTATATGCAAAAGTCGCCCTGAGAGATCATTGGTTTGCCTTTGTTTTTTATGCATTGGGTGTTCTCATTTTGCATTTTTACGTTGCGAATCGCCCTGTAAACTTTGGATGAAGAGCATAATAAAAAATTAATAATAATAATAATAATAATAATAATAATAATAATAATAATAATAGCAGCAGGGAACAGCACAGGGAATGGCAGTAAATTAGGGGTGCCAACTTGTAGGACAGGCATGGGCATAGCCGGGAATTATGTCAGGGGGCAGAATCTCCGTTAATTAAGGATTTAATTCTCCCCCTTGGACTCCCCTGGACCCAAGTAAGTCCTGCCCCGCAAAACTGATCACAAGATGCAGTGTGCACCCACCATTTGAATGGCAATGCCCATTAACGGGAGGGGGGCTCAAATGTTTTATGGGGGGAACCAAAGGGACCTTGGCCCGAGGAGTTGGCTCTTATGCGGTCAATCATGGCAGACCTGTGGACTGTATTCCTTAATTTATAGGCACGCCTACCAAGGCCAAAAAATGCATCCTGTTAAGGTGCCCTGGGGTTAATGCGGATCTGTGAGGAAGAGAAGCAGAACTTCTCTCTCTCTCTCCCACTGTCCCCCCCCCCCTTTTTGGCTGGGTTTCTACATCCTTCATCCTTCTGGCAGGCAGAAATCCAGCAGGTGGGGAGGATTTCCTTTCAATATTGTTGCTGGAATGTTTGCAGTTGAAAAAGCATGTAAACGTAATAGGCCGTATAGTAACAATTGCAAAGTTATTTACTAGAAACTACTTCTCTAGAATTAGATACCGATTCTCATAATGTCAAAATCAACATCGTGACATAATATATTAAAATGTAGCTTTTCAGTCTGTACAAAATACAGCTCCTATAGTACATTCTTTTCTACTTTCTTGACTCTTGTCTTTTTCTGCCTGGTGTCTTCCCTAGAAGAGTAGCATGAAATAATCTTCCAAGCATGATCTGAACATGCCCCCTCCCTGCCCCCCTGGGACCCCCTTCTCCCCATGGCACCCTCGGGGGGAGCAGGGAGGAGACTCACCCGAGTCCAGGAGGGGCTTTTGCAAAGGAGAGAGGAGGAGGAGGAGGAGGAGGCAGGCAGGGAGGGAGGGGGAGGGGGAGGGAGGGAGGGAGGGAGGGAGGGGCTTCTGCTCGGGAGGACCTCGCCCCCTCCCCCTTCACTCCCCGCCTCTCTAGGAATCCCGCTCGGCTCCCTTTAACCCTTGCCAAGCCGAGTCCTCCCCTCCCTCTCCCTCCCGGCACTTTTCCTGCTTCTGCGCCTGCGCCCTAGGGGCTGCCCCCCTTCCCTCCCTCTGCCCCAAGGAGCCCACATCCCACCAGGGAGACGGGAAGGGGGGTCCATGGGGGGGTTACCTCGGCTCTCCCCTCCCCCCACATCGAGGCTCCTGGATCCCGAGGGAAGGCTGGGAGGGAGAAGGGGCGAAGGGCTGCCCAGTGGCGGGAGGTGCCGTGGGCTCCGAAATGGCTCCCTCCAGACCCCCCCCCCCAGGAACACCCTCCAGCTCAGGGGGGGGCTCAAGGGGGGCAAAGCCCAGGAGGGGGGCGGGGGCTGCTCAGGGGGGCAAATCAATAATAAGGATTGAAAAAGAAAGGGGGAGACCAGGCTGGTGGAGAGAGGGGACCAGACTCCCCTTCAGAGCCAGAGGGACCCCGGCCACCCTTTCCCCGAGTTTCCTGCCAGAAAACCAGTTTCTCCGGGGCTCCCAGAACCACATGGAGGCAGGAGACCCATTTCCCACCCCAAAGCAGGGCTGGACCAATCAGAGGCCTCTCCATTGGGCAGCTGGCCAATCCCCTTTCAGATTCCCCGGGGCCTCCTCCTCTCCTTCGCCCGGTTTCCTGAGGGAGTTTTCCCCCTGAGTTTCCCTCATGGCTGCTCCCCCTCCCAGCTTCTCCTTCATTTCGCCTTCCTTCTCTTCCTTTTCCTCTCCCCCCCCCATTGTTTGGGGCCAGCTGGCTCCCCCCCCCCATGGCCAGGCAGGCCCAGGAGGAGCCCATGGAGGCGGCAGGGCCAAGAGATGGCGTTTTTCCAAAAAAGGCGGGAACGCCATTTTGTTTTTCCCAGAGACGCCATGGCTCCCCTGTGGGCCTCGGGGGTCCCACGCTCTCGGGGTCTCTCCTCCCGGCTGAAGGAGGGCGGCACCTTTGGTCCTCAGCCGCCTTCCTGCCATGATGGCTTGGCCTCCGCAGGATCCTCCCAGTCCAGCCCAGACAAGTGTTACGGAAGGGGGGGGGCATGTCTTCTTCACCTTCTTCTTCGCTACAATATATCAATTTATTTCCAATTGTCAATGTCAAAAGGGACTAAAATCTATAAAATTCATAGAAAATCAGCGTGCCAGTTTGCTCAATTACTCTAGGACTCCATCACACCTCCCCTGTCCAGCATAATCCCTCAAGCAAGGTGTCAAGACCCTAATCCTGTCTGATAAGCCTTTCCTCCAGGCAATGTCAGGTGGCAGACTATGCATATTTGGGACCATTGTTTTCTAATCCCCAGGAAGTGTTTATCTGTGCATATCTCCAGCTCTGCATATTCCCTCCTCCCTCCTCCATATGTTAATCTGTGTAACCCAACCTCCCTTTAATATATTCATGATGTAATCTGTGTAACCAAACCTCTCTTTAATGTATTCATGACGTGTTTTGCACTGTATTCTGGGACATGGAGGGAGTTTCAAAAACTCATGTCACCCCTTTCTCACTGTTCAATCTCGCCTTGAACCTGTTGCGCAATAAACTTGGATCTTCTGCAGTTTGCTCCTGTCTACGGCTGAGCTCATTTTTCCTCCGCAGGGACCCACGGACTTAGTCCGATGAGCTGGGTGGCAGAGCAGCCTCGCACCCAGATTTTGCCGTAACAGTTGGCGCCCACAACGTGGGGCATGCGGTTCTCCCGCGTTGCTGACCAGGGGCCCCGAAATCTTCAGCCGGCACCAGGCCATTTTGCCTGGGAAGATCCTTTGGACCCCCGGCCATCTTCCGGGCGGTAATCGAAAGCCCCAGGAGTTCAGCCGGGGAGCAAAGAGGGATCCAGCCGGCTTATTCATCCTGGGATCATCATAGAAGACGCGTGAGTATAAGAAAAAGGAAAAACCCAGTGCACTGGTGGGAAGGGGGTGGAAATCTCCTGGCAACTGAATTCTCTGCCCTCCTCTCTATCGTTCCTTCTCGACTTTCTCTTGGTCCGGTTAGTGAGAGAGACCGTGGACCGCTGCTCGACCCAAAAGGGGGGTTCTGAGCTCTATCTCTTTCTCCTCTCAAACCCTCCAGTCAGCCGCACCAATTGAGAGTCCGAAAGTAAGACGGAGAGACCCGGCTTGGAAAGACAGCTGACTCTCTGCAACGGGCATCTCAGTTGAAAGCAAGGGGCTGGAGTTCTTCTTCCAAACTTCCCGAGCGCCCTTACGGAGGGGGCAGGAAGGGGTCTTGCTTTCTGTATCAATCCCAGCCGCACTGGTCGGTGCCACGTAACACGTGTATCGTGCGTGAGCCCGCTTCCAAAAGCAAGGGGGATTTCCGGTTCGAAACTCTATCCAGGGATCACCCGATCTGGCACCGCATGGCGCGGGCGTTCAGTAGGGCCCCTTTTCCTGAGCTTGTGACGATAGGTAGGAGGTTGCCAGGAGGGATAGCCCATGAGGAATTGGGCAGGATCGGCAGAGTGGAAAGGAACCCCAAGTTATGGAATAGGAAATAAGACAGGAATAGGAAAAGAACCAAGTGGGTAGAGCTCGTTAAATTGTTAGGAAGTTGCCAAGCAACAAGGAAAAGGAAAAACCCTAAATAGCCCCTGTACAAGTTACCCAAATCCTAATCAACCCCTCTCCTTCTCCCTTCTCTATCCCCCCCCCAAAAAAGAAAACAACAAAAGCAACAACAACAATGCATGCATATATAAAGGGGTACCCAGTCAACTAAGCATTGTGAGCCCTGCCAGTTTGGTTAACTGGTGGTGTTTGAAGAGGCAAGGAGGCTCTTAAAACCATGTGGGACCTTCCTACTAATTTCACTTAATGAAGCTAAAGGAAGCAACCCAACTCCTTGCAATAACCAACTAAAGGATGAGAGTATATATGTTTACATGTTGTCTGTTATGTGTGTTGTCTGTTCCTTCTGTCTCTGACAGACTGCCTTTCTTAAGCGCGCATAGTTTAAACTGCAAGCTTCCTTCAAAATTTTAAATCTAAGGAAGCCATGCTGGACCTTATCAGTCTTAAATAAGACCAAATGAGAATGAAGGGTGCAAATGCTTACCCCACCTCTTGCTTTGCCGCAACTTTTCAGATTGTGAGTCTACAGTCTATTTTGGAATGTGAATGTTTCTAATGTGAATTAGATGTTTCTGCTGCAAAAGCGTAGTTGAGCACAACTGCTCTCTCAAGCTAAGATGCAGTGTATTTATTTCATGAAGCACATAAAAGGTAGAAGCTTTGATGGACAACAATTGTCTATCTATAGAGTCCAGTCCTGATACCAGTCTCTAAGATCAACCAGGGTTTCCTGGCTTCTTATTGGAAAATACCTCCCCCACTTGTTTCTGTTTCTTTCAGGTCCCCCCCCCCCCACTTCTTACTTCTGTGCCAAGTGAATTTACTCCTGAGTAAGCTTCCTTCAACAAGGGAGGGGGGCACATTCTTTGCTAAAAGTACCCGACATTATTTGAGTGGGTATATCAACTGAAATAACCCTATGCTTATAAAATATTCTCTCCCAGATTCTCTTCCTATCTTATCTTAGGAAAACTGTTCTTCCTTCAGAAAGTTCTGTATAAAGCTGAGTATTTTTATTTTCCTCTTCCTTAGTACATGATAGGAGCACTGATTGTGCTCTCTTCCCCAGTAGTGCCTGTGTACATAAGTATGTGTGTGTAGTACAAATCTTGCTGTGAAATCTTGCTATGAACACTGTATTTTAGGAAAAACAAAACAAATGAGTCGTCAACAGGCTCATCACAGCTATCTGCCAATCACCCATTCCCACCACCCTTCTGAGTAATACCCCTCCCCACCTTCTCACTATATAGAAGGGTCTGGAAACTTCTGTTTCAGTGTATCTGAAGAAGTGTGCATGCACACGAAAGCTCATACCAAGAACTGACTTAGTTGGTCTTTAAGGTGCTACTGGAAGGAATTTGTTTTGTTTTGACTATGGCAGACCAACACGGCTACCTATCTGTAACTGGAACTATGGAAGGCACCACATTGAGCCGCATGAAATGGAAGTCCATCAACCTCACCAAGAAACTTGCACAGGTACAGACTGATATCTTCTTTCTTACTAAATGCAAGAACCTGGACATTATACCCAAGGGTCTTAGAATTAAGAACCCTCTACAATCCACGTATCCCACTGAATATGCAAGAAAACTACCTATTGCAGTCGTTAAGAGTCGTCAACAGGCTCATCACAGCTATCTGCCAATCACCCATTCCCACCACCCTTCTGAGTAATACCCCTCCCCACCTTCTCACTATATAGAAGGGTCTGGAAACTTCTGTTTCAGTGTATCTGAAGAAGTGTGCATGCACACGAAAGCTCATACCAAGAACTGACTTAGTTGGTCTTTAAGGTGCTACTGGAAGGAATTTGTTTTGTTTTGACTATGGCAGACCAACACGGCTACCTATCTGTAACTGTATTTTAGGGTTGGACTAGTTGACCCCAGAGTCCCTTTCAGTTCTCCCAATTTGTGGCTGTGTGGAGGGTAATTCTTAAATTCTGGTGTGGTAATGGAGTTGAAATTCAGCCTAGCTTTGCTCTTTAGTTTAAAGGTGAGAGGTGAAGCTGTGATGTTTTGAAGCACAACTGGTAATATCAAGCATTTGAGTGATTACAGTGTTTATCATTTTGTCTACTATTTAAAAATCAGACTTCAAAGTCAATTCAAAGTTTAAACACATACAAATACATATGGGCCTTGACCAATCCTGTACATAAAGGGGGCAGGAAAAATTTTGTCTGCAAATGGTAAGGCCGAAATAACTTAAAATGTTAAAAAAAATAAAATCCTATGAATTCTGACTCTCTGGCCATTTTTTCCCATATATAAGGGCGTGGCATTGTTCCGCGAATGGCCAGAGGGATATTAGCCCTTTCCTGTACATAAAGGAAGCAGTCGCTTTGCTTGGGCTGAAATTGCTAGCTTTTGCTGGTGAATACTTCAATTGCTGAGTTTCTCTTTTTTGTTTAAATCTAACCCTCTTTTAAAATCCACTCCTTACCCTTCCCTTATTCAAATTCTAATTTTGCCAAAAGATGCAACATTTCAATAGTATAAAAGGTTTGCTGAGACATGAACTCCACACATGCACAGAGACTAGATCAGCAAAAAAAAAAAAAAAAAAGGGATAGGAAAAGAAAAGAGAGAGAGAGAGAGGAAGGAGGGGGAACTGGGGGGGGGAGGAGGTTTATGTAAAACTTGGAACCATTGAGAGAAATCACCCTTAATGTGTCTCAAGTTTGAAATCTTAACATGCCAAATTCTTTTCACAGGTAAATATCAAAGCATTCCACCCCTCAATGGGATTTAAATCACAGACTTTGTTTGTGTGCATTTTAACAGGATATGTGAACCCCAATAACAAACTGTTCGTCCCTTTTTCCTCCCACAGCAACTTTCTTTCTGTTCTATGAAACAAGTCTGAATCCCTACTATATTAGTGACTTCTATCTCTTTGTGGCTTTGACACTTTTAGAGTTACAAATAATCTGTTTTCACTTATTTAATCCGTTTTTCCATGATGTCTATGAAGTTAATCGAAGCACAACCAAACATTGTTTGTGGAATGGTGTTTGTTTACCTTTTGCCTGAGCATTTCTTATTAATTCTGTCATTTTGGCTGGTTCAAGGTACTTGCACAACTTAAATTGCCATTAAGTCATTTCCCAGTATTTTGCTATTAACATTCTAGCCGATCTTGTCACATCAAGAAACACTCTTTTATTTTCATTGTTACTTCAGAATTCTTAAAATTCTGTGTCTTGGCATTTATTTATTTTGGTTCCTCATAGGTCATTGTGTGTGTGTGTTTGTGTGTGTGTTTTATTATTATTTTAACTGTGTCTTTTAAGTCCACCCTGCCCTTACAGGATATCACTTCTACAAGTGTGTTACTACAGATCCAATGAAAAGCTTCGCCACCACAACAGAAGACACCAAAGTTTTCAAAGTGGCCACAGCTATCTCTTTCAAAGGATATAGACTGCCGGGGGAGTGGGGCTGACAAAGGGGGGTGGAGTTGAATTACAAGGACATTTTCTGACTTTTGAACCTCAAGATACATAAAATATCCCAATTGTCTCAAGATATGCAACTGATATTTAATTAGTTTGTTTTGTATTATGTGTTATTACGTAGGAATGTTGAAATGTGTCTGACAGTGTGTCATTTCCACAAATGGGGGGGGGGCTATTTTTGTGGCTATTTTTGTGTGTAAGTGTTTTATGTCTAATGTCTTATTCCTTACACCCCAGTGGAGGATCCTCATACATTTTATGCCTTTTAACAGATCAGGCTATTATGTAGTCCAATGTTTAGAATTAGATAAATTTGTAACCATATTTCGTTGTTTCACCTGGCACTCTGCCAACTTCCCTACCCATTTTAAAAAATGTGCTAAAACCCACTTTACCAAGGAGAAGCTTCTAAGATACATGAAGGTGGATATGCTTTGGTTTAGCAGGAATGATCCCTTATACAGTTAAATTGACTTATTTCGACAAGTGCCCTTTTAAGAATGGTTTTCTTTTAACAGATTGGTTTGAAGAGTTGAGAACCATGGGGAAAGATAAATTCAAATTGGACTCAGTTTGAATTGGGCAAGTGTATCCAGGCTGCAATTAGCTTTTGGTCCTTAAAGTGCAAGTGAGCAACTTCCCATGACTGCAAGACCAATAATAAAACCCCATAGGAAGCCAAGGCAAGGACATTTCCCTCAGGACGTGTCCAAACCTGTGGCAGCTGTGGTGAGTGCCAGGCAACATGGTTAATATGAAAGCCCTAAGTGGATTCACCAGGGATTGCCACTACTGTGAGACCACAGAAAAGCTACCTTGACACCTGAGAACACAAAAATGGCGGGGGGCAAAGCATTTTTCCACTTAATAGTGGACCTTCCTGCTAAATGTAAAGCATAGACCACTACTGAACAAAATACAACAGGTGTTCCTTTATGCGATATCCTATATCCAGCTATCTGCACTACTATACTTGCAAATGACCTTAAGAGGCATGGCTTGCAAGTCCCCTTCAGGTTTGCACAAACCCACACACCTAGTACGGTAGATACAAAGTTATTATTTAGTGCCTATCTATAACACGCATGTACATTGTATTGGTCAGTGTTGCTCCCTCCTTTGCTGCCCTGCTCAACCCACCCCCTTTTTCCATTGGGCCTATTCCCACTCACAGGGCACCCCTACCTTCACCGAGATCTAGGGTGCGGAGAAAAGATTTGCAAGTTCTTACAGAACTTTAATGCAAATCTATCTCCGAATGGGGGACTGTTACGGAAGGGGGAGGGGCATGTCTTCTTCACCTTCTTCTTCGCTACAATATATCAATTTATTTCCAATTGTCAATGTCAAAAGGGACTAAAATCTATAAAATTCATAGAAAATCAGCGTGCCAGTTTGCTCAATTACTCTAGGACTCCATCACACCTCCCCTGTCCAGCATAATCCCTCAAGCAAGGTGTCAAGACCCTAATCCTTTCAAATTGCTCTGATCAGCCTTTCCTCCAGGCAATGTCAGGTGGCAGACTATGCATATTTGGGACCATTGTTTTCTAATCCCCAGGAAGTGTTTATCTGTGCATATCTCCAGCTCTGCATATTCCCCCCTCCCTCCTCCATATGTTAATCTGTGTAACCCAACCTCCCTTTAATATATTCATGATGTAATCTGTGTAACCAAACCTCTCTTTAATGTATTCATGACGTGTTTTGCACTGTATTCTGGGACATGGAGGGAGTTTCAAAAACTCATGTCACCCCTTTCTCGCTGTTCAATCTCGCCTTGAACCTGTTGCGCAATAAACTTGGATCTTCTGCAGTTTGCTCCTGTCTCCGGCTGAGCTCATTTTCCTCCGCAGGGACCCACGGACTTAGTCCGATGAGCTGGGTGGCAGAGCAGCCTCGCACCCAGATTTTGCCGTAACACAAGAAAGAGAGGGAGCTCGCAGAAGAGGAAGCCATTGCGGAGAAGAACCGGACTTGGCTTTTCTCTGCTGAGGGTCTCCTGCCTTTCTTCCAAGGCTTCCCGGGGGTGCCATGGCCAGAGGAAGAGACAGGGCCCCCCTCCGAATCCCCTGCAGGGCCCTGGGGAGCAAGCAGAGCCTGCCTTAGTTTCCTTCCCCAAGGCCTTGGAGGAACATTGGGGTGCGGAAGGAGGAACCCCAAATGGAGCTCAGGCTCCTGGCAAGTGGGGAAAGGAACATGATATAGCACTTTCCAGATGAGTCTTGATACAATACAATATTCTTTATTGTCATTGTCCCATACAGAACAACGAAATTGAAAAAATGTACATCAGACATTCAAAAACCAACAAGCCTGCTATCCCAGCTATCCCAACCTGGTTAGCCCCCTAAAAACTCTGGTAAAAGGTAAAGGTACCCCTGCCCGTAGGGGCCAGTCTTGCCAGACTCTAGGGTTGTGCGCTCATCTCACTCTATAGGCCGGGAGCCAGCACTGTCCGCAGACATTTCCGGGTCATGTAGCCAGCGTGACAAAGCTGTTCTGGCGAGCCAGCGCAGCACACACGGAACGCCATTTACCTTCCCGCTGGTAAGCGGTCCCTATTTATCTACTTGCACCCGAGGGTGCTTTTGAACTGCTAGGTTGGCAGACACTGGGACCGAATGATGGGAGCGCACCCCGCCGCGGGGATTTGAACCGCCGACCATGCGATTGGCAAGTCCTAGGCGCTGAGGTTTAACCCACAGTGCCACCCACATCCCTGATACCCCATAATTAAATACAATATACTCCCATAGAGACTACCTTACACTGCATTTAAAACCAAAATCACAACTGGATAGAAACTGTTCCTCAGGCAGCTAGTCCTAGTCCTTATAACCCTGGACCTTCTTCCAGAAGGCAGAAGCTGAAAGAGATCATTTCCAGGGTGCGCACTATCCTGCACTATCTCTGCAGCTTTCTTATGTAGCACCAGTTGCAAATGCCTGCAGGGCCATGAGTAGTATGCATGAAAACATCAATGCTAAATTGAGCAGATAGACGGAGGCAGCGCAGATTATTGTGGGGGACTTCACTCACACAGATGTGAGGGCAGCACTCCCAAAATCCCATCAGCACATTGAGTGTGCAATAAGGGGAGAAAGTACTCTTGACAAGGTGTATACGCACATTGGACGGGAATATGAGGCGCACCTCGGTGGCTCAGATCATGTGTCCCTGCTTCTGACACCAGTGTACACACCCCTCAGGAAACAAGGCCAGCTACAAACACGGATGGTTACGGTGTGGCCTGAGGGAGCCTCTCAGCAGTTGCAGGACTGTTTCCAGGAGACCGATTGGAATATGTTCGACCAGCAAGATCTAGAAACTTCTACATCAACGGTCTTAGATTCGGCACAGGAAATGCACCAGGGAAAGATATGTTAAGTTGTATCCGAATAGGAAGCCCTGGATGACGGGAGAGGTTAGGAGATTCTTGAAGGCCAGAAACTCTGCTTTTAGAACTGGGGACTGGGTACCGTATGGTATAGAAAGAGCGAACTTGAAGAGGGGTATCAGGAAAGCAAAAGCGGAGTACAGAGGAAAAATTGAGGACCATCTGAGAAATCATGATACTAGACAAATGTGGCAGGGAGTTCAACATCTGACTGGTTATAAATCGAGAAATACATCAGTGGTAGAGAGTACGGCTTCCTTGGTGGGAGAGTTGAAGACCTTCTTTGCCCGATTTGAGGTGACACCAACAGTGGCTCCAAGAGGGATGTCAGAGCTATTGGCCTCACTACCTACAGGAAATGCTGTCAGGGTGGAAGAGGGAGAAGCGAGGTGAATATGAAAGGCGGTAAACACGAGGAAGGCTATGGGCCCGGATGGGGGGGCTGGCAGGGTGCTAAGAGATTGTTCGGACCAACTGGCAGGAATCTTTATGAAGATTTTTAACCAGACTCTGGCCCAAGCCGCCGTTCCACCCTGTCTGAAATCTGGAAACATTATACCCCTGCCAAAAAACCCAAAGATAGACAGTCTGAATGATTTTCGCCCTGTGGCGTTGACACCCATTATAATGAAATGTTTCAAAAAACTGGCAAGGAACCATATCATATCTCGTCTGCCAGTAGGACTTGACCCTCACCAGTTTGCGTACGAGGCAAAGAGATCCACGGAGGATGCTGTGGCAATGGCTTTACATGGTGTCCTGACTCATTTGGAGAAGAAAGGGAACTATGCAAGATTGTTATTTGTAGACTTTAGTTCTGCATTTAATACTATTCTTCCGCATAGATTGGTGCCCAAACTATTAGACCTGGGACTTCCACCGTGTTTGTGCAGAGGGATATTAAATTTTCTATCAAACCGTTCCCAACGAGTCAGGATGGATTCTCACGTCTCTGTGGATGTCATGAATATGGGGGTGCCACAGGGGTGCGTGTTGAGCCCACTTTTATATACGCTCTATACAACTGACTGTGCCCCCAAATACCCCAGTAATAAGATCATTAAGTTTGCAGATGATACAACGGTGGTTGGTTTAATCACGGCTGGAGAGGGGGAGGCGGCCTAGAGGAAGGATGTTGAGCAGTTGGGGGAGGGGTGCAGGAAAAACAACTTCCTCCTTAGCTGAAAGAAAAGAGATTATTGTGGACTTTAGGAAATGTAGAGCACTTGGAATCGCCTCCACGGTCCAGGGACTGATCCGCCCTGGCTTCCTCATCAGAGGTCCCTTCAGAAGGAGAAGGGGTCCCAGGTCTCCATGGGGCAAAGCATTCCTGAGGCCTGCGTTCGAGGCCAATGCTTTTGCCTTTCAGGCTCCAGCCCACCTTCTCTCTGGTGTTTTGGTGAGCTGTAGAGATGGGATCACATGCATTCCCAAGTTTAATAAGGATCCCTTGAAAAAGCTGAGAAACCTTCTTTTGCCAATGAACTTTGCCTCTGCGTGATTTATTGGGAACCAGATGCATCCACTCCAAAGAAGCTTCTGCAGCGCCTTGGCATTGAAGACCCAGAAAAAGAGACGAAGGAGAATGTGTGGGTCACAAGGTGGGAGTAGTTGGAAAGGAGTCAGTGGGAGAAGTGGGAGGGAGAAGGTTGTGTTGAGCAGGCGAGGGAAGAGCAGGAGGAGACAGAAAGAGCCCCATGGAAAGACGAGGTTGGGCTGAGCTGGTGTGGGAATGAGAGGCAGAGAATGCAAAGCAACTCCGGAAATGGTGAACAAGGCAAGCTATGATCTCATTTGAGGAACGGGAATTAAGATGCCTGCTTCCCCATCCCCAGTGGATTAAAATGTCCAAAGATTAGGGAAAGAAGAAAGAAGAGGAAGCAGGATTGGATGAACATTATAAGAGACCATAATTTTCCATTGTGACTTGGCTGAGATTTGTTGGAACAGTTTTTCAAAGGCTTTATAGAAACTGGACCTAGAAGCTGGAGAAATACTACAGTGGTGCCTCGCAAGACGAAATTAATTCGTTCCGCAAGTTTTTTCGTCTATCCCAGTGGAACAGACCTGACATAGCATTTGCTATTAATCTGCTCAGCCGGGGAGCTTCAAGCCCAAGTGTGCAAGCCTGGAATGGTATCAAACGGGTCCTGCATTGTGAGAGTTCAGAACTTAACTGGTTAAGTGTTCTGAGATGTGCGTCACTTTCTGACGTCAGCTGTAGAAGCTGGGAGGAGTCTGGGAGGAGACTGTACTTGTTGTTCTCTCTGTGTGTCTTGAGAGAGATGGACATGTTTTACCATGGCTGAAAGAAGCCCCGGTCTTATATGGGCTGAAATGTTCCAATAAAGAGCTGTAAATAGACAAACCTGTCTGTGTATGCTTGCATGGAGAAAAGGAGAAAAAGACTGCTTTACACCGCTGTATGCTACTCTGCTAAGCCGTGGCTAAAGAGACAGCAGAATTTGTTGCGCAGCTAGGAAGGAAGTGTGCCGGACGCTGTAAATGACTGATTGGGATCGTAAACTAATCAGTGGCCACGGCTCAACGATCAAGCTCCAAAGATCGTTATCTCAAGAGGTTATGGAGGTCAGTAAACGCTCGTAAAACAGTCGGCTATGAGCTACTGGAATGCTTTGAAGTCCGCACGGAAGCTAGCCGGAGGTTGGAAGCTGCATTCCGTGAGTCTAGCCTGATGCCGGGAAGCAGAGGGAGTTTTTGCCTGCTTCTGAGAGGCAAGAGAGCTGCTGAGAGACAGAGCTAAACGCTGGGAGCAGCTGAAATCGTTCCTCCACGGAAGGGTGAGCCGGAGCAGCTGGGCCGTTTCTCCACGGACAGGAGCCGGAATCAGCTGGTACTGAGTGAGTACTGCTTGTGGGGCACCTTGGGAGAACGGGAGAATATGGCTGAGAGCCAGGATATGCCGGTGGAAGAGCTCACTTTAAAAAGTTGGGCAACCTGGAGCAGAAGAGTAAGGGGCTGGTTCCTGGTCCATGGGCTTTGGGAAGCAAGCCAGAGGGAACCAAAAGCACCACCCCTTAGCTGGGAAGCAGAGGAGCTTCAGAGAGAGCTGGATATGCTCAGAGCATGCGTTCATGCATCGCTGAGACCCCATTTGGAGGGTGTACAGTCAGCAAGGGCTGCCTGGGATGTGCTGAAGGGCTTGTGTGAAGCTTCAGCAGAAGGCCAGAGCCCTGGAGACGCTGGACTGGCAGGCCCATTTCCCGATGTATCGGCCTCTAGGAGCGCTGGTGAGCAGATCGGGGGGGCGAAGAGTTCCAAAGGCAAGTTTAAGAAACTTTCCACAGGAAGTGCTGAAACGGAGAGCAGCTTCAGGGGGGGCAAGGCTGGTGGGAGGCGCCGTTCCAGGAGAAGGAAGGCCAGGCCAGCTGGGAGGAGCCCCGGGCAGTGTTTTTCCACTGGAGTTCAACGTCTGCGTGGCAGTTGCCCCCACCGGAGCACAGAGCCGAGGCAGGATGTTGTGAAGGACACTTCTCATGGGAATCAGGCGGGTTTCCATGGCAACAAGCCTGGCCAGGCAGGCAGGCGTGGGATTGAGTCCGGAGGACGTGCAGGTGGACGTCGTGGTAAACAACAGGAAGAGTCTTATCAAGTCATTGCTAGCATGGCTTTGTTTGAAGACAGCCGTGTGGAGCTGAATTTTGTCATCGACTCTGCAGCTAACCGCAACATGGTTCCAGAGACCCCTGCAGTCGAGATGTGGAATTGCACGGCAGTTCCAAAAGGGCAGGGACAAACTGTTAAGTTTGCAAATGGACAAAGAGCTGAAGTTTATAAGTTTGCTAATGCCTATCTTTCTGTTTTGCAGGAAAGGATGGAGTTTTGTATTGTCCCAGAGGTGCATCACTGTTTGTTATCTGTGCCTTATTTGTTGAAAAAAGGGTTTCAGGTTTGTTTTCAGGATGATGTCTGCACAATCTCCAAAGGGGAGAGGGTACTTGCCAAGGTTAAGAAGGGGCAGAATGATCTTTTCATTCTTAAAACGTCTCTTGGGGGTGAGGGGAAGGTTGAGAGAGCACAGGCGCAGCGTGCTACAGTTCCCACTCATGTTCAATGTGCTTGTGTATGGCATCAGAGGACTTTTCATGGTTCTCTAGAAGAACTGCAAGTGCTTCCTGAGGTTACCAGAGGGTGTAAAATTAGAGATTGTGGACGTGCCATTAATTGCGCCACTTGCAAGCAGGCGAAGAAGAAAGGGTGCAGTTACCCAGAGGTGGAACGGGTAACCACTAAACCTTTTCAGCTGGTACACATAGATCTGTTCAGTCCTGTCAGGGAACAGAGTCTAGGGGGGGCCAGGTATCTGCTAACGTTTCAGGATGATTTTTCGCAGAGCACCTGGACTCACGGTCTCAAATCCAGGGAGGATGCAGCACAGCTGATCAGGAGCTGGATTGAGGGGGTGGAACTAAGGTTCTCCACCAAGGTGAAAGCAATCGTCAGTGACAGAAATGCTAGGTACACTGGTTCTGCTTTGCAGCAGTTCTTTCACAAAAGAGGGATAAGTTACACAGTTACTTCACCCAGTAAGAGGGGGGTGGCAGAGCTGAGGAGTGAAGCTCTGGTTAAGGCTGCACAGGTGATGCTAACGGAAGCTAGGTTACCTCCGAAGTTTTGGCTGGAGGCAGTCCGATGTGTGTCTTTCACCTGGAATCGTGTCTACAACTCACTGGTAGGTGACACACCGTACTCTTTGTTGAATGGCAGAAAACCCCAGGTTCACTTTCTGCGCAAGTTTGGATCTCCTGCGGTTGTCCCTGTGCCTAAGGCTTTGCAAGGGCCAGATGGAGCCAAAGTCCAGAAAATGATCTTCTGTGGGTATGAGCCAGACGCTCGTGCATGGAGATTTGCTTACCCGTCAGGTGATCAGAGTAAGGTGCTGATCAGCAAACACGCTGAGTTCTTTGAGCAGGATGAAAGGCCAAAGATTTCTGCACAGCGTGATGTTCTTTCAGAATGTCTCTCTGATCCAGAGGACAGTTCTGGTGAGGAGGAAGGAGAGGCTGAGTCTGCTGATGACGACCAGGTCACTGACCAGAGACAGGAGCAGGATGGGGCGTCTCCACAAGTTGTTAGAAAAGGACAGCCCAAGAGTGAGCCTAGTTCTCCTGTGAGTGTAATGGAGAGGATTCGAAGACGCTTTAAGTCAGAGGGGGAATCCTGTGATGCAGAGGACACATCTGCTGGTGACAGTGAGCCAGAGGAAACACCAGAGTTTGTGCCCAGGCGATCCAGTCGCACAACCAAGGGTATTCCACCTGAGAGGTACCAGGCCACAGGTGCGTGGGTAAGTTTCGCACAGTGCGATTCTGAGAGCTGTGAGGTGATTCCACAGATGCCTAACAGGTACTCCAAGGGAGAGCGCAAGGCATTGGGGAAGGGATTGATCTCACAGGGTGTGGCTGAAGATGTTACACAGGTCTTGTCAGAAAGCAACGCAAGGGGGTGTGTGAGAGTTCAGAACTTAACTGGTTAAGTGTTCTGAGATGTGCGTCACTTTCTGACGTCAGCTGTAGAAGCTGGGAGGAGTCTGGGAGGAGACTGTACTTGTTGTTCTCTCTGTGTGTCTTGAGAGAGACGGACATGTTTTACCATGGCTGAAAGAAGCCCCGGTCTTACATGGGCTGAAATGTTCCAATAAAGAGCTGTAAATAGACAAACCTGTCTGTGTATGCTTGCATGGAGGAAAAGGGAGAAAAAGACTGCTTTACACCGCTGTATGCTACTCTGCTAAGCCGTGGCGAAAGAGACAGCAGAATTTATTGCGCAGCACGGAAGGAAGTGTGCCGGACGCTGTAAATGACTGATTGGGATCGTAAACTAATCAGTGGCCACGGCTCAACGATCAAGCTCCAAAGATCGTTATCTCAAGATACTGCAAGATACCAAAGACTTCTGCCTTAAGCTGTCAGCCAATTGCGACATCAAGCTGACGTGCTCGGTAGACAGCGATTGGGTGAATCTGGCAGATAGGAGGTCCGTGTCCAGTATGGTGGTACAATTTGGGAGCTCTTTGTTTGGGTGGAGTTCCCAAAAGCAAAGTCTCATAGCGCTCTCATCTACTGAGGCTGAGTTCAGTGCTGTCAGAGCTGCCCCAAGGTCCCAGCTCACAGAGGACCAACGCCAGGTCGTTGTTATATACAAAAGTCTTTATTGAAGTTCAGTCTCTATTTCAAAACCGTGGCGCACAGCTCTACGTCTTAAACCCTAGACCGCCGAAGCTCCGTCTGAATCTCCTCCCCTCTGACACCAGTTTAAGACTCTAGCCCTGCTCCACCTCTTCCTCTGCTCTCTCCGCCTCTGGGTCCTCCTGTCCGCTGGGGCATTCCCCTTTCTGGACTCTTCTGACGCTGAGTCCCCTGACTCCTCCCCCTGCCTCCGGCGGGCTTTAGGACCTGGTTCCCAATCCTCGTTCTCTGCTGTCCCGCGCGCCTGTACATTTGAACTTGGCGCTCGCGCCAACCCAGTGACCTTCCTCCTGACGGTTACACTGCTTCTATCCCTGCTTCCCTCTTCCGGGATGCTGGCTGGACCTGACCTCCCCTCCGTTGCCTGACTCTCCGATGGAGGCGTGGTCAGCCCTGACTCATCTTCTCTCCCTGCTGGGGGAGACACTGGCCCCGATATCTGGGACTCTTCCCCCCCACTACGCTCTGGTGGGGAAGTTGGTCCTGATCTCCAACTGCTGCTCTGGGAGTCCCCGCTGGCCCCTTGCTTCTGGAGTGTCCCCCTTGGGACCCCCCTTGCCCTGGCCACCGGCGCCCCCTTCTGTGAATCTTCTGATTTGCTGGAGAGGCTCATGGAATCTCTCGGGCCACTGTCATCTTCTCCTACGCTGCCCTCCGATTCTTCCCCTTCGCTCTCCATTTCCTCTCTCCCCTGTGCCTCTGCTCCTGAGCCCCTGACATCCATCCCCCCCTCGAAGCCCCCCCTTCCCCCCTCTTCTGGTGTGGGTTCCAGGTGCTCCAGTGCTGTGGGGGTGAGCGCAGGATACAGTTCTTCCCCCCTGGTGTGCAGCCAGCCGGCTGGATCCGGCCAGTCCGCAATGGGCTCGTCGACGTCGATCTCCTCTGCTTCCATCTCTCTACAGGTGTGCTCGAACCCCGGATCCTCCCCCAACACGTCCATGTCCCCCTCTCCCCCTGTTGCCTCGGGTGACGCTGCGTGCGAGGGCCCGCTTGGCAGTTCCCTGCTCCACCCCACCTCTGGTTGATCTTCCCACCAATAAGAGCGGTCTGTGCCAAACCCTGAGATTGATCCCTCTGGGGAGCTAGTCTCTGGCGCCGTTTCCTCAGCTGATGAGAACCCCTGGAACGTGCTGGCTGAAAGTGTGGGTGTGAAAAAGATATTCATTGAAATAATCTGCCGGCATGGGTCTGTGTGGGAATAGTGCATGAAACTCGTCTTTGAGGTAGTGCTCCTCCACCGCATAGTAAGGCACCCACCTGTTGGCGCTGGCCGGGGTACCTTCCCTGACGAGGAGATATTCAACCCCCTCTTCCCATCTCGAGTCTAAAATCTCCGTGACCTCGTTGAGTGGCGCCGCCCTCGGTGACCCCCTCTTCGTGGGTGCCTCGCTGAGCGGGTCTGGTGCAGTCCCTGGCACCTGAAACCTGTGGGGTGCCTTGTAGGGTGTGAGCACTGATCTATGAAACACCGGGTGCATTCTGGAGCCCTCCGGGAGTGTCAACCGGAAGGCCACTGGATTGATCTGTGCCTCGACCTGGTAAGGCCCTAGCTGCTTGTGTCCAAGCTTCTTCTTAGCTAACGATCTGGCCGGCACTGCCTGGGCTGCTAACCAGACCCAGTCCCCCACCTGGATGTCTTCCCCAACTCTCCTGTGCCTGTCTGCCTGCATTTTGTAGGCGTGTTTTGCTAGCTCCAACTGCCGTCGGAGTTGCTCGTGGACCTCCTGTAACTCCGCTGCCAAGGCCTCTGCTCCCTGTGGCTCCCCCTCCCCCACTCTCTCTAATCCCGGGAAGGTTCTGGGATGCCGCCCATTGTTGGCGAAGAACGGTGTCACCCCCGTGGACACGTGCTTCGTGTTGTTGTAGGCAAACTCGGCCAGCGGTAGGTAGTCCACCCAGGTCGAGGGCTGTTGATTCGCGTAGCATCTCAGGTACTGCTGCATGATGGCGTTGACCCTCTCCGCTTGTCCGTTGGTCTGCGGGTGTCGTGCCGACGCTAAGTTGATCTTGACGTTCAGGATGCCCAGCAGCTTCTGCCAGAAGTTCGAGATGAACTGGCGACCCCGGTCGGACAGGATGGACCGCGGCAAGCTGTGCACTTTGAACAGGTGGTCTATGAACAGTTTGGCGGTCTGTTCCGCTGTGGCCACCTTCGCGCAAGGAATGAAGTGCGCCATCTTGGTGAACATGTCTACGACCACGAGTACCGCTGTCTTGCCCCGTGAGCTGGGCAGATCTGTGACAAAGTCCAGGGCCACTTTCTCCCACGGCTCGAGCGGCGTCTGTAGCGGTTCTAGCAGTCCCGCCGGCGGCCTGTGTACTGGTTTGGCCCTTTGGCATGTGTCACACCTAGTGACGTAATCCGCGACTTCTCCCCTCATCTTGGGCCACCAAAAGTCTCTGGCTACTAATTCCGCCGTCTTGTCCTTGCCGAAGTGCCCGGTACTGGGCGCGTCGTGTAACTGCTGCAGTACTTTCGCGCGGAGATCGTCTCCCGGCACATAGAGGGCTCCTTTGCGGATGAGCAGTCCGTCGTGTATCTGGAACTCGTCGTCCTTCGCTGTGCCGCTGCGCACCTCCTCCATCTTGGATCGTGCGAAGGAGTCCGTCTGCAGCGCGCGACGTACCGCGTCCAGGTCCACGGTGGCTGAGGCGCATGCCCACGCTTTCGGTGCGAAAATGTGCTTGGCCGCCGCCGGTGCCTCTTCCTCGAGATACTGTGGTTTCCTGGATAGCGCATCCGCTATGATGTTGTTGTCTCCCGGGATGTATTCTATCCTGAAGTCGAAATCCGCAAAGAACTCCGCCCAGCGGATGTGTCTCTGGTTCAGGAACCGCGCCGTGCGCCAGTACTCCAGGTTCTTATGGTCCGTGCGGACCTGCACTGTGTGTTTGGCTCCGATGAGGAAGTGCCGCCACGCCTTGAAGGCTGCATGAATTGCCAGCAACTCCCTGTCCCAGATGGTGTAGTTCTGCTCTGACTTGCTGAGTTTCCTGGAGTAGAAAGCACACGGCCTCCAGTCCCCTTGCGGGTCTCGCTGCAACAGGACCGCCCCCACGGCTCTGTCCGAGGCGTCCGTTTCGACCCTCATTGGTTTGCTGGGGTTTACGTGTAGCAGCTGCTCTTCGGACGCGAAGAGACGCTTGAGTTTCTGAAAGGACCGCTCCGCCTGGTCCGTCCAGATGAACTTCTTCTTGGAGCTGAGGGTGTCCGTGATGGCCGCCGTCTCCATCGCGAATCCCTTGATAAACTTGCGATAGAAGTTGGCGAAGCCGACGAACTTCTGGACCTCCTTCCGATTGCGCGGGCTCTTCCAGTCCAACACCGAGCGGACCTTGGTGCTGTCGATGGCGAGTCCCTTGTAGCTCAGGAAGTCCACCTCCATCATGTCAAACTGGCACTTCTCCAGTTTGGCGTAAAGTCTGTGCTCCCGTAGTCTCTGCAGAACCTCCTTGACGTCCCTCTCGTGAGCCTCCTGCGATTCCGAGAAGATCAGAATGTCGTCCAGGAAGCAGACGCACTTCTTGTAGAGGAGTCCCGCTAACACGTGGTGCATGAAGGCTTGGAAACAGTGGGAGCCATTTTGCAAGCCAAACGGCATAACTCGGTATTCATAGGTGCCTAAAGGCGTAAACATGGCCGTCTTCCACTCGTCGCCCTCCCGCATGCGTATAAGGTTGTACGCCCCTCGCAGATCCAACTTGGTGAAGATGCGTCCCTTCCTCACCGTCGCGAGCAGGTCGTCGATCTTGGGCATGGGGAATGCCGTGGGCTTCGTCCTCGAATTTATGACCCTGTAATCAACTACAAGCCTCTTTTGGGGTGTGTCTTTTTTCTCCACGAAAAACACGGGACTGCCCCTCACTGCTTTGGATTCTTGGATGAATCCCCGCTTCAAGTTGTGATCTATGAACTCCCTGAGCTCTTGCAGTTTGTCTTCAGACATGGAATACAGTTTTCCAGTCGGCAGCGTCGCCCCCGGCAGGAGGTCAATCTTGCAGTCGTAGGGCCTGTGGGGAGGCAGCTTGTCCGCTTCCTTCTCGCAGAAGACCTCCAAAAACGCCTTGTACTTGTCGGGCACCGCTTGCAGCATGCCCAAGTGTAGCTGTGGTTCATCCTCTCGCCCCTCATCTTCCTGGCTAGTCAGGATGCAGTGTTCTGCGCAGTAGGAGGAGCAGAAGGTCAATTGATGCTGGTACCATGCTAATGCCGGGCTGTGCCTGTCCAGCCAACTCATGCCCAATACTATGGGCGTGTCCGACAGGTGGGTGACATTGAAGCTGATGACTTCGCGGTGATTTCCAATTTGCATCACCATTGGCGGTGTTTGCTGTACCACCTGTCCTCCCAGTAGCTCTCTGCCATCGACTGTGACGACGTTCAGGGGCATTGTGGCTGGTAAGAGCGCTATGCGATGTTGCTTGATGAAATCCACTCCTATAAAGTCTGCATTACTACCACAGTCAATGGTAATAGGGACTTCCATGGTGCGTCCATTGGGGAGCTGGAGCGATGCGGTGAGTTGCACCACTGGTTTGGGCGGGAGGGGGTCTGTGGGCTGTAAAATCCCTGGGGACTGCTTCACTGACTCGCCTGGCTGGACCCCAGTGCCTCTGTCTCCAGCCAGACTCCGTCGTTTCCCTGCATCTGTTCCCCCTGCTGAGCTGCTCCTTTTACTGTTGCTGAGGCTGCAGTGTGCCTTTGGAGCCTCTGGGGACACTCTTTGGCCATGTGCTGAGCACTGTCGCAGATGTAGCACTTCCTGTTCCCTCTAGGAGCCTTCGCCTTGACTGCTCCTGGTGTTTGGGCTCTGGTTGCTGTCTGAGCCCTGGCACTACCTATCTCCATCGGCTCTTCTCCTCCCCCCAGAGGGGGCGTGGACTGCGCACGCGCTGTCTCTCTAGGTAGGAAAGAAGTTGTTCTGGCTGGTGTGCTTTCCATACGTCCCTCATCCCTCCTCCAAGGGCGTTCTTCCAGGCGCACCCCTATTGCCAGCGCTTTTTGGACGACTTCTGAGGTGTTGTTGGGTCTCTCCCCCCTCGCCAGCTCATCTTTCACGGCCCCATTTAGCCCCTCCCAGAACAGATCTCTGACTGCAGCTGAGTTCTTCTCCCAGCCCAGCGCATTTACCAACGCAAAAAAGCGGGAGTGATATTGCCTCACAGTGGCTTTGCCCCGTTTTAATCCATGCATTTCCCTCCTGGCAACGTCCACATCCACTGTAGATTTAAAACAAGCATCCATAGCCTTAATAAAGGCATCTGAATTTTGGAGGGTGGGATCATTGTCGCGCCAAAGATTGCGCAGCCACGCTTTAGCTTCCCCGTGCAGATGAGTTAGTATGAAGCCTACTTTCTCCTCCTCATCTCTAAAGTCTTTCCGAAGCAAATTGAGCGCGAACACTAGGTCTGCTCTGAAGTTAGGATACTGCTGCAGGTTCCCGTCGAAATGGGCTACGAGGCTGCCCCCCCTCTTCCCGAGGCCAACTCCCTCTGGCTTAGGTCCTGGCAGTCCCTCCTTGCCCAAACGTTCCCACCTGGTCTGCAGATCCTGGCAGAGCGCTAGTGCTTCTCCCTCTTTTTTCCTGGACACTCCTATCTCCATGGAAAGCCTCGTGACTGCGTCTTGCAACTGTTTTACTTTCTCGTCTGTAGTCATCTTTGCCGATCTTCGTGAGCTCGCAAAACACCGAGTTTTGCCCCCCCCCCCGCTGCGCCCACTCACGCTGCGAGGGTTAATTTTCTTAGGCAGACGGAGCTTACTGTCAGAGCTGCCCCAAGGTAACCAGCTCTCAGAGGACCAACGCCAGGTCGTTGTTATATACAAAAGTCTTTATTGAAGTTCAGTCTCTATTTCAAAACCGTGGCGCACAGCTCTACGTCTTAAACCCTAGACCGCCGAAGCTCCGTCTGAATCTCCTCCCCTCTGACACCAGTTTAAGACTCTAGCCCTGCTCCACCTCTTCCTCTGCTCTCTCCGCCTCTGGGTCCTCCTGTCCGCTGGGGCATTCCCCTTTCTGGACTCTTCTGACGCTGAGTCCCCTGACTCCTCCCCCTGCCTCCGGCGGGCTTTAGGACCTGGTTCCCAATCCTCGTTCTCTGCTGTCCCGCGCGCCTGTACATTTGAACTTGGCGCTCACGCCAACCCAGTGACCTTCCTCCTGACGGTTACACTGCTTCTGTCACTGCTTCCCTCTTACTGGAGGCTAGCTGGACCTGACCTCCCCTCCGTTCCCTGACTCTCCGATGGAGGCGTGGTCAGCCCTGACTCATCTTCTCTCCCTGCTGGGGGAGATGCTGGCCCCGATACCTGGGACTCTTCCCCCCCACTACGCTCTGGTGGGGAAGTTGGTCCTGATCTCCAACTGCTGCTCTGGGAGTCCCTGCTGGCCCCTTGCTTCTGGAATGTCCCCCTTGGGACCCCCCTTGCCCTGGCCACCGGCGCCCCCTTCTGTGAATCTTCTGATTTGCTGGAGAGGCTCATGGAATCTCTCGGGCCACTGTCATCTTCTCCTACGCTGCCCTCCGATTCTTCCCCTTCGCTCTCCATTTCCTCTCTCCCCTGTGCCTCTGCTCCTGAGCCCCTGACAAGTGCGCTTTCTGAGATTTGCAGGGAACTGGAATTCTATGTGTTTGGTTCCAGAAATCTGCGGAGAGAGTTGTTTGCCTGTCACTGTTTTGGAAGACAATCAGCTCTGTCTGAAGTTGGCAGAATCTGAGCAGTTTGAGGCCAGGACCAAGCACCTAGACATCTGTTTCCAGCATGTGTGTCAGAGTGTTTGGGCTGGATTAGTTGCATTGAAATACTGTCCCTCTGCCTGGAAGCTTGCTGCTGGGGAGTTCTGTGAAGGTCTGTGTTTGGGGTAAGTGGTGTTTAGATAGAAGAAACAGTGTGCAGACTTTTCCTTTATCTCACACAGAAAGCACTCGCTGCTCCCTGGAAGAATTTATGCACAGAGGAAATGTGTCGGACTCAGGCAGTAATCCAACAGCCCTGTTTAGGGAAGCTTTTAATAACGGATGGATTACTGTATTTTAATATTTTGTTGGAAGCTGCCCAGAGTGGCTGGGGAAACCCAGCCAGATGGGAAGGGTATAAATAAATTATTATTATCATTAACATCATCATCATCTATTTTCTGAATTTTTTTATATTAAGATTCTTTATTTTGAATTTAGGAGGACACACACAGGAAGAGGACATTTGGAGGTGCGAGGGACCTGCAAGGAACGCAAGGAAGGAAGGATCTCTCAGGGTGGGATATGGGGAGAAGAGGGGGTCAAGCAGAGAAGTGGGGGAGCCTGCCTTTCTATGTGTTGATGAATGACATGATATATATGATACAAAGGTCATAAACAGTATTTTTAGTGTATCCCCCCCTTTTTTTCCTTTCTATACAATTGTATTTTGTAAGGGTTGTTTAATATTTTTTGTTTTATTTCTCTTTTTTTGTTTCCCCTCTGTATGAATTCTTTGATGGCGAGTGAGATGGTAGGTGCTATGGAAGCTCTTTCCACATTTCAAGCACTGATAGGGTTTCTCCCCTGTATGAATTCTTCGATGGGAAGTCAGATGGTGAATGTGATTAAAGCTCTTTCCACACTCCAAGCACTGATAGGGTTTCTCCCCTGTATGAATTCTTCGATGGGAAGTCAGATGGTGGCTGTGACTGAAGCTCTTCCCACATTCCAAGCACTGATAGGGTTTCTCCCCTGTATGAATTCTGTGATGGGAAGTGAGACTGGAGCTAACAGTGAAGCTCTTTCCACATTCAAAGCACTGATAGGGTTTCTCCCCTGTATGAGTTCTTTGATGCAAAGTGAGTTTCGGCCGCTCCCGGAACTTCTTCCCACATTCAAAGCATTCATAGGGTTTCTCCCCTGTATGAGTTCTTTGATGCAAAGTGAGTTTCGTACGCTCCCGGAAGTTCTTCCCACATTTGAAGCACTGATAGGGTTTCTCTCCTGTATGAATTCTTTGATGGGAAGTGAGAGTGTGCCTCTGACTGAAGCTCTTCCCACATTGCAAGCACTGATAGGGTTTCTCCCCTGTATGAATTCTTTGATGGGAAGTGAGATCACCACTCAGACGAAAGCTCTTTCCACATTCCAAGCAGTGATAAGGTTTTTCCCCTGTATGAATTCTTTGATGGAAAGTGAGATTCACCTTCTGACTAAAGCTCTTTCCACATTCCAAGCAGTGATACAGTTTCTGCCCTCTATGAACTCTTTGATGGAAAATGAGAGTGGACTTCCGACTGAAGCTCTTCCCACATTCCAAGCACTGATAGGGTTTCTCGCCTGTATGAGTTTTTTGATGCAAAGTGAGCTTGGCCCCCTCCCCAAAGCTCTTCCCGCATTCGAAGCACTGATAGGGTTTTTCTCCTGTATGAGTTCTTTGATGGGAAGTGAGACTGTGCCTGAGACTAAAGCTCTTCCCACATTCCAGGCAATGATAGGGTTTCTCCCCTGTATGGACTCTTCTATGCAAAGCAAGATCACCTTTCTGACGAAAGCTCTTCCCACATTCCAAGCACTGATAGGGTTTCTCCCCTGTATGAATTCTCTGATGTGAAGTGAGAGTAGTACTGTGCCTGAAGCTCTTCCCACATTCCAAGCACTGATAAGGTTTCTCCCCTGTATGAGTTCTTTGATGCAAAGTGAGTTTCGTCCGTTCCCGGAAGTTCTTCCCACATTCCAAGCACTGATAGGGTTTCTCCCCTGTATGAGTTCTTTGATGCAAAGTGAGTTTCGTCCGCTCCCGGAAGTTCTTCCCACATTGCAAGCACTGATAGGGTTTTTCTCCTGTATGAATTCTTTTATGGGAAGTGAGAGTGTGCCTCTGACTGAAGCTCTTCCCACACTGCAAACACTGATAGGGTTTCTCCCCTGTATGAATTCTTTGATGGGAAGTGAGAGTATTACTGTGCCTGAAGTGCTTCCCACATTCCAAGCACTGATATGGTTTCTCCCCGGTATGAATTCTTTGATGGAAAGTGAGATTCCGGCGGTTACTGAAGCTCTTTCCACATTCTGAGCACTGATACAATTTCTCCCTGCTCTGTCCTCTTTTGTGTGCAGTGAGACTATCCCTCTGAACAAAGCTCTTTCTTTGACGGGAGGTGTCCTGGGAGCTCTGACGGATGTTCTCTCCACACTCTGAATGTTTATATGACTTCTCCGCTATGTGGATTCTGTTGTGCTCCCCCTTGTTCTTCCCTTCCAGTTCATCTCCATCTGCAATGAAGAGAGAAACGAATTAGAGCCTCAGGAAGAAATGGAGCTCCAGATCATTGAACAAAGTTAATGAATGCCTGTGATAGAGGAAGAAC
This sequence comes from Podarcis erhardii, assembly GCF_964252035.2. Classification (NCBI taxonomy): domain Eukaryota; kingdom Metazoa; phylum Chordata; class Lepidosauria; order Squamata; family Lacertidae; genus Podarcis; species Podarcis erhardii. The sequence goes on along the minus strand of NC_138498.1, from coordinate 127,421,905 downwards.
TAAAAATAGTTAGATGTGGGGCCTTTCTATAGTTTTCACTGCTTTGGTTGGCTGGTATTTACTGACATATTGCTTGGCTTTTATCTGGAATGGATTTTGTTCTGGCTCAATCCTGGAATCCACTCCATCTCCAAGGTTAGTCATCTCTTTGGTCAATCAAATGCAAACAGAAGCCTAAACAACAAGCCTGACAGAATTTACATCAACTTCCCTAAAAACTCTGTAGCCGGCATTTAAGAAGGCCTGGGTGGTTCAGAGAAGCCTGGTCACTGTTTTAAAAGGCATGACTAGACGCAGAACATTTAGAGAGGAAACAGTTGATATCCCTCCATTCTGGGTTCACGGTGGGGGATGTTAGAATCCCAGACGCTCTTGGTCTCCAGCCAAAGAGTTGAAGTTCATCACATACAGGTATGTATGGAACCCCTCCCATATCCAAGAATCTCCTGAGGAGCCTGCTGATTCTACAGAGAGGAGGAGCAATGTTCTGCTTTCTACTTAGTCAGTGAGTGAATCAGCAGGCGTGTGAGTCAGTCAGTGTATCAGAGAGAGTGTTAGAGATCGTGTCTAGAGATAAGGTTGCTGCTAAGAGCAGCTGCAGACTCTCAGTGTAGCATTGATTTATGCTTAGATCCTTTAGCTCTGTATATAGTTTTGTATCATAGTTGTAGCTATAGAATAAAAGGAAGATATTCTACAGAGCTGCTCTCCGAGTGGTTTATACTCTGCAAGACTCTGCAAAACTCTGCTGCGCAACGACTGTATTATTGTGCAAGTGAATCCGGTGCTCTCAGCTCTAAGCTGTGAGTCCACAGCACGGTGACCTGTCCCTGTGAGAAAGGTGGTCACTGGCAGTGCTACCCAGCTCGCCTAGCCCAGTCGGGGTTGAAGTGCATGAGTCCAGTTGGTGCACTGGCTCAAGGGCAATGCTGACAGTTGCCTCAATCTGGTTGGTCTAAATTTAAATTTATACGTAAATCACTTTCTTCACTTTGAGGAGACTGCATTTTTTCATTAGCAACAAAAGAGGAAAAGTGACTATAACTCAGTTCAAACCAATTCATGAACCAGAACTCATACACCGACCACTAATGATGAACCATATATTATAGATATTCCTGCAAATTTATTCTGCTATTTTTGATATGCAAATGGCATGCAAAGACTTAGTCTACATATTTGTATCATTTATTAGTCCTATGATCCTTGTTTTTAAAAGCAAATAAGAAGTTATTCCAAAAAGAAAAAGACAACACACAGAGGCCCCATCTGCATTCAAACTGCAAAGCAGGATCAGTGAGTTTTCTGACATTGGCAGGGCATTCAGATCACAGTACTGGTTTTAGACCATTTGAGCTGTGGTGACTGGGGAGCTGTGATCTATTCCTGGCTCTAATTGCCTGCAGATGACAAAGGCGCAAGCAGGCAGGCAGGTAGGTGGGGGAGCCCAAAAAGGTGCTCCCCTTCTCCATCTCCATCCGCCTGCCTGCCTCCCCCCCACCCCCTAGCTGAGGAAGCCCCAATTCCTCTCTGGCTCCATCCATCCAGGTCCCCATCTCCACTCTCCTGGAACTCACCAGATCTTTTGGAGGTCCCTGGGAGGGAACGCTCAGAGGTTGTGGGGAGGGATGCGGGAGACAGCCGGACCAGGTCAACCGTCCATCTTCCCCCTTCCATACTTGCTAGCTTTGCAGGATCCGTCTCTTTCATCCTTCCTGAGGAGTCAAGGAGCCAAAAGAAGCTGCAGGGTCCTGAGAGAGAGGAAGAAGCAAAGGAACCCTCAGAGGCTCTGCAGGGATTTTCTGGCTGGAGGGGAAGCCTCCCAATATGTTGGGGGCCCCATCAGCAGCAAAATCCCTGCTTTAACTCATTTCTGGCCAGAGAGCTTCCCCTCTTCACCCTCCATCCATCCATGTTCCCATCTCCCCTCCCCTAGGACTCACCAGATCTCTCGGAGGCCCCTGGGTGGGAACGCTCAGAAGTTGTGGGGAGCGATGCAGGAGACAACCTGACCAGGTCAACCGTCCATCTTCCCCCTTCCAACTTCGCTAGTTTTGCAGGATCCATCCCTTTCATCCTTCCTGAGGAGTCGAGGAGCCAAAACAAGCTGCAGGGTCCTGGGAGAGAGGAAGAAGCAAAGGGAGCCTCAGAGGCACTGCAGGGATTCTTCTGCCCCTGGAGAAGCACAAATGGGGCAGCCCCTTCCCAACAGAAGCCCCATTTCTATACCTCTCCAGTGGTTCCAATAAATCAGGTAGGCTACTTGCGTGGCAATTGAAGAAAGAAAAAGAGAGAGTAATTGAGAAATGAAAAATAATTGAAGATCCTAAAGAAATATGCAAAAAAATTGTAAACTACTATAGGAAATTTTACCATGCAGAAGAAGACCAAGAGGAGGAAATGGAAAGACACATAGCACAAAATAGATTCCCGACAATAGCAGATTGGAAAATAGAACAACTAAATCTACCAACAGTGAGGTGCAGCAATCAATCTCAAAAGCAAAGATAGGAAAGTCCCCAGGTACGGATGGATTATCGGCGGCATTTTATAAGAAGTTAGAAGATATATTATCAGAACTAATGAAACAGTACTAAACGGAATTTAAAAGAAGGAAGAATACCAAAATCATGGGAAGAAGTATTTATCACACTGATACCCAAACAAGGAGCAGATCCAACACTAATCAAAAATTATAGACCTATATCATTGTGCAATAATGATTATAAAATATATTGAATGAAATAATACATAGAGATCAGGCTGGCTTCTTACCAGGCAGACACATGCACAATAAAATGAGAAACATAATTGATATTTTAGAATATTTAGAAGCAAGAGCAGATAAAAAAGCCATTTTGATGCTAATAGACATGGAGAAGGTCTTCGACAACATCTCTTGGAGCTCCATGAAAAAAACTACAGAAAAAACAGGACTCGGAGAAAATATTATTAGGGGTGTTGAGGCAAAATAATAAGGAAAATCCTTGAATTTCGAAGTGGCAGGATTTAGTTGAATAAGACTAGTATGCTAGCAAAAAATATGTCAACACAGGAAAAAGAAGAACTAAAGAAAATATCAGGATTGGAAACAGTAAATAAAACTAAGTATTTGGGAATCTGGCTGACAAATGAAAACACCAATCTATTTAAAGAAAATTATATTAAAACATGGAAAGAAATCAATTTTGAATCATATAATAAGAAAATTGATATATAGAGTATGGGAAAAACATAAAGTGGTGTTAGAACCTAAAACCCCCTGGTGGATTTCAAGAAGCAATAACTGGGGAAAAGAAAAATATGGAATTGAATTGGGCCACTTTCACTGCCTTGTTGTGACAAAGGGGCTTGAATAACTCAGAGACGCTATGAGCTAAGCTGTGCAGGGCCACCCAAGACGGACAGGTCATGGTGGAGAGTTTTGACCAAATGTGATCCACCTGGAGCAGGAACCGGCCAGCCACTCCAGTATCTCTGCCAAGAAAACTCCATGGACAAAGACAACAGGCATCTAAAAGTTATGTCGCTGGAAGATGAGCCCCTCAGGTCGGAAGGCGTCCAACATGCTAGTGAGGAAGAGCGGAGGACAAGTAGATTCAGAGCTGATGAAGCGGCTGGGCCAAAGCCGAAAGGACGCTCAGTTGCGGATATGCCTGGAAGCAAAAGGAAAGTCTAACAAACACTCTGTGAGGTGAGCGGGGCTGAGAGACTTCAAAGAAGTGTGACTGGCCCAAGGTCACCCAGCAGCTGCAGGTGGAGGAGCGGGGAAGCAAACCTGGTTCACCAGATTACGAGACTACCACTTTTAACCACTACACCACACTGGCTCTCCAGAGGAATTATACCAGAAACATATGGATGTCTCGTACACCCCAGGTAGTGTGGTTGCTGACCTTGAGCCAAACATCCTGGAGAGTTAAGTCAAATGGGCCTTAGAATCAGAATCTCCTTTAAATCAGAACCAGTGAATGCGGTGAAGGTCCGGTGTGAGTGCCTGGAGGCGGTTGGAGGATGGATGGCGGCTAACAGATTGAGGTTGATCCTGACAAGACAGAAGTACTGTTTTGGGGGGACAGGGGGCAGGTGGGTGTGGAGACTCCCTGGTCCTGAATGGGGTAACTGTGCCCCTGAAGGACCAGGTGCGCAGCCTGGGAGTCATTCTGGACTCACAGCTGTCCATGGAGGCGCAGGTCAATTCTGTGTCCTGGGCGACTGTCTCCACCTGGTTTGCAGGCTAAGACCCTACCTGCCTGCGGACTGTCTTGCCAGAATGGTGCATGCTCTGGTTATCTCCTGCTTGGACTACTGCAATGCACTCTACGTGGGGCTACTTTTGAATGTGACCCAGAAACTGCAATTAATCCAGAACACCAGTCCTGAGAGATCTGCATTGGATCCCAGTATGTTTCCGAGCACAATTCAAAGTGTTGGTGCTGACCTTGAAAGCCCTAAACGGCCTCGGTCCAGTATACCTGAAGGAGTGTCTCCACCCCCATCATTCTGCCCGGACACTGAGGTCCAGCTCTGAGGGCCTTCTGGCGGTTCCCTCATTGTGAGAAGTGAGGTTACAGGGAAGCAGACAGAGGGCCTTCTCGGTAGTGGCGCCTACCCTGTGGAACACCCTCACCTCAGATGTGAAGGAAATAAGCAGCTATCCTATCTTTAAAAGACATCTGAAGGCAGCCATGTTTAGGGAAGTTTTTAATATTTAATGCTGTACTGTTTTTAACATTTGACTGGGAGCCGCCCAGAGTGGCTGGGGAAACTCAACCAAACGGGCAGAGTGTAAATAATAAATAATAATAATAATAATAATAATTATTATTATTATTATTATTTAGAAAGCACTGCTAATAACAAGGCCAGGGGAAGATGCTGCTGTTATGTTAAGGTGCAACACTCAATATGCCAGCAAGTGTGGAAAACTCAGCAGTGGCCAGAGGATTGGAGAAGATCAGTCTACATCCCAATCCCAAAGAAGGGCAGTGCCAAAGAATGCTCCAACTACCGCACAATTGCACTCATTTCACACGCTAGCAAGGTTATGCTTAAAATTCTACAAGGCAGGCTTAAGTATTATGTGGACCGAGAACTCCCAGAAGTGCAAGCTGGATTTCGAAGGGGCAGAGGAACCAGAGACCAAATTGCAAATATGTGCTGGATTATGGAGAAAGCTAGAGAGTTCCAGAAAGACATCTACTTCTGCTTCATTGACTATGCAAAAGCCTTTGACTGTGTGCCTGATCACCTCATCTGTCTCCTGAGAAATCTCTATGTGGGACAAGAAGCAACAGTTAGAACTGGATATGGAACAACTGATTGGTTCAAAATTGGGAAAGGGGTACAGCAAGGCTGTATATTGTCTTCCTGCTTATTTAACTTATATGCAGAATTCATCATGCGAAAGGCTGGGCTGGATGAATCCCTAGCAGGAATTAAGATTGCCAGAAGAAATATCAACAACCTCAGATATGCAGATGACACAACCTTGATGGCAGAAAGTGAGGAGGAATTAAAGAACCTTTTATTGAGGGTGAAAGAGGAGAGCACAAAATATGGTCTGAAGCTCAACATCAAAAAACAAAGATCATGGCCACTGGGCCCATCACCTCCTGGCAAATAGAAGGGGAAGAAATGGAGGCAGTGAGAGATTTTGCTTTCTTGGGCTCCATGATCACTGCAGGTGGTGACAGCAGTCACGAAATTAAAAGACGCCTGCTTCTTTAGAGAAAAGCAGTGACAAACCTAGACAGCATCTTAAAAAGCAGAGACATCACCTTGCCAACAAAGGTCCGTATAGTAAAAGCTATGGTTTTCCCAGTTGTGATGTATGGAAGTGAAAGCTGGACCATCAAGAAGGCTGATCACCGAAGAATTGATGCTTTTGAATTATGGTGCTGGAGGAGACTCTTGAGAGTCCCATGGACTGCAAGAAGATCAAATGCATCCATTCTTAAGGAAATCAGCCCTGAGTGCTCACTGGAAGGACAGATCGTGAAGCTGAGGCTCCAATACTTTGGCCACTTCATGAGAAGAGAAGACTCCCTGGAAAAGACCCTGATGTTGGGAAAGATGGAGGGCACAAGGAGAAGGGGACGACAGAGGACAAGATGGCTGGATAGTGTTCTCGAAGCTCCCAGCGTGAGTTTGACCAAACTGCGGGAGGAAATAAAACACCACCTAACAGGGTGGATCCAGTATCACCAAATAAATGAGGTCTTCATAGCTGACAAGAAAAAAGGTTTTGCAATTTCAGTATTGGATAAAGGATTATTACAAAACAAAACAAAACAAAACAAAAGTAATTTCTAAAATGTATGGAACATTATTGGAGTGGGAGGATATGGATGAACAGGTAAAGGCGGTAATGATCAAATTGGCTATGGATTTAGGGAAACCTATTCAATTAACATCATGGGAAAAATTATGGAAGGAGAGTTGGAATTTTACGGCTTGTGAGGCAATAACAGAAAATTTGATAAAGATGTTTTTTAGATGGTATATAACACCAACCAAGATATGTAAAATGTATAAAACAAAATCAAAATTACGTTGGAGGTGTAACCAAGTAGAGGGGACACTTCTGCATATGTGGTGGCTATGTGATAAAATCAAGGGCTTCTGGGATACGGTTTATGAAGAACTAAAAATTGAGACTGGTTTCCCAGGTGAAGCTTTTTCCACATTCTAAACAGTCCCCTGTAGGAAATATTTCATGGAAGATTAGATTCACCAACAGAATGAAGCCAGACAAATGTAGAAAGGGAAAAAGATCTCTGAAGCCTACATGGAAGAATATTCCCAGACAGAACAGGAGATACATCTCCTATGGAGAGTTTTCCATTCCAGGAGAGTTGTGGGTGTGTTAACATCTCAGATGCTGTAGGTGGCACTATTGGGCTCCCTCAAAATAGAGGAAGAAGGAGAAGAGAAGAAGAGTTTAGATTTGATATCCCGCTTTATCCCTACCTGAAGGAGTCTCAAAGCGGCTAACATTCTCCTTTCCCCTCCTCCCCCACAACAAACACTCTGTGAGGTGAGTGGGGCTGAGAGACTTCAAAGAAGTGTGACTGGCCCAGGGTCACCCAGCAGCTGCAGGTGGAGAAGCGGAGACGCGAACCCGGTTCCCCAGATTACGAGTCCACCGCTCTGAACCACTACACCACACTGGCTCTCTTGTTTCTCCTACAGAGATCTGTATGGAATTTCAAAGCTGATTTCATGATCCAACAGGGAGTCTTACCTGAGAGGCCACGATCCCACGATTCTGATCCTTGACTTCCTTCTGCAGAGCTCTCTGGTCAGGATCCAGCAAAGCCAAGTCCTCGTCTGTGAAAGGAACAGCTATGTCTTCAAAGCACACCGGACCCTAAGAGAAAAAGGGAGAAGAAAGATGATCTTCTACACATTGCTCTGTTCTCTTCTGTCACAATTTTGTTGTGTATTTAAATGATGGGTACAGGGTTGCTTCAGGATAAGAACAGAAATTGCACAGCGGTGGCCCCATTTTCTAACGTGGTACCTCGGGTTAAGAACAGTTTCAGATTAAAAATAGACCTCCAGAATAAATTAACCCGATGTACCACTGTATTAATCTTTGTGTAAATGGGGGAATTCCACAAAATAATATTTTCTTATCTATATGGTACTCATCTTCAGGTAAATCTTTGCAAGCATTCCCATTTTGCAGATGGAAGGACCTCCTCTCCCTTCATCTGGTGGGGTGGACCCTCCCCCTGCCCTCAAGCCAACTTCAAGGGGCACCAGGAGGGGGAGGGGAGGGAATGTTGGTTGGTTGGCATCCATGTGTCTTAGGAGACCACGGAAGAGTGTCTCTTTGGGAGTGAGGTCCGGTTGTTGGAAGGTAACAGCGCCAGCCCTGGGTGTGGAGACCGACAGGGGAGAGACATAAACAACTACCTGACATTCAGAAGACATCTTAAGGCAGCCCTGCTCAGGGAAGTTTTAAATGTATGACATATTAGTGTCTTTTTCGTTTTTGTGGAAGCCACCCAGAGTGGCTGGGGAAACCTGGCCAGATGGGCGGGGTACAAATAAATTATTATTATTATTATTATTATTATTATTAGTTGTTGTTGTTGTTGTTGTTGTTGTTGTTGTTGTTGTTGTTGTTGTTGCTGCTGCTGCTGCTGCTGCTGCTGCTGCTGCTGCTGCTGCATCTGGGACAGAGGAAGTGGTCCGGTTTTGCTGCTGCAGATGCAGACGGGCTTTTCTTCTCCCTGTGCTCCCCCCATGTGGGAATGTTCCCCTCTGGCTGCAGCCTCTGTTCACAAAGGTGACTTTTCCCTCCCTCTGAAGGGGGTTTATTTCCTTGTCCCAAAGCCCCCTCCACAAAAATGACGGCAGCATCAGAATCCCAAGGAAGAGCAGAGCTGCATATTTCCTGCGAACTGGCCCCCTCCCTGGGTTGGCAGAGAGGACAAAGGAGGACCCTCTGCTCCCCGACTTGGGGGTCTCCCCCCACCGCGCATGACCTGAGCAGGGACCCCCATGCCCCCTCCCTGCCCCCCTGGGACCCCCTTCTTCCCAGGACACACTAAGGGGGCAGAGAGAGGGGACTCACCGGATTCCAGGAGGGGCTTCTGCAAAGAAGAGAGAAGAAAGAAGGATGGGAGGGGGGAGGGAATTTAGCCATGGAGGACCTTGCCCCCTCCCCCTTCACTTCCTGCCCTCTCTAGGAATCCAGCTCTGCTCCTTTTAACCCTTGCCAAACCGAGTCCTTCCCTCCCTCTCCCTGCCTGCACTTTTCCTGGTTCTGCGCCTGCGCCCTAGGGGCTGCCCCCTTCCCTCCCTCTGCCCCAAGGAGCCCACATTCCACCAGGGAGACGGGGGGGGTCCATGGGGGGGTTACCTCGGCTCTCCCCTCCCCCCACATCGTTCTCCTGGATCCCGAGGAAAGGCTGGGAGGGAGAAGGGGCGAAGGGCTGCCCAGTGGCGGGAGGTGCCGTGGGCTCCGAAATGGCTCCCTCCAGACACCCCCCCCAGGAACACCCTCCAGCTCAGGGGGGGGAGGGAGGGAGGGGGGCTTCCCAGCCGGGAGACCCCTCCCCCTCCCGAAAATCACCTCCCCCCCACCAGGAAAATAGGGAGATGAAACGCACTCGCGATCTTGGGGGGAGGCCAAAATGAGATTTACCTTTCAGGAGACCCACCTACAAAGGACCCATGGAAAATGGCTAATCAATAAAGCAGCTTGGGGCCAATAATTTATACCTTCAGATCAACTGAAAAAAGAGGCCCTTTATGCCAGCCCCACACTCGACCCAAAGCGGATATTAGACGTCGTAGCAAATGGAAAGAAATCGGACTTTTCAATACTGCCAGGGATGCCGGCAGAGGCGAAGGGAGTTTTCATCCAGAGCTTGAAAAGCGAGAGGCATGAAGAGAAATCCGCCCCTCAAGCCCCGGGAAACGGCCGCCTGGTCTGCCAGGAATCCTGGGCGCCTGAGACTGAGGCGAGGCAGTTGGGAAAAGGCGGGAAAAGGCGCTGAGGGGAAGAAGAGGCGGCGGGGGGAGGGGCGCCTCCTCTCTGGTCCCTCAGAGACACAAGGGGGGGGGAGCAGAAAGGAGGGGGCTTTCAGACTAAGGGGTGGCAGGCGGGGGGGTCTCTCTCTCCCTTGTCGCAGGAAACCCACCGCCATCATTCAGTTTGTACAAACTCCTCACACACTCACACACTACATACCCTACGCTTCTGTTATAAATTCATAGAAAATCAACCATACATCGGATCTGCACTGTTCCACTTTTATTTTACTCCATGAAGGAAGGACTACAAAATGGGGAAGAAGTGTGCATGCACACGAAAGCTCATACCAAGAACTAACTTAGTTGGTCTTTAAGGTGCTACTGGAAGGAATTTTTTAATTTTGTTTTGACTATGGCAGACCAACATGGCTACCTATCTGTAACTGGGGAAATGGTGAAGGTTTGATACAGGCCAGCCCAGCACATCCACAGGAGCCCTGCCCAGTTGCTATGCCAACCCTGATGGTCCTAGACCGAAGACCATCAAGATCACAAAGAACTTGCATATGGGAGTGGATTCAGCAAGGACTGGAATAAAGGACAATGATCAGATCTTCCCTCAGGGGGCAGGAAACTGCCAACTCCCCTCTGTCACCTGGAAGTGACTCATGGGGAGGGGGGAAAGGAGGAACCAGCCAGGTGACAGGACACTCAGGTTACCACCATAATCCCTCCTTTCTGTGATGTATGTATGATGTTTCTGGGGGGTGGTCTTCATCTACAGGGTGACAGTTTCAAAAGTCTTTAGAAGGCCTTACACACCCCTGTTGCAACAGTTCAATAAAGGCCAAGCCTACAGACTGCTGTTTTGCTCCAAGTTACCCTGGTTGGTGTCTTTGTTTTGGTTCAAGGGAGCCCTCGGATTTTTCCGTTAACAGCTGGAGACTCCCCTTCTGGCCCCTCGGGGTCCCAGGAGCCCTTTCTGGATGGCCCTCGCTTGTTCCTCCCCCTCAGGCAGTAGTTCAACAGGAGAAGTCTCAAGGGGCCAATGGAGCCCAGTGTGAGGACTGGGGAAATTGCTGAACTGGGGTTCTCCCAGTCCAGCCCAGACAAGAAAGAAAGGGAGCTCTCAGAAGAGGAAGCCATTGCGGAGAAGAACTGGACTTTGGCTGTTCTCTGCTGAGGGTCTCCTGCCTTTCTTCCAAGGCTTCCAGGGGGTGCCACGCCCAGAGGAAGACACAGCCCCCCCCTGAAGGGCCCTGGGGAGCAAGCAGAGCCTGCCTCAGTTTCCTTCCCCAAGGCCTTGGAGGAACCTTGGGGTACAGAAGGAGAAACCCCAAATGGAGCTCAGAGTCCTGGCAAGTGGGGAAAGGAACATGATATAGCACTTTCCAGATGAGTCTCGATACAATACAATATTTTTTATTGTCATTGCCCCATACAGAACAACGAAATTGAAAAAATCAACACCAGACATTGAAAAACCAACAAGCCTGCTACCCCAGCCTGGTTAGCCCCCTAAAAACTCTGATACCCCATAATTAAATACAATATACTCCCATAGAGACTACCTTACACTGCATTTAAAACCAAAATCACAACTGGATAGAAACTGTTTCTCAGGCGGCTAGTCCTAGTCCTTATAATCCTGTACCTTCTTCCAGAAGGCAGAAGCTGAAAGAGATCATTTCCAGAGTGCGCAGTATCCTGCACTATCTCTGCAGCTTTCTTATCTAGCACTTTCTGCAAATGCCTGCAGGGCCATGAGTAGTATGCATGAAAACATCAATGCTAAATTGAGCAGATCCCCGGAGGCAGCGCGGATTATTGCAGGGGACTTCACTCACACAGATGTGAGGGCAGCACTCCCAAAATCCCATCAGCACATTGAGTGTGCAATAAGGGGAGAAAGTACTCTTGACAAGGTGTATACGAACATTAGACGGGCATATGAGGTGCACTTCGGTGGTTCAGATCATGTGTCCCTGCTTCTGACACCAGTGTACACACCCCTCAGGAAAGAAGGCCAGCTACAAACACGGATGGTTACAGTGTGGCCTGAGGGAGCCTCTCAGCAGTTGCAGGACTGTTTCCAGGAGACCGATTGGAATATGTTCGACCAGCAAGATCTAGAAACTTATACATCAACGGTCCTGGATTATATTAGATTCGGCAGGTAAACACGAGGAAGGCTATGGGCCCAGATGGGGTGGCTGGCAGGGTGCTAAGAGATTGTTCGGACCAACTGGCAGGAATCTTTATGAAGATTTTTAACCAGACTCTGGCCCAAGCCGCCGTTCCACTCTGTCTGAAATCTGGTACCATTATACCCCTGCCAAAAAAACCAAAGATAGACAGTCTGAATGAAATGTTTCAAAAAACTGGCAAGGAACCGTATCATATCTTGTCTGCCAGTAGGACTTGACCCTCACCAGTTTGCATACAAGGCAAAGAGATCCACGGAGGATGCTGTGGCTTTACATGGTGTCCTGACTCATTTGGAGAAGAAAGGGAAGTATGCGAGATTTTTCTTTGTAGACTTTAGTTCTGCATTTAATACTATTCTTTCGCATAGATTGGTGCCCAAACTATTAGACCTGGGACTTCCACCGTGTTTGTGCAGGTGGATATTATATTTTCTATCAAAAATTTTTAGACGCTCAATACAGCTGACTGTGCCCCCAAATACCCCATTAATAAAATCATTAAGTTTGCAGATGATACAACGGTGGTTGGTTTAATCATGGCTGGAGAGGGGGAGGTGGCCTATAGGAAGGATGTTGAGCAGTTGGGGGAGGGGTGCAGGAAAAATTTCCTCCCTAGCTGAAAGAAAACAAGCGATTACTGTGGACTTTAGGAAATGTAGAGCATTTGGTATCGCCTCCACGGTCCAGGGACTGATCCACCCTGGCTTCCTCCTCGGAGGTCCCTTCAGAAGGAGAAGGGGTCCCGGGTCTCCATGGGGGAAAGCGTTCCTGAGGCCTGCGTTCGAGGCCAATGCTTTCGCCTTTCAGGCTCCAGCCCACCTTCTCTCTGGTGTTTTTGTCAGCTGTAGAGATGGGATCACATGCATTCCCAAGTTTAATAAGGATCCCTTGAAAAAGCTGAGAAACCTTCTTTTGCCAATGAACTTTGCCTCTGCGTGATTTATTGGGAACCAGATGCATCCACTCCAAAGAAGCTTCTGCAGCGCCTTGGCATTGAAGACCCAGAAAAAGAGACGGAGGAGAATGTGTGGGTCACAAGGTGGTAGTTGGAAAGGAGTCAGTGGGAGAAGTGGGAGGGAGAAGGTTGTGTTGAGCAGGCGAGAAAAGAGCAGGAGGAGACAGAAAGAGCCCCATGGAAAGACGAGGTTGGGCTGAGCTGGTGTGGGAATGAGAGGCAGAGAATGCAAAGCAACTCCGGAAACGGTGAACAAGGCAAGCTATGATCTCGTTTGAGGAACGGGAATTAAGATGCCTGCTTCCCCATCCCCAGTGGATTAAAATGTCCAAAGATTAGGGAAAGAAGAAAGAAGAGGAAGCAGGATTGGATGAACATTATAAGAGACCATAATTTTCCATTGTGACTTGGCTGAGATTTGTTGGAACAGTTTTTCAAAGGCTTTATAGAAACTGGACTAGAAGCTGGAGAAATACTAATTTGGATTATTAGACGATCATTATAAGAATCATATTGCACTGTCTGAGTTGGTTAAGATTTGAAAGCTGGGCTAGGGAGGGAGATGAAGGGAATGTGTCATCTTGGTGAAGAGAAGAAGAGTTTGGATTTGATTTCCCGCTTTATCACTACCCGAAGGAGTCTCAAAGCGGCTAACGTTCTCCTTTCCCTTCCTCCCCCACAACAAACACTCTGTGAGGTGAGTGGGGCTGAGAGACTTCCGAGAAGTGTGACTGGCCCAAGGTCACCCAGCAGCTGCAGGTGGAGGAGCGGAGACGCGAACCCAGTTCCCCAGATTACGAGTCCACCGCTCTATGCTAAATACCACTTACCACTGTATGCTAAATACAGCTGGGTTTATTCTGGAGTGCAAATTATGAATAATTGTTGCTACAGATGATTTTCAGACAGAGATGGGAGTTTTCTTTTCGGTGCCTGCCCTGTGGAACACCCTCCCAGCAGATGTCCAAGGAAAAAACAACTACCAGACTTTTAGAAGACATCTGAAGGCAGCCCTGTTTAGGGAAGCTTTTAATATTTGATAGATTACTGTATTTTAATATTTTGTTGGAAGCTGCCCAGAGTGACTGGGGAAACCCAGCCAGATGGGAAGGGTATCAATAAATCATCATCATCATCATCAATTTTTTTGTATTTTTTATATTTTTAATATTTTCTATTAAGATTCCTTTATTTTGAATTTAGGAGGACACAGATAGGAAGAGGAGAGTTGGAGGTGGGAGGGACCTGCAAGGAACGCAGGGAAGGAAGGATCTCTCAGGGTGGGATACGGGGAGAAGAGGGGGTCACGCAGGAGAGAAGTGGGGGAGCCTGCCTTTCTATGGGTTGACGAATGATATGATATATATGATACAAATGCCATAAACAGTATTTTTAGTTTATATCCCCTTTCTCTTTTCTATACAATTGTATTTTGTAAGGGTTGTTTAATATTTTTTGTTTTATTTCTCTTTTTTGCTTTCCCCTCTGTATGAATTCTGCGATGCGAAGTGAGATGGGAGCTATGAGTGAAGCTCTTTCCACATTTCAAGCACTGATAGGGTTTCTCCCCTGTATGAGTTTTTTGATGCAAAGTGAGCTTTGTCCCCTCACGGAAGTTCTTCCCACATTCGAAGCACTGATAGGGTTTTTCTCCTGTATGAATTCTTTGATGGGAAATGAGACTGTTCCTCTGACTGAAGCTCTTTCCACACTGCAAGCACTGATAAGGTTTCTCCCCTGTATGAATTCTTTGATGCAAAGTGAGTTTCGTCCGCTCCCGGAAGTTCTTCCCACATTCCAAGCAGTGATACGGTTTCTGCCCTCTATGAATTCTTTGATGGTAAGTGAGACTGTCCTTCCACCTGAAGCTCTTCCCGCATTCGAAGCACTGATAGGGTTTTTCTCCTGTATGAGTTCTTTGATGCAAAGTGAGCTTGGCCCCCTCCCCGAAGCTCTTCCCACATTCGAAGCACTGATAGGGTTTTTCTCCTGTATGAGTTCTTTGATGGGAAGTGAGATGAGAGCTCTTTCTGAAGCTCTTTCCACATTGCAAGCACTGAAAGGGTTTTTCCCCTGTGTGAATTCTTCGATGGGAAGTGAGATGTGCGCTTTGATTAAAGCTCTTTCCACATTTCAAGCACTGATAGGGTTTCTCCCCTGTATGAATTCTGTGATGGGAAGTCAGATGGAAGCTATCAGTGAAGCTCCTTCCACATTCGAAGCACTGATAGGGTTTCTCCCCTGTATGAGTTCTTTGATGCAAAGTGAGCTTGGCCCGCTCCCTGAAGCTCTTCCCGCATTCGAAGCACTGATAGGGTTTCTCCCCTGTATGAGTTCTTTGATGCAAAATGAGCTTGGCCCGCTCCCTGAAGCTCTTCCCGCATTCGAAGCACTTATAGGGTTTTTCTCCTGTATGAGTTCTTTGATGGGAAGTGAGATTCTGCCTGTGACTGAAGTTCTTCCCACATTTCAAGCACTGATATGGTTTCTCCCCTGTATGAATTCTTTGATGGGAAGTGAGAGAGCTGCTTTGATAAAAGCTCTTCCCACATTCCAAGCACTGATAGGGTTTCTCCCCTGTATGAATTCTTTGATGGGAAGTGAGAGAGTTGCTTTGACTAAAGCTCTTTCCACATTCCAAGCACTGATAGGGTTTCTCCCCAGTATGAATTCTTTGATGGGAAGTGAGATGTGCGCTTTGATTAAAGCTCTTCCCACATTCCAAGCATTGATAGGGTTTCTCCCCTGTATGAATCATTTGATGAGAATTGAGATGGGCCCTCTGACTGAAGCTCTTCCCACATTCGAAGCACTGATAGGGTTTCTCCCTGCTCTGTCCTCTTTTGTGTGCAGTGAGGCTATCCCTCTGAACGAAGCTCTTTCTTTGACGGGAGGTGTCCTGGGAGCTCTGACGGATGTTCTCTCCACACTCTGAATATTTATCTGACTTCTCCGCTATGTGGATTCTGTTGTGCTCCCCCTTGTTCTTCCCTTCTAATTCCTCACCATCTGCAATGAAGAGAGAAGCGAATTAGAGCCTCAGGAGGAAATGGAGCTCCAGATCACTGAACAAAGTTAATGAATGCTTGTGATAGAAGAAGAACTAAAAATAGCTAGCTGTGGGGCCTTTCTATAGTTTTTACTGCCTTGGTTGGCTGGTATTAACTGACATATTGCTTGGCTTTTATCAGGAATGCCTTTTGTTCTGGCTCAATCCTGGAATCCACTCCATCTCCAAGGTCAGTCATCTCTTTGGTCAATCAAATGCAAACAGAAGCAAAAACAACAAGCCTGACAGAATGTTCCTTGTTTTTAAAAGCAAATAAAAAGTTATTCCAAAAAGAAAAAGACAACATACAGAGGCCACCATCTGCATTCAAACTGCAAAGCAGGATCAGTGAGATGTCTGACATTGGTAAGGCATTCAGACCACAGAACTGGTTTTAGACATTTTGAGCTGCCAAATCATCGCGTTGGCTGGGGAGCTGTGATCTATTCCTAGCTCAAATTGCCTGCAGATGACAAAGGCGCAGGCAGGCAGGCAGGTGGGGGAGCCCGAAATGGTGCCCCCCTTCTCCATCTCCATCCGCCTGCCTGCCTCCCCCCACCATCTAGCTGAGCAAGCCCCAATTCCTCTCTGGCTCCATCCCTCCACGTCCCCATCTCCACTCCCCTGGGACTCACCAGATCTCTTGGAGGTCCCTGGGAGGGAACGCTCAGAGGTTGAGAGGAGTGATGCAGGAGACAACCTGACCAGGTCAACCGTCCATCTTCCCCCTTCCATCCTCGCTAGCTTTTCAGGATCCGTCTCTTTCATCCTTCCTGAGGAGTCGAGGAGCCAAAACAAGCTAGAGGGTCCTGGGAGAGCAGAAGAAGCAAAGGGAGCCTCAGAGGCCCTGCAGGGATTTTCTGGCTGGAGGGGAAGCCTCCCAATATCTTGGGGGCCCCATCCACAGCAAAATCCCTGCTTTATCTCATTTCTGGCCAGAGAGCTTCCCCTCTTCCCCCTCCATCCATCCATGTCCCCATCTCCCCTCCCCTGGAACTCACCAGATCTCTCGGAGGTCCCTGGGAGGAAATGCTCAGAAGTTGTGGGGAGGGATGCAGGAGACAACCTGACCAGGTCAACCGTCCATCTTCCCCCTTCCATCCTCACTAGGGTTTCAGAATCTGTCCCTTTTATCCTTCCTGAGGAGTCAAGGAGCCAAAACAAGCTACAGGGTCCTGGGAGAGAGGAAGAAGGAAAAGGAGCCTCAGAGGCCCTGCAGGGATTCTCCTGCCCTAGATATTCTCCTGCCCCTTGAGAAGCACAAATGGGGCGGCCCCTTCTGAAGAAAAGCCCCATTTCTATACCTCTCCAGTGGTATAGAGTTGGATGTGGTCAAAAATGAGATGGCAAGAATAAATATTGACATCCTAGGCATCAGTGAACTAAAATGGACAGGGATGGGCAAATTCAGTTCAGATGACCATCATAACTACTACTGTGGTCAAGAATCCCGTAAAAGAAATGGAGTGGCCCTCATAGTCAAGAAAAGAGTGGCAAAAGCTGTACTGGGATGCAATCTCAAAAATGATAGAATGATCTCGATACGAATCCAAGACAGACCTACAAGAAATTGAATACAGATTTCCAAAGAATAGCAAGGAGACAAGAGGGCCTTCTTAAACGAGCAATGCAAAGAAATAGAGGAAAACAATAGAATGGGAGAAAACCAGAGATCTATTCAATAAAATTGGAGATATGAAAGGAACATTTTGTACAAAGATTACCATAATAAAGGACCAAAGTGGTAAGGACCTAACAGAAGCAGAAGACATCAAGAAGAGGTGGCAAGAATACACAGAGGAGGAGGAGGAGGAGGAGAAGAAGAAGAAGAAGAAGATATCCCACTTTATCACTACCCGAAGGAGTCTCAAAGTGGCTAACATTCTCCTTTCCCTTCCTCCCCCACAAGAAACACTCTGTGAGGTGAGTGGGGCTGAGAGACTTCAAAGAAGTGTGACTGGCCCAAGGTCACCCAGCAGCTGCAGGTGGAGGAGAGGAGACGTGAACCCGGTTCCCCAGATTACGAGTCTACCGCTCTTAACCACTACACCACACTGGCTCTCCATAGGAATTATACCAGGAAGATGGAGGGCACAAGGAGAAGGGGACGACAGAGGACGAGATGGTGGGACAGTGTTCTTGAAGCTACCAGCATGAGTTTGGCCAAACTGCGGGAGGAAATAAAACACCTAACAGGGTGGATCCAGTATCACCAAATAAATGAGGGCTTCATAGCTGACAAGAAAAAGGGTTTTGCAATTTCAGTATTGGATAAAGAATTACTACAAAACAAAACAAAACAAAAGTACAGTGGTGCATCGCAAGACGAAATTAATTCGTTCCGCAAGTTTTTTCTTCTTGCGAGTTTTTCGTCTTGCGAAGCATGGTTTCCCATAGGAATGCATTGAAAATCAATTAATGTGTTCCTAGGGAGACCGCCTTCAGACTAGGTCAGGGGACAGTCTGTCCCCGGACCTCTTCTGAAGGCTGGCGGGGGGAGAAGGACTTTTCTCCCCACCGCCAGCCTTCAGAACAGCCTTCTGAAGGCTGGCGGTGGGAAGAAAAGCCCTTCTCCCGCCGCCAGCCTTCAGAAGAGTTCCTGCAGGGCTGCCTAGGCTGCGGATAGCAGCCTGCTGCCCGGCGCGAGGGGCGCTCTGAAGCAGAGCGCCCCTCGCGCAGGGCAGACATCTGCAGCTTGGGGAGCCCTGCATGACTTCCCCGCAGGGCTCTCCAAACTGCGGATAGCAGCCTGCTGCCCCCCGCTCTTCTTCAGAGCGCCCCTCGCGCGGGGCAGACATTCGCAGGCTGCTATCCGCAGCTTGGAGAGCCCTGCGGGGAACTCTTCTGAAGGCTGGCGGGGGAGAAGGGCTTTTCTTCCCCCCGCCAGCCTTCAGAATGCTGTTCTGAATGTTGGCGGTGGGGAGGAAAAATCCTCCTCCCACCACAAACCCCGGGAACAGAGGAGAAGCGCTGCGCGCCTTCTCCTCTGTTCCCGGACCTCCCACCGCAAGCCTTCAGGACAGGTCCGGGAACAGAGGAGAAGGCGCGCTGCGCTTCCCCGCTGTCCCCGGAGATTTCCCTATGGGCTTTCGTCTTGTGAAGCAAGCCCATAGGGAAATTCGTCTTCCGAAGCCGCTAAAAATCAGAAAACCCTTTCGTCTTGCATGTTTTTCGTTTTGCGAGGCATTCGTCTTGTGGGGCACCACTGTAATTTGTAAAATGTATGGAATCTTATTGGAGTGGGAGGATATGGATGAACAAGTAAAGGTGGTAATGATCAAATTGGCTATGGATTTAGGGAAACCTATTCAAGTAACATCATGGGGGAAATTATGGAAGGAGAGTTGGAATTTTACGGCTTGTGAGGCAATAACAGAAAATTTGATAAAGATGTTTTAAATAAGGAAATATTTCTTTACGCCACAGTGGCAGTGAGAACATTTATTGCCAATTAATTGCCAAAAATTGGAAAAAAGAAATAATTCTGACAAAAAAAAGCTCTCTTTGGGGGCTCCCTGGCACTTGGGGAGAGAACATAAATTTTGTTACTACTCCGGGTCAACGCTATCATTCCCCTTAATTCCTCATGAAGTTTCCTAAAACCCGTTATACCATATGCCTTATACCATTTCCTAAAATTCTATGATTTTCCCTGCTGTGTTTTATTTAATGGAACTTGAGACTGGTTTCCTAGGTGAAGCTTTTTCCACATTCTAAACAGTCCCCTGCAAGAAATATTTCATGGAAAATTAGATTCACCAAAAGAACGAAGCCAGACAAATGTAGAAAGGGAAACAGAAAATTTGACAGGATGTACCTCCACGCCCCTGAGATCTCTGAAGCCTACATGGAAGAAGGCCTGGGCAGCTCAGAGCAGCCTCCTCATGGTTGGAAAAGGCAGGACTGGTGGAAGAATATTCCCAGACAGAACAGGAGATGCATCTCCTATGGAGAGTTGTGGGTGGGTTAACATCTCAGATGCTGCAGGTGGCGCTATGGGGCTCCCTCAAAATAGAGGCGGTTTGTCCTTCAGAGATCTGTATGGAATTTCAAAACTGATCTCATGATCCAGCAGGGAGCCTTACCAGAGAGGCCACGATCCCAGGATTCTCTCTTTGACTTCCTTCTGCAGAGCTCTCTGGTTAGGATCCAGCAAAGCCCAGTCCTCCTCCGTGAAAGGAACAGCTATGTCTTCAAAGCCCACTGGACCCTAAGAGAAAAAGGGAGAATAAAGATGATATTTTTCTACACATTGCTCTGTTCTTTTCTGTAACAATTTTGTTGTGTATTTAAATGATGGGTACAGTGGTACCTTGGGTTACAGATGCTTCAGGTTACAGACTCCACTAACCCAGACATAGTACCTCGGGTTAAGAACTTTGCTTCAGGATTAGAACAGAAATTGCATGGTGGTGGCAGCGGAGGCCCCATTTTCTAAAGTGGTACCTCAGGTTAAGAACAGTTTCAGGTTAAAAATAGACCTCCAGAATAAATTAAGTTCTTAACCTGAGGTACCACTGTATTAATCTTTGTGTAAGCGGGGGAATTCACATAATAATAATTTTATTATCTATATGGTACTCATCTTCAGGTAAATCTTTGCAAGCATTCCCATTTTCCAGATGGAAGGACCTCCTCTTCCTTCATCTGGTGGGGTGGACCCTCCCCCTGCCCTCAAGCCAACTTCAAGGGGCACCAGGAGGGGGAGGGGAGGGAATGGTTGGTTGGTTGGCATCCGTCTGTCTTAGAGGACCACGGAAGAGTGTGTCTTTGGGAGTGAGATCTGGGGGAGAGACATGTGTTGTTGCATCTGGGACACAGGAAGTGGTCTGGAGATGCAGACGGGCTTTTCTCCTCCCTTTGCTCCCCCCACGTGGGAATGTTCCCCTCTGGCTGCAGCCTCTGTTCACAAAGGTGACTTTTCCCTCCCTCTGAAGGGGGTTTATTTCCTTGACCCCCAAGCCCCCTCCCCAAAAATGAAGGCAGCATCTGGATCCCAAGGAAGAGCAGAGCTGCATATTTCTTGCGAACTGGCCCCCTCCCTGGCTTGGCAGAGAGGACAAAGGAGGACCCTCTGCTCCCCGACTTGGGGGTCTCCCCCCACCGCGCATGACCTGAGCAGGGACCCCCATGCCCCCTCCCTGCCCCCCTGGGACCCCCTTCTTCCCAGGACACACTAAGGGGGCAGAGAGAGGGGACTCACCGGATTCCAGGAGGGGCTTCTGCAAAGAAGAGAGAAGAAAGAAGGATGGGAGGGGGGAGGGAGGGAGGGAATTTAGCCATGGAGGACCTTGCCCCCTCCCCCTTCACTTCCTGCCCTCTCTAGGAATCCAGCTCTGCTCCTTTTAACCCTTGCCAAGCCGAGTCCTTCCCTCCCTCTCCCTGCCTGCACTTTTCCTGGTTCTGCGCCTGCGCCCTAGGGGCTGCCCCCTTCCCTCCCTCTGCCCCAAGGAGCCCACATCCCACCAGGGAGACGGGGGGGTCCATGGGGGGGTTACCTCGGCTCTCCCCTCCCCCCACATCGAGGCGCCTGGATCCCGAGGAAAGGCTGGGAGGGAGAAGAGGCGAAGGGCTGCCTAGTGGCGGGAGGTGCCGTGGGCTCCGAAATGGCTCCCTCCAGACACCCCCCCCAGGAACACCCTCCAGCTCAGGGGGGGCAGGAGGGAGGGGGGCTTCCCAGCCAGGAGGACCCCCCCCCGAAAATCACCTCCCCCCCCCCGGAAAATAGGGAGATGAAGAAGTGTCCCAGGGAAGGAATGAAACGCACTCGCGATCTTGGGGGGAGGCCAAAATGAGATTTACCTTTCAGGAGACCCACCTACAAAGGACCCATGGAAAATGGCTAATCAATAAAGCAGCTTGGGGCCAATAATTTATACCTTCAGATCAACTGAAAAAAGAGGCCCTTTATGCCAGCCCCACACTCGACCCAAAGCGGATATTAGACGTCGTAGCAAATGGAAAGAAATCGGACTTTACTGCAATGGATGCCGGCAGAGGCGAAGGGAGTTTTCATCCCGCCTTTCGAAAGAGAGAGGAGCTTGAAAAGCGAGAGGTATGAAGAGAAATGAGGAGAATGAAAAGAAATCCGCCCCTCAAGGCCCGGGAACCTGCCGCCTGGTCTGCCAGGAATCCTGGGCGCCTGAGACTGAGGCGAGGCAGTTGGGAAAAGGCGGGAAAAGGCGCTGAGGGGAAGAAGCGGCGGGGGGGGGGAGGGGCGCCTCCTCTCTGGTCCCTCAGAGACACAAGGGGGGGGGAGCAGAAAGGAGGGGGCTTTCAGACTAAGGGGTGGCGGGGGGGGGTCTCCCTCCCTCCCTCCCAACCCCAGTGCATTCCTCTCATGGTGGAAGGTGTGGGAGAAAAGAGATGACCCTGCCTGCCTTCCAAGGCTGAGGTTTGGACAGACACCCCAAAGAAGGGGGGCCCTTCGGAGAATGGTTGATCTTGACAACTTGAGTTGTGGAGAATAATCCCTCAGGGGCTCCTTTCCTTGCTAGCTTTACAACCAAGTGAAGAACGGGTTAGAAGTCGATTGTGAGCCTGAAAAGAGGGAGAGATTTACAGTTGAGAGGAGACTTGAGATAAGGTTATGGAAATTATGGGGGGGGGGGCACATCTTTCAAGTTAAAAGTTACAAATATTATGCCTGAATGTATCCTTTCAACTTGACAGCCCTCGTCTGTCCCCAAAATGGGCCAAGACCTCTTGAAGGAAGGTGAGGACAGGTGACCCCACCTAGGCCCAAAGTCACCCCCCACCAAAGCAGGCTCAAAGCTTCTCAAAGCTTTTCAAAATCATTTTCTCATGTAGCAGGAACCCCCCACCCCCACCCCAATCATTCTGTTTGTATAAACTTCACACACACGCACGCCACATTTCTGTTATAAATTCATAGAAAATCAACCATACATTGGATTTGCACTGTTCCACTTTTATTTTACTCCATGAAGGAAAGACTACAAAATGGGGAAGGTTTGATACAGGGCAGCCATAATCCCTTCAGCATCCCAGCACATACACAGGTGCCCTGCCCAGTTATGGCTATGCCAACCCTGATGGTCCCAGACAGAAGACCATCAAGATCACAAAGAACTTGCATATGGGAGTGGATTCAGCACGGACTGGAACAAAGGACACTGATCAGATCTTCCCTCAGGGGGCAGGAAACTGCCAACTCCCCTCTGTCACCTGGAAAGTACTCAGGGGAGGGGGAAAGGGGGAACCAGCCAGGTGACAAGACACTCAGGTTACCACCAACTCCTCCCTCAGCCCCTCCTTTCTGTGATGTATGCATGATGTTTCTGGGGGTGGGCTAGACCTAGAGGAGGGGAATTTCAAAAGTTTTTATAAGACCTTGCACACTATTCTTCGGGGTCTTTCCTCTCTCTTGCAAGTGAGGGGAACACCCTGTTGCAACAGTTCAATAAAGGCCAAGCCTACAGGCTGCTGTTTTGCTCCAAGTTATCCTGGTTGGTGTCTTTGTTTTGTCCAAGGGAGCCCTCGGAGTTTTCCTGCAACACTCAGCAGCTAAGCATCAGAAACATTCCGCTCTGCTGTAACAAAGGGAGGGAACACAGTCCATTGTTTCTCAGGCCTTTCTGATGCCTTCTGGCCTTGCTAAAGAACCACATTGCAACTTCCTTTCTGTCCGGGAACCAGGCCAGAACAAGAGATTGAAACATATCTGAACACTCTGAAACCCCTTTCCTGGGAAGAGTCCAATAGTCCCAAGACAGCTTTCTGTTCATGCTCAGAGGACTCCTGAGGGAGGAGAAAGGAGGAGGGAACTGGAAAGGGGTATATATGCTTGTGCACATGACTGTGAATTTCGTGCATGCTTTCTGTGACTTATCACACTTGCTCCTTCTACCAGTTCATGGATGGTAGAAATAAAAGCCTTTTCTCCAAAACTATTCCTTGAGTGTCTGTTGACTCCCACTTCCCTTTCCCGGGCGCAATATTTTTCCCACCCGAGGGCAAAGCCTCAGAAGGCTACACACTGTTCCTCTCCTTTAGGCGGTAGTTCAACAGAAGTCACTCCCACTCCAGATCCCTGCAGGCCTCAGGGGGCCACTGGAGCCCAGTGGGGGGGACTCTGGGGAACTGGCTGGACTGGGGTCCTCCAAGTGAGGGCCGCCCAGAAAGTGCTCCTGGGACCTCGAGGGGCCAGAAGGCGAGTCTCCAGCCTGGCCTTTCCCCTATTTCTGCAGGTGGTGCCCTTCTCCTAGCGCTGACTCTTGGGGTTGACTGATAGGAATTTTGAGGTCTTCGATATATAGTAATGTTCATAACCGCACGTACATAGATCAGCACAGGAAGACTGACCTGGAGCCATTTTGATTCCTAAACTGAGCAAATGTTTTCTCCGCAAGGTCAAAGTGGAAAAGCCTCCCCATTGTCTTTTCCTTCACAAATCCTGTCTTAAGGGAGTTTGAATAGGGTGTGAGCCTGTGACCTGGCCCAGGAACTAAGTATTTATCATTACAAAAGACTGGCCAGGCTACCCAGGAAATACAATCAAGTAACCTGCCAGACAGGAGAAAAACAACATTCAAATTTCTGTTCTAAGAGCGCCTTTTTTGTGATGTATGTATGATGTTTCTGGGGGTGGTCTTGATCTACAGGGTGGCAATTTCAAGTCTTTATAAGGCCTTGCACACCATTTTTCTGGGTCCTTCCTCTCTCCTGCAAGTGAGGGGAACACCCTGTTGCAACAGTTCAATAAAGGCCAAGCCTACAGGCTGCTGATTTGCTCCAAGTAATCCTGGTTGGTGTCTTTGTTTTTGTCCAAGGGAGCCCTCGGATTTGTCCATTAACAAAGTGAAGCTGGGGAGGAGGCCCAGGAGGCTGTCCCAGGAGCTCCTCCTTCCACAACAACCCTGCCAGGCTGGCCTCTTGCATGTCGCCCCCTTTCCAGCAGGCGAAGCTGCAGGGACCACTCACTTCCTGGCCCTCCAAAAATGGAGGAGGCTTCGGACCCTTGATGAACCTGAGAGGAGCCTTGAGGGGGGCAGAGAGGGGCTCTTGCCCCTTCCCAGACTTTTCCTCCAACCATTTATTACTACTGTTTATCAAACCTGGCCACCTTCACCTCTCCTGCAGCCCTGGAAGGAAAAAAGAGACACACGGCATGCATTTCTTTTCAACACGGGTTTATTCTCTAGGTTGGCTCTGCCCCACGAGGCTTACAGTCTACAGCAGAATCTACACAGAATGGGGAGGGGGGGCGAGTTTTGGGCTCTGGGTGGAGGGAAGGGGGGCAGGTCCTAGTCCGTATCGAGAGAGAGGGCCGAGCTGCTCTGCCTGGCCATCTCTGCAGGGACGTTGCACCCAGGTCTCTAGAGGGGATAAACTTGGGTCTGGACTGTACCACTTCAGGTCCCCCGGAGGGGGAGGTAAAGGGACACCTGATGACCCACATTCTGTAAGTGGAGGATCCCTGATTTATTTATTTGGGGGGTGGGGAGGGATATGCCAATCTTGCTCAAGTCAGTCTCCCCTACTCCAAAAAGGTTCTCTCCCACAATCCCAAAGACAACACAGGCCCCCGTCAAGAGTCTCCCAGAGCATGTGCAGAGTCTGCGGCCCAGGACCTTAGGGTTGCTTTTGATGCAATTCCTGCCTTGCGGGGGATTGGACTAGATGACCCTCAGGGACCCCTCCCAATTCTACACTTCTATCATTTCACAGCACACAAGTGAGGAGGGGCAGGGACTGCCAGAAAGGGGAATTTTTGCTATGCACAGATCTGGCCCCCTCCTTAAAATCACAGCTGTGAATCTGCAGGATGCGAAGCCAAGCAGACCCCTGACCCCAAAAAGGAAGGGGAAGGGGGCTTCCAACAAGGGACCGGAGGGGCAAGACTGGGCAGCGAAAGAGGAGGGACCCAGGAGTCCGGGGGCCTACGATCCACTTCACCCTTTCAATGGGATCCGGAGACAGGCAGCAAACCAAGCCAGGAGCTGGGCTGCCCAAAGTCCGTTACTGCAGAAAGAAGAGAAATCCGTGAGATTTTGACCCAATTTGGAGAGGAAACATTAGCTGGCTGGGGGTTGCAATTGCAGGAATTGCTCCACAAGAACCCTGCGAAGTAGGCAGACTGGATCCTGCCTCCCGGGCCCCCCTGCGAGCTTCATCATGGCCAGGGACTGGGGATTCAAACCCAGATCTCTCTGCCAGGGCCTAGTCTGGCCCTCTCACCACTGCACCGCACTGCCTCTCAGTGAGTGGCATAGAGATATATTTTTAAAGAATAGAAAAATGAGGAATCGAGAGAACTTGGCAGTCTTGGGAGCATCTTGGACACTGACCTCGGATTTGGGCTTCTCCGATTTGGGTTTTTCTTCAGAAGCTGAAAAGGAGGAAAATGAAGCAGGGAAAGGTGAATGACCAGAAAATTCAGGGAAATGGGACAGGAATACTTGAAAGCATGCAGAAAGCTAAAACGGAAATCAACATTTCTGAGCCGCTGGGCAGGGATGTTTTTAGCAGGCAGCCAAAGAGAATCTGGCCAAGGCACCTGGTTGGTTTCAAGAGGCAGGGAGTTCCAAAGGATCTTGGAGCCAGGAGGGACCCCGAGGGTCATCTAGTCCAACCCCCCGCAAGGCAGGAATCTTGAACCCACAACCCTGAAATCAAGAGTCTCAGGCTCTCCCAGCTGAGCTTCTTGTACTGGCAACTGTGGAAAAGGGGAGTCAATTGGCCAGCGCCAGTTCCGCCAATCAAAGTCGTCAGGTGGGGGGAGGGGAAGGTTTCTCAACTGCTTTTACTGTCAATATTTGCATGGTCTTAATAGATTCTGAATTGTCTCCGCCAGGGTAATAGGGTGGGATATAAATAAATATAATATTTCTATTTTTCATTATAATAATTAGACTTGAGGTAGGCTGGGTTATTTGTTTTGGTTCTCATTTTTATTATGTACTTTGTGTTTTCGTCATGCATTTTTATGCCAAAAACTGCCTGGAGATCCAGAAAAGGAGGGTGCTGTGCATGTTTATAGAATCCTAGAATTGTAGAATCGGAAGGGACCCAGAGGGTCATCTAGCCCAACCCCTGCAAGGCAGGAATCTCAGCCAAAGTATCCCCTAAAAATATTGACCAAATGACAAAATAGGACCATATCGATAACAAAAATAACAGTACAGAAGGGGTGGGTGGGAACAACCTTACCCCATCGGAAGAAGGACCGCAAGACCCCCAGCAGCACAATGGCGACCAGGAACAAGCCGATGGCATCCTCCAGGGAGGGGCCCAGGGACCCTGGGTGGGGGGAGAAGGGGCAGAGGCAGAAGGGGGGCGTCAGCGAGGGAGAAGAGACCCCCACCCTGCCTTGGCCACCCATTGCAGGTCCCCAAGCTGCACCTTCGCCCCACCCCGCATATCCTCCACCCCATGCCCGACTTGATCAGTGCCAATTCACAGAATCCTAGTTGGGAGGGCACCCCAGCGGTCATCTAGCCCAACCCCCTTCAAGGGAGGAATCCCAGCTAAATCACGCAGGACGGACGACCCCCCCAACCTCCGCCAGTCAGGAATCACACCCACAGCCGGTCTTCTGGGCCTTGCTACCCAGCCCCCAGGGGACCCCCAAGTGCAGACCCCCAAGTGCAGACCCCCACCTGCCACATGGAGCATGACCGCCTTCTTGACCCCCGCCTCGCCCAGCCCGGCGTGGCCCACGTGGCAGACGTAGGAGACCCCGTGGTCCTCGGTCGGGACGGGCAGCAGGCGGGCGAAGCTGGTGAAGCTGAAGGTGCCGTCGGGACCCTGGCGGTGCCCCGAGTCCCCGATGTCCAGGAAGGCGTCCTGGGGGGCGCCGGACCCCCTCCGCTTCCAGCTGACCGAGGCACCCAGAGGGAAGAAGCCGGAGACCTCGCAGGCCAGCTGGGGCCGGGCGCCGGGGGGCACCGAGAGCGTCGTGGGGCGCAGCGTCACCTGGGGGGGCTCTGCAGGGCAAGAGGGCGAGAGGGAGTGAGCAGAGGGCCCCCTGCTGACAACCAGGAGCGCTGCAGGCGAGGGGGGCTCTTGGATTCGAATCCTGAGGAAGTCAGGGTCCCCGTTGGCTTGATCAAGTGGCCAGACGCTTCTTAAGGAGCCTCCCAGTCCAGGGGCAGTCTCTCTGGATCGCTTGGTTCTTAGAAGCCTAGAATTGCAGAAGTGGAAAGGACCTGCAAGGGTCATCTAGACCAACCCCTGCCAGGCAGGGATCTCAGGGCAATTTGGCCACTGCGAGGTTTAAGCACTCTCCCTATGTTCTTTTGGAGCCTCCAGGCCCAGGAGCAGTCTATCTGGATCCCTAGGTCCTGGCCGGCATTTGGACTGTGAGAATACAAGATGCTGGCTCCATGGGGGTCCCTTTGGGCAGTGGACCCCCCTTTCCCCTTCCCTCCGCCCTCCCTGCGAGGGAGACCCCCCACTGGTCGCTCACTCACCCACCACCTTGAACTCGAGCGCCTGCTGGGCGTGCAGGTGGGGCAGGTAGACGGTGCAGATGTAGGTGCCCTCATGGCGGACGGCCACGCTCCGCAGCCGCAGGGAGGCGCCGCCGGCCTCAGCATCCAGCAGCAGCTCGGCCCCCTCCTCGGCCACCGACACCCCCCGCGTGGCTCCGTCGAAGGCCAGCACCACCTTCCCGGCCCCCCGGAACTGATGGCGCCACTCCACCGAGAAGGCCGAGGCCGGCGCCGAGAAGCCACAGTGCAGGACTGCCGGGCGCCCGAGGCGGGACTCCAGGCGCGGCGTCCGCGTGAAGACCGACAGCACCACTGCGCAAGGAGGGAGGAGGGAGGAGGGCGAGGTGAGCAGGAGAGATCCCCAGCGGTCATCTAGACCAACCCCCGTGCAAGGGAGGAATCCCAGAAGGGAAGAACCCAAACCCAGCCTGCCGAAACAACAAACCCAGGGCCGTGTTTAGCAGATGCGGCACCAGGCTGCAAATGTCTGCCCAGCACCCCCAAATTACCACTGATAGTGGTACTGCCAGCCATTGTGAGGGGCGCAACTCTCCCCCATGCCAATGCAGGAGAGCGATCCCCCGAAAGGCCAGCGCCCTGGCGCGACGCATCACTAAGCCCTATGGGAAAGACGGCTCTGAACAAACCCACAACCTATTTGATCTATTCATTTAATTTCGTGGTTCTCAAATTTGGGGGGGACCCCCATAAACGCTCTCCCTTTCAGCCAGTGCCCTAAAAGAGGCATGGTTTGGAACAACTGTTTGCACGACCCAGGAAGATGAAAGCAAGATTTGAAACAGCAACAATTAGTTGCCAAATGACTCTAAATCCACTTCAAACTACTCCAAGTAGTTCAACCCAGCAGATGCATTTGATCCAGGGATTTCCGCTTTCCAACTGGCCCACGGTGCCCCCCACCCCCCATGAGGGTGTAACCAATGACTTTGGACGCTCCTAATTTAAATAACTGCTTTTCTTCCCCGCCTTCTCCTCCCAGGGGCTCAAGGCGGCCTCCCTCCCCTTCCCCTGCCATTCCCCCGCGCTGACCCTGCCAGGTAGGCCTGCCTGAGAAGCAGGTCCCTCTCTCCCAGGCTGCCGGCGCAGGGCTCTAGCCGCTAGGCTGCACTGCTCCCCTTCCGCTCTCCAGGTGGTACCTGCGGTGGTGGTGACGCTGCTGACCCCATCCTGCTGCTTCCAAGGCGGGGCCTCCTCAGTGTGCAGGACACTGCTGACCCCGAACCCGGCGTCGGGGGCCTGGATGCTGGCGATGAGCCACTTGCCCCTCTCCAGGGCGCGGGGGCAGCCCCCTCCGCCCGCCAGCCCCTCCGCCCAGGCGACGTGGGACTCTTGCGGCGCGTAAGCGTTGATCTCGCAGGAGGATTCAGCCTCGCTGGCATCCGGACTCAGCCAGGGCGGGGGGGTGGCCGAGGCCTGACCGCCCCACAGGGCCCCAGAGGGGTCTGCCGGGGGGACAAAGCGGGGGGAGGTGAACCAGTGTCTGGGGGGGGGAATGATGAGCCTTGTCTCTCCACTGCCGGACCCCCCCAACCTACATAGCAGGGGGTTGGAGTGGATGACCTTTGGGGTTCCCAACTCCACCGTTCTGTGTCAGCCAGTTCAGCGAAAACAAGATGCTCTTTAAGGAGGATTTGTTTTGTCTATTTAATGGGATTTAAATGCCAGTTAATAAACCAAAACAACCAGTTACAGATAGGTAGCCGTGTTGGTCTGCCATAGTCAAAACAAAAAAAATTCCTTCCAGTAGCACCTTAACCCACAATAATACTACAACCAGACCTAACACGGACACTGGCACCAGAGCCTGCAATAAACCCAGATGCCAACTTTGCTGCCACATACACCCGGACAACACCATTACTGGCCCCAACAACATCACACATACCATCTCGGGACTATTTAATTGCTCATCGTCTAACATTGTGTCTGCCATCAAATGCCAACAGTGTCCTTCAGCTCTCTATATTGGACAAACAGGCCAGACCTTACGCCAAAGAATAAATGGACATAAATCGGACATCAGGAATCACAAGACAGAGAAACCAGTAGGAGAACACTTCAATCTCCCAGGACATTCTATACAAGATCTCAAAGTAGCTGTTTTACTACAAAGGAATTTCAGAAATAGACTGGAAAGAGAAGCTGCTGAATTACAACTTATTACCAAACTTAAAACCATTGAGAAACCTGGTCTGAACAAAGACCTTGGATTCTTATCTCATTATACATGACAAAGCCATTTTTCACCTTTTCACCCCTTGCTTTTTCCTGTAAGACCTATTGCAGTCGTTAAGAGTCGTCAACAGGCTCATCACAGCTATCTGCCAATCACCCATTCCTACCACCCTTCTGAGTAATACCCCTCCCCACCTTCTCACTATATAGAAGGGTCTGGAAACTTCTGTTTCAGTGTATCTGAAGAAGTGTGCATGCACACGAAAGCTCATACCAAAACAACCAAGCAGCTTTGTACCTCTGAAAAGTGAAAATGTTGAGGTGGGAAACCAATTTGAAGTAGATCCAGAATAAGCATAAGTAGATTAAATTAATCCACAACAATAGGACTCCTGAGTTATTGAGATGATTTCTTTTGTCCATTTACTGTATTTATTTTTCTCAATTGGAACTATAAAATGGTGATTTTCTTGAGCCAAAATGAGAGCAACCCTGAACAATTTTTAGCAAAAAAGCACTGTACTATATACCAGACAAGCATGTATGGAACTGTAGTTGTTTGCATATATAGTGACATATTGTAATATACCTTCTCCCCTTTTTATTTCTTTGTTCTCTATTCACTTTTTATTTCCCTTTTTATTATTCAAATATTCTCAATTTAAATTGTGGGGGGAGGTGTGGTTGAACCCGGAGCCAGGCCTGTCAGCCCTCATCATAATTTCGCTTTATTCCTATCCGTGGGTCTCTCCTCCGAGTCAAAGTCCGCTGGGGGCTCCCCTGGGCCTCTGGGGGCTCTGGCACTCAGCACAGTTATTTCAAATGATTTTAAGCCCTAAGAGTTTAAAATGGATAACATGGATAATAGATATAGAAATAAGGAAGCTGCCCAAGGCCAACCATGTTTGGGCCTGTGACGGACAGCAGAGCCAGGCCAGTCAGCGAATTTCGTCCTTCTGAAATCGCCGCCTGGGGGGGCTGGAGCCTCGCTCTGATTGGCTGCCAAGCCACCGGGAGGCGGAGCCTGCCCTTTTGGCGGGAAAAGGCAAGGCGGCTTTTCTGAGGGGGGAGCTTGGAGGGGAAGGTGGGGAGGAGAGGAAGAGGAGTCAGGCGGGAGTTTAAGGGGAGAAGCTGGGGGGGGAGGGAAGGGAGACCCCCAAGAAGAAGAAGAAGAAGAAGAAGAGTTTGGATTTGATATCCCGCCTTTCACTCCCTTTAAGGAGTCTCAAAGCGGCTAACATCCTCCTTTTACCTTCCTCCCCCACAACAAACACTCTGTGAGGTGAGTGGGGCTGAGAGACTTCAAGAAGTGTGACTGGCCCAAGGTCACCCAGCAGCTGCAGGTGGAGGAGCGGAGACGCGAACCCGGTTCCCCAGATTACGAGACTACCGCTCTTAACCACTACACCACACTGGCTGAGGGGTAGGGCTGAGAAGGAGGGCTGAGGGGACCCCCTGGGTGTGGGGGGACGGACTGAGGGGGGGGGAGCGGAGGGAGACCCCCAAAAAGGAGGGCTGAGGGGACCCCCTGGGTGTGGGGGGCAGACTGAGGGGGGAGCGGAGGGAGACCCCCAAGAAGGAGGGCTGAGGGGGCCCCCTGGGTGTGGGGGGCGGACTGAGGGGGGGAGCGGAGGGAGACCCCCAAGAAGGAGGGCTGAGGGGGCCCCCTGGGTGTGGGGGGCGGACTGAGGGGGGGAGCGGAGGGAGACCCCCAAGAAGGAGGGCTGAGGGGCCCCCCTGGGTGTGGGGGGGCGGACTGAGGGGGGAGCGGAGGGAGACCCCCAAGAAGGAGGGCTGAGGGGACCCCCTGGGTGTGGGGGGCGGACTGAGGGGGGGAGGGAAGGGAGACCCCCAAGAAGGAGGGCTGAGGGGACCCCCTGGGTGTGGGGGGCGGACTGAGGGGGGGGAGCGGAGGGAGACCCCCAAGAAGGAGGGCTGAGGGGGCCCCCTGGGTGTGGGGGGCAGACTGAGGGGGGGAGCGGAGGGAGACCCCCAAGAAGGAGGGCTGAGGGGAACCCCTGGGTGTGGGGGGCGGACTGAGAGGGGGGAGCGGGGGAGACCCCCAGGAAGGAGGGCTGAGGGGGCCCCCTGGGTGTGGGGGGTGGACTGAGAGAGGGGAGGGGAGACCCCCAAGAAGGAGGGCTGAGGGGACCCCCTGGGTGTGGGGGGCGGACTGAGGGGGGGGAGGGAAGGGAGACCCCCAAGGAGGAGGGCTGAGGGGGCCCCCTGGGTGTGGGGGGCGGACTGAGAGGGAAAGGGCCCCTCGCTCAGGAACCCCCCAAGTCTGAATGGGACACGACTCAGTCCAGGAAGGAGAGGGAGGAAGGAGAGGGAGGAAGGGGCAGAAATGGAGTCCAGCATTTGACCACCATGTCTAGAAAGCGGAACATCGGCCTGAGAAGAGAAGCTGCACCTGGACTTCTGCCTTTAATGCCCTGACAGCCTCCAAGTTGAGGCAAGAAGTTGACTTCTGCCTGGAAGAACCCGTCTCTGGACCCCCCCTTTTCCCCAGTAAATAGAACTTTTCTTCTTGTTACAGATAGGTAGCCGTGTTGGTCTGCCATAGTCAAAACAAAATAAAAAAATTCTTTCCAGTAGCACCTTAAAGACCAACTAAGTTAGTTCTTGGTATGAGCTTTCGTGTGCATGCACACTTCTTCAGATACACTGAAACAGAAGTTTCCAGACCCTTCTATATAATGAGAAGGTGGGGAGGGGTATTGCTCAGAAGGGTGGTGGGAATGGGTGATTGGCAGATAGCTGTGATGAGCCTGTTGACGACTCTTAACGACTGCAATAGGTCTTACAGGAAAAAGCAAGGGGTGAGAAGGTGAAAAATGGCTTTGTCATGTATAATGAGATAAGAATCCAAAGTCTTTGTTCAGACCAGGTCTCTCCATGGTTTTAAGTTTGGTAATAAGTTGCAATTCAGCAGCTTCTCTTTCCAGTCTATTTTTGAAATTCCTTTGTAATAGAACAGCTACTTTGAGATCTTGTATAGAATGTCCTGGGAGATTGAAGTGTTCTCCTACTGGTTTCTCTGTCTTGTGGTTCCTGATGTCGGATTTATGTCCGTTTATTCTTTGGCGTAAGGTCTGGCCTGTTTGTCCAATATAGAGAGCTGAAGGACACTGTTGGCATTTTATGGCATACACAATGTTAGACGATGAGCAATTAAATAGTCCCGAGATGGTATGTGTGATGTTGTTGGGGCCAGTAATGGTGTTGTCCGGGTGTATGTGGCAGCAAAGTTGGCATCTGGGTTTATTGCAGGCTCTGGTGCCAGTGTCCGTGTTAGGTCTGGTTGTAGTATTATTGTGGGTTAGGAGTTGTTTAAGACTGGGTGGCTGTCTGTAGGCAATGAAAGGTCTTCCTCCCAGAGCTTGAGAAAGAGAACTGTCATTGTCCAGGAGAGGTTGTAGATCTCTTTTTTTATATATATAAATATTTATTGAGATTTT
This sequence comes from Podarcis erhardii, assembly GCF_964252035.2. Taxonomy (NCBI): domain Eukaryota; kingdom Metazoa; phylum Chordata; class Lepidosauria; order Squamata; family Lacertidae; genus Podarcis; species Podarcis erhardii. The sequence goes on along the minus strand of NC_138498.1, from coordinate 127,388,090 downwards.
TTGAATACAATGCATAAATAATAAACAACATTACTTATATCATGACATAGTTTCATCACTTCTTTGGACTCCCTCACGTCTCCCGCTCCCACTTACATCGTTATAAAATTTTTCAAGCAAATTATCATCTTGTTTACAACCTTATATCCGCTCATTTAAATAGAATCTGACAGTTCTCCAGAAAATTCATATTTTCGTTAGTCTCACTTATCATCAAGTTCAAATCTAATTCCGTGGTAGGCAGTTATTTATGATCAAGCATCCTTCTTAACATTCAACCAGATTACAATGTTTTTGTAAGTAAATCTTAAATTTCTTCCAGTCTTCTTCAACCCTCTCTTCCCTCAGGTCTCGGATTCTGCCGGTCATCTCAGCCAATTCCATATAGTCCATCAGCTGCATCTGCCACTCTTCCAGTGTGGGTAGATCTTGAGTTTTCCAGTTTTTTGCAATGAGAATCCTTGCTGCCGTTGTTGCATACATAAAAAATGTTCGGTCCTTCTTTAACACCTTCTGGCTGACAATACCCAGAAGGAAGGCCTCTGGTTTCTTAGTAAAGGTATACTTAAATACCTTTTTCAACTCATTATATATCATTTCCCAGAAGGCCTTCACTTTAGGGCAGGTCCACCAGAGGTGAAAGAATGTTCCTTCATTTTCTTTACATTTCCAACATTTATTATCAGACGAATGGTATATTTTGGCAAGTTTAACTGGGGTCATGTACCATCTATATATCATTTTCATTACATTTTCCTTCAAGGCATTACATGCAGTGAAGTTCAGCCCAGTGGTCCACAACCTTTCCCAGTCCTTAACCTTGTCATGAGAGGTTGTAGATCTCTGATGATGCGTTGTACTGTTTTAACTTGGGAGCTGTATGTGATGACTAGAGGTGTTCTGTTATTTTCTTTTTTGGGTCTGTCTTGCAGCAAGTTCTCTCTGGGTATCAGTCTGGCTCTCTTGATCTGTTGTCTAACTTCATCTGCTGGGTATTTTAGTTCTAAAAAGGTTTGCTGTAGATCTCTTAGGTGAGAGTCTCTGTCTGTAGAATTGGAACAGATGCGGCTGTAACGTAGTGCCTGGCTATATACAATGGACTGTTTGGTATGTTTGGGATGGTAGCTAGAAGCATGTAGATATGTTTGTCGGTCAGTTGGTTTATGGTATAAGGTGGTGTCTATGCGCCCATCCTGTATTTTTATAGTAGTGTCCAAAAAATGTATTTCTTGCATAGATTGATTCATTGTTAGGTTGATGGTGGGGTGAAAATCATTGAATTTCTGGTGGAAGGTGTCCAGGGTCTGTTGACCACGTGTCCAGATGATAAAAATATCATCAATGTATCGCAGGTACAAGAGAGGTTTGAGTGGGTAGGAGTTTAGGAAACGTTGTTCTAAATCTGCCATGAAGATGTTTGCATACTGTGGGGCCATGCGGGTGCCCATTGCTGTGCCGCTGATCTGAAGGAACAGGTTATCACCGAATTTGAAGTTGTTGTGGGTAAGGACAAATTGGCAGAGTTTGGTAGCAAAGTCCGCTGTGGTTTTATCTGAAATGGTGTTCCTTATAGCTTGTAAACCATCGTTGTGTGGGATGTTGGTATACAGAGATTCCACATCCATAGTAGCTAGTATAGTATTGTTGGGAAGATTATTTAAAGATTGTATTTTCCTCAGAAAGTCTGTGGTGTCACGTACATAGCTGGGAGCACTGATGGCATATGGTTTCAGAACAGAGTCCATATAACCGGAGACACCCACTGTAATAGTGCCAATACCTGAAATGATGGGGCGTCCTGGATTTCCTGGTTTGTGTATTTTAGGTAGAAGATAGAAAGTTCCTGGTCGAGGTTCTGTTGGTGTGTTTGTGAGGATCTGTTCTTGGATGTGTGGGGGTAGCTCCTTAACAATCTTGTTCAGTTCTTCTTGGTTCCGCTTCTGCCCTGGACTCTAAATCCCCAAGTTTTCCCTCACACAAGAGAGGCTGTGGTCAATGGCAAAAATTCACTGAATTGGCGTAATGTGAGGTGGATCCGCTATATTTAATTGGGCGTTAATTGGGTGTCGTTAGCAGGGACATAATGCCTCTTTATTAATTGGAGGCTTGAGGGGGGATCCGCTACAGGGCTGTTCTAAAATGATCCTAAAGAGTTGTGGAGTTGGAATGCGTTTCTACCAAATAGAGTAGATTAAGAATCTACATCTATGTTTTGGGATAATAATATCACCTAGACATTAGATAAGTATATATGGAATTGGAATTGTTAACTCTTATAATGATATAGTGTATTATTATTATTATTATTATTATTATTATTTAGTGTTGTTCAATCACACTGATGTTTTAAAAATAAAAAATGTTTAAAAATAAAAAAGTAAACACCTGTAGGTTGGACCCCGAGGGACATCTAGTCTCGCCCCCTGCAATGCAGGAATCTTAGCTCAAGAATCCCTGACATTTGGCCTTCCAGCCTCTGTTTGGAAAACCTCCAAGGAAAGCAACTCTGACCCTGGAGGTTTAAGAACGGAGATTGGGGAAGGAGTGTTTGCCGACACTGAAGATCCAGAGAATCATTTAAGTTTCCCAGCCTCAGTTGTGGCGCCTGTGAAATGGGTCTCTGAGTGAGGCTGAATTCAGAGGTGCTTCAAGTCCCTCCAGGTGAATGAGAAGCAGAGATGGGGGCCAGGGGACAGGTGGGGGTGTCCTATGGGGGGGGGGTCTCCATACCCAGGACCTGGAAGGCCAGGCCGGCCTCCACCTCCGGGGGCAACTCGGACTCCAGGGCAGCTTCTTCCAGGCGTCTCCCCGGTGGGGGCAGGAACAAGATGGCGGGGCGCGGCTTGGGGGCGCTGGACATGCCTGAGCCTCCGCCCCCCGCCTCCTCCAGGAACCAGCAGCCCCGCTTGGCCAGCGGAGGCGGGGATCTGCCGAAGGACGCTCCTGCCAGGAGAGGAAGAAGAAGAAGAGGAAGAAGGGGGTGGACCAGATGCCCCCGGGGGGCCCCCAAGCAGCCCAAGGGGACCCCTCCCCCCTAGCCCAGCCTCCAAGCCCAGTCCGGGTAGACTGCCTCTGGGCCTGGAGGCTCCACCGGAAGAGCCCTGCTGGATCCGGAGCAGGGCAAGGGAGACTGGCTCTGTCCAGGGAGGCTCCGCTGGGACGCAGCGGGGAAGAAGAGGAAGCAGCGGGGCAGCAAGGGGGCCGGATTGGGGACTCTGCCAGGGAACGGAAAGCGAAAGCGAAAGCGGGACTATCCCGGGCCAAATCCCGCCCCCGCCCCCGCCCCGCTCTGCGACAGGCAGAAATCCCACCGGAGAAGTTTCCCCCGCTGAGTTTCTGCCTTGCAAGGGGAGGATGGATGCCTCCTCCTCCTCCTCCGCCCCCCCACCCCCTCGGAGGGAACCCAGGCGTCCGGCCCCGAGCTCTAACCCTAACCCGCGCCCTGCGAGGGGGGGACCCAGGCGTCCGGCCTCGACCTACCCAGCAGCAGCAGCAGCAGCAGCAGCGGGAGCCCCTTGGCGCGGAGCGGAGCGGGTGGGGCAGCCATGAGGCTCCGCAGGGGGAGAGCAAGGAGAGGCGGCGGGCGGCGATGGCGGAGACTCCGTCCGCGCTTCCCCTTTCGATTTCGGAGCCCCGGAAGGAGGGCGGGGCAGGAGGGAGGGGGGACCCCTCTCCCAGCCCCCCCCCAGGCACCCTCAGGGGTCTCCCGCGGGAGATGCGGATTCTGGCCTGGCCGGAGGAGGGGCGAGATGCCTCGAAAGAAGGGGAAAGAGCAGGAAACCAGCTGCCCCCCCCCAGCCCCCCAGAGTTGGGGAAGGAGGCGGGAGGCAGAGCGGCGAGCTGGGGGCGCCCCATCGGAGATGGTCCCTCTGGAAGGTCCCTTGGTCAGGTGGGACCGAGTTCTCTTTCATGGAAGAGATTCACAGAAGGGGTCCCGAGGGTCATCCAGCCCAACCCCCTCGAACCCACGACCCGGAGATCGAGAGTCTCCTGCATTACCAACGGAGTCATTTCCTCCAAAGGGACTGGCGTCTCTCTCAGGGACCCTCCTAATATTGCAACAGACTTTCAGTCGGCTACTGAGCAGGTGAAATATAATAATAATAATAATAATAATAATAATAATAATAATAATAATAATACTACATTATTTATACCCCGCCCGCACATCTGGGGGCAGGGCACGAGGCTGCTCTCTTGATGGCCTCTGAGCCCAGAATCACAGGGAACTCTGCACATGCCCTGGACCATCCGGGTTCTGGGAGGGAGGGAGAGCGGCCTGCTGGCTGCGCTCAGCTTGCAAAGGGTTAAATCGAACAGAGCTGGAGACCAGCTTATAAAACACACTTTGGGTGACAGTCTCAGAAGAAATACAAAGCATTAAAACAATGTACAACAAGAAACTCCTGCAGGGAGTTGACCCAACCACTTCTTAACACTGTTTATGAAACTTGGGCCCCTCAGGGCTCTGGCAAAATGATCTCCCTTGGTTGGGCCTGTGATGGACAGCAGAGCCAGGCCAGTCAGCGGACTTAGTCCCTCAGAAATTTCCTGGAGCCTCGCTCTGATTGGCTGCCAAGCCAGCGGGGGTGGAGCCAGCCCTTTTGGCGGGAAAATGCAAGGCGCCTTTTCTGAGGGATGGTCTGAGGGGGGAGAGGAAGAGGAGTCAGGCGGGAGTTGAAGGGGAGAAGCTGGGGGGAGGGAAGGGAGACCCCCAAGAAGGAGGGCTGAGGGGGCCCCCTGGGTGTGGGGGGCGGACTGAGGGGGGGAGCGGAGGGAGACCCCCAAGAAGGAGGGCTGAGGGGACCCCCTGGGTGTGGGGGGCAGACTGAGGGGGGGAGCGGAGGGAGACCCCCAAGAAGGAGGGCTGAGGGGACCCCCTGGGTGTGGGGGGCGGACTGAGGGGGGGGAGCGGAGGCAGACCCCCAAGAAGGAGGGCTGAGGGGGCCCCCTGGGTGTGGGGGGCGGACTGAGAGGGGGGAGGGAAGGGAGACCCCCAAGAAGGAGGGCTGAGGGGGCCCCCTGGGTGTGGGGGGCGGACTGAGAGGGGGGAACGGAGGGAGACCCCCAAGAAGGGGTCTTCCGGGATAGCGCGAACGGGTAATGGCGGATTCCCTCCGAGCCCCGGAGGGAATCGGCTCCGTCGAGGACGGGTCTTGCCGTGCCGGCGACACGGGGACCCTTAAAAACCGCAAGCGCGGAAGCTTGCGGACCTGGTAACTCGGTGGGCACCTCAAGCGCCCTCCTCGACCCGCGAAGAGCCTTTTTAAAGGCTGCGGAGTGGACTGGGGAGCGGCGTGGTGCTGAGAGTTCAGCGCTACCTCGACGGAGCGAAGCCGCGAGCCATGACCGTAGAGCGCCGTCTTTCTTCCTGAAATTGGGACTGAAAAAAGCAACCCGTGAGTAGAAGGAAATTTTGGCACTAAAAGTTTTTATTCCTGAATTCGAGTACAATCGGGGGACGTGTCAAAAAGGAAGTCCACACTCCCCCCCCCCACCAAAAGACTTAAAGTAAGGAGAGGAACACTAAGTCGGAAAAACTGTGGTGTTTAAAGAAAAAGCTTTCATAAATTGGATTAAAAAGTTAATTGTGCTGGAGTGAAGAGAGGGGAATTTCAGAGGTTTTTTTCTTTTGTTTTCTCTGGCTGACCCCCCCCCGAACCCGGGCAGCGCCCTGTGTGTGAACCTGAGAGAAAGAATAAGGAGTTTGACAGCTGTCAAAAGAGCTGTCAAACGGATAGTTAAAACCTGGAACTGTGCTACAAATGTATTTTTGGATTAAAAGTGTTACATTAAATTTACTGGAAACAAACTAATTTTGAACAACAAAGTAACGGACCGTTGGAAAAGAACCATGATGGAAATCCCCCTGGAGGGAACTAAAGACATTGCAATGGCGGCTGAAGGAAAATTACTGGCAGAGATAAAAAAAATGTTTTTTTTGGTGGGAGCTCTGCAAGAACAGAGCTCGGCTATGAGTGAACAATTGATGACCTTCAATCTTAAACTAAGCAACTCTGTTGATGGAATTAACCGGATGGAAAAAGAACCTGCAGCTGCAGAAGAAGAGATAACTTTAGAACTGGGGGAAAAAGAAGAAGGAGAAGAGGGAGTTCAGGAGGAAGAGAGTAATCAAAAGTCTGTAACTTTTGGGAACAAAAGAAATGAAGAAGACAACCAAAGGATTACAAATCTGCAAAGAAAGATGGAAGTCCCTGGAATAACTGGAATATCGAGCTATAAAAGAATGAACAAGTTTGATGGGGACTTATTTTTTAAGCTGCAACAGGGGAGATTTGTTGATCCTGGACAGAAACTGTTTCTGTTTGATTTGGAAGGAGGAAAATATGAGGAACTGGGGACAGAATTACTCCGAGAAGAGAAGACCAACAAAAAGGACTATAAACAAAATTGGTGGAAAGAGACTAATTGGGGCCTAAGGGCCTCCGATGTGAGAAATCCGGGTTAAAAATATGGGAAGGGGCAAAAACCGGGGTAGGGGAGGGAGGGGAGTGTAGGGTGGTAAGACTCTGGGATCTAGAACTGAAATATTATGATTTTTGGTTCAATATATGATTTTTGGTTTAATATAAAGACCGAGGAATTTGTGGGAGAGAAATTAGGCCGACCTTAGAGAAAGGATTCAATGTATATAATGGGATATGATAAGTAAAAATGGAAAAATGATAAATTTCAAGAAAGATATGAACAATATTTAAGAGAAATGAACAAATAACTTGCTGAGATACTTAATGAAATTGGAAGGTGGGTAGGGGGGTGTGGGGAAGTCACTGAAAGAAGGTAATGAATGTAAGACTATGAAATTACAGATGTTTTGTTTTGTGTTTGTTTTATATGTGTGTGTTTGTCTGAAAAAGCTGAAAACCCAATAAAAAAAAAATAAAAACAAACAAACAAACTTTGCAGATAGTGGATAAAATGGAGTGTTTCGGGAGGTGGCAAAGAGATATCTCTAAATTTGTCTGGCAGGGCAAAAAGCCCAGAATCAAGTTTAAGATATTAACTGACGCTAAAGAAAGAGGGGGCTTTGCCCTGCCAGACTTAAAGCTGTATTATGAATCAGCAGCTTTCTGCTGGTTGAAAGACTGGCTACTTCTCGAAAACACTGATGTTTTAGATTTGGAAGGATTTAATAACGCGTTTGGTTGGCATGCATATCTGTGGTATGACAAGGTTAAAATACATAAGGTTTTCAAGAATCATTTTGTCAGAAAATCAGTCTTTAATGTCTGGTCAAAATATAAGGACTTATTGGAAAACAAGACCCCAAGGTGGTTATCACCAATGGAGGCTAAGGCCCCGAAAAGACTCAATATGGAGGCCAAATGGCCGAAATATTGGGAAATAATAGAAAAAGATGGTGACAATTGGAGGTTGCAGAGTATGGAGAAACTAAAGGGGAAAGTGCGAGATTGGTTACACTATGCTCAGATTAAAGAAACTTTTAAGTCAGATAAAAAATTAGGATTCCAGGTGGAAAAATCAAAGTTAGAAACAGAATTGTTAGAACCTAATTCTAAGATACTTTCAAGAATGTATAACTTGCTGCTAAAATGGAATACACAGGATGAAACGGTCAAATCAGCCATGATAAAATGGGCACAGGACATAGGTTACAACATTATGTTTGCTGACTGGGAAAAGTTATGGACCACCGGTATGAAGTTTACGGCATGTAATGCCCTGAAAGAAAACATTATGAAAATGATATATAGGTGGTACATGACCCCAGTCAAGCTTGCAAAGATATACCATTTGCCTGATAATAAATGTTGGAAGTGTAAAGAAGCTGAAGGATCATTCTTTCACCTTTGGTGGACTTGCCCTAGAGTGAAGGCCTTCTGGGAAATGATATATAATGAGATGAAAAAGGTATTTAAGTATACCTTCCTTAAGAAACCAGAGGCCTTTCTCCTGGGCATTGTCGGCCAGAGTGTGCAAAAGAAGGATCGAACCTTTTTTATGTACGCCACAACAGCAGCAAGGATACTCATTGCTAAAAGCTGGAAAACTCAAGATTTGCCCACACTGGAAGATTGGCAGCTGCAACTGATGGACTATATGGAACTGGCTGAGATGACTGGCAGAATCCGAGACCTGGGAGAAGAACTGGTGGAGGAGGACTGGAAGAAATTTAAGGATTATTTACAAAAATATTGTAAATTGTATGAATGTTAAGAAAGATGTAAGATCTGTAATAATACGGCTCCAACAAATTAGTAATAAGGAATACAAATTTTAACGTAATTGAAAGAAAAGACAAATTTTGGATAAACAGTATTTTATAGTTAAGTTTCAATAAGAGAGTGGTTAAATTTCAAAATTTGAGATATTAATACTGGAAAATTTTATTATATAAATTAAACTAAGTTAATAATTTGCTGGCAAAATTTATGAGTTTAGAAAGCAGGAACAAGAGTCGTGAGGAAGTCCAAGGAGGTGTATGAAATGTGGATATCGGAAAATGTTATGCTACTATATGTCTTTATTGTTAAACAAAAATTTAATAAATATTATTTTTTTAAAAAAAACATTGTTCAATAATCTGGAGCTCCCATTTCCTCCTGAGACTCTGATTAGCATCTCTCTTCATTGCAGATGGTGATGACTTAGAAGGGAAGAACAAGGGAGAGCACAACAGAATCCACATAGCGGAGAAGTCATATAAATATTCAGAGTGTGGAGAGAAGATCCGTCAGAGCTCCCAGTCCACCTCCCATCAAAGAAAGAGCTTCGTTCGAAGGAATAGCCTCACTTCACACAAAAGAACACAGAGTAGGGAGAAATTGTATCAGTGCTTGGAGTGTGGAAAGAGCTTCAATCGGAAGGATAGTCTCACTTCCCATCAAAGAATTCATACAGGAGAAAAACCCTATCAGTGCTTGGAATGTGGAAAGAGCTTCAATCAAAAGAATAATTTCACTGTGCATCAAATAATTCATACAGGGGAGAAGCCCTATCAGTGCTTGCAGTGTGGAAAGAGCTTCCTTCGGAAGGATAGTCTCACTTCCCATCAAAGAATTCATACAGGGGAGAAACCCTATCAGTGCTTGGAATGTGGAAAGAGCTTTCGTCTGAGTGGTGAACTCACTTCCCATCACAGAATTCATACAGGGGAGAAACCCTATCAGTGCTTCGAATGTGGGAAGAGCTTTCGTCTGAGTGGTGAACTCACTTCCCATCATAGAATTCATACAGGCGAGAAACCCTATCAGTGCTTGGAATGTGGAAAGAGCTTCAATCGAAAGGGTCATCTCACTTCTCATCAAAGAATTCATACAGGGGAAAAACCCTATCAGTGCTTGGAATGTGGAAAGAGCTTCTGTCAAAGGGCGACGCTCACTTCCCATCAACAAATACATACAGGGGAGAAACCCTATCAGTGTTTAGAATGTGGAAAATGCTTCAGTCATAGCACCGGTCTCACTTCTCATCAACAAATTCATACAGGGGAGAAGCCCTATCATTGCTTGGAATGTGGAAAAGGCTTCAGTCATAGCGCCAATCTCACTTCCCATCAAAGAATTCATAAAGGGGAGAAACCCTATCAGTGCTTCGAATGTGGGAAGAGCTTTCGTGTGAGTAGTGAACTCACTTCCCACCAAAGAATTCATACAGGGGAGAAACCCTATCAGTGCTTGGAATGTGGAAAGAGCTTCAGTCAAAGCACCCATCTCACTTCCCATCAAAGAATTCATACAGGGGAGAAATAATAATAATAATAATAATAAATTTTATTTATATCCCGCCCTCCCCAGCCGAAGCCGGGCTCAGGGCGGCTAACAACACTAAAACAATACAACATTATAAAACATTATAAAAATGAGTTAAAAACAAAATTAATGGCAACCATAAGCTAAAGTCTTGAAAAGATTGCCAAAGGAGGGAGTCAGGCTGCGCCCTAACAAAAGGCCAGGTGGAACAGCTCTGTCTTGCAGGCCCTGCGGAAAGATGTCAAGTCCTGCAGGGCCCTTGTCTCTTGTGACAGAGCGTTCCACCAGGTTGGAGCCGCAGCCGAAAAAGCCCTGGCTCTGGTTGAGGCCAGCCTAACCTCTCTGTGGCTTGGGACCTTCAAGGTGTTTTTATTTGAAGACCGTAAGTTCCTCTGTGGGGCATACCAGGAGAGGCGGTCCCGTAGGTACGAGGGCCCTAGGCCGTATAGGGCTTTGAAGGTTAAAACCAGCACCTTAAACCTGATCCTGTACTCCACCGGGAGCCAGTGCAGCTTGTATAGCACCGGATGAATGTGATCTCTAAGCGAAGACCCCGTAAGGAGTCTCGCTGCGGCATTCTGCACCCGTTGGAGTTTCTGGGTCAGTCTCAAGGGCAGCCCCACGTAGAGCGAGTTACAATAATCCAGTCTGGAGGTGACCGTCGCGTGGATCACAGTGGCTAGGTCAGGGCGAGAGAGGTAAGGAGCCAACTGCTTAGCTTGGCGGAGATGAAAAAAAAAAGAAACCCTATCAGTGCTTGGAATGTGGAAAGAGCTTCAATCGAAAGGGTCATCTCACTACTCATCAAAGAATTCATACAGGGGAGAAACCCTATCAGTGCTTGGAATGTGGAAAGAGCTTCTGTCAAAGGGTGACACTCACTTCCCATCAACGAATACATACAGGGGAGAAACCCTATCAGTGCTTGGAATGTGGAAAGAGCTTTCGTCAGAGTGGTTATCTCAATTCCCATCAAAGAATCCATACAAGAGAGAATATGTCTTAGTGTTTGGAATGTGGGAAAAGATTCATTCATTGCCCACCAAATAATTTATACGGGGTTGAAAATTGGGTCCCTCTCAAAGAGGGCTGCAGACAACCGACAGATTACAACTGGGGAATATTTCACACAGGAAACCACATCAGCTTGCATGGACTTTTGTCGTATATGGATTTATAAAAGTGAAGGTGAATCTTTGATCTTAGGGCCCAGGGGGAGCAAGCTTGGATTGTAGAGGAACTGAACAAGTATTAACTGTGAAATCTATCGCACAGTGTGGTCTCTTATGGAAGGTTCTTCAGTTTGGGAAAATATCAGTTCATTAAAATACATTACATGTGTCTTAATTTTAACTAAACAAAGGAAAGCTGGAAGACAGCCCAGAGTCCTGGAAGGTAAGACAGTGGAATGAAATAGGGCCTTCTGAGGAGGGACTGCACCAAAAACAATTGAGGGACAACAACAAGAAGAGCACAATTTTCATCATGCATGTTTTTTTACATATAGATCTGTTAAATATGATGAAAGTTGCATGCCAGTGGCTGTCAAGATAAGATAAAGGATTAAGATCGGGATGATATTGGGAATAAATAAAAGAGAGAAAAGTAGGAACAAGAACCCCCCCCCCAAAAAAATAATCTCATCAGTCATTGACTTTTGTCTTTTTGGTTTCTCTGTTATTCTGTCTCTCACAGCTACAATAAACCTACCATTAATATTGTGGACTAGGCATTTCTTTGTCAGAGGGCAAAAAAACAAAACAAAACAAATTTAGCAGGGGATCAAATACTTTCCCCCCTCACTCTGTTTGTTTACACACACCCACACACACACACACACACACACCCTGGCTCTCGTTTGGAGGAGGAGTGAGAGACGGAGGCTCTTTACTTCTAGAATGGCATTTCCAGGACTTCCGGGTTAGCGCGAACGGCTAATGGCGGATTCCCCCCGAGCTCCGGAGGGAATCGGCTCTACTGAGGACGGGTCTTGCCGTGCCGGCGACACGGGGACCCTCAGAAACCGCAGGCGTGGAAGCCTGCGGACTTGGTGACTCGGTGGGCACCTTAAGCGCCCTCCCCGACCCACGAAGAGCCTTTTTAAAGGCTGCGGAGAGGGTACGGAGAGTGGCGTGGTGCTGAGAGTAGACCGCTACCTCAGTGGAGTGAAGCCGCAAGCCATGGCCGGAAAGCGCTGACTTTCTTCCCAAAATTCGGACTGGATAACAAAGGACCCGTGAGTAGTGGAATTTGGACTTTAAAAATTTTATCCTGTGAATTCGGCACGATCGGGGGATGTGTTAAAGGGAAGTCCGCACCCCCTCTACTTATAGACGATTCAAAGCAAGGAACGGAGAATTAAGGCGGAATGAATACTGTTTTGATGATTTAAAAGTTTTTCACAAATTTGATAGAAGAAGATTTTGTGCTGGAGAGAAAGGGAATTTTGGAACTTTGTGTGTAATCCCCCCCAAAAACCCGGGAGCGTCCTATTTGGGTGCCGGAGGAAGAAGTGAAAGGAGTTTGACAGCTGTCAAAGAAGCTGTCAAACGGGCGGACAAAGTAAAGAATTTTGTTATTTAACAACTTTTGGAATTAAAGCTGATACATTTGGACTGAGGCGATTGGAAACAAAGTATTGATAATAACAAAGTAACAGATTATTGGAAAAGGACTACTAAATAACTGAAAGCCCCCTAGGGGGAATTAGTGACATTACAATGGCTGCAGAGGGAAAATTACTGGCGGAGATAGAAAAAATGTTCTTTCTCATGGGAATCCTGCAGGAGCAGAGTATGGCTCTGAGTAAAGTCTTTATGACCTTGAATTCTGAAACAAACAACTCTGCTGAATGCACAAAGGAGACGCATGATAAAAACTCTGCAGCTGAGCAGGAAGAGATGCCTTTGGAATTGACAGAGAAGAAAGAAGGAGTTCAGACACTACAAGTGGAAAATATCAACCAGGAATCTGCATTGTTAGAGTATGAGCAAGAAGACCTTTGGATTATAAACCTGCGAAAGATGAGAAAGAAGAAGAGAGAAGTCCCTGGAGTACTTGGAATATTAAAACTAAAAAGAATAAAGCAACATGATTGGGACTTTCCTCTCGAGTATGGAAAACTAGAGGGTCTTTCGCAGCAAACACTCTTTAACATTCTGGATGAAAGAAAATATGATGTGACTCTGACTGAACTCCTTCGGGGTCTTAGGACCAACAAAGAGGATTACCAACATAATTGGCAGAGAAGGACTGACAGAGAATTAGACGCCTCGGACGTGAGGAATCCGGGCTAAGAACTATTTTTTGTTTGTTTTTTTGGACATTTGTCTGGGAAGGGACAGAAACCGGGGCGGGGGGGGGGAGAGAATAGAACTATAAAATGTTACGTTTTGTTTTACTTGGTCAATGTGACCTATAATTAATATAATAAAGGGAAAATTTGTGGAGGGGAAGTTAGATCGACCTTAAAAAAAAAGAAATTAATGATTATAAGAGAATTGGATAAGTTGAATATAGATTAACAAAAAGAATTTAATTTTTAAAAACAATATGAATATCTTTAAGAGGTTAGGTAAGAACTTGCTGAATTAATTTTGGAACTGGGATGTAAGAGGAGGGGGTGGGGGGAAGTCAATGAAAGTGGGTAAAGAAAATTAGGGTATGTAATTGTATTTGTGTGTTTGTGTGTTCTTGTCTTTGTGTGTGTGTTTGTTGTTATAAAATGTAAAAACCCAATAAAAATTATTTAAAAAAAAAAAAAATAGAATGGCATTTCCACGGCACCTCCTTTCCTCCCAGGAGCTCCTCCTTCCACAACCCTGCCAGGCTGGCCGCTTGCCTTTCACCCCCTTTCCAGCACTGCGTGGTTTAGTGTGGCAGCACCTGCCCTTTGGAACTCCCCGCCTCTTGCAATAAAGTGTGTGCCTTTGCTAGACTCTTTTCAGGCAGCGGCTAAAAGCATTCTTGTTTAGGCAAGCATAGCCAGATGCTTAGGACGCTGAAGTAATTTTAATGTCTTTTAATATTTTAGCTTTTCTGTGTTTTAAAGTAGGCTTGTTATTTTTTATTGATTTTACTGCTGTGGTGTTGTTGTTGTTTTTCTATTGGTAAACAACTTTGCAGGTTGTTTAAAATAAATTTTAAGAAATAAATAAACAATAAATAAAATAGCACAAGCCAAAACACAATGCATCCTGTAGATTTAAGTAACTGTCCACAGTGGCCTACTTGTGATCGGAGGCCCAGAATCCACAATCCTTTGTAAGAAAATATGAAATAAAGTCAAAACATTTTTGCAGGCAAAAAAATAGAGGTCAATATTGGGGAGGTGACAAAAACTTTTCCACACCAGGTACCCCCTGACCTTGTTATGCCACTACCCGGGGTGCAGGGAGGGGGCATGGGGGTCCCTGTTCAGATCATGCCTGATGGGGGGAGACCCCCAAGTCAGGCGGAGAGGGTCCTCCTTTGTCCTCTCTGCCAAGCCAGGGAGGGGCCAGTTTGCAGGTCTATCTATCTATCATCTACCTATCTACCTACCTATCTATCATCTACCTACCTACCTAGATATATATACACACCCCTGGCTCTCGTTTGGAGGAGGAGAGAGACGGAGGCACCTTACTGGCAGAATGGCATTTCCCTCGCCCCTCCTTTCCTCCCAGGAGCTCCTCCTTCCACAACAACCCTGCCAGGCTGGCCACTTGCATGTTGCCCCCTTCCCAGGCTACAGGAGGACTGCAGCTGTTCTTCCTTGGGATCCAGATGCTGCCTTCCTTTTTGGGGAGGGGCTTTGAGTCAAGAAAATAAACCCCCTTCAGATGGAGGGAAAAGTCACCTTTGTGAACAGAGGATGTAGACAGATGAGAAGGTTTGAGATATACAGACTCAGCCTACATATTTGTATCATTTATTATTCCTATGTTCCCTGTTTTATAAAGCTAATAAAAGTTATACAAAAAGAAGAGAAAAAGGCAACACACGGAGGCCCCATCTGAGTTCACACTGCACAGCAGGATCAGGTTCCTTTAAGGAGTCCAGTGCTGCGCGATGGATCAGTGAGTTGTCAGACATTGGCAGGGCATTCAGATCACAGAACTGGTTTTAGACATTTTGAGCTGCCAACACATCGCGGTGGCCGGGGAGTTGTGATCTATTCCTAGCTCAAATTGCCTGCAGAGGACAAAGGCGCAGGCAGGCAGGTGGGGGAGCCCAAAAAGGTGCTCCCCTTCTCCATCTCCATCCGCCTGCCTGCCTCCCCCCACCCCCAAGCTGAGGAAGCCCCAATTCCTCTCTGGCTCCATCCATCCACGTCCCCATCTCCCCTCCCCTGGGACTCACCAGATCTCTCGGAGGTCCCTGGGAGGGAGCGCTCAGAGGTTGTGGGGAGGGATGCAGGAGACAGCCTGACCAGGTCAACCGTCCATCTTCCCCCTTCCATCCTTGCTAGCTTTGTAGGATCCGTCTCTTTCATCCTTCCTGAGGAGTCGAGGAGCCAAAAGAAGCTGCAGGGTCCTGGGAGAGAGGAAGAAGCAAAGGGAGCCTCAGAGGCCCTGCAGGGATTCTCCTGCCCTAGATATTCTCCTGCCCCTGGAGAAGCACAAATGGGGCAGCCCATTCCCAACAGAAGCCCCATTTCTAAACCTCTCCAGTGGTTTCAATTTCCCCTGTTTGCTCCTCACCCCACTTCATAAGGCTGGCAGGGTCTGTCCAGTAGTGACCTCAAGGTAGAACCCCTTGAACTCAGTGGGGCCTATGGACAGAACTTGGTGCCAAAACCAGTCGCCTTCCTCTCCCTGAGCCTGAAAACTGCAACATCAGAGCATGGGCAGAAAACAGACGAGTAGCTATTACATGTAAGTGGCCCCATGCTTGGTGCTTTCTATGGAGTGTCCTGTTGACGTTTTTTGAGCTCTCTCATCGCAAGCCAGGCAGGTGTTGTGGCCATATTTGCCTCTTGCATGGGGACCAAATCTTTGGGGAAGCTTTTCATCTCCAATTGGTAGGAAAGAGGGTTCATTAACCTGCTGGTGGGAGGAGGTGGCTTTTCAGCCCATAAATTCAACTCACGCTGGAATATCTGGTGGGCTGGATCTACAGCACAAAGGGTCAGGTTCTACTTGCATGAGCCCTTGTGTTCCTTCTTCAAACTCATTAGGCAGGAACGTCAGAGGTCAAATCTGGAGAATATTTCATTCTGGGCGTCTTGTGGCAGAGCACAGAAGACATGCAATCAATTCTTTTCAGTTCTGTCAAGTAGGTCCTTCCCTAGATTTCTCAAGTGCAAGGACCCAGGGCTGTCTGAGTTAGGGGGTTCCTTGGGGTCCAGGTCAGCTGTCTAGTCAGGATTGTCACCTGCAGAGTATATGTCAACTAAAGCAGGAAAGTCTGCCTTGGATCGAGGACTTTTTGGAGGTGTTGCTGAATGTGGAAGCAGAGGAGCTGGTGATGCCACATTTTGGAATAATCTTGAGACTAATACACCACTCCTCCATAGATATTCTCTGTGCTTATACACTATATTCACAAACTTTACACTCCTCTTGTGAGAAGATACCTAAAGGATTAGGGTAGCTTGAGAGAAGTAGCTTATTTTGAGACAGCACCCATTTCCAATTCTTGTTTATCAAAACCCTCTTCCTAGTTGGTTTGGTTTTGGCTTCTGACAGGACAGCAGTGCATTTGATAATCTTCCATATTGTTTCATATTGATATAAGGATCTGGTGTGCAGATTCCAGTACAGTGGTACCTCGGGTTACATACGCTTCAGTTACATACGCTTCAGCTTACAGACTCTGCTAACCTAGAAATAGTACCTCAGGTTAAGAACTTTGCTTCAGAATGAGAACAGAAATCGTGCTCTGGTGGTGCGGCGGCAGCAGCGGGAGGCCCCATTAGCTAAAGTGGCGCTTCAGGTTAAGAACAGTTTCAGGTTAAGAACGGACATCTGAGAACGAATTAGTGTTCTGTCTGGACCCAGAGCATGAGCTACTCTTAAGTAAGTTAAAAAGTATTTTCAAGTCAACTTTTTATTATTGCACTATTTTTAAATTTTTTAACATTTTTGCTCTTCTTTGTACTTTTAGACCTCCTTCTGCCATGTGGACGAATCAAACCTCCCTTATTGATCTATTTTTAATGGTAGGGAAAGAGATATTCTTGTATTATCTGGTGCCACAGACTCTGCTTGATTTTATTCAGAAGGTTTTACAAGTACCTATCAGGATGGTAAGAATTTTATTACATTCAGCCAAAAAGGATTTTAAGTGTTCCATGTAATCTGTTAGTACTACAAGCCACCCAATGACTGATAGTCCCTCTTTGGTCCCAAAAGTTTGGGAGTTGCAGTCTTTTATACTTGCTTTAATTTTGAATTTTTCTTTCAGATTAGTTCCTCTACCTGTTTAGCCTGAATTTGGCCTAGAGTCGCTTGAGCTCCTGGTCTCCGTGCCAGAGATGACTTAGCAGTTGAGCTGCCTGGGCCCTGTTACGGAAGGGGGGGGGGCATGTCTTCTTCACCTTCTTCTTCGCTACAATATATCAATTTATTTCCAATTGTCAAAAGGGACTGAAATCTATAAAATTCATAGAAAATCAGCGTGCCAGTTTGCTCAATTACTCTAGGACTCCATCACATCTCCCCTGTCCAGCATAATCCCTCAAGCAAAGTGTCAAGACCCTAATCCTTTCAAATTGCTCTGATCAGCCTTTCCTCCAGACAATGTCAGGTGGCAGACTATGCATATTTGAGACCATTGTTTTTTCATCCCCAGGAAGTGTTTATCTGTGCATATCTCCAGCTCTGCATATTCCCCCCTCCCTCCTCCATATGTTAATCTGTGTAACCCCCCCACCTTCCTGAAGTGCTGATCTGTGTAACCCCTCCACCTTCCTGAAGTGCTGATCTGTGTAACCCCCCACCTTCCTGAAGTGCTGATCTGTGTAACCCCACCTTTCTGTGATGTATTCATGACGTGTTTTGCACTGTATTCTGGGACATGGAGGGAGTTTCAAAAACTCATGTCACCCCTTTCTCACTGTTCAATCTCGCCTTGAACCTGTTGCGCAATAAACTTGGATCTTCTGCAGTTTGCTCCTGTCTCCGGCTGAGCTCATTTTCCTCCGCAGGGACCCACGGACTTAGTCCGATGAGCTGGGTGGCAGAGTAGCCTCGCACCCAGATTTTTGCCGTAACAGTTGGCGCCCAACGTGGGGCATGCGGTTCTCCCGCGTTGCTGACCGGGGGCCCCGAAATCTTCAGCCGGCACCAGGCCATTTTGCCTGGGAAGATCCTTTGGACCCCCGGCCATCTTCCGGGCGGTAATCGAAAGCCCCAGGAGTTCAGCCGGGGAGCAAAGAGGGATCCAGCCGGCTTATCATCATAGAAGACACGTGAGTATAAGGAAAAGGAAAAATCCAGTGCACTGGTGGGAAAGGGGTGGAAATCTCCTGGCAACTGAATTCTCTGCCCTCCTCTCTATCGCTCCTTCTCGCCTGTCTCTTGGTCCAATTGGTGAGAGAGACCGTGGACTGCTGCTCAACCCGAAAGGGGGGTTCTGAGCTCTATCTCTTTCTCTAAAAACCCTCCAGCCAGCCGCACCAATTGGGAGTCCGAAAGTAAGACGGAGAGACCCGACTTGAAAGATAGCCGACTCTCCGCAACGGGTATCCCAGTTGAAAGCAAGGGGTTGGAGTTCTTTTTCCGAACTTCCCGAGCGTCCTTCCTAGGGGGCAGGAAGTGGTCTTGCTTTCTATCCAATCCCAGCCGCACTGGTCGGTGCCACGTAACACGTGTATCGTGCGTGAGCCCGCTTCCAAAAGCAAGGGGGATTTTCGGTTCGAAACTCTATCCAGGGATCACCCGATCTGGCACCGCACGGCGCGGGCGTTCAGTAGGGCCCCTTTTCCTGAGATTGACGATAGGTAGGAGGTTGCCAGGAGGGATAGCCCATGAGGAATTGGGCGGGATCGGCAGAGTGGAAAAGGACCCCAGGTTATTGACTAAGGAAATAGGAAGGAATACCGGATAGCTAGAGCTCTTTAAAAACCCTCTAAGGAAGTTGCCAAGCGACTAAAGACCCCTCTTTACTATAAATCCCGTATTAAGTATATCAATCTCCTAGATATACCAATCCTTACCACCCTTTCTCTTCCCTCTTTCTGTCTAGACACGCGTAAAACATAAAATGGGTACCCAGGCTTCCACACGCGAGCGGGCTCACTCTGGGAAGAAGGCTTCTAGAAAGCCATCTCAGTCTCAGAAGGACCCTGACTCTCCTCTCCAATTTGTCATCACGTATTGGAAGACGATTCCTGGCCACAAATTATTATCGAAGCAAAATTAGAGAACCTCTGTTCTGAAATCTGGCCTGCCAGCACCGCCTCCGCCAAGCCCGAATTGCGTTGGCCGGCTGGTTAACTGGTGGTGTTTGAAGAGGCAAGGAGGCTCTTAAAACCATGTGGGACCTTCCTACTAATTTCACTTAATGAAGCTAAAGGAAGCAGCCCAACTCCTTGCAATAACCAACTAAAGGACGAGAGTATATATGTTTACATGTTGTCTGTTATGTGTGTTGTGTGTTAATATGTGTGTTTACATGTTGTCTGTTATGTGTGTTGTCTGTTCCTTCTGTCTCTGACAGACTGCCTTTCTTAAGCGCGCATAGTTTAAACTGCAAGCTTGCTTCAAAATTTTAAATTTAAGGAAGCTATGCTGGACCTTATCAGTCCTAAATAAGACAAAATGAGAATGAAGGGTGCAAATGTTTACCCCACCTCTTGCTTTGCCGCAACTTTTCAGATCGTGAGTCTACAGTCTATTTTGGAATGTGAATGTTTCTAATGTGGATTAGATGTTTCTGCTGCAAAAGTGTAGGTGAGCACAACTGCTCTCTCAAGCTAAAATGCAGTGTATTTATTTCATGAAGCACATGCCTATGAAAGTATGGTCTTCCTTCTAAGAAAATATCTGAGTCCAGTTTTAACTTTGATTTGGTTGGACAGAAGAGTTATTGTAAGGCTCCTGATATCAGGCCTCTTTTCTTAGAAAATGCCCCCCCCCTTGTTTCATTCTGTCTCTTTCAGGTTTTTTTTTTTTCTTCTCTTCTTCTGTGCCAGGTAAATTTACTTCCGAGTAAGCTTCCTTTAAAGGAAACTGCAAAAGGGGGGGCATAGATTAGGCTTACTATTCCTCTGCAAATTCAGGAAAAATTGTCACTTTTGTATTCCCTTTAAATCAAATCTATGGCTGTTTTAACTATGCTTTATAAGAGATCCTCTCCCTATCTTAAGAAAATGTTCACTTCAATCTTTCTTTAAAGATCATTTGTCTAGGAACTTGCACTCTAAGGAACTTGCACGTCTAAGGAAGTAAACTCAAACTAATCTCAAGATCTGCTAAAGGGTTCTGTATAAAGTTGGGAATTTTTATTTTCCTCTTCCTTAGTACATGATAGGAGCACTGATTGTGCTCTCTTCCCCAGTAGTGCCTGTGTACATAAGTATGTGTGTGTAGTACAAATCTTGCTGTGAAATCTTGCTGTGAACCCTTTATTTTGGAGGGTTGGACTAGATGACCCCTGGGTCCCTTTCAACTCTCCCAATTTGTGGCTGTGTGGAAGGACATGTGTCCGCAAGCATTGCAGGGTAATTCTTAAATTCTGGTGTGGTGATGGAGTTGAAATTCAGCCTAGCTTTGCTCTTTAGTTTTAAAAAGGTGAGAGGTGAAGCTGTGATGTTTTGAAGCACAACTGGTAATATCAAGCATTTGAGTGATTACAGTGTTTATCATTTTGTCCACTATTTAAAATCAGACAAATACATATGGGCCTTGACCAATCCTGTAAATAAAGGGGCAGGAAAATTTTTGTCTGCAAATGGTAAGGCCAAAAAACTTAGAATGTTAAAAAAAAAATTTAAAAAATCCTATGAATTCTGACTCTCTGGCCATTTTTTCCCATATATAAGGGCGCGGCATTGTTCCACGAATGGCCAGAGGGATATTAGCCCTTTCCTGTACATAAAGGAAGCAGTCGCTTTGCTTGGGCTGAAATTGCTAGCTTTTGTTGGTGAATACTTCAATTGCTGAGTTTCTCTCTTTTGTTTTAAATCTAACCCTCTTTTAAAATCTACTTACCCTTCCCTTATTCAAATTCTAATTTTGCCAAAAGATGCAACATTTCAATAGTATAAAAGGTTTGCTGAGACATGAACTCCACACATGCACAGAGACTAGATCAGAAAAAAAAGGATAGGAAAAGAAATGAGAGAGAGAGAGAGGAAGGAGGGGGAACTGTGGGGGGGGGAGGTTTATGTAAAAACTTGGAACCATTGAGAGAAATCACCCTTAATGTGTCCCAAGTTTGAAATCTTAACATGCCAAATTCTTTTCACAGGTAAATATCAAAGAATTCCACCTCTCAATGGGATTTAAATCACAGACTTTGTTTGTGTGCATTTTAGGAACAGCATTTCCTGACAGGCTTCTCACGTGAAATAATTTTCCCTTTTAACAGGATATGTGAACCCCGATAACAAAGTGTTTGTCCCTTTTTTCTCCCACAACAACTTTCTTTCTGTTCTGTGAAATCCCTGCTGTATTAGTGACTTCCATCTCTTCGTGGCTTTGACACTTTTTAAGTTACAAATAATCTGTTTTCATTTATTTAATCTGTTTTTCCATGATGTCTATGAAGCTAATCGAAGCACAACCAAACATTGTTTGTGGAATGGTATTTGTTTACCTTTTGCCTGAGCATTTCTTATTAATTCTGTCATTTTGGCTAGTTCAAGGTACTTGCACAACTTTAAATTGCCATTCATTTTTTCTTGGTATTAAGTCATTTCCCAGTATTTTGCTATTAACATTCTAGCCGATATGGTCACATCAAGAAACACTCTTTTATTTTCATTGTTACTTCAGATTTCTTAAAATTCTGTGTCTTAGCATTTATTTATTTTGGTTCCTCATAGGTCATTGTGTGTGTGTGTGTGTGTGTGTGTGTGTGTGTTTTATTATTATTTTAACTGTGTCTTTTAAGTCCACCCTGCCCTTACAGGATATCACTTCTACAAGTGTGTTATTACAGATCCAATGAAAGACTTCGCCACCACAACAGAAGACACCAAAGTTTCAAAGTGGTGTCTCTTTCAAAGGATATAGACTGCCGGGGGAGTGGGGCTGACAAAGGGGGGTGGAGTTGAATTACAAGGACATTTTCTGACTTTTGAACCTCAAGATACATATATAAAATATCCCAATTGTCTCAAGATATGCAACTGATATTTAATTAGTTTGTTTTGTATTATGTGTTATTACGTAGGAATGTTGAAATGTGTCTGACAGTGTGTCATTTCCACAAATGGGGGGGCTATTTTGTGGCTATTTTTGTGTGTAAGTGTTTTATGTCTAATGTCTTATTCCTTACACCCCAGTGGAGGATCCTCATACATTTTATACCTTTTAACAGATCAGGATATTATGTAGTCCAATGTTTAGACTTAGATAAATTTATTACCATATTTCGTTGTTTCACCTGGCACTCTGCCAACTTCCCTACCCATTTTAAAAAAAAATGTGCTAAAACCCACTTTACCAAGGAGAAGCTTCTAAGATACATGAAGGTGGATATGCTTTGGTTTAGCAGGAATGATCCCTTATACAGTTAAATTGACTTATTTCGACAAGTGCCCCTTTAAGAATGGTTTTCTTTTAACAGATTGGTTTGAAGAGTTGAGAACCATGGGGAAAGATAAATTCAAATTGGACTCAGTTTGAATTGGGCAAGTGTATCCAGGCTGCAATTAGCTTTTGGTCCTTA
This sequence comes from Podarcis erhardii, assembly GCF_964252035.2. Lineage (NCBI taxonomy): Eukaryota > Metazoa > Chordata > Lepidosauria > Squamata > Lacertidae > Podarcis > Podarcis erhardii. The sequence continues at coordinate 127,365,534 of NC_138498.1, read as the reverse complement.
AAGTGCAAGTGAGCAACTTCCCATGACTGCAAGACCTGAGCCTACAGTAATAAAACCCCATAGGAAGCCAAGGCAAGGACATTTCCCTCAGGACGTGTCCAAACCTGTGGCAGCTGTGGTGAGTGCCAGGCAACATGGTTAATATGAAAGCCCTAAGTGGATTCACCAGGGATTGCCACTACTGTGAGACCACAGAAAAGCTACCTTGACACCTGAGAACACAAAAATGGCGGGGGACAAAGCAAACTGCATTTTTTTCAGTCAGTAGTGGACCTTCCTGCTAAATGTAAAGCATAGACCACTATTGAACAAAATACAACAGGTGTCCTTTTATGTGATATCCTATATCCAGCTATCTGCACTACTATACTTGCAAATGGCCTTAAGAGGCATGATTTGCAAGTCCCCTTCAGGTTTGCACAAACCCACACATCTAGTACGATAGATACAAAGTTATTATTTAGTGCATATCTATATAACATACACATACATTGTCTTGGTCCGTGTCGCTCCCTCCTTTGTTGCCCTGCTCAACCCACCTCCTTTTCCATTAGGGCCTATTCCTACTCACACGGCACCCCTACCTTCACCGAGATTTAGGGTGCGGAGAAAAGATTTGCAAGTTCTTACAGAACTTTAATGCAAATCTATCTCCGAATGGGGGACTGTTACGGAAGGGGGAGGGCATGTCTTCTTCACCTTCTTCTTCGCTACAATATATCAATTTATTTCCAATTGTCAAAAGGGACTAAAATCTATAAAATTCATAGAAAATCAGCGTGCCAGTTTGCTCAATTACTCTAGGACTCCATCACATCTCCCCTGTCCAGCATAATCCCTCAAGCAAAGTGTCAAGACCCTAATCCTTTCAAATTGCTCTGATCAGCCTTTCCTCCAGACAATGTCAGGTGGCAGACTATGCATATTTGAGACCATTGTTTTTTCATCCCCAGGAAGTGTTTATCTGTGCATATCTCCAGCTCTGCATATTCCCCCCTCCCTCCTCCATATGTTAATCTGTGTAACCCCCCCACCTTCCTGAAGTGCTGATCTGTGTAACCCCTCCACCTTCCTGAAGTGCTGATCTGTGTAACCCCACCTTTCTGTGATGTATTCATGACGTGTTTTGCACTGTATTCTGGGACATGGAGGGAGTTTCAAAAACTCATGTCACCCCTTTCTCACTGTTCAATCTCGCCTTGAACCTGTTGCGCAATAAACTTGGATCTTCTGCAGTTTGCTCCTGTCTCCGGCTGAGCTCATTTTCCTCCGCAGGGACTCACGGACTTAGTCCGATGAGCTGGGTGGCAGAGTAGCCTCGCACAGAGATTTTTGCCGTAACAGCCCCAAACCTCTTTCTGCTCATCCTTAGAGCTGCTGAGAGATCCTATAAGGTCAGTAATAGGATCTGGCTCCTGCTGTTTCTTAGCCACCTCCTCATTTTCCTTATTCACGTAAAAATGAGTAATTTCTGCTTGTGTTTTCTTCAGAGAAGCTCTCTTTGGAGGAGGGTCTGTGGCACTTGGGGAGAGAACATGCATTTTGTAACTACTCTGGGTCAACACTGTCTTTCCCTTAATTCCTCATCAAGTTTCCCGATACCAGAAATACCATATGCCTTATACCATTTTCTGAAATTCTGTGATCATCCTTGCTGTGATTTATTTAATGGAAACTGAGACTGGTTTTTGCAGGTGAAACGTTTTCCAAACACTCCCCCGGATGAAGTATCTCATGGGAACTGTGGGTGGAGCTGCGAAGGAAGCTTTCCTCCCGTTTCAAGCACTAATTTATTCCCCCGTTAGTTCTTTCATGTGAAGTGAGGCTCTCCTTCTGAACGAAGAGCTTTCCTTGATGGGAAGTGGACTGGGAGCTCTGACTTAAGTTCTCTCCACACTCTGAATATTTATATGGTTTCTCCATTGTGCGGATTTTTCTTGTTGTCTCCTTCCTTCTTCCTTTCCAATTCACCACCTACAACCTACAATCTACTGTTATATGGCAGTATTATTATGATTATGTTTAGGCTGAGGAAGAAATTGAGAAGCTCCCCTCCGGAGTTCGTAAAGGGTAGATATTCCTGGTGCCCTGAATCCTGCTCTTCCGCCAGGGAAGCGGGGCTGCGTCCAAAGCACTGAATGGTGAAAGTACTCAGGGAAGGGAGCAGAGAGCGAGGGAAGCATTAGGCCCCCATTTCTAGATAGGGGAACATCGGCCTGAAGGGGAGCAGCTGCATTTGGGCAAGCGGAGCTGGAGAAAAGCTGGGCCTGTCCTGCTGCGCTTCAGGCCCTGACAGCCTCCACGTCCAAGTGTAAGTTGACTTCGCCCCTCCATTCACCGAGCGAGGAGGGCCGTCCCGGAGTTGACGCTGCCCAGGAGGCCAGAAAGAGCAGAGGCCATGTTGGGTCAGGGCAACCGGTCCTTCTATGTTTGGAGCGGGAGGAAGGGCCGGCGGCCAAATTTTGTGCCTGTCTGTTATACACACATACATCTCTATAATAATAATAATAATAATAATAATAATAATAATAATAATAATAATAATAATAATAATTTATTATCTATACCCCGCCCATCTGGTTGGGCTTCCCCAGCCACTCTGGGCGGCTTCCAAAAAAATATTACAATACTGTAATACATCAAACATTAAAAACTTCCCTGAACTTCCCTTCAGATGTCTTCTAAAAGTCTGGTAGTTGTTGATCTCTTTGGCATCCACAGGGCGGGCGCCACTACCGAGAAGGCCCTCTGCCTGGTTCCCTGTAACTTGGCTTCTTGCAGCGAGGGGCGCTGGATCTCAGTGTCCGGGCAGAAGAATGGGGGTGGAGACGCTCCTTCAGATATACTGGACCGAGGCCGTTTAGGGCTCTATATCTATCTATCTATCTATCTATCTATCTATCTATCTATCTATCTATCTATCTATCATCTATCTATCTATCTCTATCATCTACCTACCTACCTACCTACCTAGATATATACACCCCCCTGGCTCTCGTTTGGAGGAGTGAGAGAGGGAGGCACTTTACTGGCAGAATGGCATTTCCCTGGCCCCTCCTTTCCTCCCAGGAGCTCCTCCTTCCACAACAACCCTGCCAGGCTGGCCTCTTGCATGTCGCCCCCTTTCCAGCAGGCGAAGCTGCAGGGACCACTCCTTTCCTGGCCCCCCCAAAATGGAGGAGGCCTTGGACCCTGGATGAACCTGAGAGGAGCCTGGAGGGGGGCAGGGAGGGGCCTCTCGCCCCTTCCCAGACTTTTCCGCCATCCATTTATTAAGATAAGATAAAATAAGATAATCTCTTACAGCCCGAGACCAGCTTATAAAACACACTTTGGGTTACAGTCTCAGAAGAAATACAAACCATTAAAACAATGTACAACAAGAAACTCCTGCAGGGAGTTGACCCAACCACTTCTGAACACTGTTTATGAAACTTGGGCCCCTCAGGGCTCTGGCAAAATGATCTCAAACCCAAAGAGTAGAAAATGGATTGACAGGTAACTGACAGACGGAGATGATCTCTAGAGATGCCCCCCTTGGTTGGGCCTGTGATGGACAGCAGAGCCAGGCCAGTCAGCGGACTGAGTCCCTCAGAAATTCCCCCCTGCGGGGGCTGGAGCCTCGCTCTGATTGGCTCCCAAGCCAGCTGGGGGCAGAGCCAGCCCTTTTGGCGGGAAAATGCAAGGCGGCTTTTCTGAGGGATGGTCTGAGGGGGGAGCTTGGAGGGGAAGGTGGGGAGGAGAGGAAGAGGAGTCAGGCGGGAGTTCAAGGGGAGAAGCTGGGGGAGGGGAGGGAGACCCCCAAGAAGGAGGGCTGAGGGGACCCCTGCGTGTGGGGGGCGGACTGAGAGGGGGGAGTGGAGGGAGACCCCCAAGAAGGAGGGCTGAGGGGACCCCTGGGTGTGGGGGGAGGACTGAGAGGGGGGAGTGGAGGGAGACCCCCAAGAAGGAGGGCTGAGGGGACCCCTGCGTGTGGGGGGCGGACTGAGAGGGGGGAGTGGAGGGAGACCCCCAAGAAGGAGGGCTGAGGGGACCCCTGGGTGTGGGGGGCGGACTGAGAGGGGGGAGCGGAGGGAGACCCCCAAGAAGGAGGGCTGAGGGGACCCCTGGGTGTGGGGGGCGGACTGAGGGGGGGGCGGAGGGAGACCCCCAAGAAGGAGGGCTGAGGGGACTCCTGGGTGTGGGGGGCGGACTGAGAGGGGGGAGCGGAGGGAGACCCCCAAGAAGGAGGGCTGAGGGAACCCCTGGGTGTGGGGGGCGGACTGAGGGGGGGCGGAGGGAGACCCCCAAGAAGGAGGGCTGAGGGGACCCCTGGGTGTGGGGGGCGGACTGAGAGGGGGGAGCGGAGGGAGAGCGGCCTGCTGGCTGCGCTCAGCTTGCGAAGGGTTAAATCGAGCAGAGCTGGAGTCCTAGAGAGGACAGGAAGTAGAGACAGCAGGGGGCGGGTCCTCCAGAGCAGAGTCCCCTCCCTCCGCGCCCCTTCCGGCCTCTCTTGTCTGTCTCCTCCCCGTGCTGCCTCGGTTTCCCTCCTGAGAAGAGTCCGGGGAGTCTCCTCTCTCTCTCTCTCTCTCTCCCCTTGGGGTGCCTGGGGGAGAAGGGGGTCCCAGGGCTGCAGGGGGAGACCCCCAAGTCTGGGAGCAGAGGGTCCTGCTGCCCCCTGGAAATGGGGGAGCCCCTGCCAGAGCCCCACGGGAAGCCTCTCTGGGGGGCTGCAGGGGAGAGAGAGGCTGAGCTGGCTGCCCTCCATGAGGCAGTGCAGGGGGGAGGGGGCTGGGGGGGGCAGGTCGGCAAAGCTTCCTCTCTCGGACTCCTGGAGGGGTGCCCTGTCTCCGGGGACCAAGGAGCAGGCAAGCAGAGCCATGGGGTGCTTCCTAGTTTGGGGGCTGCTCACCCCCCTTGCTGGACAAAGACTGGACCCCCTCCCTGAGGGCGTCAAGGAAAGACCCCTCTGAAGAGCAGACCAGACCCCGCTCCATCAAGCCTTCCTGCCTTGCAGGGGGTGGGACTAGATGACCCTTCTTCTGACCCCCCTCTCCCTTCTCTTGCTGACTCCCCTCCTAGAGTCTGGGCCCCCATGGAGCCTCTCCCCTTCACCCCCTCCCTGGCTCCAAGACCTCCCTGCTGGTCCCCTCTGGGATTAGGGGATTAGGCTTTCCCACAAGACATTTCCAGAAGCAGCATAGATCTGTCACAGAAAAGGTGTGGTCTCAGGTAGACCCTGAGCTCCAGGCTTGGCCCCGTCCATCAAATATAGTCTTCCATCACATTGCAAAGGAAAGCATGGACAGTTCAAATACATCCCTTGGTCTTGTCTGGGCTTGGTCCCACTCTAGAGTGGGTAGGGATTGTGATTGAGACGGTTATCTGTTTGCCACTCTTGGGGCAGGATCTCACCGGTCATGACTCCTTGGGAAGTCCCTGTACATCTCTGGATTATGGTGGGCTCACTCACCCCTCCCATTATGCCTCACTTCCCTGGGTCCGAAATGCCATTGGAACAGAGAAGATTGAAACAACTATGTGACTTCTTGTGAATTCCTAAAGTTTAACAATATGTAGCTGCTTCAAAGTGTGGATCCAAGGGTATGTGGCAGAATAGTAATGGGGAACCCCCGTCTCCCTTGCGGTTAGTCTGGATAAGCTGTGGCCTCCTTGGGGCAGAGTCCTTGTCACAATGGAGGAGGGGGGGAGGAAGGGGAGCCCCTAAGTGCAGGGGCAAAAGCGGAAAAGTGCAGGAATGGAGAGGGAGGGGGTCCCTCGGCTTGCAAAGGGTTAAAAGGAGCAGAACTGGATTCCTAGAGAGAACAGGGAGTGAAGGTCCTCCATGGCTAAATTCCCCCCTCCCTTCCTGCTTTCTTCTCTCTCTTTTGCAAAAGCCCCTCCTGGACTCTGGTGAGTCTCCTCACTCCTCCCCCTGAGGGTGCAATGGGGCGAAGGGGGTCCCAGGGGTGCAGGGAGGGGGCATGGGGGTCCCTGTTCAGATCATGCCTGGTGGGGGAGACCCCCAAGTCTGGGAGCAGAGGGTCCTCCCTTGTCCTTTCTGCCAAGCCAGGGAGGGGGCCAGTTCGCAGGAGATCTGCAGCCTTTGGGATCCAGGCGCTGCTTCCTTTTGGGGGGAGGGGGCTTTGGGTCAAGGAAAAGTGGGGAGGCAAAGAAACCCCCTTCAGAGGGAGGGATAAGTCACTTTTGTGAGCAGAGGCTGCAGCCAGAATGGAACATTTGCACGTGGGGGGAATACAGGGAGAAGAAAAGCCCGTCTGCATCTTCACAACCGGACCACTTCCTGTGTCCCAGATGCAACAACACATGTCTCTCCCCTATTCAGGCTAAGCAAGTAGGCGAACTAATGTGAAAGCAAATTTCAGGTGTGTCCTCAGGAAATGCTAAAGCAAGGATAAAAGACTCCTTCTCCCAATATTCTGGGACAAATGAGGAGGGATTATCCGTCAGCGGGTGGCTTGTGCTACTAACAGAGGATGTGGAAAACATTTTTCTGACTGTAATAAAATTATTATCATCCTGACAGATCCTTGTAAAACCTTCTGGGGGAAATCTAACAGAGGGTCTTTAGGTTTTGATAAGCAAGAAATGGAAATTGGTGCAATCTCAAAAGAGGCTAGTTCTATCAAGGTACCCTAAGACTTTGGGAATCTTGTCACAAGCGTAAAGCTCCCCTCTGGAGTTTTTACAGGGTCTACATGCCTGGTGTTCTTAAGAGCACAACAGATTTAGCACATGCGCAGGATCTATACTTTGACGGCTTCCATGCCACTGTGGGGGCCACATTTTGAGACTGGAGACTTGCAAAGATGGTGTATTAGCACAGGGAATATCGAAGGGGGAGGGCTGCGTTTCAAAAATCTGGCATCGCCAGATCCTCCTCTGCAACCTCTTGGTCCCCAACCTCTTGGTCCTCTGCAACCTCTTGGTCCCCATGCAACCCCAGACAGAGGCAAATATGGCCACGTCTGCCTGGTTTGCGATGAGGGAGCTCAAAGAGCGTCAGCAGGGCTCTCCATAGAAAGCGCCTAGCATGGGACTTCCGGTCGGCGCCAGCGATTAATGGCGGACTTTTCCCGGAGCTCCGGGAGAAGCCTGCTCCGCGGGTTCGGGTCCTGCCGCTACGGCGAAGCGGGGACCCTTAAAAATTACAGGTGGAGAAGCCTGTAAGCAAGGAGGCTCGGCGGGTACCATTACGACCCCTCCGAACTGCGAAAGAGCCTTTTTAAAGGCTACGGAGCGGTGTCGGGGGGAGCGCGGTGCTGAGAGCCGCTACCCAGCCTGTGGAGCGAAGCCGCGTCGCCATTATCGGAGAGCGCTGATTTCTTCCTGCAAATTGACTCCGAAAGCATCTACTCGTGAGTAGGATTAAAAGCTTAAATTGGATTTTAAAGAGTAAAGATTTAAAGACTTAAATTGGATCTTAAAGATTAAAAGATTGGCCACCACGGGAAAGGCACAAAAGGGAAGTCTGCCTTACCGCATTGTAGAGACAAGAGAGCAAAGAGACTTTTAATCTGAAACCTTTGAGGATTATATTTGAATAACAAATCCATTGCCTAAAAGCAAAATAGCGGGCAGGAGCGGTGAGGGAGAACTGTCACTGAAACTATTTAACCTGCATGAAAGGGAAGAATAGAATTTTATCCACTGCCTTTGTTTTCCTGGGAGCAGACTGCTTTTTAAAAAGGGAAAAATTTTGAACTGTTAAGGAAGTGAGCCTGGAAAGTAACTGGGAAAGATACATTGTTGAGGACTTTACCTGGACTGCTACATATGGAAACTATTTTTTTTTTTAAAAAGTGCTGGAACTGGGGATTTTTTCTCTGGTAAAAGAGATGGAGGGGGAACTTTGAAACATTATATTAGTTGCAAGAACTGTGAACTGTAAATCTAAGCTGTGAGTTCCCCCCATAGAGGAGACTTTGTTGCATTGTGAGAAACAACTAAGCAACTAGAAGCTGAGCCACTGGAAATTTACTAGTAAAAACAATTCTAGGAGTGTGGGACTGACCTTGGCCTGGCTGATAGTGGCATGGCAGATGGTAAAGGAAAAATAGACCAGGCTCAGGAGAAAAACCTCAGATCCGGCAAAACATACAGTACTACACAGTCAAGAAGGGCCTCAGTTGTAGGAGCAGCTGCAGCCCCGCAAACAAAACCTAAAGCTATGTCTGCAGAAGATGCTTTGACAAAAGTTCTTGGAAAAATAAACGAATCTCTGGAATTTTTAACAAAACAAGGGACTGACACAAGTAAACAAGTAGCTGAGATCTCAAAAAAACTGGACTTGAATACTTCCAGCTTAAAAGAATTGGGAACTCAAGTTTCTGCCAATGCTCAAAATATTGGAAGGCTCCTTGAGGAATCAGCTACTACACGAAAAATTGCTGAGGAGGCAAGAGAGATTGCAACCGAAACACAGGGAAAAATACCACCGGTTGTAAAGAAACTGGCGGACCATGACTTATCCTTTGCTATGATAGTTCTTCAAAGGAGGGATCGCAACCTAAGATTAAGATTTGTCCCAGAAAGTGAACAGGACAATTTGGCGGACTTTATTACAAAAGAATTTTTTGACTATTGGCAAGAAGGCCTGCAGGGGGAGCAGCTCAAGATCACGAGTGCATTCAGACTTGGAATAAGACAGAAAAAGAATAAACCAAGAGATTGTTTGACTACTTTGGGATCAAAGGAAGAAAGAGATAAAATTTTAAACTTGCATTATCAAAACACACTGCAAATTGAAGATTCTTATGTGGAGATTTTTAAAGACATCCCAAAGGCCATTTTGGATGCAAGAGAGGACTACAAAGAACTGGTTGTACTACTGAAAAAAAGCAGAAACTTCTTCAGGTGGGAATTCCCCCAAGGCTTATCTTTTAAGTACAGAGGAAAGAAGGTCAGAATAAAGACACCGAGTGATAAAGATAAATTCTTGAGAGACTACGGAGAAGACCTAGTGAAGGAAGCAGAACTTGGAGAAGAGCCAGTAACATCAGGAAAAGGACTACTGGACGTGGCAAATCTATCGTTTGGACTACAGCCACCAACAGATGAAGAGCAAAAATTGGGAGCAGTAGGAGGAGTAAGTAAATAATCTCATCATGGCTTTGCGACTACTGAGTTGGAACTGTAATGGCCTGAACATTCCTCGGAAGAGGAAGAACGTATTTCATATTTTACAGAAACAACAATTGGACTTGATTTGCTTGCAAGAGACACATGTGACAAGAGTACACAGAAAACTACTTATCAATAAAAAACTAGGACATGAATTTATCTCATCAGACAGAGTGAAAAAAAGAGGAGTGGTTATATATGCAAAGGATAGATTGATGCCGAAACAAATATTTAAAGATGAACAAGGAAGATACCTGGCAATCGAAATTCAGTTACAAGGTCAGAAATTTCTGATTTTAGGAATTTATGCACCAAATGAAGGCAAATCTGAATTCTTTAAAAAGCTACATGAGACTTTGTTGGATTACATGGACTCAAATATAATTTTGATGGGAGATATGAATGGAGTTTTATCTACAAACATGGACAAAGCGCAAAGACAAGTAATTTCTTAAGACTGAAGGTTACCAAAAACATTCTTTGAAATGACTGACAATATGGACTTAGTTGATATCTGGAGATTAAAAAATCCCCTCGAAAGAGGAGGAACCTTTTTCTCTGAAGCTAAAATGACCTGGACTAGAATTGACCAAATATGGGTCACTAGAGGACTGGCATCGAAGATAAAAAAGGTAGAAATCTGCCCAAAAACTTGCTCCGACCACAATGCCGTGAAGATGGAAATGAATCAAACAACAGCTGGCACATTTAGATGGAGAATGAATGACTCTTTATTTAGAGATAAAGAATTTTGCAAAAAGGCCCAAAAAACACTAAGAGATTACTTTGAAATTAATATGAGGACAAATGTGGAAAAAAGAATAATCTGGGACGCAAGCAAAGCAGTTATGAGAGGTCTCTTGATACAACAAAATGTAATAAAGAAGAAAAGTCAAAATGAGAAAAAGGACAAGATTTTAGAAAAGATCAAAGAAGGAGAAAAGAAATTGAGATCAAAACCAAAGTCTCAGGAGATCTTGCGAGAAATTAAATTATATCAAATTCAATATATGGAATTGATGAATCAAGAAATAGAATGGAAAATCAAACAAATGAGACAGAAAACGTTTGAATCTGCTGATAAATGTGGGAAATTCTTGGCTTGGCAATTGAAGAAGAGACAAAAATTAAATACGGTGACAAATTTAGAAGTGGACGGAAAGAACATTAACAATCCAATTGAAATTAGAAGCTGCTTCCAGAGATATTTTAAACAACTATATGCAAAAGGGCCAGAAAAAGAGACTGATATAGAACAATTCTTGAAGAAAAATGGGATGAAGGAAATTTCATGTCAAGACAAAATACTTCTGAATCAGAAAATAGCTGAACAAGAGATAGAAGATGCCATTCAAAATATGAAACTAGGCAAATCTCCGGGACCTGATGGACTGACTTCCAAATATTATAAGATTTTAAAAGAATGGCTAATACAACCATTGAAGGAAGTCTGCAACGAAATTCTTGAGGGGAAAGAAGCACCTGATACGTGGAAAGAGGCTTATATCACGCTTATACCGAAGACAGAGACTGAAAAGACCCAACTGAAGAACTACCGCCCAATATCTTTACTAAATGTGGATTACAAAATTTTTGCTGACATTCTAGCTAAAAGATTGAAAAAAGTTTTGATGGGGGAGATTCATAGGGGTCAATCGGGCTTTCTCCCGAAAAGGCATTTATCAGATAATGTAAGGAACATAATAGACATTTTGGAAATGCTAGAAGTGAATATAAATACAAAAGCTGTTCTGATATTTGTGGACGCGGAGAAAGCCTTTGACAATATTTCTTGGACATTTATGAAGAAGAATCTCCATGGGATGGGGGTAGGCCAAGGTTTTGAAAACGGTATAGGCGCTATTTATTCTGAACAAAGAGCAAAGCTAATTGTAAATAATGTTATTACAGAAGAACTTAAGATAGAAAAAGGGACACGTCAGGGGTGCCCAATTTCCCCACTGTTGTTTATTTCGGTGCTGGAGGTTCTGCTGAATATGATAAGAAAAGACCAGCTGGTTAAAGGGGTTCAGGTCGGAGCGAGACAATATAAACTGAGAGCTTTTGCAGATGATTTGGTACTTACATTGCAAGAGCCGGAATCTAGTACGAAAAGGGTTCTAGAATTAATTCAAGAGTTTGGTCAAGTGGCAGGATTTAAATTAAATAAATTAAAAACTAAGGTATTAGAGAAAAATCTAACAGTAAGAGAGAAGGAAAAGTTTCAGGATGAAACAGGTCTAACTGTGGTTAAGAGCGTAAAGTATCTGGGGATTAATATGACAGCTAAAAATGTGAACTTGTTTAAAGACAACTATGAGAAATGTTGGAACCAAGTGAAAAAGGATTTAGAAATTTGGGCTAACTTGAAACTTTCTTTGTCTGGCCGAATAGCAGCAATTAAGATGAATGTACTGCCTAGAATGTTATTTTTGTTTCAAACATTGCAAATTGTTGACAAGATGGAGTGTTTTAAGGGATGGCAGCGAGACATTTCTAAATTTATCTGGCAGGGCAAAAAGCCCAGAATAAAATTTAAGATTTTAACTGACGCAAAGGAAAGGGGAGGATTTGCCCTGCCAGATTTGAAACTTTATTATGAATCAGCAGCTTTCTGCTGGTTGAAGGATTGGCTGCTTCTTAAAAACACAGACATTTTAGATTTGGAAGGTTTTAACAACTTTTTTGGGTGGCATGCATATTTGTGGTATGACAAAGTGAAGATTCATAAAGGCTTTAAAAGTCATATTGTCAGGAAAGCATTGTACAATGTGTGGATTAGATATAAAGACCTACTGGAGAACAAAACTCCAAGGTGGCTTTCATCAATGGAGGCAAAAGCTGTGAAAAGACTTAATATGGAGTCCACATGGCCGAAGTATTGGGAAATTTTAGAACAGGAGGGTAGTAACTTTAAATTGAAGAGTTTTGAGAAACTAAAGGATAAAGTTAGAGATTGGCTTCACTATTATCAAATAATGGAGGTTTACAAGATGGATAAGAAAATTGGTTTCCAGGTGGAGAAATCTAAACTGGAAACAGAATTGTTAGAATCCAATACTAAGCACTTATCAAAAATGTATAACTTGCTGCTGAAATGGAATACGCAGGATGAAACTGTTAAATCAGCTATGCTCAAGTGGGCACAAGATATTGGTCATAATATTATGTTCGCTGACTGGGAAAGGTTGTGGACCACCGGCATGAAATTCACGGCGTGTAATGCCTTGAGAGAAAATATTATGAAAATGATATATAGGTGGTACATGACCCCAGTCAAGCTTGCAAAAATTAACCACTTGTCAGATAACAAATGTTGGAAATGTAAAGAGAATGAAGGTTCATTCTTTCACCTCTGGTGGACATGCCCAAGGATTAAGGCTTTCTGGGAAATGATATATAACGAAATGAAGAAGATGTTTAAATACACTTTCCTGAAGAAACCAGAGGCCTTCCTCCTGGGCATGGTTAGTCATGTGGTGTTAAAGAAGGATAGAACTTTGTTTTTATATGCTACAACAGCAGCAAGGATTCTCATTGCAAAGTATTGGAAGACATCAGACTTACCAACCCTGGAAGAATGGCAGATGAAGATGACAGATTATATGGGACTTGCAGAGATGACGGGCAGAATCCGAGACCAGGAGAAAGAGACAGTGGAAGAAGATTGGAAGAAATTTAAGGACTATCTTAATAAGTACTATAAGATTAAGGAATGTTAGATTGACGTGGATTTAAAAAGATGGTGGTTTTCAGAGATATTAGAGTATGAAAAGGAATGGAATTTGTTAAAATTTTAGGGAAATAAGGGAATGGAGTTGCTGACGGGATAATGAAATTAGAATACAAAACGGTGAGGTATGAGGAAGTCGGGGAAATTAGGTTGATAAAATAATTTTTGGAACTATACTTGTTTTTTGTTTGTGTTTGTCTTTATTGTAATTGTTTTGTATTGGTATGTTTTACTGGAAAATTCAATAAATATTATTCAAAAAAAAAAGAAAGCGCCTAGCATGGGGGAACCTACAGGTAATGGCTACTCATCTATTTCCTGCCCATGCTCTGGGTTGCAGTTTTCAGGCTCAGGGACAGGACGGTGACTGGTTTTGGCACCAAGTTCTGTCTATAGGCCCCACTGAGTTCAAGGGGTTCTACCTTGAGGTCACTACTGGACAGACCCTGCCAGCCTTAAGAAGTGGGGCGAGGAGCAAACAGGGGAAATTGAAACCACTGGAGAGGTTTAGAAATGGGGCTTCTGTTGGGAAGGGGCTGCCCCATTTGTGCTTCTCCAGGGGCAGGAGAATATCTAGGGCAGGAGAATCCCTGCAGGGCCTCTGAGGCTCCCTTTGCTTCTTCCTCTCTCCCAGGACCCTGCAGCTTCTTTTGGCTCCTCGACTCCTCAGGAAGGATGAAAGAGACGGATCCTGCAAAGCTAGCAAGGATGGAAGGGGGAAGATGGACGGTTGACCTGGTCAGGCTGTCTCCCGCATCCCTCCCCACAACCTCTGAGCGCTCCCTCCCAGGGACCTCCGAGAGATCTGGTGAGTCTCAGGGGAGGGGAGATGGGGACATGGAGGGATGGAGCCGGAGAGGAATTGGGGCTTGCTCAGCTAGGGGGTGGGGGGAGGCAGGCAGGCGGATGGAGATGGAGAAGGGGGGCACCTTTTCGGGCTCCCCCACCTGCCTGCCTGCCTGCCTGCACCTTTGTCTCCTGCAGGCAATTTGAGCTAGGAATAGATCACAGCTCCCCGGCCAACGTGATGAATTGGCAGCTCAAAAGGTTTTAAACCAGTTCTGTGATCTGTCAGACAACTCACTGATCAATCACGCAGGAAGACACAACTCTTGAAAGGAACCTTTCAAGAGGCCTCTGTGTATTGCTTTTTTCTTTTCTTTTTGGAATAACTTTTTATTTGCTTTTAAAAACAAGGATCATAGGACTAATAAATGATACAAATATGTAGGCCAAGTCTTCTCATGTCATTTGTATTTACAATAGCAGAATAAATTTGACGGAATATCTATAACATACAGTTCATCATTAGTGGTCAGTGTATGAGTCCTGGGTTCATGAATTGCTTTCAACTGAAAAAAAAGGGGGAAACAGAAGAGAACAGAGAACATTCAACATTGCAAAACTGAATGCCTAGTCAGGAGCTCTTGTGGCCGTTGTGTTTAGATGTTCCGTTGTGTTCCTCTTCTCTTACCAATGAAACAATACAGAGTTGGTCTTCTCATGAAAATGGGAGGGGGGTTCAAAGTGAAGAAAATGATTTGCGTATAAATATAGACCAACCACATTGAGGCAACTGCTGATGGGGAATGGGCAGGTGAAGATGTTGCCGTTTGTTTCACACACAAGGCGTGGACGTTGGATGATAAGAACTGTTTTGAAATCTCTATGTGATGAACCTCCACTGTTTGGATGGAGACCAACAGCACCTGGGATTCTAACATTCCCACCGTGAACCCTGCATGGAGGGATAATGTGGTGGTCATGTAGGATTGCTATGAGGAATTATGAAAAATGAAGCAAGCCATTGTGCCAGCGGTGAAAGCATCGCTTTGACTGGGTTTGAATCATTTGACCTGATTTCTGATAAATCCCACAAACCTCTGCCCCGTTTTCTCTATGCCTGACTGTCACGTATAAAGCATTCTAATACAGACCAGGCATCCTGGGCCATAAAGATAAGGAGGTAGCTCTGATGCAGCTTTGTTAGTCTTTAGGTAGATTTTGGGGCCAGGAAACAGAGTTCACAAGGAGATGGTAAAATGCCTCTCTTTCCTTGCCTGTCCTTTCTTTCCTTTTACTGCCTGTTTATTACCTCTGGGTTTGCTAAATGCATTCTTCCTGGGTTCCTGTTTATTTTAGCCTAAACATGTATTAATGCTCAAATAGCAAATAGTTCTTTGTAGTTAAGAGGCCTCCTCTGATCTACTTTGTCCCCACGTGGGGATTTTTTGAAATTCTCACAGGAAATCAGATTGGTTCTTACAAACGTTATGTTAAAGTTCTTTTGTTAATAAAAACGGACTGGGCCAGGGAGTGGGGATCGCACTTCCTCCCAGAGTCTTGCTGGTCAAGCCTCATGTCTATTGTATTAATCAGGTCCAGTCCTTCCTTTGCCTTCAGAACGCAACAGGATAACAACTGTTTTCTCTGTGAATGTATTTCATCTAGTCATGCCTTTTCAAACAATAACCAGGCTTGTCTTAACTGCCCAGGACTTCTAAATGTCAAAACAAAAGTTCTGTCAGGTTTGTTTTTGTTTCGGCTTCTGTTTGCATTTGATTGACCAAAGAGATGACTGACCTTGGAGATGGAGTGGATTCCAGGATTGAGTCAGAACAAAATCTATCCCAGATAAAAGCCAAGCAATATGTCAGTTAATACCAGGCAACTAAGGAAGTGAGAACTATAGTAAGGCCTCACATCTAACTCCCTTCAGTTCTTCCTCTGTCACAAGCATTCATTAAAAATGTTCAATAATCTGGAGTTCCATTTCTTCCTGAGGCACTAATTTGCTGCTCTCTTCATTGCAGATGGTGATGAATTGGAAGAAAGAACAAGGGAGAGCCCAACAGAATCCACATATCGGAGAAGTCATCTAAATATTCTATGTGTGGAGAGAACATTGGTCAGAGCTCCCAGTCCATCTCCCATCAAGGAAGGAGCTTCGTTCAGAGGGATACCATCACTTCCCATGAAAGAACTCACAGTAGAGAGAAATTGTATCAGTGCTTGGAATGTGGAAAAAGCTTCAGTCAAAGCGAGACTCTCACTTCCCATCAAATAATTCATACAGGGGAGAAACCCTATCAGTGCTTGGAGTGTGGAAAGAGCTTCAGTCTCAAGCACAGTCTCACTTCCCATCGAAGAATTCATATAGGTCACAAACCATATCAATGCTTTGAATGTGGAAAGAGCTTCTGTCAAAGTGCCCATCTCACTTTTCATCAAATAATTCATACAAGAGAGAAAAATTCTTAGTGTTTGGAACGTGGGGAAAGCTTCAGGCAGAGTGCTAGTCTAATTGCCCACCAAGTAATTCACACAGGGTTGAAAGCATTTAAGAACTCAAAGCAGGGTGAATAAAGAATAATAAATTCGGAATCTTAGCCAACGCCCTCCAATGCAGAAATCTCGTTTCAAGCACCCGTGACAAATGGCCATCCAAATTCTTCCTAAAAAACCTCCAATAAAGCGGAGTCTACTCCCTTCCAATATAGTTCCTTTTCACTGTCCGCTCTTACTATTGGAAAGTTCTTCCTGGGGAAGCCAGGTGGCCTCTCTGTGGGCTACTGGAAAGAATTAAAGGACAAGCCTCTTCTGTAAAAGATATTATGAACCAAGTGCTGGAAACGGGACAAACCCCAGAAACCTGAAAAGAGGCAAACATTACTTGGATGCCCAAACAAGATAAGGACATAACAAATCCTTAAAATGTCCGACCGATTTCATTATTAAACTGCGACTATAAACTGTTTGTGGACGCTGGCGCTGTGGGTTAAACCACAGAGCCAAGGACTTGCCGATCAGAAGGTCGGAGGTTTGAATCCCCGCGACGGGGTGAGCTCCCATTGCTCGGTCCCTGCTCCTGCCAACCTAGCAGTTCGAAAGCACGTCAAAATGCAAGTAGATAAATAGGTACCGCTCCGGCAGGAAGGTAAACGGCATTTCCGTGCGCTGCTCTGGTTCACCAGAAGCGGCTTAGTCCTGCTGGCCACATGACCTGGAAGCTGTATGCTGGCTTCCTCGGCCAGTAAAGCGAGATGAGCGCTGCAACCCCAGAGTTGGCTACGACTGGACCTAATGGTCAGGGGTCCCTTTACCTTTATAAACTGTTTGCAGCAATATAAGCAAACATATTTGAAAAGTTATGAATGAGTAATTGTATTTTTCGCTCCATAAGAGGCACCTGACCATAAGATGCACCTAGTTTTTAGAGGAGGAAAACAAGAAAAAAATATTCTGAATGAAACAGTGGGTGTATGATTTTTGTGGTTCATGCTGTGACCACAAACATGTGATCTGATGGTGAATTTGGGGTGACCCAATGCAAAAATCCTTTGGATCCATGGGCTTTTACCTCCTCTCTCCCAGGCAGCATCCCTTACCTCTCTTCCAATCCCACCGATCAGCTGTTTCCTTTCAACACTCTCTTCCCTCTTGTTTGCCTTAGTGTCTTTTCCTTAGCGAGAGCAGTTTTTTGCTCCTCCTTTTCTTCTAATTTCTCTCCTTATTGCTTTAGTCTTCCTGTCTTCTCTCCTTGCAAGTTTGCTGTCTTTACCTCCCGCCTCCCAGGCAGTTTCCTTTATCTCTAGCATCCCTTATCTCTCTCCCCGATCAGCGGCTTTGTTTCAACACCCACTTCCCTCTTTTTTTAAAAAAAGTATGATCTGCTTTCTGCCCCTGGGCAATTCGCCCCAGGGACCACGCATTTGCTCCATAAGACGCACAGACATTTCCCCTTTTTAGGAAGAAAAAAGTGTGTCATGGAGCGAAAAATACAGTAATACATATGGACCAAACAGGCAGAAGTATAAGACAGTAACAGATGCACTCAAGAAAAATTTGATTAGATTCCCGTGGGAATTTTCTGAGGGTATCACTTTTACATACAAGGACAGAAGAAAATTTTTAGATCAGTGGACGAGTTGGGAAAATTCTGGAGGAAGTACAAAAAAGAACTAACTGGCGATTCAACGTTGGAGCGAGAAGAAACAACGCAGACACCACAAGAAGTATAGAGAGGCAAGCGCTTGCCACACTCCTTGGCAGCAAATTCCACTGTCGAACAGCTCTTACTGTCAGGAAGTTCTTCCTAATGTTTAGGTGGAATCTTCTTTCTTGTAGTTTGGAACCATTGCTCTGTGTCCGCTTCTCTGGAGCAGCAGAAAACAACCTTTCTCCCTCCTCTATGTGACATCCTTTTATATATTTGAACATGGCTATCATATCACCCCTTAACCTCCTCTTCTCCAGGCTAAACATGCCCAGCTCCCTTAGCCGTTCCTCATAAGGCATCGTTTCCAGGCCTTTGACCATTTTGGTTGCCCTCCTCTGGACACGTTCCAGTTTCTCAGTGTCCTTCTTGAACTGTGGTGCCCAGAACTGGACACAGTACTCCAGGTGAGGTCTGACCAGAGCAGAATACAGTGGCACTATTACTTCCCTTGATCTAGATGCTATACTCCTATTGATGCAGCCCAGAATTGCATTGGCTTTTTTAGCTGCCGCATCACACTGTTGGCTCATGTCAAGTTTGTGGTCAACCAAGACTCCTAGATCCTTTTCACATGTACTGCTCTCAAGCCAGGTGTCACCCATCTTGTATTTGTGCCTCTCATTTTTTTTGCCCAAGTGCAATACTTTACATTTCTCCCTGTTAAAATTCATCTTGTTTGTTTTGGCCCAGTTCTCTAATCTGTCAAGGTCGTTTTGAAGTGTGATCCTGTCCTCTGGGGTGTTAGCCACCCCTCCCAGTTTGGTGTCATCTGCAAATTTGATCAGGATGCCCTTGAGTCCATCATCCAAGTCGTTGATAAAGATGTTGAATAAGACCGGGCCCAAGACAGAACCCTGTGGCACCCCACTAGTCACTCTTCTCCAGGATGAAGAGGAACCATTGATGAGCACCCTTTGGGTTCGGTCAGTCAGCCAGTTACAAATCCACTGAGTGGTAGCATAGTCAAGACCGCATTTTACCAGCTTCTTTACAAGAAAATCATGGGTCACCTGGCCAGTTCTTTTAATACTCTTGGATGCAGTTCATCTGGCCCTGGAGACTTGAATACATCTAAACTAGCCAAGTATTCTTGTACTATCTCCTTAGTTATTCTGGGCTGTGTTTCCTCTGCTGAATCATTTGCTCCAAATTCTTCAGGTCGGGCATTGTTTTCTTTATCGGAGAAGACTGAGGCAAAGAAGGCATTGAGGAGTTCAGCCCTTTCTGTGTCCCCTGTTTGCATTTCACCATCTTCTCCTCTGAGTGACCCCACTGTTTCTTTGTTCTTCCTTTTGCTACAAACATACCCATAAAAGCCTTTTTTGTTGCTTTTAACCTCTCTAGCAAGCCTGAGTTCATTCTGTGCTTTAGCTTTTCTGACTTTGTGTCTACACGTGCTGGCTATTTGTTTGAATTCCTCTTTGGTGGTTTCCCCCCTTTTCCATTTTTTGTACACATCCTTTTTTAATCTTAACTCAGTTAAAAGTTCTTTAGATAGCCACCCTGGCTTCTTTAGGCACCTTCCATGTTTCCGTCTCATTGGTATTGCCTGAAGTTGTGCTTTTACTATCTCCCTCTTAACAAACTCCCCGCCATCATGAACTCCCTTTCCTTTTAATATTACTGTCCATGGGATCTCACCTAGCACTTCCCTAAGTTTTATGAAGTCGGCTTTCTTAAAGTCAAGAAATTGAGTCCTAGTATGCTTGGCTGCTCCTTTCCGCTGTATAGTAAACTTCAGAAGAGCATGATCACTCGCGCCTAATGATCCTTCCACTTCTACCCCACTAACCAGGTCGTCAACATTGGTTAGGACCAGATCTAAAATGGCTGCTCCTCTTGTTGCTTCTCCCACTTTCTGGACAATGAAGTTGTCTGCAAGGCCAGTGAGGAATCTGTTTGACCTTATGCTCTTGGCTGAGTTTGACATCCAACAAATATCCGGGTAATAGAAGTCCCCCATTACTACTATCTCCCTTCCTTTTGCATGCTTGGCCATCTGTTCCAGGAAGGCATCATCTATGTCCTCCGTTTGGCTTGGGGATCTATAGTAAACTCCCACAATGAGGTCCCTGTTATTCTTCTCTCCCTTAATTTTGACCCAAATGCTCTCACTTTGGCTTTGAGGTTCTAAATCTTGGATCTCTTCACAGGTATACACATCCCTGACATATAACGCCACTCCTCCTCCTTTCTTGTCTGGTCTGTTTCTCTGAAATAGATTGTATCCCTCCATTATTACATTCCAGTCGTGGGACTTATCCCACCAGGTTTCAGTGATGCCTATTATGTTATATTTAGTTTGCTGTACCAAGAGCTCAAGCTCATCTTGTTTATTTCCCATGCTTTGCGCATTAGTGTACAGACATTGAAGTCCATTAATCATTCCCCCGTGTCTCTTATTTAAGGATTTTTTCCTCCCACCACTAGGTCTGCGTGCTGTTTGCTCCATTTGGTCTATGACATTTGGATGATCATCTTCATCAATTGATAGACTCCTACCTTCATGAGCACTGTCTCCCTCCCTGATGAGGTTTCTGAGATTTTTGGCAAAAACATTCCTCCCAACCGTTGTGAGGTGCAGCCCATCGCTTGCCAGACGTCCATCTTCAAGAAACCGCAGTCCGGGATCTAAGAATCCAAACCGTTCCTGTTTACACCATTTGCGAAGCCAGCTGTTCACTTCCACAATTTTCCCCTCTCTCCCTGGGCCACGTCGTTCAACTGGGAGGACAGATGAGATGACAATTTGTGCATTTAATTGCTTCAATTTCCTGCCCAGAGCCTCGGAGTCTCTTTTGATCTTCTGGAGGCTATTGCTTGCAGTGTCATTGGTTCCCACATGAAGCAAGAGGAAGGGGTATTTGTCAGTGGGTTTTATGATTCCTTGCAGTCGTTCAGTTACATCTTGGATCTTAGCCCCGGGGAGACAACACACTTCCTGAGACATCTTGTCAGGCCCACAGATCACTGCTTCTGTTCCCCTCAGTAGGGAATCCCCTATCACCACTACACGCCTCCTCTTAGGTCTGGTCGGGGTTCTTCCGTGAGCTGTCCATTCCAAGGTCGGTGTTGGAATTCTGCCTCGGTCAGAGGAATGTGCCTACCTCTCCAGGCACCGGCTGAATTCCTTTTGACCTCCCCCTGCGACTCCCGGCAGGTAAACAAGACGAGGTCTGTATCGGCGATTTTTCCCAGACTGTGAGAAAAACACACCACTGCTTCTCCCTCTCCCTGCATATCCCCAGGGAGGGGAATCAGACTCAGACAGAAATGTATCTACATGCTTTTATTCCTGTCTTTAGCAGCCATACAGTTAAAGATGTCTGCACTCTTTGAACAACAGAGAGAAACTCTAACCCCACCCATGTACATCCTGTACAGGTCATATGACACACACTGAGCTCACATCCTGTGCTCAGTACGGAGAAAGGACTGCCCCTTTCTTGCCATGGCAACAGTCACAAACATCCTGTCTGGCTTTCCAGCCAGCAGCAGCTGGCTTAGCTGCTTCTTCTTGCTTCTGCATTGCTTCTTTATGGTAACATACTCCCCCTAAAGAATCAATGCGTGCAGCGAGCAAAGCTTGATCCAGAGAAGAAAACAAACAGTTGTTATATGTATAACACTCCCCTGTTGTTTCAGTTCCACCCTTGGAACTACCCGCCACTGGTCTTACCAATGTACCTCTCTGGTTGTGTGACTTCCAAGGAATGAGTGCATCTGCATTACCTTGGTTAGCAACTCTCTGTTGTGCCTTTGTCTCTGACTCAGACACAGCTTCAATCTGACCTTGGTCGTTTACAACAGCAACACATGCAATAGCTAGGTTTGCAAACTCTTTTGAATACCTCTTGGGTGGTACACCCTTCGTTGCTCTCTCAGACCTACGTAAGAGGTGCTGCTCTTCTTTGCTTTCTGGTTCAGCCTTTGGACTCTTTAGACTCTTTGGAGAACCAGTACTAATTGTAAACAGTGGTTCGTCCTCCTCTTCTGAGGGTCTAGTCATTATGTGAGATTTCCTCTCAATGACTGTGACAACCGAGCTGTCTGAGCTATCGCTGTCATCATCAGTACTACTGAATTCAATAAAATCATCATCATCATCATCAGAATCATCATCTCCTGTGGGAAATGTGTGAGCAATCACTCTCTCCTGTTCAGGAGCACTCTCTAGGAATTTTGTGAGAATCACCTGACCAGATTCAGACAAAATTACTCTGTAGAGACCCTTTTCATAACCCACAAAAATGCCTCTGGCATTCTTTACTCCACCCAGAGCTTCTGTCCTCACATGAGACCCAAAAACCTTGAAATGGGTAACAGAAGGTTTTCTATGGAACAGTTTCTCAAAAGGAGAACTTCCCAACTCTTTTGAAAACTTTCTCAAGTATAAGTAAATGACATTAGCGACTCAGCCCAGTACTCATGTGGCAGATGTGAACTTAGCAATTGCGCCTCCATTCCCTTTTGCAATTCTTTGTTCACCCTAACACAGACACATCTCTTCCATGCTTCTTCGGAAGCAGCAATTTTGTGTCTTATCCCTTTCTTCTCCAGGAACCTCTGGAAATCCTGTAAGAGAAAAATTGGCTTCTCATCTGTGCAAAGACAATTTATGTCAGCATCATGCATATTTTTAACCTTGTCACAAAACTCTTTAAACCTTTCTAAGGCGTCTTTTGGTCTCTCCAAAAGATAAATCCAGACAAAACCTGTGAAAGAATCAACACATATTAGGTAATATTTAGCATTGCCTCTAGATGGTGCTAGAGGACCAATCACATCAGCATACACGCGCTGAAATGCCCTGTCGACCCTCGAGGTGACCTGTTTGACGTTCTTCTTGGCTACACCTGCAAAAGAGATCATGTTAGAATTACATTTCATGTAATCATTTTGATCAAAAGTCAACAAATACAATCCATCTTTCTCTTTGGCAGAAAGATACAGCTCTCCATCTTTGTAGATCTCGCAGCTCTGATCATCATAGGACAGTTTTAGTCCTTTCTTAGCAATCTGCGATACGCTGAGCAGATTGTACTTCAACCCTGGAACCAAAAAAAACATTGTTTATAGTCAAGTTCAGACTTTCAAGATACACAGTTCCAACTCCGGTCGCTTCCAGCTCCTGACCGTTGGCCTGTTGT
Source organism: Podarcis erhardii (assembly GCF_964252035.2). Lineage (NCBI taxonomy): Eukaryota > Metazoa > Chordata > Lepidosauria > Squamata > Lacertidae > Podarcis > Podarcis erhardii. The sequence continues at coordinate 127,342,529 of NC_138498.1, read as the reverse complement.
ACAGCGAAGCTTTGCTTCTTAAACGTCGAAAATAGCTCTCTGTGATGGGTCATGTGAACCGTGGCCCCAGTGTCCAAAACGAAAGAATTCCCCACTTCTGGTGTGGCCTTTAGCAACATCAAAGCCTTTGCAGGCTTCGCCTGTGACTTGGTATGACTTTTGCCTGACGCCTCAGACTTCGTAGAGCTTCCCTTGGTTCCTTTGTGCTGACGTGGCTTCTTACAGTTCCGCTGAAGATGCCCAGCTTGTCCACAATTGTAACATCGGACAGCGTTCAAAGCTACAGCATTTTCTCCAGTAGCAACAGCAGCGGGGGTGTCAGAACTCCGTTCTTGTCTCCCCCTGTCCTTTACCTCCAGTGCAGCAAGTCTGTCATGTTCATTAAGAACCATGGCATAGACCCTCTCCGAGGTTAACTGAGCAGCCGGTAGCGAACCAAGCTGACTGGCAACGGATTTGTAAGTCCGATTCAGGCTGTTTATCACCATGAAGCAAAACACTTCCTCATCCAGACGGAAATTGCGTTCCACCATCTGTTGGCGCAGATATTTCATTTCTGTCAGGTGCGCTTGAACATCTCCATCAGGCGCAAGCCTCAGATTGGTCAGCTTCTCAAAATACAGCAACGCTGAAGAACCTGCATCTCTCTGATGTGTCCTTCTCAGCGTGTCCCAAACCTCTTTCGCGTGCTGTAAATCCTGTATATGCACAAGCTGAGAGGCTGACACACACAGAATTATAGCCGTCCTCGCCTTCACATTCTGTGACTCCCAAGCATGCGTTGGTGCTGCAGGGATGGGGTTCTCAATCACCCCAAAGAGTCTCTGATTCTGCAGCAGGGCCTTCATCTTAATAGACCAAGATGAATAATTGTCATTGGTCAGGAGGGGTGTAGAAGGCAGGGCTCCCCCCTTCTTGGCATCCATTTTGAGTCCTTGCATTAACTCTCAAGCACAAGCCTCTAAAATCCAATAGCTGGTTTGTTTACGCTCTTGGGCACCTGGCAGCTCTAACACTGGCTGCTTGGAAAGTCCCTTTCTAGAGTTCATGAGAGCCTAGTCATAACAAGACGTTGTTTATGCCTCTCTTAGGCATAGCCTGATAGTCCAGCTCACTTTTGTAGCTTGCCACCACACTGACTGGCGTTGCTTAGCAACAGTGCATTCCTTTCTTGTACAGGAAACCACAAGAATTTCTGGAATGCAAGCCTCTTCTCACTCGGAGCTGTTTTTCCAAACGCTGCTCCCGTGAAGCAGAGAATGAATCAATCTGCATTCACCCTTTTAAGCCCGAAAATCTCATACCTTGGGCTCCGTGGCTTGGCTGTCAGCTTCGTCTGGTCAGCTTCTGGCTGCAGAGGATCAGCCCCTCACTTCAGGCTTCCATGGAGCGATGAAAACAGCAGCTCTGCTACTATTTTTGCAGACTTCCATGGATCGGAGAAACCAGCAGCTCTGCTACCACTATTGGAATTCTGCCTCGGTCAGAGGAATGTGCCTACCTCTCCAGGCACCGGCTGAATTCCTTTTGACCTCCCCCTGCGACTCCCGGCAGGTAAACAAGACGAGGTCTGTATCGGCAATTTTTCCCAGACTGTGAGAAAAACACACCATTGCTTCTCCCTCCTCCCTGCTTCCCCAGGGAGGGGAAATAGACTCAGACAGAAATGTATCTACATGTCTTTATTTCTGTCTTAAGCAGCCATACAGATAAAGATGTCTGCACTCTTCACAAACAACAGCAGAGAGAAAAAACAACTCCACCCATGTACATCCTGTACAGGTCATATGACACACACTGAGCTAAAATCCGGTGCTCAATACGGAGAATGGACTGCCCCTTTCTTGCCATGGTAACAGTCACAAACATCCTGTCTGGCTTTCCAGCCACCTGCAGCTGGCTTAGCTGCTGCTTGCTTCTGCATTGCTTCTTTATGGTAACAGCCTGCACATTCCCTGAGGACTGACTTTGCTCCTCGTCTTCATATTCCTGATCGACTGTAATGAGGGAGAGATCCTCAAATGGAGTCTGCTCTTCGTCTTCCATGCTAGGGGAGAGGACCTCAAAGCGATTGTGTATTTCTAAACAATCAGAGCGAACCCTGGGTCTCCTACTTCTTTGAGTCACATTTCTCCATATATCTGGCTCCTGTGTTGGTGAACTAGCCTCCTTCTCAGGGGAGTCCCCTGTCTCCTCCTTGGTGGAGACGGTGTGCTCTGTTGCTTCCAAGAAGAGCTCCAGCTCTCTAATTCTTTGGAGCGTAGCTACACGTTCCTCCAGTTGCTGGACTTTGTCTTTTAAGAGGGCAATCAACATGCAATTGCTGCAGGTAAAGCTGCCTGCAACCTTTGGCAAGATGGCAAACATTGCGCAGGAACCGCAGGCGACTGCAGCTGTTCCCTCACTCTCCATCTTGAGAACGTATCGTTGGGGGTGGCCACAGCGGTCCTCCATAAGAAGCGTGCAGACAGGACAAATAACCCCCCCCCAAAAAAACCCTAGGTTTGAGACTAGCTCCCCTAAATCTAAAAGATGGATCAAACACAAAGAAACACACACACAAGAAAATCCTTTTTGCTCCTCTAAGAGACACAGACGTGCTTGACCTAAAGGGTTTTGACAACCGAAACGGGTGGCACACATATTTAATTTATGAAAAATTGAGGCTCTATAAGGGATTTTTAAATCGTGGGGTGGTGAATGCTTCCCTCCGTGAGGGAGCCTTCCCAGACCCACTGAAAGAGGCGGTTATTAAACCGCTTCTTAAAAAACCATCTTTAGATGTGGCCACAATGGCCAACTATCGCCCAGTCTCAAATCTTCCATTCTTGGGCAAGGTGATAGAGCGAGCGGTTGCCGAACAACTCCAGGCACGCCTGGAAGAAGCGGACCATTTGGATCCCTTCCAGTCGGGATTCAGGCCTCATCATGGGACTGAAACTGCCTTGGTCGCACTGGTTGATGATCTCCGGCGGGCTAGGGACAAAGGTGAGAGCTGTTTCCTAGTTCTGCTGGATCTCTCAGCGGCGTTTGATACCATTGACCATAACATCCTTCTGGACCGTCTTGAGGGGCTGGGAGCTGGGGGCACTGTCCTACAGTGGTTCCGCTCCTTCCTCCTGGGCCGTGTTCAGAAAGTGGTGGGGGGGGATGAGTGTTCAGACCCCTGGGCTCTCACTTGTGGGGTGCCTCAGGGTCCTGTCCTCTCCCCCATGCTTTTCAACATCTACATGCAGCCGCTGGGAGAGATCATCAGGAGGTTTGGGCTGGGTGTTCATCAGTATGCAGATGATACCCAGCTCTACCTCTCTTTTAAATCAGAACCAGTGAGGGCAGTGAAGGTCCTGTGTGAGTGTCTGGAGGCGGTTGGAGGATGGATGGCGGCTAACAGATTGAGGTTGAATCCTGACAAGACAGAAGTACTGTTTTGGGGGGACAGGAGGCGGGCAGGTGTGGAGGATTCCCTGGTCCTGAATGGGGTAACTGTGCCCCTGAAGGACCAGGTGCGCAGCCTGGGAGTCATTTTGGACTCACAGCTGTCCATGGAGGCACAGGTCAAATCTGTGTCCAGGGCAGCTGTTTACCAGCTCCATCTGGTACGTAGGCTGAGACCCTATCTGCCTGCGGACTGTCTCGCCAGAGTGGTGCATGCTCTGGTTATCTCCCGCTTGGACTACTGCAATGCACTCTACGTGGGGCTACCTTTGAAGGTGACTCGGAAACTACAACTAATCCAGAATGCGGCAGCTAGACTGGTGACTGGGAGCGGCCGCCGAGACCATATAACACCGGTCTTGAAAGACCTACATTGGCTCCCAGTACGTTTCCGAGCACAATTCAAAGTGTTGGTGCTGACCTTTAAAGCCCTAAACGGCCTCGGTCCAGTATACCTGAAGGAGCGTCTCCACCCCCATCATTCTGCCCGGACGCTGAGGTCCAGCGCCGAGGGCCTTCTGGCGGTTCCCTCATTGCGAGAAGCAAAGCTACAGGGAACCAGACAGAGGGCCTTCTCGGTAGTGGCGCCCGCCCTGTGGAACGCCCTTCCAGCAGATGTCAAAGCGATAAACAACTACCTGACATTCAGAAGACATCTTAAGGCAGCCCTGTTCAGGGAAGTTTTTAACGTGTGATTTTACTGTATTTTTGGTTTTTATGGAAGCCGCCCAGAGTGGCTGGGGAGGCCCAGCCAGATGGGCGGGGTATAAATAATAAATTATTATTATTATTATTATACTATAAGAACATTCTTATACAAGATTTGGTTAAAACATAAAGGAATATTGGAACCAGAAATTCCCTTATGGACCTCACCGACAGAAGCCCTGGCTGTTAAAAAGAAAAATATGCAAGGAGACTGGGCCACATATAGAGTTCTAATAGAATAAACTAATGATAACATCAAATTAAAAGAATTTGAAGAAATTAGAAGACACCTGACAGACTGGGTACAGTATTTTCAGATAAATGAAAGATTTAATTTAGATAAAAAGGAGGGTCTTGCAAAGATCTGAAAAAGAACTAATATAGTATAAAGGAAAATACATCTCAAGAATGTATAACCTGCTACTAGAATGGGAGGTGAAAGAAGAATTGGTGAAAAGTTCAATGGTGAAATGGGCAGAAGACCTAGGATATAACATCTATAGGGATCAATGGGAGAAATTGTGGAGTGAGGACATCAAATTCACAGCGTGCTATAATCTGAGAGAAAATAATAATAATAAATAAATTTTATTTATATCCTGCCCTCCCTAGCCAAAGCCGGGCTCAGGGCGGCTAACAACACTAAAACAGTGCAACATTATAAAATCATTATAAAAATTAAGCAGTCTTGATATTTGTGGACGCGGAGAAAGCCTTCAACAATATTTCTTGGAGTTTCATGAAGAAAAATTTACAGGGAATGGGGGTAGGCCAAGGTTTTGAAAACGGTATAGGTGAAATTTATTCAGAACAAAAAGCTAAATTAATTGTGAATAATGTAGTTACAGAAGAGTTTAAGATTGATAAAGGAACATGACAGGGTTGCCCAATCTCCCCATTGCTTTTTATATCGGTCCTGGAGGTTTTGCTTAACATGATTAGAAAGGACCAATTGGTTAAAGGTATACAAGTCGGAGCCAAACAGTATAAATTGAAAGCATTTGCTGATGATTTGGTATTGACATTACAGGAGCCACAATCTAGTACGAAAAGAGTATTGGAATTGATTCAAGAATTTGGTCAGGTTGCGGGATTTAAGTTGAATAAGCTGAAAACTAAGGTTTTAGAGAAAAATATAACAGAGATTGAGAAAGAGAAGTTTCAGAAGGAGACAGGTTTAACACTGGTTAAGAAAGTGAAATACCTGGGGGTTAACATGACTGCTAAGAATGTGAATTTATTTAAAGATAACTATGAAAAATGTTGGACGGAAGTGAAAAAGGATCTAGAAATATGGTCAAATTTGAAGTTATCATTGCTAGGCCGAATCGCTGTGATAAAGATGAATGTATTGCCAAGGATGTTGCTCTTGTTTCAAACACTGCAAATTTTGGACAAAGTGGACTGTTTCAAGAAGTGGCAGAGAGATATTTCTAGATTTGTCTGGCAGGGCAAGAAGCCTCGAATAAAATTGAAGATATTAACAGATGCTAAAGAAAGAGGTGGATTTGCCCTGCCAGACCTGAAGCTGAATCAGCCGCTTTTTGCTGGCTGAAAGAATGGCTGCTTCTTGAAAACACGGACATTTTGGATTTAGAAGGTTTTAATAATGTTTTGGGGTGGCATGCATATCTGTGGTATGATAAGGTCAAAGCACATAAAGCGTTTAAAAACCATATTGTCAGGAAAGCACTGTTTAATGTCTGGATAAGATACAAGGACTTGCTTGAAAACAAGACTCCAAGGTGGCTGTCACCAATGGAAGCGAAGGCTCTGGAAAAGCTCAATATGGAGGCCAAATGGCCGAAATATTGGGAAATTTTGGAGCAAGAGGGAGATAGATTAAAACTGCAGAGCTTTGAAAAACTAAAAAACAAAGTGCGAGACTGGCTTCATTATTATCAAATAATGGAGGCTTACAAATTGGACAAGAAAATTGGCTTCCAGGTGGAAAAATCAAAATTGGAAACAGAATTGTTAGATCCTAAAACTAAGAATTTGTCAAGAATGTATAACTTGCTGTTGAAATGGAATACTCAGGATGAAACGGTGAAATCTGCTATGATTAAGTGGGCACAAGATGTTGGACATAATATCATGATGGCTGACTGGGAACAGTTATGGACCACAGGTATGAAGTTTACGGCATGTAATGCCTTAAGAGAGAATATAATGAAAATGGTATACAGGTTTTACATGACACCAGTCAAGCTCGCAAAAATTCACCATTTGCCCGATAATAAATGCTGGAAATGTAAAGAGACTGAAGGTACATTATTTCACCTTTGGTGGACATGCCCAAGGATTAAGACCTTCTGGGAGATGATTTATAATGAAATGAAAAAGGTATTTAAATATACCTTCCTGAAGAAACCAGAGGCCTTTCTCCTGGGCATGGTCGGCCAATTGGTGCCAAAGAAGGATAGAACTTTTTTTATGTATGCAACAACAGAAGCAAGAATACTCATCGCGAAGTATTGGAAGACACAAGATCTACCCACCCGGGAAGAATGGCAGATGAAAGTGATGGACTATATGGAACTGGCGGAAATGATTGGCAGAATCTGAGACCAAGGAGAAGAGTTGGTGGAAGAAGATTGGAAAACATTTAAAGTTTATTTACAGAAACATTGTAAAATTAAGGAATGTTAGAAGGATGTTGGAATGAAATAGTGTGGTTTTAGCAGAAATGTTATAAAGGATTAAGTAAAAAATGGATAGTTAATTGGTGAAAGAAGAGAATGTAAAATTACAATATATTAAGATAAATTATTAGGGTAAGAACAAAGTTGGAAAGGATTTGCTGAAATATCTAATTGAATTAGAATACAAAAAAGGGAGGTGTGAGGAGGTCAAGGAAGTAAGCAAGTGAAAGTAAGCATGTAAAGGTTTGATTCGTTTCTTCTTTTTTTCTTTTTGTGATGATGTTGTTTTTATGTATTGTTCTGCATTCTTACTTTTTCTTTTTTTTATATATTCTTTTTTCCCCAAATTGATATTCTTTGTATTTTTTTTGTAACCTTTAAAATTTTAATAATTTTATTTTTTAAAAAACATTATAAAAATTAATTAAAATCAAAATTGATGGCAACCATAAACTAAAGTTTTGTAAATATTGTCAAAGGAGGAAGTCAGGCTGTGCCCTGACCAAAGGCCTGGTGGAACAGCTCTGTCTTGCAGGCCCTGCGGAAAGATGTCAAGTCCTGCAGGGCCCTTGTCTCTTGGGACAGAGCGTTCCACCAGGTTGGAGCCGCAGCCGAAAAAGCCCTGGCTCTAGTTGAGGCCAGCCTAACTTCTCTGTGGCCTGGGACCTTCAAGATGTTTTTATTTGAAGACTGTAAGTTCCTCTGTGGGACATACCAGGAGAGGCGGTCCCGTAGGTACGAGGGTCCTAGGCAGTATAGGGCTTTGAAGATTAAAACCAGCACCTTAAACCTGATCCTGTACTCCACCGGGAGCCAGTGCAGCTGGTATAGCACCGGATGAATGTGATCTCGCGGCGAAGACCCCATAAGGAGTCTCGCCGCGGCATTCTGCACCCGCTGGAGTTTCTGGGTCAGTCTCAAGGGCAGCCCCACGTAGAGCGAGTTACAATAATCCAGTCTGGAGGTGACGTCGCGTGGATCACAGTGGCTAGGTCAGGGCGAGAGAGGTAAGGAGCCAACTGCTTAGCTTGGCGGAGATGGAAAAATGCCGCCTTTGTTATAGCTGCAATCTGCGCCTCCATGGAGAGGGAGGTATCGAAGATTACACCCAAACTCTTAACGGACGGTGCTGGCACTAATTGCACCCCCGCAAGAGATGGGAGTTGCCCCCTCAATCCCATATCGTCCCGTCCCAGCCAGAGGACCTCTGTCTTCGAAGGATTTAACTTCAACCGGCTCCCACGTAACCATCCAGCCACAGCTTCCAAACATCTGATCAGTGTGTCTGGGGCCGAGTCAGGATGGCCATCCATCAACAGATAGAGTTGGGTGTCATCAGCATACTGATGGCAGCCCAGCCCAAAACTCCGGACAAGCTGGGCGAGGGGGCGCATAAAGATGTTAAAAAGCATTGGGGAGAGTATCGCACCCTGGGGCACTCCACACACCAAGGAGTGGCGGGATGACAATTCCCCCCCAAGCGTCACCCTCTGTCCCCGACCAGAGAGAAACGAGCGCAGCCATTGAAGGACTGTGCCCTGGATCCCCACGTCGGCAAGGCGGTGGTCCAGGAGTTCGTGATCGATCATGTCGAAGGCTGCTGACAGGTCTAGAAGAATCAGCAGCCCCGACCCGCCTCGATCCAGCTGCCTGCGGAGATTATCTGTTAGGGCAACCAGAGCCGTCTTGGTCCCATGACCAGTGCGGAAGCCGGACTGGAATGGATCCAGAGCCGATGTTTCATCCAGAAACCTACCAAGCTGTTCAGCAACCGCTCTCTCAATCACCTTACCCAGGAATGGAAGATTTGAAACCGGGCGGTAATTGGATAGATCTAAGGGATCTAATGGTGTTTTCTTTAAAAGCGGGCGCACCACTGCCTCCTTCAGTTCCCCTGGGAATGTCCTGGTGCCAAGGGACAAATTGATGATATCCCCCAGGGGGGCCTGCACCTCGTCTGGACACGCTCTAATCAGCCAGGACGGGCACGGGTCAAGAGGACAGGTGGTGGGCTTTCCAGCTCGGAGGAGTCTGTCCACATTGGCTGGGGATATCCGGTCAAAATGGTCCAATACTGGACCCGAGGACAGTCGGGGGGCCTCCAGTTCCTTTATTGTATCCAAAATATTATGAAAATGCTATACAGATGGCACCACACTCCAGCAAAACTAGCAAAGATGTATGAAATCAGATCACCAACTCGCTGGAGGTGTAAAGAAGGTATAGGGTGATATATGCACATGTGGTGGGAATGCACAGCCATTAAAGAATTTTGGAATAACATCAACAATGAATTAAAATAATTATTTCAGTTTTCATTTAAGAAAAAACCTGATACCTTTCTCCTGGGAATAATGTCACCAGAAATCAAAAAAGAAAAGAGACCACTTTTTATGTATACAACAGTAGCAGCCAGGATCTTAATCGCAAAAAACTGGAAAAGTAACGAAACACCTTGTCAGGGAACTGCCCTTGGAGCCCAGAGTGGAGGTAAGGCTCCCCAATGATGCAAGAGAGGGAACAAGCAGGGGGAGAGAGAGAGCTTCCTCTGGGGAAGGAAATCAGCGTGACGCCAGGAAGAAAGGGGAGCCTGAGAGGGCTGTGGAGGGAGGGTTCAGAGACTCTGCCACCGAGACTAGCGGGGAGAGCACAGGACCTCCGCTAGGGACGCCCACTCTGCGCAGAAAGCTTCCGCGCAGGGAGTCTAGGCGGAGACTTGGTGTCAAAGAACTTTTATGTTGGAAGAAATTCAGGAAATGCCCACTGACGGATTCTGCCAGTGACTAAGACAGCCATGGAGTAAGGGCTGTCCAGCCAGGGAAAGGTTTAGTCAGACAACGCAGTCTGGAGCAGTTGCTACTTACGCACAAGCAACCCCAATTCCCATTACAGCAATCCGTCAGTCCTTGATGTTGCTTGTGCACAAGCAGGACAGGCGGCAAGATGAGTCAGACCGGAGGAGCAGGCGCCGGAGAGGGAGCACAGAGAGGACCAACTCTGGAGGAGAGAAACAGAGATTTGGAACAGCAGCTGGCTCAACTAGCGGCGCGGCTAGATGAAAGGCGGACTCAGGATGCCCAGGGGAAACCCACCCCCATTGCGAGGAAGGTACCGGGACTGGTGCATAAGTTTGGGGGCAATCCCAGGGATTATAATGCTTTCAAGACGGAGGTGCAGTACGCGCTGGACCTGCAGTATGATGACTTTGTGGACGATGGGGTGAGGGTAGCCTATGTGATAGGGCATCTTCAAGACGCTGCCAGGGAATGGGTCAGACCCTTGATGGCCTCGGACAATGCTGCCTTAAAGGACCTTAGGAAATTTTTTGGCGCCATGGATCTCATGTTTTCCAGTCAAGTAGAGCAGAGCGTGACTCACAGGGAACTGATGGCGTGCAAACAAGGAAACCAATCAGAGAGTACTGGTCGTGTTTTGCGATGCTTATCCACAGACTTGGGTGGGAACTGAGTTCGGAACCAGTGCAGATGCTATTTGAGGAGGGCTTAGCCCCTTCGGTTAAGGATGAACTTTCCCGCTCGCCCCGCCCGCAATCGATGGATCAGCTGACTAAAATGGCGCTTGCTGTTGGAGTACGCCAAGAGGCGCGCGCTCTAGAGAGGCGGGAAGGGAGGGCGGAGCGTTGGCAGGACAACCGCATTCCTGAAATGCCGGAGCAACCTTCCCAGCCAGCGGAGCCAATGGAGATTGGAGGGGAGGCGCGCGGGTTTTCAAGCTCCAGTGAGGTTCGCAAAAAGGAGGGGAAAGCGACTAAGAAGTGTTTTCTCTGCCAACAGCCAGGACATTTTGCCAGGGTCTGCCCTCAGAGAAAGGCATGGCAAGGAATGGTGGGGGCAGCTGGTAGTGAGGAGTGTTGTATTTGCAGGCTCCTGTGCACAGCGGAAGGATGAGCAGTACGTGCCACATACTTTACATTACTTTATTTACACTTCAATGCTGAGAGATTACATACAGGCATCTTGCCTCTGCGAGAGCAGAGAAGCATCCTCTCTCTTCGGAAGCACCAAGAGAACTGAGAAAAACAGGAAACCAGTGTACGTCACATCCAGTCTCCTTTTCCCGTGGGAAAACCCAACAGTAACTCTGACTGTGGAATGTAAACAATGCTTTGTGACTGGCATTTCGCTGCACAGTGAAGGAAGCAGAAACCAACAAGGAGGAGGGGAATAATAAAGAGCAGGGAAACGCCAGCGCTTGGCTGCTGATGAGCGGGCACAGCAGCCAGGCCAGCAACCAATAAAAGTGCCCAAACCAAAATCAGGGAGCTCAGGGACGCAGGAGAAAATCAAGGGGGTTTTGAGGAGAAAGAAGGGGCACTGTATTACAGGGGAGCATTGTACGTACCAGAAGGGGACTTGAGGAGGAGAGTACTCAAACAACTGCATGACAACCCGACGGCGGGGCATTTTGGTCAACACAAAACCATGTTGCTTGTCACCAGGCAGTTCTGGTGGCCAAGAGTGAGGGAAGATGTACGGGAATACGTATGGGGGTGCGATCGCTGCCAGCGAGCTAAGGGGGAGAAAGCAGCACCCGCGGGGTTACTGGAACCCTTACCCACTCCGGGGAGACCATGGGAGGTGGTATCCATAGATTTTATGACCGATTTGCCCAAGTCCAGGGTGAAAACAGCCGTCATGGTGGTAGTCGACTTGTTAACCAAAATGTGCCATTTTATTGCTTGCTCGCATGCAGTAACGGCAGAGGAAACAGCCAGGCTGTTTGTAGATAGATCACATTTTCCGGTTGCATGGTGCCCCCTTGAGGGTTTTGTCCGACAGAGGAAGGCAATTTACTTCCAGGTTCTGGAGGAAGCTCATGAGCTTGCTGCATGTCGAGGTGAGTTTCTTGACGGCCAGACATCCGGAGACTAACGGGCAAGCAGAAAGAGCGAATAGCATACTCCAACAATACCTACGCTGCTATGTCGGCGAGAGGGAGAACGATTGGGTGGAAAAACTAGCACTGGCCGAATTTGCTTACAATAACGCTGAACATGTGTCCATGGGAATGAGTCCGTTCATGGCCAATTACGGGTGTCACCCCAGGGCCTTCCCAGGGGAGGGGGAGGAGAGGTGGAGTGTGCCGGCGGCAGAGCAGTTTGTGGAGGAAATGGAGGCCTTACACCAACAACTTAAGATGAACCTGGAAAGGGCCAATGAAGCATACAAGAGGCAGGCAGACAAGCACCGCAGAGAAGGGGAAACCATAAGGGTTGGGGACCGGGTGTGGTTGTCAACCCAAGGGCTACCGTTCAAGGGAGGTTGTAAGAAATTACGGCCAAGGCGACTGGGACCTTTCGTGGTAACACAGCAGGTGAATCCTGTGGCCTTTAGGCTCAACTTGCCGACCAACATGAAGCTGCACCCAGTGTTCCACAGATCTTTACTCTCGCCATATCGGGAGGGAAGGGTATTTCCGGGGCGAGAGAGAGAGATCCCCACTCATCCACAGGTGGAGGAAAGGGAACTCAGTGGTCAAGCCGCGGAAATTCTTGATTCAAGGAGGAGGGGGAGACAGGTGGAATATTTGGTGGCTTGGGGGGGAGCCCGAGTCGGAAAACACATGGGTTCCCGCAGAAACCATCAGGGATGAGTATCTTAGGGAGGAGTTTCACCGCAGGTTCCCAAGGAAGCCGAAACCACTAGAGAGGTTGTGGGAGGAGCAGTTTGGCACCACGGATGATGAAGAAGAGTTCAGGGGGTATCCGACCTCCGAAGAGGAGGGAGGGGAGGTATCAGAGGGAGAGGAATCGGACTGGGAAGATTGGGCAGCGGAAAGAGACAGCAGCAGGTGGAGAACTGTGTTTGAATCATCGGAGGAAGGGGATAGCTCTTTCCAGGGGTTCCCCGCATCACCGTCAAAGGAACGGGCTGGGGGTGAGGAGGGCCCTGGGGGGGAGGTGGATGTCAGGGAACTGCCATCGGAGCCCAGAGTGGAGGTAAGGCTCCCCAATGATGCAGGAGAGGGAACAAGCAGGGGGAGAGAGAGAGCTTCCTCTGGGGAAGGAAATCAGCGTGACGCCAGGAAGAAAGGGGAGCCTGAGAGGGCTTCGGAGGGAGGGCTCCGAGACTCTTCCACCGAGACCAGCGGGGAGAGCACAGGACCTCCGCTAGGGACGCCCACTCTGCGCAGAAAGCTTCCGCGCAGGGAGTCTAGGCGGAGACTTGGTGTCAAAGAACTTTTATGTTGGAAGAAATTCAGGAAACGCCCACTGACGGATTCTGCCAGGGACTAAGACAGCCACGGAGTAAGGGCTGTCCAGCCAGGGAAAGGTTTAGTCAGACAACGCAGTCTGGAGCAGTTGCTACTTACGCACAAGCAACCCCAATTCCCATTACACACCTACGATAAATGAGTGGCAGGTCCAAATGATAGAAGATCTACAGATGGCCATGATGACAGGGAGAATTAGAGGGTATCCAAAACAGAAAGTACAGAAAGAATGGAAAATCTTTAAAGAATATTTGGGAAAGTATTGCAATAACAAACATCTCCTGGCAGAAATAGAATGATCCTTGGAAAACAATAAATATAATGTTTTTTGATATCTGATGAAAACAAAGAAAGAAATACAATAATTTGGAACTGTGTGTGAAAAAACTGTAGAAATAATAATAAAAAGGTAAAGGTACCCCTGCCCGTACGGGCCAGTCTTGACAGACTCTAATCAGAAGTCAAATATGTTTGTTTTGCTTTGCTTTCTTCCTCCTCTTTTCTTCTTTCCCCTTCCTTTTACCCCCCCTCCCTCTTTTTCTCTTTTTCCTTTTGTGTTTCCTTTCCTGGTCTTTCTCTTTTTGATATGTTAAGAAAAAGAAAAAGAGATGAAGTGTATTATGAAAACCTCAGTAAGTTAAAAGTGATGCCATGTAATTTCTTTATTGATATTTATGAAATGTTAACACTGGATCACGGTAATGATTGAATGTAGCAACTACTGTGGTTTCGTTTTCTTTGTTATTGTCGAATTCTAAATAAAGTTTTATTCTGTTGAAATTAAAAATAAACAGAAATGTTTGCAGCAGGCTTCCAAAAGTGAAGACACTTGCCATGTGTCAAGAGGCAGGGAGTTCCATAGGGTAATGGGGTTTCACAGGTATTCAGATCTTTGTGGAAGCCTTTGGCAGAGCTGTTCATCCCAAAAAGAAACCGGCATCTCTCCCGCTGGTCATCAACTGGCGGGTTGCAGCCTGATCCAAGGGGACCATTGGAGTACAGGGTCAGATTTAAGGTGCTGCTTTTGACCTTTAAAGCCCTTCACGGCCTAGGACCCTCGTACCTACGGGACCGCCTCTCCTGGTATGCCCCACGGAGAGCCTCAAGGTCCATAAATAACAACAGCCTAGTGGTCCCAGGCCCTAAGGAAGTTAGATTAGCTTCAACCAGAGCCAGGGCCTTTTCAACTCTGGCTCCGGCCTGGTGGAACCCTCTGCCTCATGAGACCAGGGCCCTGCAGGATCTGATTTCTTTCCGCAGGGCCTGTAAGACAGAGTTGTTCTGCCTGGCCTTTGGCTTGGAGCCAATTTGATTCCCTCCTTCTCTTTCTTTTTTCCTTTCCTTCACCTCCTGTGATGAGGCTACATTTTAATATTTTAATGTTTCAATATTTAATGTTGTATTTAAATTTTGTTTTTAAGTTGTATTTAAGTTTTTAAGACTGTGAGTGTCTGGAAGCGGTTGGAGGATGGATGGCGGCTAAAAGATTGAGGTTGAATCCTGACAAGACAGAAGTACTGTTTTGGGGGGACAGGGGGCGGGCAGGTGTGGAGGATTCCCTGGTCCTGAATGGGGTAACTGTGCCCCTGAAGGACCAGGTGCGCAGCCTGGGAGTCATTTTGGACTCACAGCTGTCCATGGAGGCACAGGTCAAATCTGTGTCCAGGGCAGCTGTTTACCAGCTCCATCTGGTACGTAGGCTGAGACCCTATCTGCCTGCGGACTGTCTCTCCAGAGTGGTGCATGCTCTGGTTATCTCCCGCTTGGACTACTGCAATGCACTCTACGTGGGGCTACCTTTGAAGGTGACCCGGAAACTACAACTAATCCAGAATGCGGCAGCTAGACTGGTGACTGGGAGCGGCCGCCGAGACCATATAACACCGGTCTTGAAAGACCTACATTGGCTCCCAATACGTTTCGGAGCACAATTCAAAGTGTTGGTGCTGACCTTTAAAGCCCTAAACGGCATCGGTCCAGTATATCTGAAGGAGCGTCTCCACTCCCATTGTTCTGCCCGGACACTGAGGTCCAGCACCGAGGGCCTTCTGGCGGTTCCCTCACTGCGAGAGGCCAAGTTACAGGGAACCAGGCAGAGGGCCTTCTCGGTAGTGGCACCCGCCCTGTGGAACGCCCTCCCATCGGATGTCAAAGCGATAAACAACTACCTGACATTCAGAAGACATCTGAAGGCAGCCCTGTTCAGGGAAGTTTTTAATATGTGACATTTTAGTGTATTTTTCATCTCTGTTGGAAGCCGCCCAGAGTGGCTGGGGAAACCCAGCCAGATGGGCGGGGTACAAATAATAAATTATTATTATTATTATTATTATTATTATTCCTTCAACTTATTTTTATTATTGCTTGTTAGCCGCCCTGAGCCTGGCCTTGGCTGGGGAGGGCGGGGTATAAATAAATTATTATTATTATTATTATTATTATTATTATTATTATTATTATTATTATCATTATCATCATCATTATTAATATATTGCTGCAGGCCACCTCAATGTCCGAGCGGTGTGAGATTCCAAGACTACAGGAGCAGTATGCCTGGCTTGGTGTTTACTTTTGGAATGAGGCACAGAGGAGACTGGGGGGGGTCTTTAAGATACATGGTCTCTTTACACATATATGCAAGTCTACATTGTAGAGATTCACAGCATTCACCCCCCCCCCAAAGGTCTGGTTTCTCCCACAGGCGCAGCCTTGGATTCAAACAGAAATGAAACATTCCTCTAAGTCTCTCTCCAGCTTGCTCCTTCTCCTCTCCCTCACATCACGGTCCTCTACCGGCCCGTTGGGGGAGTGGGACCCCCATTTCCCGAACCACACAGGTCCCCTTCCTTGTTTCCCCTGAATGGCCCGTCTCCCAGGCGATTGGCTCCTCAGGAAAGCCATCCTTGCTGAATCCAGGGGTTGGGAAGGTCTCAGCGTACAGTCTCCCTCCCCCAAACACACAACAATAGGCAAGGCAAAGAAATGGGTACATGCCAATTCAATGCATTTCTGCCATTGACCACAGCCTCTCTTGTGTGAGGGAAAACAAACAAGAAAAGTTCTTTTTGCCAAGAAAAAGCTGGTGTCAGGAGACGCGTTCTTTCAGGCTGAAGTCAACTTCTGGCTTCAACTTTGAGGATGTCACGGCGTTAAATGCAGTAGTCCATGCACAGTTTTTCTTAAGCTCCGGTTCCCGAAAAGCCATTGTTCCAGTTCAGGTTTCCAGACATGGCGGACAAATGCTTCCCTTGGTTTCTGCCCCTTCCCTCTCCTTCCTTGACTGAGTTATGACAGGTGTCACTCACCATTCAATGTTCTGGACGCAGCCCTGCTTCCCTGGCGGAGTCAGACTTGGGGGGTTCCTGAGCGAAGGGCCCTTTCCCTCCGCATCCCCCCTTAGTCTGCCCCCCACACCCAGGGGGCCCCCTCAGCCCTGTTATTCTAAAGCAGCAATGCTGCAGCAAGCAAAGGCTCTAACAGCTCAGACAGCTGCCAGTGGCTGTAAAGCCAGACAGGATGTGTGTGACTGCTGCCATGGAAACAAAGGGGCAGTCCATCCTTATTGAGCACAGGATATGAGCTCAGTGTGTGTCATATGACCTGTACAGGATGTACATAGGTGGAGTTTGGAGTTACTCTCTGTTTTGTTGAAGAGAGCAGACATCTTTTACTATATGACTGCTAAAGACAGGAATAAAGCATGTAGTTACATTTCTGTCTGTGTCTGATTCCCCTCCCTGGGGATATGCAGGGAGGAGGAGAAGGAGGAGAAGCAGTTGGTGTGTTTTTCTCACAGCCTGAGGAAAATCGCCGGAACGGACCTCGTGTTGTTTTTCCTGCCGGGAGTCGCCGGAGGGAGGTCAAAGGAATTCAGCCGGTGCCTGAACAGATAGGCACACACCTCTGACCGAGCCTGAATTCCAACAGTGGTAGCAGGAGCCAGATGGTTTCTTCGATCCATGGGAGTCTGCATCAAAGAATGGCAGAGCTGCTGTTTCCATTGCTCCATGGAAGCCTGAAGTGAGAGGCTATTTCTCTGCAGCCAGAAGCTCACCAGAGGAAGCTGAAAGCCAAGCAACGGAGCCCAGGTATGAGATTTTCGGGCTTAGAAGTGTGAATGCAGATTGATTCATTCTCTGCTTCGAGGGAGCAAGGTTTGGGAAAAACAGCTCCGAGAGAGAAGGGCTCTGCATTCCAAACATTCCTGTGGTTTTCCTGTCCAAGGAAAAGGAATGCAGTTGCTTAACAACACAGGCCAGTTCCAAGATAAGGGCTGTAAGTCACACAATGCCTCAGAGAGGCAAAAACAAGTTAGTTTTGACTAGGCCCTTAGAAAAAACTCTTGAAAACGACTCTGCAAGCGGCCAGTGTTATAGCTGCCAGGTGCACAGAGTGTAAACAAGCCAGCTATTGGATTTTAGAGGCTTGTGTTTGAGAGTCAGTGCAAGGACTCAAAATGGATGCTAAGAAGGGGGGAACCCTGCCTTCTCCGCCCCTTTTGACCAGTGACAATTATGCATCTTGGTCTATTAAGATGAAGGCCCTGCTGCAGAATCAGAGACTGTTTGGGGTGATTGAGAACCCCATCCCTCCAGCACCAACGCGTGCTTGGGAGTCACAGGATGTGAAGGCCAGAACTGCTATAATTCTGTGCGTGTCAGACTCTGAGCTTATCCATGTACAAGATTTACAGCACGCGAGAGATGTTTGGGACACGCTGAGAAGGACACATCAGAGAGATGCAGGTTCTTCAGCGTTGCTGCATTTTGAGAAGCTGACCAACCTGAGGCTTGCGCCTGATGGAGATGTTCAAGCGCACCTGACGGAAATGAAATTTCTGCGTCAACAGATGGTGGAACGCAATTTCCGTCTGCAGGAGGAAGTGTTTTGCTTCATGGTCATCAACAGTCTGAATCGGACTTACAAAACAGTTGCCAGTCAGCTGGGGTCCCTCCCAGCAGCTGATCTAACGTCGGACAGGGTCTTTGCCGTGGTTCTTTGTGAACATGACAGGCTTGCCGCCCTGGAAGTCAAGGACAGGGGGAGACAAGAACGGAGTTCTGACACCCCCACTGCTACAGCTACTGGAGAAAATGCCGTAGCTTTGAACGTTGTCCGATGCTACAATTGTGGACAGACTGGGCATCTTCAGCGGTACTGCAAGAGGCCACGTCAGAACAAGGGAGCCAAGGGAAGCTCCACGAAGTCTGAGGCGTCAGGCAGAGGTCATGCCAAGTCACAGGCGAAGCCTGCAAAGGCTTTGATGTCGAAAGGAACCAAGCCAGAAGTGGAGAACGTTTTTATCATAGACACGGGAGCGACATTTCACATGACCCATCGTAGGGATTTGTTTTCGTCGTTTAAGAAGCAAAGCTTCGTTGTACAACAAGCCAACGGTCAAGAGCTGGAAGCGACCGGAATTGGGACTGTGTATCTTAAAAGTCAGAACTTGACTATAAACAATGTTTATTTGGTTCCAGAGTTGAAGTACAATCTGCTCAGCGTTTCGCAGATTGCCAAGAAGGGACTAAAACTGTCCTATGATGATCAACACTGCGAGATCTACAAAGATGGAGAGTTGTATCTTTCTGCCAAAGAGAAAGATGGACTATATTTGTTGACTTTTGATCAAAGTGATTACATGGAATGTAATTCTTCTGATCCTAACATGATCTCTTTTGCAGGTGTATCCAAGAAGAACGCCAAGCAGGTAACCTCGAGGGTCGACAAGGCATTTCAGCGAGTGTATGCTGATGTGATTGGTCCTTTAGCACCATCTAGAGGCAATGCAAAGTATTACCTAATATGTGTTGATTCTTTCACAGGTTTTGTCTGGATTTATCTTTTGGAGAGACCGAAAGAAGCCTTAGAAAGGTTTAAAGAGTTTTGTGAAAAGGTTAAAAATATGCATGATGCTGACATAGATTGTCTTTGCACAGATGAGAAGCCAATTTTTCTTTTACAGGATTTCCAGAGGTTCCTGAAGAAGAAAGGGATAAGACACAAAATTGCAGCTTCAGAAGAAGCTTGGAACAGATGTGTCTGTGTTAGGGTGAACAAAGAATTGCAAAAGGGAATGGAAGCGCAATTGCTTAGTTCACATCTGCCACATGAGTACTGGGCTGAATCGCTAACGTCATATTGTTATACGTGGTTGAGAAAGTTTTCAAAAGAGTTGGGAAGTTCTCCTTTTGAGAAACTGTTCCACAGAAAACCTTCTGTTGCCCATTTCAAGGTTTTTGGGTCTCATGTGAGGACAGAAGCTCCGGGTGGAGTTAAGAATGCCAGAGGCATTTTTGTGGGTTATGAAAAGGGTCTCTACAGAGTAATTTTGTCTGAATCTGGTAAGGTGATTCTCACAAAATTTCTAGAGAGTGCTCCTGAACAGGAGAGAGTGATAGTTCACACATTTCCCACAGGTGATGATGATTCTGATGATGATGATGATGATGTTGATTTTGTTGAGTTCAGTAGTACTGATGACAGCGATAGCTCAGACAGCTCAGTTGTCACAGTCATTGAGAGGAAATCTCACGTAATGACTAGACCCTCAGAAGAGGAGGAAGATGAACCACTGTTTACAATTGGTACTGGTTCTCCAGAGAGTCCAAAGGTTGAACCAGAAAGCAAAGAAGAGCAGCACTTCTTACGCAGGTCTGAGAGAGCAACGAAGGGTGTACCACCCAAGAGGTATTCAAAGGAGTTTGCTAACCTAGCTGTTGCTATTGTAAACGACCAAGGTCAAATTGAAGCTGTGTCTGAGTCAGAGACAAAGGCACAACAGGGAGTTGTTAACCAAGGTAATGCAGAAGCACTCATTCCTTGGAAGTCACACAACCAGAGAGGTACATTGGTGAAACCAGTGGCGGGTAGTTCCAAGGGTGGAACTGAAACAACAGGGGAGTGTTATAAGTATAACAACTGTTTGTTTTCTTCTCTGGATGACGCTTTGCTCGCAGCACGCATTGATACTTTAGGGGGAGTATGTTATTCTAAAGCAGCAATGCTGCAGCAAGCAAAGGCTCTAACAGCTCAGACAGCTGCCAGTGGCTGTAAAGCCAGACAGGATGTGTGTGACTGCTGCTATGGAAACAAAGGGGCAGTCCATCCTTATTGAGCACAGGATATGAGCTCAGTGTGTGTCATATGACCTGTACAGGATGTACATGGGTGGAGTTTGGAGTTACTCTCTGTTTTGTTGAAGAGAGCAGACATCTTTTACTATATGACTGCTAAAGACAGGAATAAAGCATGTAGTTACATTTCTGTCTGTGTCTGATTCCCCTCCCTGGGGATATGCAGGGAGGAGGAGAAGGAGGAGAAGCAGTTGGTGTGTTTTTCTCACAGCCTGAGGAAAATCGCCGGAACGGACCTCGTGTTGTTTTTCCTGCCGGGAGTCGCCGGAGGGAGGTCAAAGGAATTCAGCCGGTGCCTGAACAGATAGGCACACACCTCTGACCGAGCCTGAATTCCAACAAGCCCTCCTTCCCGGGGGTCTCCCTCCGCCCCCTCTCAGTCCGCCCCCCCACCCAGGGGGTCCCCTCAGCCCTCCTTCTTGGGGGTCTCCCTCCCCTCCCCTCTCTCAGTCCACCCCCCACACCCAGGGGGTCCACTCAGCCCTCCTTCTTGGGGGTCTCCCTTCCCTCATCCCTCTCAGTCCGCCCCCCACACCCAGGGGTCCCCTCAGCCCTCCTTCTTGGGGGTCTCCCTCCGCTCCCCCCCTCAGTCCACCCCCCACACACAGGGGGTCCCCTCAGCCCTCCTTCTTGGGGGTCTCCCTCCCCTCCCCTCTCTCAGTCCGCCCCCCACACCCAGGGGGTCCCCTCAGCCCTCCTTCTTGGGGGTCTCCCTGCGCTGCCCCCTCTCAGTCCGCCCCCCACACCCAGGGGGTCCCCTCAGCCCTCCTTCTTGGGGGTTTCCCTCCGCTCCCCCTTCTTAGTCCGCCCCCCACACCCAGGGGGTCCCCTCAGCCCTCCTTCTTGGGGGTCTCCCTCCCCTCCCCTTTCTCAGTCCGCCCCCCACACCCAGGGGTCCCCTCAGCCCTCCTTCTTGGGGGTCTCCCTCTGCTCCCCCCCTCAGTCCGCCCCCCACACCCAGGGGGTCCCCTCAGCCCTCCTTCTTGGGGGTCTCCCTCCCCTCCCCTCTCTCAGTCCGCCCCCCCCCACCCAGGGGGTCCCCTCAGCCCTCCTTCTTGGGGGTCTCCCTCCCCTCCCCCCAGCTTCTCCCCTTGAACTCCCGCCTGACTCCTCTTCCTCTCCCCCCTCAGACCCTCCCTCAGAAAAGGCGCCTTGCATTTTCCCGCCAAAAGGGCTGTCTCCGCCCCCGCTGTCTTGGGAGCCAATCAGAGCGAGGCTCCAGGAAATATCTGAGGGACTAAGTCCGCCGACTGGCCTGGCTCTGCTGTCCATCACAGGCCCAACCAAGGGGGGCATCTCTAGAGATCATCTCCGTCTGTCAGTTACCTGTCGATCCATTTTAGGGTTTGAGATCCTTTGAAATAACTGTTCCGGGTGCCAGAACCCTGCGGGGCCTAAGTTTCATAAACAGTAGTAATAAATGGTTGGAGGACAAGTCTGGGAAGGGGCGAGAGGCCCCTCCCTGCCCCCCTCCAGGCTCCTCTCAGGTTCATCCAGGGTCCAAAGCCGCCTCCATTTTGGGGGGGCCAGGAAAGGAGTGGAAGGGAAGGGAAGTTGGTTGTTGGCTTCTATTTCCATAGTGAATTGTATTTTGGGGTGTAAGTTGTTGAGATGTGTGAGATGTGTGTAAGTTGTTGAGATGTGTGAGCCAAACTTTGGCTCAGATATGTTGACAACACCTTTGTAATTTGGCCACACGGGAAAGAAAAACTGGATAGCTTCCTCACACATCTCAACAACTTACACCCCAAAATACAATTCACTATGGAAATAGAAGCCAACAACCAACTTCCCTTCCTTGACGTCCTAATCTACAAAAAACCTGATGGCTCCCTAGGACACACTATCTACCGGAAAAAAACACACACCAACCGCTACTTACATGCACAATCACACCACCACCCTGCACAAATAAACTCCGTAGCCAAGACTCTCATCTCCAGAACCAAACGCCTGGCTGACAAAGACCACTTGACAACTGAGTTACAGAATCTCTCAAACGTGTTAATTGCCAATGGATACCAGCAAAACAGGATTACGAAGCTAATCCAAAAGGAAACACCCCCCAAAAACCAAGACACAGAAGAAAACAATGGCATGGCCCTCCTCCCTTATATCAAGGGCACTACAGATAAAATTAGCAAAATCCTCCATAAACACAATATCAAAACAGCCTTTTGCACCAACCAAAAAATAGCCAATATCCTCAGAAACCCCAAGGATAAAATCCAGTTGGAAAACCAAGGGATCTATGAAATACCCTGCAAAGTCTGCCCAGCCACGTACATTGGACAAACAAACAGACGAATAAATGCACGTATCGCAGAACACAAGAATGCCGTCAAAAAAGAAGAAAAAACTTCCTCTCTTTTCCAACACATGAAAGAAACAGGACACGAAATTAATTTTGCAGATTCCAAATTGCTCTTTAACACGGAACATCACCACAAGAGAATAATCATGGAAGCCATCGAGATAGAGAAACACCCTCACAACATGAACAAGCGTGACGACACATCCCGCTTGCCAGACATCTGGAAATTAGCCCTCCCCACAAAAACTGACACCAGATCCAGAGGCACACAGAACGCCAACACCAATCAACCACACCAGACCCAAACCCAGACCCTCTCCACAGATGAATTACAGACACCATCCAGTAGCCAATCCATGGTGGCACCTCCGGATGCTGCACCCCCCTGCAATCCCTACACAGATCTGGCTGACACAAGCCACAAAACCACAGCTCGCCCCTATACACGAAGCCAAGCCAGAGCACAACTAAGTACAGTACAGCCATCTTCTCAGGAAAACTCTTCACAAAGTTCAAGAGGTCAAGACACAAAGACTTTAACAACTAATCCACACCTAATGACCCACCTAAGTGGTACTCAGGATATCACTCAAGAAATCACTCAAGATATCTCTCAAGTAATTAAGGAACAAAAGAAGAAAAGGCACACTAGCCTGGGAACTTCCTCTCTGCCCAGAACATTGGAGGCTATACACCACACCCCCTCTACAGTATTTATAGGAACTCAAACACTGAGATCCTGCTCTGTTCCAGTAACAAGAAGCCGAAAGCACCAGCCTGAAGATGACGAGTGAGACCTCGTCGAAACGTCGCCTAGACACCCCAACTTTTACACGGGAAGACACCCGAGGACACCAAAACCTGCATTCCTGTACCCGTGAAAATCTACGAAAGCAAATATATATATATATATATATATATATGTGTAGGTATGTATGTTGGTAGGTAGGTAGGTAGAACAGAGCTGCAGTCCTCCTGCGAACTGGCCCCTCCCTGGCTTGGCAGAGAGGACAAAGGAGGACCCTCTGTTCCCTGACTTGGGGGTCTGCGCCCACTGTGCATGATCTGAGCAGGGACCCCCATGCCCCCTCCCTGCACCCCGGGTAGTGGCATAACAAGGTCAGGGGGTACCTGGTGTGGAAAAGTTTTTGTCACCTCCCCAATATTGACCTTTCTTTTTTTTTTGTGCCTGCAAAAATGTTTTGACTTTATATCATATTTTCTTACAAAGGAATGTGGATTCTGGGCCTCTGGGCCACTGTGGACAGATACTTAAATCCACAGGATGCATCGTGTTTTGGCTTGTGTTGTTTTATTTATATTTATTGTTTATTTATTTCATAAAATTTATTTTTAAAAAACCTGCAAAATTGTTTACCAGTACAAAAACAAACAAACACCACAGCAGTAAAGTCAATAAAAAATAACAAGCCTTCTTTAAAACAGAGAAAAGCTAAAATATTAAAACAGATTAAAATTACTTCAGCTTCCTAATGCTTTTAGCAGGTGCCAGAAAAGCGTCTAGCAAAGGCATGCGCTTTATTGCAAGAGGCGGGGAGTTCCAAAGGGCAGGTGCTGCCACACTAAACCATGCAGTGCTGGAAAGGGGGCGACATGCAAGAGGCCAGCCTGGCAGGGTTGTTGTGGAAGGAGGAGCTCCTGGGAGGAAAGGAGGTGCCAGGGAAATGCCATTCTAGAAGAGCCTCCGCCTCTCACTCCTTCTCCAAACGAGAGCCAGGTGTGTGTGGGTGTGTGTCAACATATACAGCGAGGGGGGTTTCTGGGGGGTTTCCTGTTGTTATTCTCTCTTGCACAGCTACAATAAACCTACGATTAAAATTTTGATCTGGTCATTTCTTCGTCAGAGGGCAAACGGCAAATTTAGCAGGGGATCAATTACTTTCCCCCCTCACTGTAGATAGATGATAGACAGATGTATATATGTATGTGTGTATAACAGACAGGCACAGAATTGCCCTCATTCAAGATGGCCACGGGCCCTTCCTCCTGCTCCAAACATGGGAGAACCGGCTGCCCTGACCCAACATGGCCTCTCCCCTTTCTCCGCAGCGGCTTCCCCTTGCGAGGCGATTGGGCGAGGGGGAGAGAGCACCCGGAAGTGGGTGGATTGAGCCAGCTGCCTGGTTACCCACATGGGTTTGGGAGAGAGCAGTAGCCAGGGAGGGAGGGAGGGGAGCCGGACAGGGGGTGCGGGAGGAGGCAGGAGACCCTTGCAAGGGCTGGGGCTGGGTGGTCTTTGGGGAGCATTTAGGATTCATTTTGTTACCGGAAAAATCCGAGGGCTCCCTTGGACAAAAAGTAAAGACACCAACCAGAGTAAATTGGAGCAAATCAGCAGCCTGTAGGCTTGGCCTTTATTGAACTGTTGCAACAGGGTGTTCCCCTCACTTGCAGGTGAGAGAAAAGACACAGAAAAATGGTGTGCAAGACCTTATAAAAACTTTTGAAATTCCCCTCCTCTAGGTCAAGCCCACCCCCAGAAACATCACGCATACATCACAGAAAGGAGGGGTTGAGGGAGGAGTTGCGGTGGTAACCTGAGTGTCCTGTCACCTGGCTGGTTCCCCCTTGAGTACTTTACAGGTGACAAAGGGGACTTTGCAGTTTCCTGCCCCCAGAGGGAAGATCTGATCATTGTCCTTTGTTCCAGTCCAAGCTGAATCCACTCCCATATGCAAGTTCTTTGTGATCTTGATTGTCTTCTGTCTGGGATCATCAGGGTTGGCATAGTCATAACTGGGCAGGGCTCCTGTAGATGTGCTGGGATGGTGAAGGGATTATGGCTGCCCTGTATCAAATCTTCCCCATTTTGTAGTCTTTCCTTCATGGAGTAAAATAAAAATGGAACAGTGCAAATCCAATGTATGGTTGATTTTCTTATGAATTTATAACAGAAGTGTGGCGTATGTAGTGTGTGAGTGTGAGTGTGTGTGAAGTTTGTACAAACAGAATGATTGGGGTGGGGTGGGGTTCCTGCTACAATTTGCAATGTTGCAGGGTCCATCAGGGCAGCTCCGGGGTTTCCATAACTTGCTGGCTTGGTGTTTTGCAAGTTTCCTTAATTGTTTGACCCCACACATACAGACCTCCCTCTTTCTCTCCCCCCACCCAAAAAATAAGTCCTCCGGAGATACTGGGAGGGCAAAGCCCCCCAAGCTGAAACAGAAGAGAGTGGTGCTTGGGATCCCAAGAAGCCACTGCAGAATGAGCCCCCCCCCCATGGGTCCTGGCAGGAAGAAGTGGATATCGGGTATGAGGGAGGTGGAGGGGAGTAGGTCTGCATTGCAGGGGGGTCTAGATGGCCCTTGGGGGTCCCTTCCAATTCAGCCAGTCTGAAGTCTGGGAAAGGGGCTGAATCTTTGGGGAGTGGAGATACAACTTTCCCCCAATCTCCCCAATTCCACTCCCGCCTGGTTCGTTCTTGGGCGTTTGCTGCAATCCCTGCCTTGCAGGGGGTTGGACTAGATGGCCCCTGGGGGCCCTTCTGACCCTGTGATTTCTTCCAGAAGGTAGACCTATTTCCTGGCCCAGCCTCCATCCATTGTTCTCTGCTAATTTGACCTCCACCCCTATTATTCTGCCTTTCCTATCCTTAAATATTTGTTTGAAATCTAATTTGGGGTTAATATACAAAACCACTTCCCTTTTCTTGGTTTTTTTCTGTGTGTTTCCTGCAAATATATAATGTCCAATTTTTGTTTTAGCAAGATTTATGTTATAAGGTTTCTTTTGGTTTCATTCTTAAGTCCATTTATGTTCCACAAGAGCACTTTCAGATCCACCCCAATGTCCTCTATTTTTTGTCCCTTTACTCCTCTCCCTCCTCCTCCTGCTTGTCATGTTTCCTCTAATTCTCCAGTCTTTATTACTATTATTATTAATTTTTCATTAATAATTTCATTAATAATTGATACAATACCAAATTTTAACATCCAAGATGAAAATTTTGTTCTTCTTGTTGTCCCTCCTCAGATAGCCCTATTTCATATAATCACAGAGTTGGAAGAGACTACAAGGGCCATCGAGTCCAACCCCCTGCCAAGCAGGAAACACCATCAGAGCACTCCTGACATATGGCTGTCAAGCCTCTGCTTAAAGACCTCATTTCATTCCGCCGTCTTACCTTCCAGGACTCTGGGCTGTCTTCCAGCTTTCCTTTGTTTAGATAAAATTAAGACACATGTAATGTATGGGATGCGGGTGGCAGTGTGGGTTAAACCACAGAGCCTAGGGCTTGCTGATCAGAAGGTCAGCGGTTTGAATCCCCATAACGGGGTTAGCTCCCGTTGCTCGGTCCCAGCTCCTGCCAACCTAGCAGTTTGAAAGCACGTCAAAGAGCAAGTAGATAAATAAGTACTGCTCTGGTGGGAAGGTAAACGGTGTTTCCGTGCACTGCTCTGGTTCACCAGAAGCGGCTTAGTTATGCTGGCCACATGTCCTGTTGCAAGGATTTTTAAGTACCTGTGACCCTCTCAAATAGTGTCCAAGAATTGACAGACGCAGCAGTGAAGAAAAAGAAAGTGAGGTTTATTGCTGAGCAATAATTGACCCAGTGGAATTCTTTCCAAAAGACTGGGCCCCGGGCTCTAGCGCCCAGAAGCTTTATACCCGAGTACATACTTCATAGATCATGACATAATCAGATACAATTGCAAACGGCAGCAAAAATAAAGCTAATGAGCGCATTCCAGCCTTGCCTCTTCTGATCATGTAAAGAGTTCCCTCCCAACTTCTGCTTTTTCAGTCTGAACACGCAGTTTTAACCTTTTCCCCAGATTTATGGTAAGAAACAGAAAATTTGAGAAAAGGAACTTCGGCTGTTGTGCTCCTACGCGGCCATCTGCTATACATTCTGCGCTTAGCATCTTCCTGTTTTAACTGCTCAGACCTTGTCTGGACAAGGGGGGAAAGTGCCAGCACATCAGATTTATTGCTGCCCCCCTTTGGTTAGCGAGACATTGAAAATAACAAGGAAGGGTACTGGGGCAGAGTTCATTTAGGATTTTTTCAGATTTAAGCAATTTGCTATAAGCTTTTGCAGAAGCTTTCACGATTCAAACATGGATTATATAAAATCATCATATAAATATCTGGTTATATATGGATATATATGGATATATGGATAACTGATAACTGATTATATGGATAACTGATTATATGAAAAGCATAAGGATAAATTCCTTCAGGTCCTGCTTCAGTCCCTGAAGCTGTACGCTGGCTCCCTTGGCAAATAAAGCAAGATGAGTGCCGTGCCCCAGAATCGATCATGACTGGACCTAATGGTCAGGGGTCCCTTTACCTTTGATGTATTTTAACGAAGTGATATTTTCCCAAACTGAAAAATCTTCTGTAAGAGACCACTCCATGGGATAGATTTCACAGATAATAATTGTTCGGTCCCTCTACAATCCAACCTTGCTCCCCCTGGGCCCTAAGATCAAAGATTCACCTTTACTTTTACAAATCCATACACAACAAAAGTTCATGCAAGCAGATGTGGTTTCCTGTGTGAAATATTCCTCAGTTGTAATCTGTCGGTTGTCTTCAGCCCCCTTTGAGAGGGACCCCTTTTTTTCTAATGCGCCATCATTTGCGCTGTTGTAGCATCCCCAGCCGAAATCATATTTAATCATGTATTTGAACAAAGTCTCTCCATATCTTCAAACAGGCTGATACCTTGCCAGTTCTAATTAGAGCCCTCCACAAAGGACCGCACCATTAAACATCAAATTCTCAAGTTTTTTTTTTAATATAGTTTCACTTGCATTCCATTTCATTAATTGAATCTTTCTCCACGAGGCTTGCCAAATCATGAAGTAGCTGTCAGTACTGCAGTGTTTCATTCTATCATTGCACAGTGTGACACTGTGCCTTTAATTGCCTAATTACCTAATGTATCATCGTGTGAGAACGGGAGCGATTTCTATATCTCCTCCTCCTCCCCTCTGGTCCTTGCATCTGGCTTTTGCTGAAGGATACGGCTGCGTGAGTCAGCTCTTCGCTCTGTTGACTTCTTATTTTCTTGATGCTGCATTCCAGCCAGAGTCTGCCTCTGCTGTACTCTGCTACTACGGGCGAAGTTCCTCACCATTCGGACAAGTGAGGGAGGGCGTTGGCCCAACAGCACGAAGTATCAAAAAAGATGAAACGCTCACCTCACATCTTCTGTAGCAGAGCGACAAAAGTCCATTCAAAGTCTGAATTCAAATCTTTGTTGAAAAACAGGAATGCTCCCGCTCATGGCGTTGGCATCAGAGAGTGTCCAATTCGTGCAATGCTAAACACCCAGCGCCCCTGCCTCCACTGCAGCGAGCGGCAGATATCGGACGACGTGCGGGTGAAGGCACATCCGCCCCATCTCTGCGGGGTTCAACAGGGATAATTAGCCGCAGATCCACCTTGTTTAATTGCATGAGCTGACAGTGAAAAGGAACTCTCTCAGAAGGGGGTGGACCTTCATTGGGGGGTTCTAAGAAGTTGGATGGCCACCTGTCATGGGTGCTTGAAATGAGATTTCATAGAATCATAGAGTTGGAAGAGACCACAAGGGCCATCGAGTCCAACCCCCTGCCAAGCAGCAAACACCATCAGAGCACTCCTGACATATGGTTGTCAAGCCTCTGCTTAAAGACCTCCAAAGAAGGAGACTCCACCACACTCCTTGGCAGCAAATTCCACTGCTGAACAGCTCTTACTGTTAGGAAGTTCTTCCTAATGTTTAGGTGGAATCTTCTTTCTTGTAGTTTGGATCCATTGCTCCGTGTCCGCTTCTCTGGAGCAGCAGAAAACAACCTTTCTCCCTCCTCTATGTGACATCCTTTTATATATTTGAACATGCCTATCATATCACCCCTTAACCTCCTCTTCTCCAGGCTAAACATGCCCAGCTCCCTTAGCCGTTCCTCATAAGGCATCATTTCCAGGCCTTTGACCATTTTGGTTGGCCTCCTCTGGACACGTTCCAGTTTGTCAGTGTCCTTCTTGAACTGTGGTGCCAGAACTGGACACAGTACTCCAGGTGAGGTCTGACCAGAGCAGAATACAGTGGCACTATTACTTCCCTTGATCTAGATGCTATACTCCTATTGATGCAGCCCAGAATTGCATTGGCTTTTTTAGCTGCCGCATCACACTGTTGGCTCATGTCAAGTTTGTGGTCAACCAAGACTCCTAGATCCTTTTCACATGTACTGCTCTCAAGCCAGGTGTCACCCATCTTGTATTTGTGCCTCTCATTTTTTTTGCCCAAGTGCAATACTTTACATTTCTGGAGGGGGTTGGACTAGATTCTGAATCTATAATTCTATACTTCACCCTGGTGTGAGATCTTAAATTGACTTTTGAACAAGTGAAATTTTATACACATTCCATGTGCTGATATGCTTTCAACCCCGTATGAAATATTTGGTGGGCCATGAATGAATCCTTTCCCACATTCCAAACACTAAACCGTTTCCTCTCTTGTATGAATTATTTGATGGGAAATGAGAGAGCTGCGTTGACTGAAGTTCTTTCCACATTCCAAGTACTGAAAGGGTTTCTCCCCTGTATGAATTCTTTGATGGGAAGTGAGATTCTGCCTGAGACTGAAGCTCTTTCCACATTCCAGACAATGATAGGGTTTCTCCCCTGTATGAATTCTTTGATGGGAAGTGAGATTCTGCCTGAGACTGAAGCTCTTTCCACATTCCAAGCACTGATAGGGTTTCTCCCCTGTATGAATTCTGTGATGGGAAGAGAGTGCGGCACTTTGACTGAAGCTCTTTCCGCATTCCAAGCACTGATAGGGTTTCTCCCCTGTATGAATTCTTTGATGGGAAGTGAGATTATGCCTGAGACTGAAGCTCTTTCCACATTCCAAGCACTGATAGGGTTTCTCCCCTGTATGAATTCTGTGATGGGAAGAGAGTGCGGCACTTTGACTGAAGCTCTTTCCGCATTCCAAGCACTGATAGGGTTTCTCCCCTGTATGAATTCTTTGATGGGAAGTGAGCTTGTGGCTGTCCCGGAAGCTTCTTCCACAATCGAAGCACATATAGGGTTTCTCCCCTGTATGAATTCTGTGATGGGAAGTGAGTTCACCACTCTGACAAAAGCTCTTTCCACATTCGAAGCACTGATAGGGTTTCTCCCCTGTATGAATTCTGTGATGGGAAGTGAGTTCACCACTCAGACGAAAGCTCTTCCCACATTCGAAGCACTGATAGGGTTTTTCCCCTGTGTGAAGTCTTTGATGGGAAGTCAGATGACCACTCAGACAAAAGCTCTTTCCACATTCCAAGCAGTGATACGGTTTCTCTCCTGTATGAAGTCTTTGATGGGAAGTCAGACCACGACTCAGACGAAAACCTTTTCCACAATCCAAGCACTGATAGGGTTTCTCCCCTGTATGAATTCTTTGATGAGAAGTGAGATTCACCCACGTACTGAAGCTCTTTCCACATTCGAAGCACTGATAGGGTTTCTCCCCTGTATGAATTCTGTGATGAGAAGTGAGATGGGTCCTTTGACTGAAGCTTTTCCCACATTGGAAGCACTGATAGGGTTTCTCCCCTGTGTGAAGTCTTTGATGGGAAGTCAGATGACCACTCCGACGAAAGCTCTTTCCACAATCCAAGCACTGGTAGGGTTTCTCCCCTGTATGAATTTTTTGATGAGAAGTGAGATTCACCCACGTACTGAAGCTCTTTCCACATTCGAAGCACTGATAGGGTTTCTCCCCTGTATGAATTCTGTGATGAGAAGTGAGATGGGTCCTTTGATGGGAAGTCAGATGACCACTCCGACGAAAGCTCTTTCCACATTCCAAGCACTGATAGGGTTTCTCCCCTGTATGAATTCTGTGATGGGAAGTGAGAGTCCCCTCCTGAGTGAAGCGCTTCCCACATTCCAAGCACTGATAGGGTTTCTCCCCTGTATGAATTCTGTGATGGGAAGTGAGAGTCCCCTCCTGAGTGAAGCGCTTCCCACATTCCAAGCACTGATAGGGTTTCTCCCCTGTATGAATTTTGTGATGGGAAGTGAGGTGATCCTTCCGATTGAAGCTCTTTCCACATTCCAAGCACTGATAGGGTTTCTCCCCTGTATGAACTCTTTGATGGGAAGTGAGATTTGCACTTCGACTAAAGCTCTTTCCACATTCGAAGCACTGATAAGGTTTCTCCCCTGTATGAACTCTTTGATGGGAAGTGAGATTCCCCGAGTGACTGAAGCTCTTTCCACATTCTCTGCACTGATACAATTTCTCCCTACTCTGTGTTATTTCGTGTGAAGTGAGGCTATTCCTTTGAACAAAGCTCTTTCTTTGATGGGAGGTGGACTGGGAGCTCTGACGGATATTCTCTACACACTCTGAATATTTATCTGACTTCTCCGCTATGTGGATTCTGTTGTGCTCCCCCTTGTTCTTCCCTTCTGATTCATCACCATCTGCAATGAAGAGAGATGCTAATTAGAGTCTCAGGAGGAAATGGGAGCTCCAGATTATTGAACAATGTTAATGAATGCTTGTGACAGAGGAAGAACTGAAGAGAATGAGATGTGAGGCCGTCCAATAGTTTTCACTGTTTTTGTTTCCTGGTATTAACTGAGATATTGCTTGGCTTTTATCTGGGATGGATATTTTTGTGGCTCAATCATGGAATCCACTCCATCTCCAATCACAACATGTTATGATCCAACAGGGATCCTTACTGAGAGAGTCCATGATCCCACAATTCTCCTCCTTGACTTCTCCTGTGTGAGTGCCTGAGGGCCCTGCTCTTGCCACTAACCACCTGGCCCGGGGCGGGGCCTGACAGGCCTCACAACTATGGTTGCTGTTACTGCTGCTGCTGTCCAGGAGGACTCGGGGACGCAGAGTTCTTTTAAAAATGTTTTTAAATTTTTCTTTTGAATTTTTTGTATGTGGGGGTGGGGTGGATGTTTGGTTGGGCCTGGGAATTTGTTTGATTTAGGTGTTTTTGTAATTTTTACAGGTTTTTTGTATTGTTTTATTTTTTAAAGGTTTTTTTTGTTCTTAAGGGGAGGGGTCAGGGCTGCCGGGGAGTGGGTCCCAGCCAACAAAATGGCTGGGGCATGTTCCACAGGGAGGGATGCACTGGGACAACCGATCTCAGTGATCACGGGTAGGAGGAGGAGTTACGCTAAGACCAGACCATGTCGTTACAGAGGAGGCAGGTTTAGTCGTTGTCCGAGTCTGGTCCTGACTGGATGGATACTAGAATCAGCAAGGGATACCCACATGACCTGAAGCTGCTGCTGTGCAATGCCAGGTCAATGATTCATAAAACCACTGCCATCCATGACTTGATCATGGATGGAGGACTTGACCTGGCATGTGTAACAGAGACTTGGTTGGATGAAGCAGATGGGCCTGTCCTTGCCGCTGCTTGTCCACCAGGTTTCTCTTATGCACAGCAACCCAGGCCATGTGGGCGGGGAGGGGGGGGTTGCAGTGATTTTTAGGAAGTCATTAGTCTGCACCAGGCATCCTATTGGGAAGACTCAGTTTTCTGAGTGCATGTTCTGGAAGTTGGGCAATAGGGGCAGTACAGGATTCCTTTTGGTGTACCGACCTCCCCGCTGCACCAAGGATTCCCTGCCTGAGCTGCTTCAGGTCGTGGCGGATGTTCTCCTGGAGACACCTAGCTTGGTTGTCCTAGGGGATTTTAATATCCATGCCGACACGACCTTACAAGGGGCGGCTCGGGACTTCGTGGAAAGCATGGCCTCCATGGGGCTGTCCCTGAATAAGTCTGGCCCAACCCATAGCCACGGACATGCCTTGGACCTGGTGTTTACCTCTATGGATGTTGGTGATCTGACACTAAGTAAAAGCGAAACAAAAGAAGTGCCATGGTCAGATCACTTCCTGGTGCAACTGGACTTCTCCGCGACCCATCCCCTCTGCAGGGAGGTGGGACGAATTTGGATGGCCGGCCCCTGCCACTTAATGGATCCAAATGGTTTCCAGAGCCTGGTAGGGGATGTTTTATCCCATGTTGATGGCCTTTCAGCTGATTACCTGCTGGCCCGCTGGAATGTGGAGTTAACCAGGGCTATTGACTGTTTGGCTCCGAAGCGCCCTCTCCGACTGCATGGAGCCCGGACAGCCCCGTGGTTTTCCACGGATCTGAGGGCAATGAAACAATCATTGAGACGGCTAGAGCGACGGTGGCAGATAACTCATTCTGAAGCTGACCGGACACGGGTTGGAGCTCAATGTCGAGCCTACCAAGTGGCGGTTTTGGCCATTAAATCCTGCCGTCCAGTCAGCGCTTCCCTGCATGGCTCTGCTTGGGGCTGACCTGGGCAGGAAAAACAGAGTTGCAGCAGCGGTCCTGCCGTCCGTGTGAGATAGAGGGATAAATCAAGTCCAGAGACAGTTCGTTGCTATCTCTAAAAGCGTTTATTTACAAGCCATAAATCAGTCTCATTCCATCGGAGCTTTCCGGCATCTCTCCCGTACCAAAAGCACACACAGCTTCTTTTCAGCGTCTCAGTCAAAAGTGAAACCAACTCTCACAGACAAAGACAGACAAAGCCTGTCACGTACGGCCCTGCTTCAGGCCACTCCCCAGATACAGGACAACAAGGAGTTTTAATCCTGTAAACTCCAAACTCCACAGCGGTAGCGACGGCGAAGACTTTCTTCACCACCTCTATTGCATCTGCAGAAAACAGCAGCAGGAGACTTTTTCAGGTGGTTCGCAATATAGCAGAACCACCTGTTACATCGGGGCCCAGCAAGGGCCACATGATCTCCTGCAATGATTTTGCTAATTTTTTTGCAGATAAAGTCGCTCAGATTCGGGAAGAGGTAGACGCCACCGTGGGAGCAGAGCCGGGGCGGGAGAGTGCTAGAGTCCTGTCTAGTCAAATTGTGTGGGATCAATTCCAATCTGTTACCTCCGAGGATGTGGACAGGCTGCTTGGACGAGTGAAACCAACCACCTGTCTCCTGGATCCTTGCCCATCCTGGCTTATAAAAGCTAGCTGTGAAGGGCTGGGCGATGGGCTTCGTGGGGTGGTGAATGCTTCCCTCCGTGAGGGAGCCTTCCCAGACTCGCTGAAAGAGGCGGTTATTAAACCGCTTCTTAAAAAACTATCTTTAGATGCGGCCATAATGGCCAACTATCGCCCAGTCTCAAATCTTCCATTCTTGGGCAAGGTGATGGAGCAAGTGGTTGCTGAACAACTCCAGGCACGCCTGGAAGAAGCGGACCATTTGGATCCCTTCCAGTCGGGATTCAGGCCTCATCATGGGACTGAAACTGCCTTCGTCGCACTGGTTGATGATCTCCGGCGGGCTAGGGACAAAGGTGAGAGCTGCTTCCTAGTTCTGCTGGATCTCTCAGCGGCGTTTGATACCATCAACCATAACATCCTTCTGGACCATCTTGAGGGGCTGGGAGCTGGGGGCACTGTCATACAGTGGTTCCACTCCTTCCTCCTGGGCCGTGTTCAGAAAATGGTGGTGGGGGATAAGTGTTCAGACCCCTGGGCTCTCACTTGTGGGGTGCCTCAGGGTTCTGTCCTCTCCCCCATGCTTTTCAACATCTACATGCAGCCGCTGGGAGAGATCATCAGGGGGTTTGGGCTGGGTGTTCATCAGTATGCGGATGATACCCAGCTCTACCTCTCTTTTAAATCAGTGAATCACCAGTGAAGGCGGTGAAGGTCCTGTGTGAGTGTCTGGAGGCGGTTGGAGGATGGATGGCGGCTAACAGATTGAGGTTGAACCATGACAAGACAGAAGTACTGTTTTGGGGGGACAGGGGGCGGGGAGGTGTGGGGGACTCCCTGTCCTGAATGGGGTAACTGTGCCCCTGAAGGACCAGGTGTGCAGCCTGGGAGTCATTTTGGACTCACAGCTGTCCATGGAGGCACAGGTCAAATCTGTGTCCAGGGCAGCTGTTTACCAGCTCCATCTGGTACGCAGGCTGAGACCCTATCTGCCTGCGGACTGTCGCGCCAGAGTGGTGCATGCTCTGGTTATCTCCCGCTTGGACTACTGCAATGCGCTCTATGTGGGGCTACCTCTGAAGGTGACGCGGAAATTACAACTAATCCAGAATGCGGCAGCTAGACTGGTGACTGAGAGCGGCTGCCGAGACTATATAACACCAGTCTTGAAAGACCTACATTGGCTCCCAGTACGTTTCCGAGCACAATTCAAAGTGTTGGTGCTGACCTTTAAAGCCCTAAACGGCCTCGGCCCAGTATATCTGAAGGAGTGTCTCCACCCCCATCGTTCTACCCGGACACTGAGGTCCAGCACCGAGGGCCTACTGGTGGTTCCCCCACTGCGAGAAGCCAAGTTACAGGGAACCAGGCAGAGGGTCTTCTCGGTAGTGGCGCCCTCCCTGTGGAATGCCCTCCCACCAGATGTAAAAGAGGACATGGATGTAAACTACCAGACTTTTAGAAGACATCGGAAGGTGGCCCTGTTTAGGAAGGCTTTTAATGTTTGATGTAGTACAGTATTTTAACAAACAGCAACATCTTTACCTGAACACTCCCCATCAGAAGTTATCTCAATCTGGTTGGTCTAAATTTAAATTTATACGTAAATCTCTTTCTTCACTTTGAACCCCCTCCCTCCCATTTTCATGATGAAACCAACTCTGTATTGTTTCTTTGGTAACAGAAGAGGAAAAGCGACTATTACTCACTTAATCTAAGCACAACGGCCACAATAGCGTCAGTCTAGGCATTTGGCTCTGCGATGTTGAATGTTCTCTGTTCTCTCCTGTTTCCCCTTTTTTTGTTTCAGTTGAAAGCAATTCATGAACCCAGAACTCATACACTGACCACTAATGATGAACTATATGTTATAGATATTCCGGCAAATTTATTCTGCTATTTTACATAGCGACGGATCAGTGTTGGACATTGGTAAGGCATTCAGATCACAGAACTGATTTTAGACCTTTTGAGCTGCCAATGCATCGCGGTGACTGGGGAGCTGTGATCTATTCCTAGCTCAAATTGCCTGCAGATGACAAAGGAGCAGGCAGGCAGGCAGGTGGGGGAGCCCGAAAAAGTGCCCCCCTTCTCCATCTCCA
Source organism: Podarcis erhardii (assembly GCF_964252035.2). Lineage (NCBI taxonomy): Eukaryota > Metazoa > Chordata > Lepidosauria > Squamata > Lacertidae > Podarcis > Podarcis erhardii. The sequence goes on along the minus strand of NC_138498.1, from coordinate 127,305,967 downwards.
TCCGCCTGCCTGCCTCCCCCCACCCCCTAGCTGAGCAAGCCCCAATTCCTCTCTGGCTCCATCCATCCATGTTCCCATCTCCCCTCCCCTGGGACTCACCAGATCTCTCGGAGGTCCCTGGGAGGGAACGCTCAGAGGTTGTGGGGAGGGATGCAGGAGACAACCTGACCAGGTCAACTGTCCATCTTCCCCCTTCCATCCTCGCTAAGTTCGCAGGATCTGTCTCTTTCATCGTTCCTGAAGAGTCAAGGAGCTAAAAGAAGCTGGAGGGTCCTGGGAGAGAGGAAGAAGCAAAGGGAGCCTCAGAGGCCCTGCAGGGATTCCCCTAGATATTCTCCTGCCCCTGGAGAAGCACAAATGGGGCAGCCCCTTCCCAACAGAAGCCCCATTTCTAAACATCTCCAGTGCTTGCAGTTTCCCCTGTTTGCTCCTCGCCCCACTTCGTAAGGCTGACATGTTCTGCACAGTAGTGACCTGAGAGTAGATCCCATTGAATTCAGTGGTGCTTATGGACAGAACTTGGTGCCAAAACCAGTCACCATCCTGTCCCCAAGCCTTGGCCGATCATCAAAACTAAACTCCATTTCCTTCCATAGCAATACAGTGAAAGTTTGAGGCTTTAATCCATTTCAATTTTATCACATAGTTCACTTTTCTGTTGTAATCCATAAATATAATCCAAATCTCTTTTCATAGAATCATAGAGTTGGAAGAGACCACAAGGGCCATCGAGTCCAACCCCCTGCCAAGCAGGAAACACCATCAGAGTACTCCTGACATATGGTCGTCAAGCCTCTGCTTAAAGACCTCCAAAGAAGGAGACTCCACCACACTCCTGGGCAGCAAATTCCACTGTCGAACAGCTCTTACTGTCAGGAAGTTCTTCCTAACGTTTAGGTGGAATCTTTTTTCTTGTAGTTTGGAACCATTGCTCCGTGTCCGCTTCTCTGGAGCAGCAGAAAACAACCTTTCTCCCTCCTCTATGTGACATCCTTTTATATATTTGAACATGGCTATCATATCACCCCTTAACCTCCTCTTCTCCAGGCTAAACATGCCCAGCTCCCGTAGCCGTTCCTCATAAGGCATCGTTTCCAGGCCTTTGACCATTTTGGTTGCCCTCCTCTGGACACGTTCCTCCTCTGCCCTCCTCTGGACATCTCCTCTTGCTTTTTATCAGTTTGTTCAGGGAAGGAGGGTTCGTTCTGGTGGGCTGGATCTGGAGCACAAAGGGTCAAGTTCTGCTTGCATGAGCCCTTGTGCTCCTTCTTCAAACTTATTAGGCAGGAACGTCAGAGGTCCAATCTGAGAGTATTTCATTCTGGGCTACTTATGGCAGAGCACAGAAGACATGCAATCAATTCTTTTCAGTTCTGTCAAGTAGGTCCTTCCCTAGATTTCTCAAGTGCAAGGACCCAGGGCTGTCTGAGTTAGGGGGTTCCTTGGGGTCCAGGTCAGCTGGCTAGTCAGGATTGTCACCTGCAGAGTATATGTCAACTAAAGGACAATAGTCTGCCTTGAACTGAGGACTTTTTGGAGGTGTTGCTGAATGTGGAAGCAGAGGAGCTGGTGATGCCACATTTCGGAATAATATTGAGAGTAATACACCACTCCTCCATAGATATTCTCTGTGCTTATACACTATATTCACAAACTTTATGCTCCTCTTGTGAGAAGATACCTAAAGGCTTAGGGTAGCTTGAGAGAAGTAGCTTATTTTGAGACAGAACCCATTTCCAATTCTTGTTTATCAAAACCCTCTCCCTAGTTGGTTTGGTTTTGGCTTCTGACAGGAGAGCAGAGCATTTGATAACCTTGCATATCGTTTCATATTGATATAAGGATCTGGTGTGCAGATTCCAGTAAAGTGGTACCTCGGGTTACATACGCTTCAGGTTATATACGCTTCAGTTTACAGACTCCGCTAACCTAGAAATAGTACCTCGGGTTAAGAACTTTGCTTCAGGATGAGAACAGAAATCATGCTCCGGCGGCACGGCAGCAGCAGGAGGCCCCATTAGCTAAAGTGGTGCTTCAGGTTAAGAAAAGTGTCAGGTTAAGAACGGACCTCTGGAACGAATTAAGTACTTAACCCAAGGTACCACTGTACAGTACAAGCTTCTTAAGTGTTCTGTCTGGACCCAGAGCATGAGCTACTCTTAAGTAATTTAAAAGGTATTTTTAAGTCAACTTTTTAATATGGCACTATTTTAATTTTTTTTAACATTTTTGCTCTTCTTTGTACTTATAGACCTCCTTTTGCCATGTGGACGAATTAAACCTCCCTTATTCATCTATTTTTAATGGTAGGGAAAGAGATATTGTTGTATTATCCGGTTCCACACTCTCTGCCAGACTTTATTCCAGAAGGGTTTACAAGTGCCTATCAGGATGGTAAGAATTTTATTACAGTGAGCCAAAAAGGATTTTATGCATTCTATGTCCCTCGTTAGTAGTCCCTCGTCACCCAATGACGGATAATTCCTCATTTGCACCAGAGGCTTGGGACAAGGAGTCTTTTAGCCTTCTATTAGCATTTCCTGAGGATAGTTCTGAATTTTGCTTTCAGATTAGTTCCTCTACCTGTTTAGCCTGAATTTGGCCTTGAGTCGCTTGAGCTCCTGGTCTCAGTGCCAGAGATGACTTAGCAGTTGAGCTGCCTGGGCCCAAAACCTCTTTCTGCTCATCCTTGGAGCTGCTGAGAGATCCTATAAGGTCAGTAATAGGATCTGGCTCCCGCTGTTTCTTAGCCACCTCCTCATTTTCCTTATTCATGTAAAATGGAGTAATTTCTGCTTGTGCTTTCTTAGAGAGACTCTCTTTGGAGGAGGGTCTGTGGCATTTGGGGAGAGAACATACATTTTGTAACTACTCTGGGTCAACAATGTCTTTCCCCTTAATTCCTCATCAAGTTTCCTGATATCATTAATAATAATAATAATAATAATCCTAGCCTGAGGAAGAAATTGAGGCTGAAATGATTGATCAATGGAAATGACTGCTTGTGAAAGAGGAAGAAGGGAGGGGAGTTACTGCCTTTTTTGGCTGGTATTAGCAAACGTATTTATGGGACCTGGAGATTCAAAAAGCCTGGCTCGTTCCAGGGATGGATTTAATTTGGCTCAGTCATGGAATCTTCTCCATCTCCAAGCTCAATCATTTCTTTGCTCAACCAAAAACAGACAGATGCCGAAAGGAAAATAGAAAATTTGACAGGATGTACCTCCACGTCCCTGAGATCTCTGAAGCCTACATGGAAGAAGGCCTGGGCAGCTGAGACCAGCCTCATCCTGGTTTGAAAAGGCAGGACTGGTGGAAGAATATTCCCAGACAGAACAGGAGATGCATCTCCTATGGAGAGTTGTGGGTGGGTTAACATCTCAGATGCTGCAGGTGGCGCTATGGGGCTCCCTCAAAATAGAGGAGGTTTGTCCTTCAGAGATCTGTATGGAATTTCAAAACTGATCTCATGATCCAGCAGGGAGCCTTACCAGAGAGGCCACGATCCCAGGATTCTCCTCCTTGACTTCCTTCTGCAGAGCTCTCTGGTCAGGATCCAGCAAAGCCCAGTCCTCCTCTGTGAAAGGAAGAGCTACGTCTTCAAAGCCCACTGGACCCTAAGGGGAAAAGGGAGAAGAAAGATGATATTTCTCTACACATTGCTCTGTTCTTTTCTGCCTCTTAATAGCTGCATTGTTTTAACATTATTCTTTTCCTTCATGCTTATTTCAGTATCTTAATGGAGCAATTTTGTTGTGTATTTAAATGATGGGGGAGAGACATGTGTTGTTGCATCTGGGACACAGGAAGTGGTGCTGGAGATGCAGAAGGGCTTTTCTTCTCCCTGAGCTCCCCCCACGTGGGAATGTTCCCCTCTGGCTGCAGCCTCTGGTCACAAAGGTGACTTTTCCCCCCCTCTGAAGGGGGTTTATTTCCTTGACCCAAAGCCCCCTCCCCAAATGAAGGCAGCATCTGGATCCCAAGGAAGAGCAGAGCTGCATATTTCCTGCAAACTCGCCCCCCCCCTGGCTTGGCAGAGAGGACAAAGGAGGACCCCCTGCTCCCTGACTTGGGGGGTCTCCCCCCCCCCCGGCATGATCTGAGAGGGACCCCCACTCATCCTCCCTGCCCCCCTGGGACCCCCTTCTCCCCATGGCACCCTCAGGGGGAGGAGAGAAGAGACTCACCCGAGTCCAGGAGAGAGAAGAAAGCAGGGAGGGAGGGGGAGGGGGAATTTACCCATGGAGGACCTTGCCCCCTCCCCCTCCACTTCCTGTCCTCTCTAGGAATCCAGCTCTGCTCCTCTTAACCCTTGCCGAGCCCAGGGACCCCCCAGCCCAGCCCCCCCTCTGCCCCCCTGGGAGCCCGACTCGGCGCCAGGGAGACGGGGCTTCCCCAGGAGTCTCCTCGAGAGCAGGCGCCAGGGAGGAAGAGGAGTCCCAGATCCCCCCAAGGAAGACCCTTCCAAGTCTGCCCTCCAGCTCCCCCTCTTCCCTGGGGCAGCCCCACTGAATCGGGGAGACGCCTCCTTCCCTGCGACGTGGAGGCTGGCAGGCCCAGCTGGGCTTCTTCCAGGCTCTGGCGGAGTCAGACTTGGGGGGCCCTTTCCCCCCTCCCAGTCCGCCCCCCACACCCAGGGGGCCCCCTCAGCCCTCCTTCTTGGGGGTCTCCCTCCCCTCCCCTCTCTCAGTCCGCCCCCCACACCCAGGGGGTCCCCTCAGCCCTCCTTCTTGGGGGTCTCCCTTCCTTCCCCCCTCTCAGTCCGCCCCCCACACCCAGGGGGTCCCCTCAGCCCTCCTTCTTGGGGGTCTCCCTTCCTTCCCCCCTCTCAGTCCGCCCCCCACACCCAGGGGGTCCCCTCAGCCCTCCTTCTTGGGGGTCTCCCTTCCTTCCCCCCTCTCAGTCCGCCCCCCACACCCAGGGGGTCCCCTCAGCCCTCCTTCTTGGGGGTCTCCCTCCGCTCCCCCCCCAGTCCGCCCCCCACACCCAGGGGGTCCCCTCAGCCCTCCTTCTTGGGGGTCTCCCTCCGCTCCCCCTCTCAGTCCGCCCCCCACACCCAGGGGGTCCCCTCAGCCCTCCTTCTTGGGGGTCTCCCTCCCCTCCCCCCCTCAGTCCGCCCCCCACACCCAGGGGGTCCCCTCAGCCCTCCTTCTTGGGGGTCTCCCTCCGCTCCCCCTCTCAGTCCGCCCCCCACACCCAGGGGGCCCCCTCAGCCCTCCTTCTTGGGGGTCTCCCTCCCTTCCCCCCTCTCAGTCCGCCCCCCACACCCAGGGGGTCCCCTCAGCCCTCCTTCTTGGGGGTCTCCCTCCCCTCCCCCCCTCAGTCCGCCCCCCACACCCAGGGGGTCCCCTCAGCCCTCCTTCTTGGGGGTCTCCCTTCCTTCCCCCCTCTCAGTCCGCCCCCCACACCCAGGGGGTCCCCTCAGCCCTCCTTCTTGGGGGTCTCCCTTCCTTCCCCCCTCTCAGTCCGCCCCCCACACCCAGGGGGTCCCCTCAGCCCTCCTTCTTGGGGGTCTCCCTTCCTTCCCCCCTCTCAGTCCGCCCCCCACACCCAGGGGGTCCCCTCAGCCCTCCTTCTTGGGGGTCTCCCTTCCTTCCCCCCTCTCAGTCCGCCCCCCACACCCAGGGGGTCCCCTCAGCCCTCCTTCTTGGGGGTCTCCCTTCCTTCCCCCCTCTCAGTCCGCCCCCCACACCCAGGGGGTCCCCTCAGCCCTCCTTCTTGGGGGTCTCCCTCCCTTCCCCCCTCTCAGTCCGCCCCCCACACCCAGGGGGTCCCCTCAGCCCTCCTTCTTGGGGGTCTCCCTTCCTTCCCCCCTCTCAGTCCGCCCCCCACACCCAGGGGGTCCCCTCAGCCCTCCTTCTTGGGGGTCTCCCTTCCTTCCCCCCCCCCTCAGTCCGCCCCCCACACCCAGGGGGTCCCCTCAGCCCTCCTTCTTGGGGGTCTCCCTCCCCTCCCCCCCTCAGTCCGCCCCCCACACCCAGGGGGTCCCCTCAGCCCTCCTTCTTGGGGGTCTCCCTCCGCTCCCCCTCTCAGTCCGCCCCCCACACCCAGGGGTCCCCTCAGCCCTCCTTCTTGGGGGTCTCCCCCACTTCCCCCCTCTCAGTCCGCCCCCCACACCCAGGGGTCCCCTCAGCCCTCCTTCTTGGGGGTCTCCCTCCACTCCCCCCTCTCAGTCCTCCCCCCACACCCATGGGGTCCCCTCAGCCCTCCTTCTTGGGGGTCTCCCTCCGCTCCCCCCCCCTCAGTCCGCCCCCCACACCCAGGGGGCCCCCTCAGCCCTCCTTCTTGGGGGTCTCCCTCCCCTCCCCCCAGCTTCTCCCCTTGAACTCCCGCCTGACTCCTCTTCCTCTCCCCCCTCAGACCATCCCTCAGAAAAGCCTCCTTGCCTTTTCCCGCCAAAAGGGCTGGCTCCGCCCCCGCTGGCTTGGCAGCCAATCAGAGCGAGGCTCCAGGAAATTTCTGAGGGACTAAGTCCGCTGACTGGCCTGGCTCTGCTGTCCATCACAGGCCCAACCAAGGGGGGCATCTCTAGAGATCATCTCCGTCTGTCAGTTACCTGTCGATCCATTTTAGGCTTTGAGATCCTTTGAAATAACTGTTCCGGGTGCCAGAACCCTGCGGGGCCTAAGTTTCATAAACAGTAGTAATAAATGGTTGGAGGACAAGTCTGGGAAGGGGCGAGAGGCCCCTCCCTGCCCCCCTCCAGGCTCCTCTCAGGTTCATCCAGGGTCCAAAGCCGCCTCCATTTTGGGGGGGCCAGGAAGGGAGTGGTCCCTGCAGCTTCGCCTGCCGGAAAGGGGGCGACATGCAAGAGGCCAGCCTGGCAGGGTTGTTGTGGAAGGAGGAGCTCCTGGAGGGAAGGAGGGGCCAGGGAAATGCCATTCTGCCAGTAAAGTGCCTCCCTCTCTCACTCCTCCTCCAAACGAGAGCCAGGGGGGTGTATATATATCTATGTATGTTGGTAGGTAGGTAGGTAGGTAGATGATAGATAGATAGATAGATAGATAGATAGATAGATAGATAGATAGAAAGATATGGGAGCCAAACAGTACAAATTGAAAGCATTTGCTGATGACTTGGTATTGACTTTACAGGAGCCAGAATCCAGCACTAAAAGAGTATTAGAATTAATTCAAGAATTTGGAAAGGTAGCAGGCTTTAAGTTGAATGAGACGAAAACTAAAGTTTTAGAGAAAAATTTAACTGAGATTGAGAGAGATAAGTTTCAGAAGGAGACAGGATTGACATTGGTCAAGAAAGTGAAATATTTAGGGGTTAACATGACTGCTAAGATTGTGAATCTATTTAAGGATAATTATGAAAAATGTTGGACTGAAGTGAAAAAGGATTTAGAAATATGGTCAAATTTGAAGCTATCGTTGTTAGGCCGAATTGCTGTGATAAAAATGAATGTACTGCCAAGAATGCTGTTTTTGTTTCAAACATTGCAAATTTTGGACAAAATGGACTGTTTCAAGAAGTGGCAGAGAGATATCTCTAGATTTGTCTGGCAGGGCAAGAAACCTCGAATAAAATTTAAGATATTAACTGATGCTAAGTAAAGAGGTGGATTTGCCCTGATTCATAAACTTTATTATGAATCAGCCGCATTTTGTTGGCTGAGAGAATGGATGCTTCTTGAAAACACGGATGTGTTGGATTTGGAAGGCTTTAACAATGTATTTGGTTGGCATGCATATCTGTGGTATGATAAGGTTAAAGCACACAAAGCGTTCAAAAACCATATTGTCAGAAAAGCACTGTTTAATTTTTGGATAAGATATAAGGACTTGTTAGAAAATAAAACCCCAAGATAGTTGTCACCAATGGAAGCAAAGGCTCAGAAAAAACTCAATATGGAGGCCAAATGACCGAAGTATTGGGAAATGTTGGAACAAGAGGGTGACAGATTAAAATTGCAGAGCTTTGAAAAATTAAAAAACAGAGTATGAGATTGGCTCCCTTTCCTGCCAACTCCATCTGGCCTAGGGGGCGGAGCCTGCACTCACCGCCACAGCTTAAGAGGCCCAAGGGGCGGAGCCTGCACTCACCGCCACAGCTTAAGAGGCCCAAGGGGCGGAGCCTGCACTCACCGCCACAGCTGAAGAGGCCTGAGGGAGGCTTCCGGGACACTGCTGCTGCTGCTGCCTGCGTGACAGGGACAGCCCCATGGAGGCCATGCTTTTTATGAAGTCCCGAGCGGCCCCTTGTAAGGTCGTGTCAGCATGGATGTTAAAATCCCCCAGGACAACCAAACTAGGTGTCTCCAGGAGAACATCCGCCACGACCTGAAGCAGCTCAGGCAGGGAATCCTTGGTGCAGCGGGGAGGTCGGTACACCAATAGGAATCCTGTACTGCCCCTATTGCCCAGCTTCCAGAACATGCACTCAGAGAACTGGGTCTTCCCAATAGGACGCCTGGTGCAGACTAATGACTTCCTAAAAATGACTGCAACCCCCCCTCCCCGCCCACAAGGCCTGGGTTGCTGTGCGTGAAAGAAACCTGGTGGGCAAGCAGCGGCAAGGACAGGCCCATCTGCTTCCTCCAACCAGGTCTCTGTCACACATGCCAGGTCAAATCCTCCATCCACAATCAGGTCGTGGGTGGCAGTGGTTTTATTCATCACTGACCTGGCATTGCACAGCAACACTTTCAGGTCATGTGGGTATCCCTTGCTGATTCCTGTATCCTTCCAGTCAGGACCAGACCTGGAGGCAGGGATAGTCCTCAAACAACGACTAAACTTGCCTCCTCGGTAATGACATGGTCTGGTCTTAGCATAACTCCTCCTCCTGCCCGTGATCACTGAGATCGGGTGTCCCAATACCCCCCCCCCCCCGTGGAACCTGCCCCAGCCATTCTATTGGCTGAGGCCCACTCCCAGGTGTTACAGGAAAAATCCGAGGGCTCCCTTGGACAAAACAAAGACACCAACCAGGATAACTTGGAGCAAAACAGCAGCCTGTAGGCTTGGCCTTTATTGAACTGTTGCAACAGGGTATTCCCCTCACGTGCAGGAGAGAGGAAAGACCCAGAAGAATAGTGTGCAAGGTCTTATAAAAACTTTTGAAATTCCCCTCCTCTAGATCAAGCCCACCCCCAGAAACATCATGCATACATTACAGAAAGGAGGGGCTGAGGGAGGAGTTGGTGGTGGTAACCTGAGTGTCGTGTCACCTGGCTGGTTCCTCCCTTCCCCCCTCCCCCTGAGTCACTTTCAGGAGACAAAAGGTAGTCGCAGTTTCCTGCCCCCTGAGGGAAGATCTGATCATTGTCCTTTGTTTCAGTCCATGCTGAATCCACTCCCATATGCAAGTTCTTTGTGATCTTGATGGTCTTCTGTCTGGGATCATCAGGGTTGGCATGGGCAGGGCTCCTGTTTATGTGCTGAGACAGTGAAGGGATTATGGCTGACCAGGACTAAGTCACCCCCCTTTGTTAGTTCTTGTCATATGGAGTAAAATAAAAATGGAACAGTGCAAATCCGATGTATGGTTGATTTTCTATGAATTTATAACAGAAATATGGCGTATGTAGTGTGTGAGTGTGTGTGTGTGTGAAGTTTATACAAACAGAATGATTGGGGTGGGGGGGGGGTTCCTGCTACACAGGCAGCCTTGACCCTTCCCCTTAAAAAGCAAAATACAAACTATATAATAACTTAACAGAATAAGAATAATAAAAAACAAAGCAAGAAACAAGAGCGCTCAAATTAAACTACTCCCCACCCTGACTAAATGCTTATCCCACCCCAAGCAAAAATAAAATAATGAAATAATATAATATTATAAAAAACAACCACCACCATTTAAGGTGCTGCAAATTAAAAGAGCTTAAAACATTTAAAACCATTTTGTCCCTTGCTGCAGGTAGCTGCTCAGGCCTCTTAAGCTGTAGTGATAAGTGCAGGCTCCGCCCCCTAGGCCAGATGGAGGTGGCAGGAAAGGGAGCGGCCCAGCCAGCACTCACTAGAGGAGCAGCAGCAGCAGTGTCCTGGAAGCCTCCCTCAGGCCTCTTAAGCTGTGGCGGTGAGGGCAGGCTCCGCCCCTTGGGCCTCTTAGCTGTGGCGGTGAGTGCAGGCTCCGCCCCTTGGGCCTCTTAGCTGTGGCGGTGAGTGCAGGCTCCGTCCCTTGGGCCTCTTAGCTGTGGCGGTGAGTGCAGGCTCCGCCCCTTGGGCCTCTTAGCTGTGGCGGTGAGTGCAGGCTCCGCCCCTTGGGCCTCTTAAGCTGTGGCGGTGAGTGCAGGCTCCGCCCCTTGGGCCTCTTAAGCTGTGGCGGTGAGTGCAGGCTCCGCCCCTTGGGCCTCTTAGCTGTGGCAGTGAGTGCAGGCTCCGCCCCTTGGGCCTCTTAAGCTGTGGCGGTGAGTGCAGGCTCCGCCCCTTGGGCCTCTTAGCTGTGGCGGTGAGTGCAGGCTCCGCCCCTTGGGCCTCTTAAGCTGTGGCGGTGAGGGCAGGCTCCGCCCCTTGGGCCTCTTAAGCTGTGGCGGTGAGTGCAGGCTCCGCCCCTTGGGCCTCTTAGCTGTGGCGGTGAGTGCAGGCTCCGCCCCTTGGGCCTCTTAAGCTGTGGCGGTGAGGGCAGGCTCCGCCCCTTGGGCCTCTTAAGCTGTGGCAGTGAGTGCAGGCTCCGCCCCTTGGGCCTCTTAGCTGTGGCGGTGAGTGCAGGCTCCGCCCCTTGGGCCTCTTAAGCTGTGGCGGTGAGGGCAGGCTCCGCCCCTTGGGCCTCTTAGCTGTGGCGGTGAGGGCAGGCTCCGCCCCTTGGGCCTCTTAGCTGTGGCGGTGAGTGCAGGCTCCGCCCCTTGGGCCTCTTAAGCTGTGGCGGTGAGGGCAGGCTCCGCCCCTTGGGCCTCTTAAGCTGTGGCAGTGAGTGCAGGCTCCGCCCCTTGGGCCTCTTAAGCTGTGGCAGTGAGTGCAGGCTCCGCCCCTTGGGCCTCTTAGCTGTGGCGGTGAGTGCAGGCTCCGCCCCTTGGGCCTCTTAGCTGTGGCGGTGAGGGCAGGCTCCGCCCCTTGGGCCTCTTAAGCTGTGGCGGTGAGTGCAGGCTCCGCCCCTTGGGCCTCTTAGCTGTGGCGGTGAGTGCAGGCTCCGCCCCTTGGGCCTCTTAAGCTGTGGCGGTGAGTGCAGGCTCCGCCCCTTGGGCCTCTTAAGCTGTGGCGGTGAGTGCAGGCTCCGCCCCTTGGGCCTCTTAGCTGTGGCGGTGAGTGCAGGCTCCGCTCCTTGGGCCTCTTAGCTGTGGCGGTGAGTGCAGACTCCGCCCCTTGGGCCTCTTAGCTGTGGCGGTGAGTGCAGGCTCCGCCCCTTGGGCCTCTTAAGCTGTGGCGGTGAGTGCAGGCTCCGCCCCTTGGGCCTCTTAAGCTGTGGCGGTGAGTGCAGGCTCCGCCCCTTGGGCCTCTTAGCTGTGGCGGTGAGTGCAGGCTCCGCCCCTTGGGCCTCTTAAGCTGTGGCGGTGAGGGCAGGCTCCGCCCCTTGGGCCTCTTAGCTGTGGCGGTGAGTGCAGGCTCCGCCCCCCAGGCCAGATGGAGTTGGCAGGAAAGGGAGCGGCCCAGCCAGCACTCAGTAGAGCCGCAGCAGCAGCCTTCTCGTGCCTCTGCTAGACTCTTTTCAGGCACCTGCTAAAAGCATTCTTGTTTAGGCAAGCATAGCCAGATGCTTAGGAAGCTGAAATAATTTTAATCTCTTTTCATATTTTAGCTTTTCTGTGTTTTAAAGTAGGCATGTTATTTTTTATTGATTTTACTGCTGTGGTGGTGGTGTTGTTTTTTGTATTGGTAAACAACTTTGCAGGTTCTTTAAAATAAATTTTAATAAATAAACAAACAATAAATATAAATAAAATAGCACAAGCCAAAACACAATGCATCCTGTAGATTTAAGTAACTGTCCACAGTGGCCTACTTGTTATCAGAGGCCCAAAATCCACATTCCTTTGTAAGAAAATATGAAATAAAGTCAAAACATTTTTGCAGGCAAAAAAACAAAGGTCAATATTGGGGAGGTGACAAAAACTTTTCCACACCAGGTACCCCCTGACCTTGTTATGCCACTACCCGGGGTGCAGGGAGGGGGCATGGGGGTCCCTGTTCAGATCATGCCTGATGGGGGGAGACCCCCAAGTCAGGCGGAGAGGGTCCTCCTTTGTCCTCTCTGCCAAGCCAGGGAGGCGCCAGTTTGCAGGAGTGAAGAAAGACAGTCAGGTTACCCTAAAAACCCTAAAACTCTTTGTGAATCCCCCCCCCCCAGCCAGGCCTCCAAGCCTCGCCTCAGGCACTCTCAAACTGCACTCTCAAAGCTTTTTTCTCTCTCTAAGGCTAAAAGCATTAGCTAAGCATATTGCTCTTGCTGTAACGAAAAGACTGAAACGAAGGTGGAGAACAGAGTCCTTTGCTTCTCAAAGCCTTTTTGTTTCTAAGGCCAGTGGCCTTGTTAAAACCAGATTGCAACTTTCTTACAGGAGAATGAAACATATCTGAACACTCTGAAACCCCCTTTGGCTTCTCACCCCCTTTTCCCGGGAACAGTCCAAAATAGTCCCAAGACGGGAACTTTCTGTTCATGCTCAGGAGACATGGGGCAGAACTTTTCCGAAGGAGGAGAAAGGGGAGGGAACTGGAAGGGGAATATATGCTCTGTGCAAATGGTTGTGAACTCGTGCTTGTTTGTGAGTTATCACACTTGCTCCTTCTACCAGTTCATGGATGGTAGAAATAAAGCTTTTTCTCCGAAACTATTCCTTGAGTGTCTGTTGACTCCCATTTTCCCTTTATCGGGCGCAATATTTTTCCCACCCGAGGGCAACGCCTCATAAGGCTACAGGAGGACTGCAGCTGTTCTTCCTTGGGATCCAGATGCTGCCTTCCTTTTGGGGGAGGGGGCTTTGGGTTGTTACCGGAAAATCCGAGGGCTCCCTTGGACAAATGAAGACACCGACCAGGGCAATTCAGAGCAAAACAGCAGCCAGTAGGCTTGGTCTTTATTTTGGAAAGACTGTCGCGACAGGGCTCCCACCGTTCACGAGGTGAAACAAAATGGAAGCCCCGAACAAAGGAAGACCCTAACTTTGATTAGATGCTAATCTCCGAAGCTACACCCCCAAAATTACATCATATTTACATCATGATTACATTAAAATTAGGAGGAGTCGAGGAGGGGCTACACAGGTAATCTGAGTGTCCTGACACCTGGCCGGAGCCTCCTCTCGCCTCCCCACATGAGTCATTTTAAGGACAAAAGAGAAGGGCGAAGTTTCCTGCCCCCTGAGGGGAATCCGGTCAGAGCCCTTTGTGAGAGTCTGTGCGGAATACACTGAAATATGCAAGTTATTGTGTTCCTGATAGCCTTCTGTCTGAGCCCATCACGATGGTTGTCAAGGTTGTCACGTTCGCTGCAGAGTACGTGACCGCTCGGTCAAAGGATTATGGTTGCCCTGTATCAGGTCACCCCCCTTTGATAGTCCTTGTAATATGTAGTCAAATAAAAGTGGTCCGATGAAAATCCGATGTACGGCTGATTTTTGGTGAATTTGTAAAGAATATGGTCCTTGAAGTTCAAAGTATTTTCTCTTTTCGGAAGCAACTTGCTACATTTTGATTAAATCAGTCACGGTCAATTAAACTCGGAAACATTGTATTGAGAGCTGTCAAAAGGTGAGGGAACAGACGCTTGCAGCTTGCAGTACCAGCGTGGCCGCCGCAAGGGGCGCTGTTCGATAATGGTGATTGGCTGAGGCGGCCGCTGTTTGACCTAGAGTTCAGGCGCCCGGTCTACTCACAGTAAAAATAGGGCGAAGCGGAGCGCTATGGCGAAAGGCTGTCAGTCTAGCGCTTCCTTATCTACGGAAGGCTTTTAAGAGATGACCCTCTAAAGGGACATCTCTAGGGTCAGGGAGGGGAGATACGTGTATGTGTGTGGTGCTTGTGCGGTACACGTGTAGATGAAAAAGGGGGGGGATTTCCGGCGGCAGTTCCCCCCTTCGGAGATAGGATTGCGAAGGTAGGAAAACCGCGCAATCCTTCTCTCCGCACAATCAATAAAAGTCTGACATGTCATACCTAGAATCCGGATTTTGGAAGTTCTTCAAGGGTCCCATCTCGATGGGAGTCGCCTGGGTTCTTGGTGCTGGCAATTTGTAGGTAGTAGCTGATCGCGGGCGAAGAGTCGGAAGGCAAGAGCCGCAAGTCTGACAGCACATCGGGAAGCAGTGGATTGCGCAGCAGAAGACAGCAATGCAGATGGTTACAGTAATGAGGATCAGGAGTCCATTCCCTAGGAGTTGTTTTATCCAGCCTGACCCAGGCAGCCAGTTCCACAACTGGGTATCTGACAGTCCTTCGTGTTGGATGTCTTTAAGCTCGTCCGTTAATTTATGGATGTTGTTGAGGTGTCCGGTAATATTAAGGGTTTGATCGGACACGTGGGTGCAACACTCGGTTCCGACAAGGGCACAAATGCCTCCGGTCGAGGCAAGAACGTAGTCCAAAGCAAGGCGGTTCTGAATCGCAGTCTGTCTGACTTCCGTTAATTCCGTCAGGATAGATTGGGTAGCCGCATTGGACTCCTCCATGAAGTTTAACAGGATATCCGTTAATTTAAGGATATCGACATGGTTGGAGCCGGCTCCATACGCGGGAAAAAGAGCCCGGCCATAGGTTTCACTATTGGCTGCCACGTCAGAGAGTTGTGATAAGTCCTTTGCCCTCTTATTGCGTCTCCTTCCGGAGGGTAGATCTTGTGTGACCCGAACTCCAGGTAAAATTAGTCCAAGATAACAAGTGCCACGGGAGTGGGGGCTGGCCCATACATAGCCGCGGTGGCCACAAACCCAGAACAACCCCTGTAGACACAAGTCTATGCGGCCAGTGAGGAAGGCACGGAAGAAACATTGGGAGACCGGGGAGGGGCTCCAGGAGTCGGGTAAGCTCATTACGCGTTTCCATGCAGACATTAAACTGGGGTGGATAGAGGGGTTGCCCTGGTGCCATAGGGTAATCCTGCCGTTTAAAGCAATGTCAATGGTGTACTTACAGGTGCTTTCGCCGATAACTTTGTCATTTCCGCTGAACTTCCGGCAAAGGTCACCTGTTGTGGGTCCGGTTAGGTAGATGTATTGGTGAGTCAAGTTCACGGCAGTCAGGTTCCAGGATTGCACGTCAGCGGAGAGATGTTGTTGCAGCGTGAGGGGTATTCCAAGAAATGGTATGCCACTGTGGAGGTGTGCGGGAGCATTGGCACAAATCCAACACTCATTGGTTGTTGTCTGTTTAGCAATTTGAGAGATCAGTTTCACGTAAGTGTTGGAATGCCAAGTGGACAAAAAGTCATTATTGTTGGGGTTTTCGGATATTGACAGTTCCCCCCTTTGTCGAGGTGCGGTACCGGCGGGGTGAAGGGGGTCTTGGCGGAGCAGGTATGTGAGGTTTGTGGCGAGACCTCCACACCTTTGGGGTCCGGTAGTGTCCCATTCTGCTGGAGGTGTGACGGAGTGATGCCAGCCTTCAAGGTACACTTTCCCGTCCCAACCGGAAGCGAGTCCGATGTCCCAGACGCAGCAGTACCTTCGGAGGCAAACTCCTTGTAGGATGGTTTGGCGGGGAGTGGAATCCACTCGTTGACAGTAAAACCCATGAGTTAGGCGTTCTGTGGGGTGATTCTGGTCAGTATAAACTGACTCACCGCCACCGTTGTCTAGAAGTGTCCAGTTTAGAGTTTGTTTGGGTGTACCATCAGAAAAGAGTACGTAAGAACCATTGAGGCACTGGGCTCGGTTCCAAGGGCCATCTCTAGTGAGGATGAGTTTGCCGAGCGGTACATAAGAGGGCGAACGAATGAAAAGTTCCCACGTTTGGTGAATAGCAAGGGTTGGTAATATGGCATGTCGAAGGAGAACGCGGGTTTCGGGTATGCAGAAATCAAAATCTCCTAGGCGGTCCGGTGTCCCTCTTTTTACCATATCAACAATTCCAAAGTCCAGATATTTGTTTTGTAATCCTGGGCATGAGCCGTGTGTGGTTATGGTGTGTTGAGACAGAGCAGAGGTAATAGAAAGGAGGAGTAGAATGGGTATGGTAGTTGTCATTGTGGATAGTGGGTATTGGCAGGCTGTGGGGCTGTTAAGCAGAGCTGTCAAACTGCGAAGCTGTCAAACTGTGGAGCTGTCAAACTGCGGAGCTGCCAAATCGCGAAGCTGTCAAACTGCGGAGCTGTCAAACTGCGGAGCTGTCAAATCGCGGAGCTGTCAAACTGTGGAGCTGTCAAATGTGGGCGTGTGTTTTACGGAGTTTGAGGCGAATTGGGGGTTGGTCGTCCTGGTCGGCTGCTGTGATTATTTCGGAGGTCCAATGGGCTGATGTGTCAGGTCCGGTCTGTTGGGCTCGATTTGTGCCCCGATCATGTCCGGTCTGTTGGGCTCGATTCGTGCCCCGATCAGGTCCGGTCTGTTGGGCTTGATTCGTGCCCCGATCAGGTCCGGTCTGTTGGGCTCGATTTGTGCCCCGATCATGTCCGGTCTGTTGGGCTCGATTCGTGCCCCGATCAGGTCCGGTCTGTTGGGCTCGATTCGTGCCCCGATCAGGTCCGGTCTGTTGGGCTCGATTCGTGCCCCGATCAGGTCCGGTCTGTTGGGCTCGATTCGTGCCCCGATCAGGTCCAGTTTGTTGGTCTTCCTCGATGCTGCTGTCGTCGTCTGCTGTTCGGGCTGGTATGTCGTAGGGCGAGTCGTCCGCTGTGGGCTCGGGTGGCGAGGCGGGTTTGCAGCGGGTGTGGTGTAACCAGGCTGTCTTTTCTGCTACCTTAACAGAAGTTGGAGTGGTTAAAAGTACTTGGTAGGGGCCCTCCCAAGTGGGCTGTAAGGGTACCTTATGGTAAGTCTTTGCTAGTATCCAATCCCCCGGTTGATACGGGTGAATGTTTTCATCTAGGGGGACATTTTGGCTGGAGGCGGCGTATTTGTGTAGAAGGATGAGTTGTTTCTGGAGTTGTATTACATATTTAGTTAGCTCTGCCTCTCCAACCTCTAGTTCTGATGTTGGAAATTGGGTATTATATACTGGGGAGGGTCTTCCGAATAGTAATTCATAGGGAGATAGTTTGAGGTTTCCACGAGGGCACGCTCTTAAGTTATGGAGTACTAATGGAATGGCATTAACCCATTTTATACCTGAGTCTTTACAAAGTTTTCCTAGCTGAGATTTAAGCTGCTGATTCATTCTTTCGACTTGCCCGGAGGAAGGTGGATGGTATGGGGTATGTAATTTCCATTTAACTCCGAGAGCGCTGGCAACCTGTTGGATTATGTCTGATGTGAAATGTGAGCCTCTGTCGCTGTCTATGTGTCGGGGAACTCCGAAGCGGGGTATAATCTCCTGTAATAGAATCTTTGCAACAATGTGGGCTGTTGCTCGGCGGGTGGGAAAACATTCGACCCACCCGGTCAACTGGTCGATGATTACCAGGGCATGTTTGTAGCCTAGGCAGAGTGGCAGGTCTATAAAATCTATCTGAAGACTTTCGAATGGGACAAAGGCCCATGGTCTGGCCCCTGGTGGACATCTGGCGGTATGTTTTGGATTAAAGCTCTGGCAAGTATGGCAATTCTTTACGGCAGCTTTAGCGGCGAGAGCAAGACCTGGGGCATACCAACATCGTTGCATTGTGTCTATAAGTTTGTCTCTGCCCCAGTGGGTACTTTGGTGTAGGACCCTCAAATGTTTGGGTACCCATAGTCTGGGCATTATGAGCCTTTTGTCCGGGAAGTACCAAACACCGTTTTCTAAGTGGGCTCCTTGTTCCTCCCATCCTTTAACCTCCTCCGGGGTCGCAGTTTTGTACATTTCTGTGAAGTCTGTGTCTGATAAAACCTGTGGTCCCTGGAACTCATTGTCTGCAGAGAGGGGTTGAAGGGCTGCCTCTTGTGCTGCGCAGTCAGCGCGTCGGTTCCCTGTCGAGATTGGGTCCCTGCCTTTCGTGTGCGCTTTGCAATGTACTACTGCGATAGCCTCAGGAAGGTGTATTGAGTTCATGAGGCGCTGTACTAGGGAAGCGTGCGCTATTTGAGTACCTGCCGCAGTCAAGAAACCTCTCTGTAACCAGATTTGCCCGGTAGCATGCACTAACCCGAAACAATACTTCGAATCTGTGTAGATGGTGATCCTTTGTCCTGCTCCTAATTCGCAAGCTCTGATTAGGGCGATAAGTTCAGCCGCTTGTGCGCTGTATTTTGCATGGACAGGTCGTGCCTCTAGGGTCTCGCTGTCGGTGACTATGGCATATCCACTTTTCCGTTCCCCTCCTACAACCTTGGAGCTCCCATCTGTATACAGGATGAGGTCTGGGTCCGTTAAAGGAAGGTAATCAAGGTCTTCCCGTGGTTTTTCCACATGGCGGACTATTTGAGAACAATCGTGATGTGGGGTGCCGTCATCAGGGAGAGGTAAAAGGGTTGCAGGGTTGAGGGAGTTTACTCTTTTTATGGTGACATTTGATGGACTGAAGAGGATGGCCTCGTATCTGTTTAAGCGTTGTATTGTGAAACGTTGACATCCTTGCAAGCTAAGGAGGGTAGCGACAGCATGGGGAACATTCACAGTTAGTTCGTGCCCCAGGACGGTTTCCTGTGCTTTTTCTAGTAGTAGGGCTGCAGCCACTACAGCTCTAAGGCATCCCACGTGTCCTAGTACAGTAGTGTCCAGCTGAAGACTGTAATAAGCGACGGGCCTATTTCTCCCTTGAAATGGTTGTGTAAGGACACCCGAAGCTACTCCTTTATTTTTGTGCACGTATAGAGAAAAAGGTAGTCTATAGTCTGGGAGCCCGAGGGCAGGTGAGGTTCTCAGTTCTCTCTTAATAGATTCAAAGGCTTCAAGCGCCTCTGCAGACCACTGTAATTGATCTGGGGCATTGTCGTGTGTCATCGCTGTAAGGGGGCGGGTGAATTCTCCGTAGCGTGGAATCCATGCTCGGCAGAATCCGCTCATTCCAATGAAACCCCGGAGTTGTCTCTTAGTTTTTGGCAGGGGTAATTTAGTTATCGCCTCAATTCTGTCTGTAGTTAGTGCGCGGGTGCCCTCTCCTAGGACATGGCCAAGATATTTAACCTCTTTCTTGCAATATTGTATCTTCTTTGGGGATACTTTATGTCCCTTTTGTGCCAGTATGTTTAGGAGAGTTATAGTGTCTTTTTTGCAGGATTCTAGATCCCGACCACAGAGTAAAATGTCATCAACGTAGAGCCTGAGGGCTGAACCCCCGGGCAGAGTCACGTCTGATAGATCTTGGTGTAATATAGATGAAAAGATCGCTGGGGATTCTACATATCCTTGGGGCAATCGGGTCCACGTTAACTGCCCCGTCCGCCAGGTGAAGGCAAAAAGGAACTGGCTTTCCGGGTCTACAGGGATGCTGAAGAAAGCGGAGCATAGATCTATGACAGAGTAGACTACTGTTCCCTCCGGAATGGTGCTTAGGAGATGGTGTGGGTTAGCAACTACCGCGTGTCGGGGAATGACAAAAGAATTGACGAGCCTGAGATCCTGGACCAGACGCCATTTTACGGGATTTGTGTTGGGCTTTTTGACGGGGAGAAGAGGGGTGTTACAGGGAGAAGTGCATGGGACCAAAACTCCCATCCTCAGGAATTCGTCAATCATCGGGGCTAGTCCGTCTATCGCGTCTGGAGGAAGGGGGTATTGCTTAGTGCAAGGGAAGGGTATGGAGGGGGTCTGGTTGGTTTCAAAATCGCCATTTGACGGGCAATTTGGGCTTGCTGCCGTTGAAATAATTCGCGGGCTTCGACGAAGACATTTAGGTAATATAGTTGTTGGGGCTTCTCGTCAGCTAAATAAGACTTAAGTGCTTGCATTCTTATGAGGTTGAAGGAACCATGGGGCGGCCATCGAGAAAGTGGTTCCAGGTGGTGGGTAAAAGCGACCCACGAGATGTTACAGAGATCCCTCAGTTTGGATTTTGAGAGTCCCTTTCTCCCTCTCAATTCCTTCCAGTTGAGGAGGACAAATCGCAGAGGGGTATCGGAGTCCTCCGCAGAGCGGGAAGGCTTCATAGAAGCCTTGTCGCCAGGAGGAGTCCAGTCAGAGTGTTGGGAAGCGTGGGCTCCCATTGCTCTATTCTATGGAAATGGGGTTGGCTAGCGATGTGCACTACAGACAAAAGGATGGACAGACAAAGGGAGACATACACAAAAAAAGGGGGAATAGAAAAAAATAGTATTCTTTCAGTAATTTTAGGTACCTCAGTTTATTTCTATTGAACTTAATCCTGCCTACTATTGAACCGTAACTAACTTATCATCTATAATTCCCAAACATCAGCTTTGAACTCGCGGGTCTCTCTCTCTACCCGATACACCAGTGTTTCCCAACCTTTTTTGGGCAAAGGCACACTTGTTTCATGAAAAAAATCTCGAGGCACACCACCATTAGAAAATGCTTTAAAAATTAACTCTGTGCCTATATTGACTATATATAAAGTAACTCTCTTTAATAGGAATCAAATAAACACAAAGATAGTATTTTATAATTACTTTATTATGAAATAGTAAACAGAAATATGAAAAATTATAAAATACTTTATTCAGTGCGCAACCTGGGCCTGTTTGGCTGAACACAAAGCTGATATTCTGGCTGGAATTGAAGAAAGACACACACGTAGCTCTTCGTCAACAGCTCTCAGTCTCTCTCTGTATTTAGTTTTTATAGCAATCATGCTTGAAAAGCTCAACTCACAGAGATATGTAGTGGAAAATGGGAGCAATGTCAAAATAGCTTTGTTTGCCAGAAGGGGGAACTCCTTGGCAGTTTCCAACCAAAAACTGTCCAAAGGTAGATCAGCAAATCTTAGCTTGAAACCACGATTTTGTCTCAGTTCAGTTAGTTCCTCCTGCTCCTGTAAAGTCATGTCCTTTCCACCAACTGATGCTGAGCTATAAGGGTCCCTAACCCAGTCAAGGCATTCAGTGGAGACTGAAGAGAAATAAAATGACAACTTCCCCTCGAGAGTTTTTAAATGTTTACCTATTATCTCACACAGTGCAGCAGTGTGAACACCTTGCCATTGCTTGGTGAGTGGGAACATTTCAAGATTGCCACTTTCCACGTGTTGATGCCAGAGTTGCACCTTTGAACGGAATCCATTTATTTTATCTGTACTTGTAAGCAGGTTTTCATTTCGGCCTTGCATTCGTGTGTTCAGTTCATTCAGATGATGAAATATATCTGCCAGTTATGCCAGCCTTGCACACCACTCATCACTTGCAAGCAGCTTTGCGTAATCTGACCTCTCATTTGTCAGAAACACTTTAAGTTCCTCCCGCAGCTCATACACACGAACCAAGACCTTGCCACGCGACAACCACCGGACCTCCGTATGAAACAGCAAGGTTTTATGCTTCGCTCCCATCTCCTCACACAAAGCTGCAAATATGCGACTTTTCACGGGTCGTGACTTTACAAAGTTTACCATGCGCACAACATCATCCAACACATGAACTAGGTCTGCTGGTAAAGTCTTGGCTACGAGGGCCTCACGGTGCAAAAAACAATGCGTAACAATCACATCTGGATTTCTTTCCTTCACTCTGCTTACAAAGCCTTTGGTGTGCCCGACCATGGCTGCAGCTCCATCGGTGCAGACACTTGTGCAGTTTTCCCACTTAAGTCCTCCTTGTTCAAGGTATTCTGATGTGACCCGAAAAATTTCTTCTCCTGTTGCTTTTTCTGGCAATGCCTTGCAGAAAAAGAAGTTTTCTCTAATTGCATCACCATCAACAAAACGCACATTGGCCAAGAGTTGAGCATGTCCACTGATATCAGTAGACTCGTCAAGTTGTAATGCAAATTTCTCACTGCTATGGATCTTTTCCAAAACCACACTTTCAATGTCTGCAGACATGTCATTAATACGTCTGGAAATTGTTTTGTTTGAGAGAGGGACTTTGGCTATTTCCTTAGCTGCTTCAGGTCCGAGCATCTCCTCTACAATAGCTTTGCAGGCGGGAAGTATTAATGTCTCTGCCACAGTGTGCGACTTTTTTGACTTGGCTATAAGTTCAGCAACGTGATAGCTAGCTTTAAGACCTCTTTCATTTACCTTTGAGGTTTGTCTCATGAAAGTTGCCTGTTTCTCCGTGTTTTCACGCAGGCGAACAAAATAGTCCGCATTCTTGTTTTGAAGCGAAGGGTGTTTCGTTTGGAGATGGCGTTTAAGTTTGCTTGGGACCATAGCACTGTTAGCTAGCTTTTCACCACACACCACGCACAGTGGAGTTGGTTGGTTTGCATCTCCGGTGAAAGTAAATCCAAATGAAATATAGCTTTCGCTATATTGCCTTGTGCCAGAGAATTTGCTTGAGCTAACCATCTTTGCTTTCTTTTCATGCCCACTCATACTTGGGCTCTCATCTGGCTCCAAATTTTGTTCAGAGTCCAGTTCTTTTCTTTTCAAAAACTTTTCCATCACTGCAGTATCCGGCCATCCAATTGCCACTGACAAACGGATACAGACTCCTTTTTTTTACAGCACAGCTCGCACAAATGTACACGGAACACCCTTTTCGAATTGAAACACACAGTCTCACGAGAGCAAGGAGCAGCGATTTTATATTTTACAAAAAGAAGTCGCTAGTCCTCATGGTGACAGGGTGGAAAATATTTAAAAGCAGAACCACCTTGAGGAAGGTGGAGCCATATCACATCCGGGCAGGAGGCCTAAATTGGTGGAACGCTCAGGCCCCGCTTATTCAAAGAGGACACCAGGCAACGTCTCAGGGTATTAAGAACCCTGAGCTAGATTAATGTCCCCAAACGTCATGGTTTGTGCCAACCTACTGACACTCCACAAAGCTTCTTAACCATGTTCGTATGAAAAAAAAATGGGGTGCTGCGGCTCTCCCAACCCACTAACTACCAGCACGCTTCAACACAATGCCGTGCGCGGCAAGAGCCCAGGCTTTCTGATCCAAGCTGCTTTCCGTAGCACTTCCGGGCAAAGCCGAGCACATGCTACGAAGCGCCCACACGTGTACGAAAAGTCCTGGCTCAGCCGCGAGTTGGCGCAGGCAGATGCCGTCCTGGAGGCAAAAGCCGTCACGTGGGGATTTTCTTCCTCCCTCCTTTAAATTTGGAACGTACGGCGCGCACTCCCTTCACGCCTAGGGGGATTCCCCCTCCCCTTCCCGCTCTCTCTTCCTCCCTCCTTTGGCGCGCGCTCGATTCAAGCCTAGGGGGATTCCCCCCTCCCCTCCCCTTCCCGCTCTCTCTTTCTCCCTCCCTCCTTTGGCGCGCGCTCGATTCAAGCCTAGGGGGATTCCCCCCTCCCCTCCCCTTCCCGCTCTCTCTCTCTGCCTCCCTCCTTTGGCGCGCGCTCGATTCAAGCCTAGGGGGATTCCCCCCTCCCCTCCCCTTCCCGCTCTCTCTCTCTGCCTCCCTCCTTTGGCGCGCGCTCGATTCAAGCCTAGGGGGATTCCCCCCTCCCCTCCCCTTCCCGCTCTCTCTCTCTGCCTCCCTCCTTTGGCGCGCGCTCGATTCAAGCCTAGGGGGATTCTCCCCTCTCCGCTCTCTCTCTCTCTCTCCCTCCTTTTCTCCACCCACACGCCTCCCTTTACGGCTGCTCTGCGCGTGTGCGTTGCTGCGACGCTCTTCCAGTCTTTCCCTGCACCGTGGGAGGTAAGTGCTGGCTCCTGACGCGGGTGCGTGTGGCGCCCCCTCCCCCCCGACCGCCTTCCTCCCACGGCACACCAGTCAACGTCTCGCGGCACACTAGTGTGCCGTGGAACACTGGTTGGGAAACACTGCGATACACAAACATAACTCCTAAAATTCTACCGCAGTATTGCTTACACAACTGGTCCTAGTGTGGGGCCCCAATTTGTGAGCCACCCCTTCTACCCTCCACGACAGCCTCCTGCCTAGCCTTTGAGACTAAATTCGGAACCCCTACTGGACGCTTGCGCAATGCAATGCCAGATCAAGGTCCGAGAAAAATGAAAGTTTGGAAAGGAAGCAAACGACCTTGCGTTCTCACGTACCCGGGTCATCCCTAACAAAGGTCGCCAGGCAGGAGGGGCGGCTTCGTTTGCATAATAGACGAGAAAAGAGAGAGAGAGAGAGAGAGAGAGAGAGAGAGAGAGAAAGCTTGGATGGACGCCTCTGGACGACTCCGAGAGAGGGACGTCAGAGAAAAACAGTAAAGAGCCGCGCTTTCCCGGACTCAATTCCAAGACGGAAAACGGGGGAGAAAAGGATAGGGGGAGAATTTTTCTTTGAAGGACGCCTCCAGACGACTCCGAGGGAGGAACGTCAGAGAAATAACTAAGAGCCACGCTTTCCCGGACTCAATTCCAAGACGGAAAACGGGGGAGAAAAGAGATAGAGAGATTAAGGCATCCCTGGACGACTCCGAGAGGTAATGCCGGAAAACAGTAAAAGGTGCCACAATTTCCCCGGCCACACTCCGCGTAAGAAATTGAGGGGAGAGAAAGAGAAAGGTTTTGGCGTACCCAGACGACTCCGAGAGGTAACGCCAGACAGTAAAGTTCCGCGATCTCCTGGCCACTTTCCGAAGGGGAGAATCGAGGTAGAAAAGGACAGAGTTAAAGCGTACCCGGCCGACTCCGAGGGGCTACGCCAGAAATGAAAGAAGGAAAGTCTGGCTGTCGTGGGGACACTGCTTCTCCACCCCCCTCCCAATGTGTTTTACTTCAAACCATACTCACGTTCGAAGATGTCCCCCGCAGATCCCGGGATCCTTTTCTTTTAGCCGGCCTTTACCTCGCCTTTGCTCTCTCTGGTCAGGCTTCTGGTGACGATTGATTACCGCCCGCAAAGAGGAGGCAGGGAGAGGAAAAAGGGATCCCCGGGCTAAGGTTGCCCAGTGGCGCCCGATCCCCTCTATCTCCCCCCCCCCTCACCTTTGTAGGAGAACCAAGTGTCCCTGAGCACGGTCGCCAAAACTGTTACCGGAAAATCCGAGGGCTCCCTTGGACAAATGAAGACACCGACCAGGGCAATTCAGAGCAAAACAGCAGCCAGTAGGCTTGGTCTTTATTTTGGAAAGACTGTCGCGACAGGGCTCCCACCGTTCACGAGGTGAAACAAAATGGAAGCCCCGAACAAAGGAAGACCCTAACTTTGATTAGATGCTAATCTCCGAAGCTACACCCCCAAAATTACATCATATTTACATCATGATTACATTAAAATTAGGAGGAGTCGAGGAGGGGCTACACAGGTAATCTGAGTGTCCTGACACCTGGCCGGAGCCTCCTCTCGCCTCCCCACATGAGTCATTTTAAGGACAAAAGAGAAGGGCGAAGTTTCCTGCCCCCTGAGGGGAATCCGGTCAGAGCCCTTTGTGAGAGTCTGTGCGGAATACACTGAAATATGCAAGTTATTGTGTTCCTGATAGCCTTCTGTCTGAGCCCATCACGATGGTTGTCAAGGTTGTCACGTTCGCTGCAGAGTACGTGACCGCTCGGTCAAAGGATTATGGTTGCCCTGTATCAGGTCACCCCCCTTTGATAGTCCTTGTAATATGTAGTCAAATAAAAGTGGTCCGATGAAAATCCGATGTACGGCTGATTTTTGGTGAATTTGTAAAGAATATGGTCCTTGAAGTTCAAAGTATTTTCTCTTTTCGGAAGCAACTTGCTACATTTTGATTAAATCAGTCACGGTCAATTAAACTCGGAAACATTGTATTGAGAGCTGTCAAAAGGTGAGGGAACAGACGCTTGCAGCTTGCAGTACCAGCGTGGCCGCCGCAAGGGGCGCTGTTCGATAATGGTGATTGGCTGAGGCGGCCGCTGTTTGACCTAGAGTTCAGGCGCCCGGTCTACTCACAGTAAAAATAGGGCGAAGCGGAGCGCTATGGCGAAAGGCTGTCAGTCTAGCGCTTCCTTATCTACGGAAGGCTTTTAAGAGATGACCCTCTAAAGGGACATCTCTAGGGTCAGGGAGGGGAGATACGTGTATGTGTGTGGTGCTTGTGCGGGACACGTGTAAATGACAAAAGGGGGGGGATTTCCGGCGACAGGGTCAAGGAAATAAACTCCCTTCAAATTGAGGGAAAAGTCACCTTTGTGAACAGAGGATGTAGACAGACAAGAACATTCCCACATGGGGGGAGCACAGGGAGAAGAAAAGCCCGTCTGCATCTTCACAACCGGACCACTTCCTGTGTCCCAGATGCAACAACACATGTCTCTCCCCTATTCAGGCTAAACAAGTAGACAAACTAACGTAAATGCAAATTTCAGATTTATTCTCAGGAAATATTAAAGCAAGGATAGAAGACTCCTTCTCCCAACCTTTTCGGAGTCACTGGGTGGCTTGTACCACTGACAGAGGACATGGAACACATAACATCCTTTCTGGCTCACTGTAATAAATTCTTACCATCCTGATAGATACTTGTAAAACCTTCTGGAAAAATCCTAGCTGAGTGTTTGTGGGTTTTGATAAGCAAGAAGTGGAAATTGGTGCTGTCTCAAAAGAGACTAGTTCTCTCATGCTACCCTCAGCCTTTGGGAATCTTGTCACAAGAGGAGCGAGAAGCTCCCCTCTGGAGTTCATAAAGGGTAGATATTCCTGGTGCCCTTAATCCTGCTCTTCCGCCAGGGAAGCGGGGCTGCGTCCAAAGCACGGAATGGTGGAAGTACTCATGGAAGGGAGCAGAAGGCGAGGGAAGCATTAGGCCCCCATTTCTAGAAAGGGGAACATCGGCCTGAAGGGGAGCAGCTGCTTTTGGGCAAGAGCAGAGGCCATGTTGGGTCAGGGCAACCGGTTCTTCTATGTTTGGAGCGGGAGGAAGGGCCGGCAGCCAAATTTTGTGCCTGTCTGTTATACACACATACATCTCTATAATAATAATAATAATAATTTGTTATCTATACCCCGCCCATCTGGTTGGGCTTCCCCAGCCACTCTGGGCGGCTTCCCAAAAAATATTAAAATACTGCAATACATCAAACATTAAAAACTTCCCTGAACTTCCCTTCAGATGTCTTCTGAATGTCAGGTAGTTGTTTATCGCTTTGACATCTGATGGGAGGGCGTTCCACATGGCGGGCGCCACCACCGAGAAGGCCCTCTGCCTGGTTCCCTGTAACTTGGCTTCTCGCAAAGAGGGAACCGCCAGAAGGCCCTCGGTGCTGGACCTCAGTATCGTGTCCGGGCAGCAGAATGGGGGTGGAGACGCTCCTTCAGATATACTGGACCGAGGCCGTTTAGGGCTCGCTCTATCTATCTATCATCTATCTATCTATCTATCTCTATCTTCTTCTTTTTTAATGATATTTATTATAAGTTTAAAAATTACAAAAGGAAAAAGAAAAACAACAACAAAATTTTTGTAACAAGACATACATTACAATACATAAAAAGAAAAGCATAAAAAATACAACAATACAGTGAAAAAAACAATAACACTAAAACACTAAAACACACATCTAATATTCCATAACTTTACCTTTCATTTTACTTGTTTCATCGACCTCCTCGCACCTCCCTTTTTTGTATTCTAGTTCAATTAATTGTTTCAGCAAATTCTTTCCATCTTTCTCAATTTTTGTTCCATAATTTATCTTAACGGTCTAACCTTAAATTTTTCATTTTAACCCATTATCAATCAGCTTTTACTTAATTCTTTATTACATTTCTGCTAAAACCATATAACTTCATTCCAGCATCCTTCTAACATTCATTAATTTTGCAATGTTTTTGTAAATATACTTTAAATTTTTCCCAATCTTCTTCCACCGACTCTTCTCCCTGGTCTCAGATTCTGCCAGTCATTTCCGCCAGTTCCATGTAGTCCATCAGCTTCATCTGCCATTCTTCCCTGGTAGGTAGATCCTGTGTCTTCCAGTACTTTGCGATAAGTATTCTTGCTGCTGTTGTGGCGTACATAAAAAAAAATCCTGTCTTTCCTTGGCACCAATTGGCTGACCATGCCCAGGAGAAAGGCCTCTGGTTTCTTCAGGAAGGTATATTTAAATACCTTTTTCATTTCATTATAGATCAGCTCCCAGAATGCCTTAATCTTTGGGCATGTCCACCAAAGGTGAAAGAATGTGCCTTCAGTTTCATTACATTTCCAACATTTATTATCGGGCAAATGATATATTTTTGCAAGCTTGACTGGTGTTATGTACCACCTATAGATCATTTTCATTAAATTCTCTTTTAAGGCATTACATGCCGTGAACTTCATACCTGTGGTCCATAACTGTTCCCAGTCAGCCATCATAATATTATGTCCAACGTCTTGTGCCCATTTAATCATAGAGGATTTCACCGTTTCATCTTGAGTATTCCATTTCAACAGCAAGTTATACATTCTTGACAAATTCTTAACTTTAGGATCTAACAATTCTGTTTCCAATTTTGATTTTTCTACCTGGAAACCTAATTTTTTGTCCAAATTATATGCCTCCATTATTTGATAATAATGGAGCCAATCTCATACTCTGTTTTTTAATTTTTCAAAGCTCTGCAATTTTAATCTGTCACCCTCTTGTTCCAAAATTCCCCAATACTTCGGCCATTTGGCCTCCATATTGAGTTTTTTCTGAGCCTTTGCTTCCATTGGTGACAACCATCTTGGGGTTTTATTTTCTAACAAGTCCTTATATCTTATCCAAAAATTAAACAGTGCTTTTCTGACAATATGGTTTTTGAACGCTTTGTGTGCTTTAACCTTATCATACCACAGATATGCATGCCAACCAAATACATTGTTAAAGCCTTCCAAATCCAACACATCCGTGTTTTCAAGAAGCATCCATTCTCTCAGCCAACAAAATGCGGCTGATTCATAATAAAGTTTATGAATCAGGGCAAATCCACCTCTTTACTTAGCATCAGTTAATATCTTAAATTTTATTCGAGGTTTCTTGCCCTGCCAGACAAATCTAGAGATATCTCTCTGCCACTTCTTGAAACAGTCCATTTTGTCCAAAATTTGCAATGTTTGAAACAAAAACAGCATTCTTGGCAGTACATTCATTTTTATCACAGCAATTCGGCCTAACAACGATAGCTTCAAATTTGACCATATTTCTAAATCCTTTTTCACTTCAGTCCAACATTTTTCATAATTATCCTTAAATAGATTCACAATCTTAGCAGTCATGTTAACCCCTAAATATTTCACTTTCTTGACCAATGTCAATCCTGTCTCCTTCTGAAACTTATCTCTCTCAATCTCAGTTAAATTTTTCTCTAAAACTTTAGTTTTCGTCTCATTCAACTTAAAGCCTGCTACCTTTCCAAATTCTTGAATTAATTCTAATACTCTTTTAGTGCTGGATTCTGGCTCCTGTAAAGTCAATACCAAGTCATCAGCAAATGCTTTCAATTTGTACTGTTTGGCTCCCATATCTATCTATCTATCTATCTATCTATCTATCTATCTATCTATCTATCATCTACCTACCTACCTACCTACCAACATACATAGATATATATACACCCCCCTGGCTCTCGTTTGGAGGAGGAGTGAGAGAGGGAGGCACTTTACTGGCAGAATGGCATTTCCCTGGCCCCTCCTTTCCTCCCAGGAGCTCCTCCTTCCACAACAACCCTGCCAGGCTGGCCTCTTGCATGTCGCCCCCTTTCCGGCAGGCGAAGCTGCAGGGACCACTCCCTTCCTGGCCCCCCCAAAATGGAGGCGGCTTTGGACCCTGGATGAACCTGAGAGGAGCCTGGAGGGGGGCAGGGAGGGGCCTCTCGCCCCTTCCCAGACTTTTCCGCCATCCATTTATTAAGATAAGATAAAATAAGATAATCTCTTACAGCCGGAGACCAGCTTATAAAACACACTTTGGGTGACAGTCTCAGAAGAAATACAAAGCATTAAAACAATGTACAACAAGAAACTCCTGCAGGGAGTTGACCCAACCACTTCTGAACACTGTTTATGAAACTTGGGCCCCTCAGGGCTCTGGCAAAATGATCTCCCTTGGTTGGGCCTGTGATGGACAGCAGAGCCAGGCCAGTCAGCGGACTTGGTCCCTCAGAAATTTCCTGGAGCCTCGCTCTGATTGGCTGCCAAGCCAGCGGGGGCGGAGCCTGCCCTTTTGGCGGGAAAAGGCAAGGCGGCTTTTCTGAGGGATGGTCTGAGGGGGGAGAGGAAGAGGAGTCAGACGGGAGTTGAAGGGGAGAAGCTGGGGGGAGGGAAGGGAGACCCCCAAGAAGGAGGGCTGAGGGGGCCCCCTGGGTGTGGGGGGCAGACTGAGGGGGGGGAGGGAAGGGAGACCCCCAAGAAGGAGGGCTGAGGGGGCCCCCTGGGTGTGGGGGGCGGACTGAGGGGGGGAGCGGAGGGAGACCCCCAAGAAGGAGGGCTGAGGGGACCCCCTGGGTGTGGGGGGCAGACTGAGGGGGGGAGCGGAGGGAGACCCCCAAGAAGGAGGGCTGAGGGGACCCCCTGGGTGTGGGGGGCGGACTGAGGGGGGGGGAGCGGAGGCAGACCCCCAAGAAGGAGGGCTGAGGGGGCCCCCTGGGTGTGGGGGGCGGACTGAGAGGGGGGAGGGAAGGGAGACCCCCAAGAAGGAGGGCTGAGGGGACCCCCTGGGTGTGGGAGGCGGACTGAGGGGGGGGAGGGGAGGGAGACCCCCAAGAAGGAGGGCTGAGGGGACCCCCTGGGTGTGGGGGGCGGACTGAGAGGGGGGGCGGAGGGAGACCCCTAAGAAGGAGGGCTGAGGGGACCCCCTGGGTGTGGGGGGCGGACTGAGGGGGGGGAAGGAAGGGAGACCCCCAAGAAGGAGGGCTGAGGGGACCCCCTGGGTGTGGGGGGCGGACTGAGAGGGGGGAAGGAAGGGAGACCCCCAAGAAGGAGGGCTGAGGGGACCCCCTGGGTGTGGGGGGGCGGACTGAGAGGGGGGGCAGAGGGAGACCCCCA
Organism: Podarcis erhardii; assembly: GCF_964252035.2. Classification (NCBI taxonomy): domain Eukaryota; kingdom Metazoa; phylum Chordata; class Lepidosauria; order Squamata; family Lacertidae; genus Podarcis; species Podarcis erhardii. The sequence continues at coordinate 127,275,070 of NC_138498.1, read as the reverse complement.
AGAAGGAGGGCTGAGGGGACCCCCTGGGTGTGGGGGGCGGACTGAGGGGGGGGAGGGGAGGGAGACCCCCAAGAAGGAGGGCTGAGGGGACCCCCTGGGTGTGGGGGGCGGACTGAGAGGGGGGGCGGAGGGAGACCCCCAAGAAGGAGGGCTGAGGGGACCCCCTGGGTGTGGGGGGCGGACTGAGGGGGGGAGCGGAGGGAGACCCCCCAAGAAGGAGGGCTGAGGGGGCCCCCTGGGTGTGGGGGGCGGACTGAGAGGGGGGAGGGGAGGGAGACCCCCAAGAAGGAGGGCTGAGGGGACCCCCTGGGTGTGGGGGGCGGACTGAGAGGGGGGAGGGAAGGGAGACCCCCAAGAAGGAGGGCTGAGGGGGCCCCCTGGGTGTGGGGGGCGGACTGAGGGGGGGAGTGGAGGGAGACCCCCAAGAAGGAGGGCTGAGGGGACCCCCTGGGTGTGGGGGGCGGACTGAGGGGGGGAGCGGAGGGAGACCCCCAAGAAGGAGGGCTGAGGGGGCCCCCTGGGTGTGGGGGGCGGACTGGGAGGGGGGAAAGGGCCCCCCAAGTCTGACTCCGCCAGAGCCTGGAAGAAGCCCAGCTGGGCCTGCCAGCCTCCACGTCCCAGGGAAGGAGGCGTCTCCCCGATTCAGTGGGGCTGCCCCAGGGAAGAGGGGGAGCTGGAGGGCAGACTTGGAAGGGTCTCCCTTGGGGGGATCTGGGACTCCTCTTCCTCCCTGGCGCCTGCTCTCGAGGAGACTCCTGGGGAAGCCCCGTCTCCCTGGCGCCCAGTCGGGCTCCCAGGGGGGCAGAGGGGGGGCTGGGCTGGGGGGGCCCTGGGCTCGGCAAGGGTTAAGAGGAGCAGAGCTGGAGTCCTAGAGAGGACAGGAAGTGAAGGCGGAGTGGAGATCCCCCCTCCCCCCTCCCTCCCTGCTTTCTTCTCTCTCCTGGACTCGGGTGAGTCTCTTCTCTCCTCCCCCTGAGGGTGCCATGGGGAGAAGGGGGTCCCAGGGGGGCAGGGAGGGGCCTGGGGGTCCCTGCTCAGGTCATGCACAGTGGGGGGAGACCCCTAAGTCAGAGAGCAGGGGGTCCCCCTTTGTCCTCTCTGCCAAGCCAGGGAGGGGCCAGTTCGCAGGAGATCTGCAGCTCTGCTCTTCCTTGGGATCCAGATGCTGCCTTCCTTTTGGGGAGGGGGCTTGGGGTCAAGGAAATAAACCCCCTTCAGAGGGAGGGAAAGTTCACCTTTGTGAGCAGAGGCTGCAGCCAGAGGGGAACATTCCCACGTGGGGGGAGCTCAGGGAGAAGAAAAGCCCGTCTGCATCTGCAGCAGCAAAACCGGACCACTTCCTCTGTCGCAGATGCAACAACAACTAATAATAATAATAATAATAATTTATTTGTACCTCTCCCATCTGGCCAGGTTTCCCCAGCCACTCTGGGCGGCTTCCACAAAAACGAAAAAGACACTAATATGTCATACATTTAAAACTTCCCTGAGCAGGGCTGCCTTAAGATGTCTTCTGAATGTCAGGTAGTTGTTTATGTCTCTCCCCTGTCGGTCTCCACACCCAGGGCTGGCGCTGTTACCCTCCAACAACTGGATCTCACTCCCAAAGAGACACTCTTCCGTGGTCTCCCAAGACAGATGGATGCCAACCAACCAACATTCCCTCCCCTCCCCCTCCTGGTGCCCCTTCAAGTTGGCTTGAGGGCAGGGGGAGGGGCCACCCCACCAGATGAAGAGAAATTGGAATGCTTGCAAAGAATTACTTGAAAATGAGTGCCATATAGATAATAAAACATTATTTTGTGGAATTCCCCCATTTACACAAAGAGTAATACCCATCATTTAAATACACAACAAAATGGTTTCAGAAAAGAACAGAGCAATGTTTAGAAAAATATCATCTTTCTTCTCCCTGTTTCTCTTAGGGTCCATTGTGCTTTGAAGACGTAGCTGTTCCTTTCACAGAGGAGGACTGGGCTTTGCTGGATCCTGACCAGAGAGCTCTGCAGAAGGAAGTCAAGGAGGAGAATCCTGGGATCGTGGCCTCTCTGGTAAGGCTCCCTGCTGGATCATGAGATCAGTTTTGAAATTCCATACAGATCTCTGAAGGACAAACCTCCTCTATTTTAACCTATTATATATTTTAACCTCCTCTATTATAACTTACCACTTCCCAGCATTTCCTGTGCGAATGTGAGATCTTTGGTGAATAAGCTGGAGGAGTGGAAATTGTGGATAGCAACGGAGAAAACTGTGAGTGAATGCTGTCTTCTGCTGCTTACAGAAACTTGGCTGACACCAATTATTCCTGACTCAGCCATAGAACTAACAGGCTATACAGTGTTCCGCCATGATAGAACAGAGGACTCTGGTAAAAGAAGGGGGGGAGGTTTGTGTGCATACGTGAATAAGAGCTGGTGCACAAACCCCGCTGTGATAGCTAGTCATTGCTCCCCAACTGTGGAATTTATGACGCTTAAATGCAGACCTATATATATCCCCCGAGAATTTACAGCAGTACTGATAACTACAGTATACATTGCACCTGATGCGAACATTAATGAGGTGATGGGTCTTCATCAGATGGGTCTGATGCGAACATTAATGAGGTGATGCCATTAGCAGACAACAAGGCAAGTATCCCGAGGCTGCATTTCTTGTATGCGGGGATTTCAACCAGGCAGATTTGAAAGTGGTCCTACCTAAATTCCTACAGATGCCTACAGCATCTGAGATGTTAACACACCCACAACTCTCCATAGGAGATGCATCTCCTGTTCTGTCTGGGAATATTCTTCCACCAGTCCTGCCTTTTCAAACCAGGATGAGGCTGCTCTGAGCTGCCCAGGCCTTCTTCCATGTAGGCTTCAGAGATCTCAGGGACGGGGAGGTACATCCTGTCAAATTTTCTATTTCCCTTCCTGCATCTGTTTTTGGTTGAGCAAAGAAATGACTGAGCTTGGAGCAGATTCCACGACTGAGCCAAATTAAATCCATTCCTGGAAAGAGCCAGGCTTTTTGAATCTCCGGGTCCCATAAAAAAGTTAGCTAATACCAGCCAAAAAAGGCAGTAACTCCCTTCCCTTCTTCCTCTTTCACAAGCAGTCATTTGCATTCTTCAGTCATTTCAGCCTCAATTTCTTCCTCAGGCTAGGATTATTATTATTATTATTATTATTATTATTATTATTATTATTAATGATATCAGGAAACTTGATGAGGAATTAAGGGGAAAGACATTGTTGACCCGGAGTAGTTACAAAATTAATGTTCTCTCCCCAAGTGCCACAGACCCTCCTCCAAAGAGAGTCTGTCTAAGAAAGCCCAAGCAAAAATTACCGTATTTTTCGCTCTATAACACGCACCTGACCATAACACGCACATAGTTTTTAGAGGAGGAAAACAAGAAAAAAATATTCTAAATGAAACAGTGGATATATGATTTTTGTGGTTCATGCTGTGGTCACAGACATGTGATCTGACGGTGAGTTTGGGGTAGCCCAATGCAAAAATCCTGAGGATCCATGTGGATCCATGCTTTGTAACCACGTTTTTGCGCCATTGCGACCCCATGAAACAGTGGGTGCGTGTGTGTTTTGGTGCAGGCTGTAGCCATGGATATGCTATGTGATCTGATGGTGAATTTGGGGTGACCTAGTGCAAAAATCCTGAGGATCCATGTGGATCCGTGCTTTGTAACCACGTTTTAAGTGGGGAGGGAAGGAAAAGAACTCAAGGGACAAGGAGCTCGCGTGGGGGGTGTGGAGAAGGATGCTGCTAATAATGCAGGAGAGGCTCCTCTCCGGCTTTGCTCCTTTAGAACAAGCAGGCTCTGCGTCTCTCCCTCCTCCCCGGCAAGGAAACCATGATAGTAACCACTCTGAGACAAATCAAGAAAAATTGCGACCAACACTCTCCCCCAAGCGCAGTGAGGTCAAAACACACACACACGCAGAGAGGGAACTGGCCCTAAAGTCGCAGGGCGCTGGGGGAGTGAAGGGGAAGCAAGAGAAGGAGAAGGAGCCCTCACACACACAGAGACACACAGAGTGTCAATTCTAAAGTCGGAGGGACAGCGCAGGGAGAGTGAAGGGAAGCAGGAGGAGGAGAAGGAGCCCTCACACACACAGAGACACACAGAGTGTCAATTCTAAAGTCGGAGGGACAGCAGGGAGAGTGAACGGGAAGCAGGAGGAGGAGAAGGAGCCCCCTCTCTCTCTCTCTCACACACACACAGAGTGTCAATTCTAAAGTCGGAGGGACAGCGCAGGGAGAGTGAAGGGAAGCAGGAGGAGGAGAAGGAGCCCCCTCTCTCTCTCTCTCACACACACACAGAGTGTCAATTCTAAAGTCGGAGGGACAGCGCAGGGAGAGTGACGGGAAGCAGGAGGAGGAGAAGGAGCCCCCTCTCTCTCTCTCTCACACACACACAGAGTGTCAATTCTAAAGTCGGAGGGACAGCGCAGGGAGAGTGAAGGGAAGCAGGAGGAGGAGAAGGAGCCCTCTCTCTCTCTCTCTCACACACACACAGAGTGTCAATTCTAAAGTCGGAGGGACAGCGCAGGGAGAGTGAAGGGAAGCAGGAGGAGGAGAAGGAGCCCCCTCTCTCTCTCTCTCACACACACACAGAGTGTCAATTCTAAAGTCGGAGGGACAGCGCAGGGAGAGTGACGGGAAGCAGGAGGAGGAGAAGGAGCCCCCTCTCTCTCTCTCTCTCACACACACAGAGTGTCAATTCTAAAGTCGGAGGGACAGCGCAGGGAGAGTGAAGGGAAGCAGGAGGAGGAGAAGGAGCCCCCTCTCTCTCTCTCTCTCACACACACAGAGTGTCAATTCTAAAGTCGGAGGGACAGCGCAGGGAGAGTGACGGGAAGCAGGAGGAGGAGAAGGAGCCCCCTCTCTCTCTCTCTCACACACACACAGAGTGTCAATTCTAAAGTCGGAGGGACAGCGCAGGGAGAGTGAAGGGAAGCAGGAGGAGGAGAAGGAGCCCCCTCTCTCTCTCTCTCACACACACACAGAGTGTCAATTCTAAAGTCGGAGGGACAGCGCAGGGAGAGTGAAGGGAAGCAGGAGGAGGAGAAGGAGCCCCCTCTCTCTCTCTCTCACACACACACAGAGTGTCAATTCTAAAGTCGGAGGGACAGCGCAGGGAGAGTGACGGGAAGCAGGAGGAGGAGAAGGAGCCCCCTCTCTCTCTCTCTCTCACACACACAGAGTGTCAATTCTAAAGTCGGAGGGACAGCGCAGGGAGAGTGACGGGAAGCAGGAGGAGGAGAAGGAGCCCTCTCTCACACACACACAGACACAGAGTGTCAATTCTAAAGTCGGAGGGAGAGTGCAGGGGCGCAGGGAGAGCGAAGGGGAAGCAGGAGGAGGAGAACTATAGCTCAAGCACACACACACACAGCCCCTACAGTGGCTAATCCAAAATCGGACAGCAAAAAACTGCAGGCAGGGACAGAGAGTACGGTTTTTTTTAAAAGCAGCCAACCCCGCTCTGCTTCTCTCCCTCCTCCCGGCTAGGCTGGCTGAAAAGCTTCGCTGCTACTTAGCAGCTCTGTGGGGAGGAGAGAGGAACTTAGAGGACGGGTTTTTTTAAAGCAGCCAAGCCCGCTCTGCTTCTCTCCCTCCTCCCGGCTCGGCTCGCTGACAGGAGCCGCTTACACCTGCTTTGCTGTTTCAAAGCAAGCCACAGACTGCTCACAACTGCAGCAGATTCCCCCGCCATCTGTAGGCATTCGCTCCATAACATGCACAGACATTTCCCCTTACTTTCTAGGAGGAAAAATCTGCGTGTTATGGAGCGAAATTTACGGTACTCAATTTTACATGAATAAGGAAAATGAGGAGGTGGCTAAGAAACAGCAGGAGCCAGATCCTATTACTGACCTTATAGGATCTCTCAGCAGCTCTAAGGATGAGCAGAAAGAGGTTTTGGGCCCAGGCAGCTCAACTGCTAAGTCATCTCTGGCACGGAGACCAGGAGCTCAAGCGACTCAAGGCCAAATTCAGGCTAAACAAGTAGAGGAACTAATCTGAAAGAAAAATTCAGAACTATCCTCAGGAAATGCTAATAGAAGGCTAAAAGACTCCTTCTCCCAAGCCTCTGGTGCAAATGAGGAATTATCCGTCATTGGGTGACGAGGGACTACTAACGAGGGACATAGAATGCATAAAATCCTTTTTGGCTCACTGTAATAAAATTCTTACCATCCTGATAGGTACTTGTAAACCCTTCTGGAATAAAGTCTGGCAGAGAGTGTGGAACCGGATAATACAACAATATCTCTTTCCCTACCATTAGAAATAGATCAATAAGGGAGGTTTGATTCGTCCACATGGCAAAAGAAGGTCTAAAAGTGCAAAAATGTTAAAAAAAATTAAAATAGTGCAATATTAAAAAGTTGACTTAAAAACACCTTTTAAATTACTTAAGAGTAGCTCATGCTTTTGGCAGGTGGGGAGGCAGGATGGCGGCTGCAGCAGCAGAAAAGAGCTCCTGAAGCCAGCCAGAGTGAAAGGCTCTGTCTGGCCGATTCCCGGGCTCCCAGGTCTGCTGCTGCCAACACTGCCAAGGGAGAGGAATCGGGGGTGCCCGGGGCGTCTTTCAAGGGAGCCAAAACACCCCCCCCACGACCTTGATTGAGCCGGAAAGGCACCTGACCCCCCCCCAACAGCCGAGAGGAGCTCCAAATCCAGGAAGACAGTGGAGCTAACGCAGAGAGGGAGAAAAAGAGAAGGGGGAAGGAAGAAGGGAAAAAAAGAAAGAAAGAAAGAGGAGCCCTAGCTTTGCCGACAAGGAAGAGGGGAGGTAGGTGAACACGGGAAGGCAAAGGACGCTGCGAAAAAACACGTGGCTGAGCCAACCGGAGCCTACCCCTCCATGCAAAGCCGCATGACAAAGGAGATCACAGAAAGGAAGAAACTACCCCCTTCTTTTCTCCTTTTTTCTATAAAAAACAACAACCAACAAACAAAATCCTTTTTTAACCCCTTCCTACCCCTCTCCCCCTTTTTTAAAAAAGAAATTCTTTTTTATTCCCCCCCCATATACCTACTTTTATCATTTTTCTTTTTAAAAGAGGGGCCACTGCTGCTGCAGCCACCCTTTATTTGAATCTTTATTTTTATTTCTATCTTTTCTACACACTATTTAAAGACACACTTTTCCACACACACACACCCTCAATTTAAACCTCATTTTATTTTCACCTCAAACTCCCCTCTTAAGAATTAAAATGGCAGTACCCAGAAAACAGCCCTGAACCATCACAGGCCATTTCCTGGGACTGCCACTTCGCCCCAGACTTTCCACTCTCTTTTACCTATCCTCCTTTACCTATACTTTACTCATTTTTATTTTCATTTTTAAATAAAAAGCTCTATCTATCTATCTATCTATCTAAAGACAACCCCCCCTTTTTTTTACCTTTAATTCTCATTTTTATCTTTTACCTGTACATTTTTAATTACTTTTTTACAAATAAAAAATAATAACAATAATTAGGGGGAAATATTATTATCTATTTTATTTTTATTTTATTTTATTTTTTTAAAAAACCACACATTTTTTCCCCTCTCTCTTTTTAAAGCCCGTTCTTGTCTATTTGTTGGCTTGTTCTTGAGGGGGGAATCTTTCGCCCCCAGCTATGACCACCACTCTCTTTTAAAACAAAAATTTCCTCTATATCACTGCTATTGTTACTGATACTCTCCCCCTCAACTCCCCCCTTTTATTTTTCTCTCCCTTTTTGCTCTCCCCTCTCTCTCTTCACCCCTCCTCATTTTTTCCCCTTATCCCACCTTTCATCTTCCATCCCCAATTTTTTTTTCTATCCCTTTTATTTTTTAAAATCAACCCCCCCTTTTTAGCCTGTCCGTCAGTTTGTTTTTGAGAGGGGAGCCCTTTCCCCCCCCACCCCCTCTTTTAAAATAAGACTTTCCCCCATACCATTGCAGCAGCTCACCCTCCCTCCCTCCTCCCCTCTCCCCCTCTCTTTTCTTCTCCTTCCCTCCCCCACCCTTCCCCCTCCTCCTCTCATTCTCTCTCCCTCCTCCCTCTCTCCATCCCCCCCCTTCCCCTAAAGCAGTGTTTCCCGGCCTTGTGCCTCCGGCTGTTTTTGGACTGCAACTCCCATGATCCCTGACTAGCAAGACCAGTGGCAGGGGATGATGGGAGTTGTGGTCCGGGGGCGGCTGGGGGCGCAAGGTTGGGAAACACTGCCCTAAAGGAAACACATACACACATTCATATCACCCTATCATAATTTGCCCCCTCATACTATAGCTAAAACTACTGCTGCAATCTAATACCTCTGATATTACTGTACTATCTCTCCTCTCTTTCAACTCTTTTTGTCTCTCTCTCTCTCTTCTCTCTTACTCCAATCTCCCCTCCCCCCCGCCTCCCCCCTTCTTCTCTCTTTCTTCTTCTTCTTCTTCTTCCCTTTTCTCCCTCCACCCTTTACATATAGCCTATCTGTCTGTCTCTGTTTCTAAGCGCACTCCCAACCCCAATTTCCACCTTAACTGGACCCCAGTACCCCTTTTGGGTATATACAACCCCCTCCTAAAGACATATTTCCCCTGGCCCCACCCCTCTAATCTCTTGCATCTCTACCTGCTAACCCCCCTCCCTTTATATGAACTGTCTGTCCGTTAGTCTACCCACCTCTGCTTACCTGCCCTCCCCCCCAGCCTCGGCGGCACCGCTGAGGCAACTACAGAAAACCCAAGAGAAGTTCTTAAAACACAGGCTAGAAGTGACACAAATGACCGCCTAATCCAAACGCTCTGTAAAAGCCACCAGCCAACAAAGCCTGATCAGCTCAACAACCCAACAATACCCAGGAATCACCACTGGCACAACTCCTAACCACCACACGCCCTACCCCAAGTGGACGCCAAGCCAACCTCAAACCAAAACTATCAGGGAGACTGAGATGACACCAACCAGGGAGATGGCAAACAATGCTAAGATGGTAACTCCCCTTCAAGATGATGACCACCCAATAACGAAACGAGATCTGAGGGAAATGGAAGCAAGATTAGAAGAAACACTGAAGGCCACAATGGCTCCCATGCAGGGACTAATCAACAATCTAACCTCCAAAGTGGAAGCTCTAGAGAACAAAAACCAAATGCAAGAAAAAATAATAGAGCAATACCGGGAGGAGAACGCACGTGTGAACAAGAAACTGGACGAACTGGTAAACCAAATGGAAGCAGAACACAGAGAGATGAAAATTAAGCAAGCCGACCTTGAAGATCGCAATAGACGCTGTAACATCCGCTTCCGCAACTTTCCTGAAAAAGCAGAGGAGAAAAGCCCAACAGACCTAATTATACGCTGGCTGAAAAACACAATCCCAGGCCTGAAACTTGAGGCAGATGACTTGGAGAGGGCTCACAGAGCCCTAAAACCCATGCCAAAACCCAGCGCCCCCCCAAGAGACATCATTGTATGCTTCACGCGCTACAAAAAGAAGGAAGAGGTATGGAACAACCTCAGAAACTCAACCAACCTTCGATATGGAGAAACCCCCATTCTGGCCCTACAGGACCTATCCCAGGATACCCTAAACCGGAGGAAAAGCCTGCGCCCATTCACCCAGCGTCTCCAACAAGCCGGGATCAAATACCGATGGGGCTTCCCCTTCCGCCTAATTGTAACAACTAATACAACACAACACACGGCCACCAACATATCTGAGGCCCTACAACTACTAAAGAACCTTGAACTCGACCTCCCACCGGAATGGCAACCGACAAACCCACCAAGTGACAGCCCCAACCACGAGGAAACAACAGCAAGCAACTGGACGACGGTACAGAGCAAAAAGAAACAACAGAAGCGGCAGAACAACGCAAACCAATACAGGCAAGCACAACGCTCAGAACCGTCCCGCCGGCCATACGACACAAGAAACCAGACCAAGATTAACCAAACCAATTCATCGCAGATGGACAACCCTACAACAACAACAACCGCAGCTGAATGAAGCAACCAGGAAAAAAAACCCACAAACCGAAGGACTGGTGATTTCTCCCCCCCTTTCCCCCTCCCCCCCAAAACATAGATTTAGTTAACACCATCAACATCCCCCCCAGCCCCGCACCCCCACAGAAACCCCCACCCCAACACCAGTCCAGACGACCTCAACCACATTCCCCATCACCCACACCTTCAACATCCTCATACTCCATACTAAGGAAAAACAACTCCAACCTTAATAACACAACCCACAATCAGGCTAAAATCTGATACCCAACCAGCAATATGGTGGCACCAGAGCGTACCAGCACCCACATCCCCACCCCAACACACCAACAATGTTGCTTATAACATTGGCAACATTGCTTACGAACCTTATACTTGACAGCGACGTTACAAAGTCACTTCACACTGTCTCACTGATCTCCCCCTCTCGCAGACAACAGGGGGGATGGCCTGTCCTTGAACATGGCCTTCCACACCAGCTGAGACCTAGGACCAACCGGCTAAATGCCAGATGGCCCAAAATACCCCAAACAAACACCTATATGACTACATATAGGAAACTCCCTACAACTTACCCCCTACTCTTTAACCCAAATCTCACTCTACTCCCACTAGCCCCCCACCCACCACACCCTAGGTCAGCGCAACCCCATTGGTTCTTTAAACAACACGAAGAGAGAGACACAAGACAACCCGAACGGGTTGGCAGGGAATCGCCCCACATAATAGATAAGCAAGATGGCTAACCTAAAAGCAATTACATTAAATGTGAGGGGGCTGGGAAACCCCATCAAAAGAAAACGCATCACCTCATATATAAACACCATGAAACCACACATCACCTTCCTACAAGAAATACACAACCCACCCAAAGGCAGCAAACTCCTGAGCGACCCCCGCTTCAGTCAACAGTGGGTCGCACAAGGCTCAGGGAAAGCTCGTGGTGTAGCCATAATACTCAGTAGAGACCTGAACTTCACTGCCACAACAGTCCTCAAGGACAAAAAAGGCAGATTCATTTTCGCTAAAGGGACACTAGATGGCAAAATCAAACTGACAATCGGCTCCATATATGCCCCAAACATGAAACAATTAGAATTCTTCCAGAAGACACTAAACAAATTCCTCTCCTTCTCTGAAGGGGAAGCAATCCTAGGAGGGGACCTCAATCTAAATATGAAAGGTTTATCCCTGAAAGATATCCACCCCACAACCCCATGGGCAACCTTCCTCCGAAGGAAACCCCCAACAACTAGGAACTCTTACAAGTTACTAAAAATGCTAAAAAACAGGGGTCTCTACGACATTTGGGGTGAGCAAAACCCGGGAGACATCAGCCATACATTCCAATCAGGACGCCATGATAGTGTCCAGACTGGACAGCATTCTACTCACACAGGGCCTGATCCCCTCAGTGGAATCAACAAACATAGGTAACATTAAAATCACAGATCACGCCCCAGTAGAAGTCATCGTTAAAATAGGAGAAGGAACACAAACCACCCCATCATGGTCCTTCAGTCCCATCCTAACTACAAACAAACAAATTAGAGAGAGTCTCACAAAAACCCTCCAAAACTACTTCAAGGAAAACGATGTAAACAACATAACAACCCCCCTCCTATGGGATGCAATGAAAGCGGTCACCAGAGGAGCTTGCATAAAAGAGAAAACATTCCTTAAAAAACAAACCTCCTCAAAAATTAGCAAAATAGAACAAGACATCACAGCCCTCTCATCACGCTACAAACAAACAGGATCTAAAAAACTCCTCAAACTTATAGAAAAAAAAAGGAGAGAACTAGACTCCCTAGAAATTAACAAAACAATGATCAACATTCTATACTCTAAACAACGTTTCTACGAATATGGAGGGAAAAACTCCAGATTACTAGCAAATAGATGTAGGAAAAAAGCACTCAAAACAAGAATACACTGCATCACCAAAAAAGACGGCAACATAACATTCTCCCCCGAAGAAATAACCTCAGAATTTGCAGAATTCTACGCCAACCTATACACCTCCCATAACCCACCAGAGAAGGAAATCAGAACATTTCTAGCAGGACTGACCATGCCTACCCTAACTGATGAGGAACAGGAATTCATGGACAGCCCTATCACCCCAGAGGAAATAGATGCGGTCCTCAAAAACCTGAAACCACACAAAGCCCCAGGCCCAGATGGCTTCACAGCAGAATTCTATAGGAAATTCAAAGAACCCTTGATGCCCTACATGACCCGCCTATTCAACGACATCATAAAAGGGGCCCCCATCCCCAAAACCTGGACCCACTCCAAAATAGTCTCCATCCCAAAACCACTAAAAGACAGCCTCAAAGTAGAATCATACCGCCCAATCTCATTAATAAACCAAGACTACAAGATATTCACATCAATCTTGGCCAACCGCCTAAAAATCTTCCTACACAAGTTAATAGCCCCAGACCAGACTGGTTTTGTCCCTGGCCACAATATAACAGACCCCATCAGGAAACTACTGAACCTGATCGAACACAGCAAGGCAACCAAACTCCCATTGACAATTATGTCCCTAGACATCCTCAAAGCCTTTGATTGCTTGGAGTGGAAATACATATTAGCAGTACTAACTAACATGGAATTTGGCCCCAACTTCCTACAAATCCTCAAACAAATATACTCCCAAGCCTCAGCAAAATGCAGAACTAACAATATGGATTCTAATACTATAGCTATCCAAAGAGGCACGAAACAAGGATGCCCACTGTCTCCCTTCTTATTTATCCTGGCTCTGGAACCCTTAGCAATCCGCATCCGAGCAGCAACAGACATCAAGGGAGTGGAAATAAAAGGCAGAACCTATAAATTAGGGCTCTTTGCAGATGACCTAATGGTCACAACACCAGACCCCATAAGCACAGCAACCTCCCTAATCAGAGAACTCAACACATTTGCAATGGTGTCGGGCCTACAGGTAAATTTTACAAAGTCAGAAGCTATGTGCTTCAACACCCCTCCTCACACCCAAAAAGAACTCACAAAGGTCACCAAAATAAAACTTTGCCACACCAAGTTCAGATACCTAGGGGTACAAATAACCAGAAACCTCAATAAACTGTACCTCCACAACTACAAGCCCCTGTGGCGACAAATTAACAAAGACCTAAAGAGATGGAATAACACAAATTTCACTCTCTCAGACAAAATAGCCATGATCAAAATGATCACACTCCCAAAACTAACCTACCTATTCCAAACCCTCCCAATCTGGATCCCCTCAACCCAACTTCGCAGTTGGCAGAGAAAACTACACTCTTTCATCTTCTCACATAAAAAACCAAGAATAAGCCCCAAATACCTGCACCTCCCCACCTCAGAAGGAGGATGGGGAATCCCCAACATAGAAGCATATTACAATGCCAACCAAATACGCCATATAATCCCATATATACTAGAAGATGAGACAAAACAATGGGTACACCTAGAGAGGGACACAATTGAAAACACCTGCACCACAACATACCCACTCCTCCCAAACAAACTAAAGAAAATTCCCACAACACTTAACAGGTACACACAGACCATGCTCAAAGCATGGAAAACACAAATAGGCAAACTATCCCCAACCCCATCCCCACTAATCCCCCTGGCGTACCACCCATTATTCTACCATGCAGCACAAAACCTCCAGACAAAAACCTGGCGAACCAAAGGCTTATATCGCCTAATAGACTTTTATAAAAATAACAAACCCTTGTCAACACAAGAAATACAAAACAAACTAGAAGACACCCAAATGACCTGGTTAACACAACACCAACTACATGCCTTCTTAAACAACCCAACAGTAAAATCAGCAGCAACTAGGCCCCTGACAACCTTCGAAAACCTCCTCCTAACAACAAAGGGAAACGGCAAAGGGACGGTATCCGCAATATACAAAATACTACTCCAAAATCCCGCAAATCCCCTAGACACAATCAAAAAACAATGGGAGAATGACATAGGCTATGAGATTAACCCCACTCAATGGACCAGAATGTGGTCTAAACCCCCCTTTAAATCCATATCAACAAAAAGAAAAGAACTCACACTGAAACTCACCTACAGGTGGTACCTAACACCAAGGAAACTAGCGCTAATACACCCAGGAACCTCACCAAAATGCTGGAGAGGGTGCACCTCCTCAGGCACATACCTCCACATGTGGTGGGAGTGTCCCAAAATTCAACTATTCTGGACAACAGCCATACAAGAAATATGTAAAATAACTAAGCAAGTAATAGACATCACCCCAGAATTGGCCCTACTAAACATCTTCCAAGACAACAATGCCCATTTACACCACAAAGAACTTATAACCCACCTGCTCTCAGCAACCAGAAACATCATAACCAGACACTGGAGAGACCTGTCAGGAGTAAGCATGGACCAATGGTACCAAATAGTATGGGAAACAGCCCTACTAGAAAAATTAACTAATAAACTGAAACTGACACGGGGACAAACAGAAGAAGACGCCTTCACCCCGGTATGGCTCCCCTTTATCACATACACAGCCCAACAGGACAACGACAATAATCCACCAAAAGCATACAAATCAATATGGCTAACCTGATCCAAAACACCCACCCACCCCACTCACACACGAAAACAAAGATCACCACAGCCAATCACAAGCAAACAATCACACCCTAAGCCAACCCCAACCTCTCTCACCACCAAAGGAACACAAGTGAACAACACAAGCAACGCTGACACCAAACTCTACATACATTAAACATAATAGAAACACCGCCACACGACCCCACCCCCATCCATCCTCCCTCTCCCCACCCCCCTTTCTTTTTTCTTTCTGTTTTCTTCTCCCCCTAATGCCTCAACAAATGAAACGGATTTGTAAAGACGTAACATGGAAGAAGAAGAAGGGGAAAAGAAAAAATGAGGCACTACACTTCTGTAAAACAAGAAAATCCTTAATAATTTTTTTTTTTTTTTTTTAAAGAGTAGCTCATGCTCTGGGTCCAGACAGAACACTTAAGAAGCTTGTACTGTACAGTGGTACCTTGGGTTAAGTACTTAATGTGAAGAGAATCAGAACTTACAGGGTTAAACAGTTCTGAGTGACGTCTCACATTCTGAGGCGTGGCCATGTTCACAGAGGGGAGTGTTTTCTCTGTTGTTGTTTTTTTTTGGTTTCCTTTCGCTTTTGCGGCGAGGCAGCAAGATGTGTGCTCTCTCGCCAGGTGATTTAAGAGTTGTTTTTCTACAAGATTAAAGACTGTAAGAGCAAAGCAAGAACGCTTGAGTGAGGCTGATTTATTACACACACACACACAGCAACAGTTTCTACGCTGCGGAAACTCTGCTACTGGTAGCTGACGGAGAGCTACCGAAGGGGTCCAGTGTGAAGCGCGCAGCAGAAGCGTCTGGACTCCATCCAAAAGCCACACTTAATTCGTTCCAGATGTCCGTTCTTAACCTGACACTGTTCTTAACCTGAGGCACCACTTTAGCTAATGGGGCCTCCCGCTTCTGCCGCACCACTAGAGCACGATTTCTGTTCTCATCCTGAAGCAAAGTTCTTAACCCGAGGTACTATTTCTAGGTTAGCGGAGTCTGTAAACTGAAACGTATATAACCTGAAGCGTATGTAACCAGAGGTACCACTTTACTGGAATCTGCACACCAGATACCTATATCAATATGAAACAATATGCAAGGTTATCAAATGCTCCGCTGTCCTGTCAGAAGCCAAAACCAAACCAGGGAGAGGGTTTTGATAAACAGGAATTGGAAATGGGTTCTGTCTCAAAATAAGCTACTTCCCTAAAGCTACCCTAAGTCTTTGGGAATCTTGTCACAAGAGGAGTGTAAAGTTTGTGAATATAGTGTATAAGCGCAGAGAATATCTATGGAGGAGTGGTGTATCAGTCTCAAGATTATTCCAAAATGTGGCATCACCAGCTCCTCTGCTTCCACATTCAGCAACACCTCCAAAAAGTTCTCAATCCAAGGCAGACTATTGTCCTTTAGTTGACATATACTCTGCAGGTGACAATCCTGACTAGCCAGCTGACCTGGACCCCAAGGAACCCCATAACTCAGACAGCCCTGGGTCCTTGCACTTGAGAAATCTAGGGGAGGACCTACTTGACAGAACTGAAAAGAATTGATTGCATGTCTTCTGTGCTCTGCCATAAGTAGCCCAGAATGAAATACTCTCAGATTGGACCTCTGACGTTCCTGCCTAATACGTTTGAAGAAGGAACACAAGGGCTCATGCAAGTAGAACCTGACCCTTTGTGCTGTAGATCCAGCCCACCAGATATTCCAGCATGAGTTGAATTTATGGGCTGAAAAGCCACCTCCTCCCACCAGCAGGTTAATGAACCCTCTTTCCTACCAATTGGAGATGAAAAGCTTCCCCAAAGATTTGGTCCCCATGCAAGAGGCAAATATGGCCACAACACCTGCCTGGCTTGCAATGAGAGAGCTCAAAGAACATCAACAGGACACTCCATAGAAAGCACCAAGCATGGGGCCACTTACATGTATTAGCTACTCGTCTGTTTTCTGCCCATGCTCTGGGGTTGCAGTTTTCAGGCTTGGGGACAGGAAGGCGACTGGTTTTGGCACCAAGTTGTGTCCATAAGCCCCACTGAGTTCAAGGGGTTCTACCTTGAGGTCACTACTGGACAGACCCTGCCAGCCTTACGAAGTGGGGTGAGGAGCAAACAGGGGAAATTGAAACCACTGGAGAGGTTTAGAAATGGGGCTTCTGTGGGGAATGGGCTGCCCCATTTGTGCTTCTCCAGGGGCAGGAGAATATCTAGGGCAGGAGAATCCCTGCAGGGCCTCTGAGGCTCCCTTTGCTTCTTCCTCTCTCCCAGGACCCTGCAGCTTCTTTTGGCTCCTTGACTCCTCAGGAAGGATGAAAGAGACAGATCCTGCAAAGCTAGTGAGGATGGAAGGGGGAAGATGGACGGTTGACCTGGTCAGGCTGTCTCCTGCATCCCTCCCCACAACCTCTGAGCGTTCCCTCCCAGCGACCTCCGAGAGGTCTGGTGAGTCCCAGGGGAGGGGAGATGGGGACCTGGATGGATGGAGCCAGAGAGGAATTTGGGCTTGCTCAGTTAGGGGGTGGGGGGAGGCAGGCAGGCGGATGGAGATGGAGAAGGGGAGCACCTTTTCGGGCTCCCCCACCTGCCTGCCTGCTCCTTTGTCATCTGCAGGCAATTTGAGCTAGGAATACATCACAGCTCCCTGCCCAACGCGATGTGTTGGCAGCTCAAAATGTCTAAAACCAGTTCTGTGATCTGAATGCCCTGCCAATGTCAGACAACTCACTGATCCATCGCGCAGCCCTGGACTCCTTAAAGGAACCTGATCCTGCTGTGCAGTGTGAACTCAGATGGGGCCTCCGTGTGTTGCCTTTTTCTCTCCTTTTTGTATAACTTTTATTAGCTTTATAAAACAAGGAAGATAGGAATAATGGATGATACAAATATGTAGGCTGAGCCTGTATATCTCAAACATAGCAGAATAAATTTGCAGGAGTATCTATAACATATAGTTCATCATTAGTGGTCAGTGTATGAGTTCTGGGTCCATGAATTGCTTTCAACTGAAACAAAAAAAGGGGAAACAGGAGAGAACAGAGAACATTCAACATCGCAGAGCCAAATGCCTAGACTGGAGCTCTTGTGGCCGTTGTGCTTAGATTAAGTGAGTAATAGTCATTTTTCCTCTTCTGTTACCAATGAAACAATACAGAGTTGGTCTCATCATGAAAATTGGGGGGGGGGGTTTCAAAGTGAAGAAAGAGATTTACGTATAAATTTAAATATTTTCCTGTTTTAATGTTTTTTAATTATTATTATTTTTATTGGTTTTCACATATTACTTTACAATACAGATGTACCAAAGCCAACACCATTTCCTCCCCATCCCCCCAATACATTTGCATTTCTATTTCCTCAATCCATCATATTATCCTTTTCTCCCTCCTCCCACTTCCCTCCGCCCCCACTCGATTTCCTCCACATTATACAATTTACAATAATCTTTGCATTCTACAACCTTCTCGAATCATCTTCATATTCTTATTATCTTTCCTTACTAATTTTTCTTCCATGCAGTACTTCACATTTTAATCTAGGCATATTAGCGTATCTTTCCTTGAGCAATATTTTGCCATATATTCATCAAAACATTTCCACTTGGTTGTCAAGTCTCTGCTTAAAGACCTCCAAAGAAGGAGACTCCACCACACTCCTTGGCAGCAAATTCCACTGTCGAACAGCTCTTACTGTCAGGAAGTTCTTCCTAATGTTTAGGTGGAATCTTCTTTCTTGTAGTTTGGATCCATTTCTTCTTATAGCAGTTAATTTTGCCCGAATTAGGACTTCCGGGTTAGCGCGAACGGCTAATGGCGGATTCCCTCCGAGCTCCGGAGGGAATCGGCTCTGCTGAGGACGGGTCTTGCCGTGCCGGCGACACGGGGACCCTCAGAAACCGCAGGCGCGGAAGCCTGCGGACTTGGTGACTCGGTGGGCACCTTAAGCGCCCTCCCCGACCCACGAAGAGCCTTTTTAAAGGCTGCGGAGAGGGTACGGAGAGTGGCGTGGTGCTGAGAGTAGACCGCTACCTCAGTAGAGTGAAGCCGCAAGCCATGGCCGGAGAGCGCTGACTTTCTTCCCAAATTTGGACTGGATAACAAAGGACCCGTGAGTAGTGGAATTTGGACTTTAAAAATTTTATCCTGTGAATTCGGCACGATCGGGGGATGTGTTAAAGGGAAGTCCGCACCCCCTCTACTTATAGACGTTTCAAAGCAAGGAACGGAGAATTAAGGCGGAATGAATACTGTTTTGAGGATTTAAAAGTTTCTCACAAATTTGATAGAACAAGATTTTTGTGCTGGAGAGAAAGGGAATTTGGAACTTTGTGTGTATCCCCCCCAAAAAACCCGGGAGTGTCCTATTTGGGTCCCGGAGGAAGAAGTGAAAGGAGTCTGACAGCTGTCAAAGAAGCTGTCAAACGGGCGGACAAAGTAAAGAATTTTGCTATTTAATAACTCTTGGAATTAAAGCTGATACATTTGGACTGAGGCGATTGGAAACAAAGTATTGATAATAACAAAGTAACAGATTATTGGAAAAGGACTACTAAATAACTGAAAGCCCCCTAGGGGGAATTAGTGACATTACAATGGCTGCAGAGGGAAAATTACTGGCGGAGATAGAAAAAATGTTTTTTCTCGTGGGAATCCTGCAGGAGCAGAGTATGGCTCTGAGTAAAGTTTTTATGACCTTGAATCCTGAAACAAACAACTCTGCTGAATGCACAAAGGAGATGTACGATAAAAATTCTGCAGCTGAGCAGGAAGAGATGCCTTTGGAATTGACAGAGAAAAAAGAAGGAGTTCAGACACTACAAGTGGAAAATATCAACCAGAAATTTGCAGCGTTAGAGTATGAGCAAGAAGACCTCTGGATTACAGACCTGCGAAAGATGAGAAAGAAGAAGAGAGAAGCCCCTGGAGTACTTGGAATATCAAAACTAGAAAGAACAAAGCAATATGATTGGGACTTTTCTCTTGAGTATGGAAAACTAGATGGTCTTTCGCAGCAAACACTCTTCAACATTCTGAATGAAAGAAAATATGATCTGACTCTGACTGAACTCCTTCGGGGTCTTAGGACCATCAAAGAGGACTACCAATATAGCTGGCAGAGAGGGACTGACAGAGAATCAGACGCCTCGGACGTGAGGAATCCGGGCTAGAAATATTTTTTGTTTGTTTTCTGGACATTTGTCTAGGAAGGGACAGAAACCGGGGCAGGGGGGGGAGAGAATAGAATTATAAAATGTTATGTTTTGTTCTACTTGGTCAATGTGACCTATAATTAAGATAAATAAAGGGAAAATTTGTGAAGGGGAAGTTAGATCGACCTTAAAAAAAAAGAAATCAATGATTATAAGAGAATTGGATAGTTGAATACAGATAAACAAAAGATTTTAATTTTCAAAAGCAATGTGAATATTTTTAAGAGGTTAGGTAAGAACTTGCTGAATTAACTTTGGAATTGGGATGTAAGAGGAGGGGGTGGGGGGAAGTCAATGAAAGTGGGTAAAGAAACTTAGGGTATGTAATTGTATTTGTGTGTTTGTTTGTCTTTGTCTTTGTGTGTGTGTCTGTTGTTATAAAATGTAAAAACCCAATAAAAATTATATATAAAAAAAAAATAATAATAATAATTTTGCCCGAATTAAATATTCATTTAGTTTAGAAATCTATTCCTCCTTTGTGGGTATAGTTTGTGACTTCCACCGAGCAGCAATCACTATTCCAGCAGCTGTACTTGTGGAATGTAATGGCATCCGCCACACTTTCCTGTGCCAACTCTCCGTGCCAACTGTGAGCCTTAAGCTGTCTTCCTGGCTCCAAGCCGAGTTTCGCAGCAGCGGTCGTGCCTTGGGTGGGTGATAAATCCAAGGCTGCATGCAGGCTTCTTGCTCATCTAAGAAGTCTTTAAGCATTTTACAGAAAAACATCATAAATCAACCTGGAGATCGAGCGGACATCTCCTCGGCTCGACAGCTAAAAACGAAAGTAATTCACACACAAAGAAAGATTCCCATATGTGAACAAAACCACGCCTCAGAATGTGAGACGTCACACAGATCTGTTTAACCCTGTAAGTTCTGATTCTCCTCACAGTACTTGCATATAGAAAAATTCTCTCTCCCCCCCCCCCGTGGTATCTCTTCATCTCTCAATCCAAGGAGATATGTCTCTGGTTTCTTTGTTATTGATATTTTCAACATCTTCTTTAGTTCTTCGTGTACTACTATCCCAAATTTCTTAATTTCCTCACACCTCCACCACATATGTATTGTTGTTCCTATTTCTCCACCACATCTCCAACAGAGGTTGGATTTCAATTTGTATATCTTTGCCAGCTTAACTGGCGTTAAGTACCACCTATAGAACATCTTTACAAAATGTTCTTTAATTGTATATGAGGCAGTAAATCGTATAGCCTCTCGCCAGAGTTTCTCCCATTGCTCTAGATAGATAGTATGTCCGAGATCCTGAGACCATTTAATCATCGTTTCTTTCACTTCTTCCTCCATCAATTCCCAGTCCAATAAAAGATTATAGGTTTTGAATAACAATTTCTTCTTGTTCTTTATCACTGTGACTTTAAATTTCGAATCTTCTTTTGCAAATCCTTTCTTTTGATCTGAGTTGAATATACTTCTAAGTTGTATATATTGCCATCTGTCAATTTAAATTTGGACCAACCAGATTGAAATAACTTCTGATGGGGAGTGTTCAGGTGAAGATGTTGCTGTTTGTTTCACAGACAAGGGGTGGACGTTGCTGGATCCTGACCCGAGAGCGCAGCATAAAGAGGTCAAGGAGGAGAATCGTGGGATCGTGGACTCTCTTGGTAAGGCTCCCTGTTGGATCATAATGTTGTGATTGGAGATGGAGTGGATTCCATGATTGAGTCAGAACAAAATCCATCCCAGATAAAAGCCAAGCAATATCTCAGTTAATACCAGCCAACTAAGGAAGTGAAACCTATAGGACGGCCTCACATCTCATTCTCTTCAGTTCTTCCTCTGTCACAAGCATTCATTAACATTGTTCAATAATCCAGGGCCGCAAAACGAATTAGAGATGGAACAGTTCTTAAAGAAGAATGGTCTACCAAAGTTGTCTCTCAAGAACAGAACAATCTTGAATTATAAAATAACACAATTAGAAATTGAGGAGGCCATTCAGAACATGCAATTGGGCAAATCTCCAGGGCCAGATGGGCTTACCTCCAAATATTATAAGACATTGAAAGATTATTTGGTCCATCCATTAATGGAGGTCTGCAATGAAATTTTGGAGGGGAAAAAGGCACAATTTATTCAGAGCAAAAAGCTAAATTGATAGTTAACAATGTGGTGACAGAAGAGTTTAGAATTGAGAAAGGAACACGACAAGGTTGCCCTATATCCCCTTTATTATTTATATCGGTCCTGGAAGTGCTCTTGAATATGATTAGAGGAGACCGGTTGGTGGAAGGTATTCAGGTCGGAGCGAAACAATATAAACTGAAAGCATTTGCAGATGACCTAGTTTTGACTTTAGAAGAGCCAGAGCCTAGTACGAAAAGGTTATTACAATTGATTCAGGAGTTTGGTCGGGTGGCGGGATTCAAACTTAACAAGCAGAAAACCAAGGTTTTGGAAAAAAAATTGACTCTTTTAGAGTCAGAAAGGTTTCAGAAAGAGACAGAATTAAATGTGGTTAAAAAAGTAAGATACCTAGGGGTAAACATAACAGCGAAGAACAGGAATCTATTTAAAGACAATTATGAAAAATGTTGGTCTGAAATTAAAAGGGATCTAGATGTATGGTCAAGATTGAATCTCTCCTTGTCAGGACGTATTGCTGTTATCAAGATGAATGTATTGCCGAAAATGTTGTTTCTGTTTCAAACTTTGCAGATAGTGGATAAAATGGAGTGTTTCGGGAGGTGGCAAAGAGATATCTCTAAATTTGTCTGGCAGGGCAAAAAGCCCAGAATCAAGTTTAAGATATTAACTGACGCTAAAGAAAGAGGGGGCTTTGCCCTGCCAGACTTAAAGCTGTATTATGAATCAGCAGCTTTCTGCTGGTTGAAAGACTGGCTACTTCTCGAAAACACTGATGTTTTAGATTTGGAAGGATTTAATAACGCGTTTGGTTGGCATGCATATCTGTGGTATGACAAGGTTAAAATACATAAGGTTTTCAAGAATCATGTTGTCAGAAAATCAGTCTTTAATGTCTGGTCAAAATATAAGGACTTATTGGAAAACAAGACCCCAAGGTGGTTATCACCAATGGAGGCTAAGGCCCCGAAAAGACTCAGTATGGAGGCCAAATGGCCGAAATATTGGGAAATAATAGAAAAAGATGGTGACAATTGGAGGTTGCAGAGTATGGAGAAACTAAAGGGGAAAGTGCGAGATTGGTTACACTATGCTCAGATTAAAGAAACTTTTAAGTCAGATAAAAAATTAGGATTCCAGGTGGAAAAATCAAAGTTAGAAACAGAATTGTTAGAACCTAATTCTAAGATACTTTCAAGAATGTATAACTTGCTGCTAAAATGGAATACACAGGATGAAACGGTCAAATCAGCCATGATAAAATGGGCACAGGACATAGGTTACAACATTATGTTTGCTGACTGGGAAAAGTTATGGACCACCGGTATGAAGTTTACGGCATGTAATGCCCTGAAAGAAAACATTATGAAAATGATATATAGGTGGTACATGACCCCAGTCAAGCTTGCAAAGATATACCATTTGCCTGATAATAAATGTTGGAAGTGTAAAGAAGCTGAAGGATCATTCTTTCACCTTTGGTGGACTTGCCCTAGAGTGAAGGCCTTCTGGGAAATGATATATAATGAGATGAAAAAGGTATTTAAGTATACCTTCCTTAAGAAACCAGAGGCCTTTCTCCTGGGCATTGTCGGCCAGAGTGTGCAAAAGAAGGATCGAACCTTTTTTATGTACGCCACAACAGCAGCAAGGATACTCATTGCTAAAAGCTGGAAAACTCAAGATTTGCCCACACTGGAAGATTGGCAGCTGCAACTGATGGACTATATGGAACTGGCTGAGATGACTGGCAGAATCCGAGACCTGGGAGAAGAACTGGTGGAGGAGGACTGGAAGAAATTTAAGGATTATTTACAAAAATATTGTAAATTGTATGAATGTTAAGAAAGATGTAAGATCTGTAATAATACGGCTCCAACAAATTAGTAATAAGGAATACAAATTTTAACGTAATTGAAAGAAAAGACAAATTTTGGATAAACAGTATTTTATAGTTAAGTTTCAATAAGAGAGTGGTTAAATTTCAAAATTTGAGATATTAATACTGGAAAATTTTATTATATAAATTAAACTAAGTTAATAATTTGCTGGCAAAATTTATGAGTTTAGAAAGCAGGAACAAGAGTCGTGAGGAAGTCCAAGGAGGTGTATGAAATGTGGATATCGGAAAATGTTATGCTACTATATGTCTTTATTGTTAAACAAAAATTTAATAAATATTATTTTTTTAAAAAAAACATTGTTCAATAATCTGGAGCTCCCATTTCCTCCTGAGACTCTGATTAGCATCTCTCTTCATTGCAGATGGTGATGACTTAGAAGGGAAGAACAAGGGAGAGCACAACAGAATCCACATAGCGGAGAAGTCAGATAAATATTCAGAGTGTGGAGAGAAGATCCGTCAGAGCTCCCAGTCCACCTCCCATCAAAGAAAGAGCTTCGTTCGAAGGAATAGCCTCACTTCACACAAAAGAACACAGAGTAGGGAGAAATTGTATCAGTGCTTGGAGTGTGGAAAGAGCTTCAATCGGAAGGATAGTCTCACTTCCCATCAAAGAATTCATACAGGAGAAAAACCCTATCAGTGCTTGGAATGTGGAAAGAGCTTCAATCAAAAGAATAATTTCACTGTGCATCAAATAATTCATACAGGGGAGAAGCCCTATCAGTGCTTGCAGTGTGGAAAGAGCTTCCTTCGGAAGGATAGTCTCACTTCCCATCAAAGAATTCATACAGGGGAGAAACCCTATCAGTGCTTGGAATGTGGAAAGAGCTTTCGTCTGAGTGGTGAACTCACTTCCCATCACAGAATTCATACAGGGGAGAAACCCTATCAGTGCTTCGAATGTGGGAAGAGCTTTCGTCTGAGTGGTGAACTCACTTCCCATCATAGAATTCATACAGGCGAGAAACCCTATCAGTGCTTGGAATGTGGAAAGAGCTTCAATCGAAAGGGTCATCTCACTTCTCATCAAAGAATTCATACAGGGGAAAAACCCTATCAGTGCTTGGAATGTGGAAAGAGCTTCTGTCAAAGGGCGACGCTCACTTCCCATCAACAAATACATACAGGGGAGAAACCCTATCAGTGTTTAGAATGTGGAAAATGCTTCAGTCATAGCACCGGTCTCACTTCTCATCAACAAATTCATACAGGGGAGAAGCCCTATCATTGCTTGGAATGTGGAAAAGGCTTCAGTCATAGCGCCAATCTCACTTCCCATCAAAGAATTCATAAAGGGGAGAAACCCTATCAGTGCTTCGAATGTGGGAAGAGCTTTCGTGTGAGTAGTGAACTCACTTCCCACCAAAGAATTCATACAGGGGAGAAACCCTATCAGTGCTTGGAATGTGGAAAGAGCTTCAGTCAAAGCACCCATCTCACTTCCCATCAAAGAATTCATACAGGGGAGAAACCCTATCAGTGCTTGGAATGTGGAAAGAGCTTCAATCGAAAGGGTCATCTCGCTACTCATCAAAGAATTCATACAGGGGAGAAACCCTATCAGTGCTTGGAATGTGGAAAGAGCTTCTGTCAAAGGGTGACACTCACTTCCCATCAACGAATACATACAGGGGAGAAACCCTATCAGTGCTTGGAATGTGGAAAGAGCTTTCGTCAGAGTGGTTATCTCAATTCCCATCAAAGAATCCATACAAGAGAGAATATGTCTTAGTGTTTGGAATGTGGGAAAAGATTCATTCATTGCCCACCAAATAATTTATACGGGGTTGAAAATTGGGTCCCTCTCAAAGAGGGCTGCAGACAACCGACAGATTACAACTGGGGAATATTTCACACAGGAAACCACATCAGCTTGCATGGACTTTTGTCGTATATGGATTTATAAAAGTGAAGGTGAATCTTTGATCTTAGGGCCCAGGGGGAGCAAGCTTGGATTGTAGAGGAACTGAACAAGTATTAACTGTGAAATCTATCGCACAGTGTGGTCTCTTATGGAAGGTTCTTCAGTTTGGGAAAATATCAGTCCATTAAAATACATTACATGTGTCTTAATTTTAACTAAACAAAGGAAAGCTGGAAGACAGCCCAGAGTCCTGGAAGGTAAGACAGTGGAATGAAATAGGGCCTTCTGAGGAGGGACTGCACCAAAAACAATTGAGGGACAACAACAAGAAGAGCACAATTTTCATCATGCATGTTTTTTTACATATAGATCTGTTAAATATGATGAAAGTTGCATGCCAGTGGCTGTCAAGATAAGATAAAGGATTAAGATCGGGATGATATTGGGAATAAATAAAAGAGAGAAAAGTAGGAACAAGAACCCCCCCCCCCCCAAAAATAATCTCATCAGTCATTGACTTTTGTCTTCTTGGTTTCTCTGTTATTCTGTCTCTCACAGCTACAATAAACCTACCATTAATATTGTGGACTAGGCATTTCTTTGTCAGAGGGCAAAAAAACAAAACAAAACAAATTTAGCAGGGGATCAAATACTTTCCCCCCTCACTCTGTTTGTTTACACACACACACACACACACACACACCCTGGCTCTCGTTTGGAGGAGGAGTGAGAGACGGAGGCTCTTTACTTCTAGAATGGCATTTCCAGGACTTCCGGGTTAGCGCGAACGGCTAATGGCGGATTCCCCCCGAGCTCCGGAGGGAATCGGCTCTACTGAGGACGGGTCTTGCCGTGCCGGCGACACGGGGACCCTCAGAAACCGCAGGCGTGGAAGCCTGCGGACTTGGTGACTCGGTGGGCACCTTAAGCGCCCTCCCCGACCCATGAAGAGCCTTTTTAAAGGCTGCGGAGAGGGTACGGAGAGTGGCGTGGTGCTGAGAGTAGACCGCTACCTCAGTGGAGTGAAGCCGCAAGCCATGGCCGGAAAGCGCTGACTTTCTTCCCAAAATTCGGACTGGATAACAAAGGACCCGTGAGTAGTGGAATTTGGACTTTAAAAATTTTATCCTGTGAATTCGGCACGATCGGGGGATGTGTTAAAGGGAAGTCCGCACCCCCTCTACTTATAGACGATTCAAAGCAAGGAACGGAGAATTAAGGCGGAATGAATACTGTTTTGATGATTTAAAAGTTTTTCACAAATTTGATAGAAGAAGATTTTGTGCTGGAGAGAAAGGGAATTTTGGAACTTTGTGTGTAATCCCCCCCAAAAACCCGGGAGCGTCCTATTTGGGTGCCGGAGGAAGAAGTGAAAGGAGTTTGACAGCTGTCAAAGAAGCTGTCAAACGGGCGGACAAAGTAAAGAATTTTGTTATTTAACAACTTTTGGAATTAAAGCTGATACATTTGGACTGAGGCGATTGGAAACAAAGTATTGATAATAACAAAGTAACAGATTATTGGAAAAGGACTACTAAATAACTGAAAGCCCCCTAGGGGGAATTAGTGACATTACAATGGCTGCAGAGGGAAAATTACTGGCGGAGATAGAAAAAATGTTCTTTCTCATGGGAATCCTGCAGGAGCAGAGTATGGCTCTGAGTAAAGTCTTTATGACCTTGAATTCTGAAACAAACAACTCTGCTGAATGCACAAAGGAGACGCATGATAAAAACTCTGCAGCTGAGCAGGAAGAGATGCCTTTGGAATTGACAGAGAAGAAAGAAGGAGTTCAGACACTACAAGTGGAAAATATCAACCAGGAATCTGCATTGTTAGAGTATGAGCAAGAAGACCTTTGGATTATAAACCTGCGAAAGATGAGAAAGAAGAAGAGAGAAGTCCCTGGAGTACTTGGAATATTAAAACTAAAAAGAATAAAGCAACATGATTGGGACTTTCCTCTCAAGTATGGAAAACTAGAGGGTCTTTCGCAGCAAACACTCTTTAACATTCTGGATGAAAGAAAATATGATGTGACTCTGACTGAACTCCTTCGGGGTCTTAGGACCAACAAAGAGGATTACCAACATAATTGGCAGAGAAGGACTGACAGAGAATTAGACGCCTCGGACGTGAGGAATCCGGGCTAAGAACTATTTTTTGTTTGTTTTTTTGGACATTTGTCTGGGAAGGGACAGAAACCGGGGCGGGGGGGGGGAGAGAATAGAACTATAAAATGTTACGTTTTGTTTTACTTGGTCAATGTGACCTATAATTAATATAATAAAGGGAAAATTTGTGGAGGGGAAGTTAGATCGACCTTAAAAAAAAAGAAATTAATGATTATAAGAGAATTGGATAAGTTGAATATAGATTAACAAAAAGAATTTAATTTTTAAAAACAATATGAATATCTTTAAGAGGTTAGGTAAGAACTTGCTGAATTAATTTTGGAACTGGGATGTAAGAGGAGGGGGTGGGGGGAAGTCAATGAAAGTGGGTAAAGAAAATTAGGGTATGTAATTGTATTTGTGTGTTTGTGTGTTCTTGTCTTTGTGTGTGTGTTTGTTGTTATAAAATGTAAAAACCCAATAAAAATTATTTAAAAAAAAATAAATAGAATGGCATTTCCACGGCACCTCCTTTCCTCCCAGGAGCTCCTCCTTCCACAACCCTGCCAGGCTGGCCGCTTGCCTTTCACCCCCTTTCCAGCACTGCGTGGTTTAGTGTGGCAGCACCTGCCCTTTGGAACTCCCCGCCTCTTGCAATAAAGTGTGTGCCTTTGCTAGACTCTTTTCAGGCAGCGGCTAAAAGCATTCTTGTTTAGGCAAGCATAGCCAGATGCTTAGGACGCTGAAGTAATTTTAATGTCTTTTAATATTTTAGCTTTTCTGTGTTTTAAAGTAGGCTTGTTATTTTTTATTGATTTTACTGCTGTGGTGTTGTTGTTGTTTTTGTATTGGTAAACAACTTTGCAGGTTGTTTAAAATAAATTTTAAGAAATAAATAAACAATAAATAAAATAACACAAGCCAAAACACAATGCATCCTGTAGATTTAAGTAACTGTCCACAGTGGCCTACTTGTGATCGGAGGCCCAGAATCCACAATCCTTTGTAAGAAAATATGAAATAAAGTCAAAACATTTTTGCAGGCAAAAAAATAGAGGTCAATATTGGGGAGGTGACAAAAACTTTTCCACACCAGGTACCCCCTGACCTTGTTATGCCACTACCCGGGGTGCAGGGAGGGGGCATGGGGGTCCCTGTTCAGATCATGCCTGATGGGGGGAGACCCCCAAGTCAGGCGGAGAGGGTCCTCCTTTGTCCTCTCTGCCAAGCCAGGGAGGGGCCAGTTTGCAGGTCTATCTATCTATCATCTACCTATCTACCTACCTATCTATCATCTACCTACCTACCTAGATATATATACACACCCCTGGCTCTCGTTTGGAGGAGGAGAGAGACGGAGGCACCTTACTGGCAGAATGGCATTTCCCTCGCCCCTCCTTTCCTCCCAGGAGCTCCTCCTTCCACAACAACCCTGCCAGGCTGGCCACTTGCATGTTGCCCCCTTCCCAGGCTACAGGAGGACTGCAGCTGTTCTTCCTTGGGATCCAGATGCTGCCTTCCTTTTTGGGGAGGGGCTTTGAGTCAAGAAAATAAACCCCCTTCAGATGGAGGGAAAAGTCACCTTTGTGAACAGAGGATGTAGACAGATGAGAAGGTTTGAGATATACAGACTCAGCCTACATATTTGTATCATTTATTATTCCTATGTTCCCTGTTTTATAAAGCTAATAAAAGTTATACAAAAAGGAGAGAAAAAGGCAACACACGGAGGCCCCATCTGAGTTCACACTGCACAGCAGGATCAGGTTCCTTTAAGGAGTCCAGTGCTGCGCGATGGATCAGTGAGTTGTCAGACATTGGCAGGGCATTCAGATCACAGAACTGGTTTTAGACATTTTGAGCTGCCAACACATCGCGGTGGCCGGGGAGTTGTGATCTATTCCTAGCTCAAATTGCCTGCAGAGGACAAAGGCGCAGGCAGGCAGGTGGGGGAGCCCAAAAAGGTGCTCCCCTTCTCCATCTCCATCCGCCTGCCTGCCTCCCCCCACCCCCAAGCTGAGGAAGCCCCAATTCCTCTCTGGCTCCATCCATCCAGGTCCCCATCTCCCCTCCCCTGGGACTCACCAGATCTCTCGGAGGTCCCTGGGAGGGAGCGCTCAGAGGTTGTGGGGAGGGATGCAGGAGACAGCCTGACCAGGTCAACCGTCCATCTTCCCCCTTCCATCCTTGCTAGCTTTGCAGGATCCGTCTCTTTCATCCTTCCTGAGGAGTCGAGGAGCCAAAAGAAGCTGCAGGGTCCTGGGAGAGAGGAAGAAGCAAAGGGAGCCTCAGAGGCCCTGCAGGGATTCTCCTGCCCTAGATATTCTCCTGCCCCTGGAGAAGCACAAATGGGGCAGCCCCTTCCCCACAGAAGCCCCATTTCTAAACCTCTCCAGTGGTTTCAATTTCCCCTGTTTGCTCCTCACCCCACTTCATAAGGCTGGCAGGGTCTGTCCAGTAGTGACCTCAAGGTAGAACCCCTTGAACTCAGTGGGGCT
Source organism: Podarcis erhardii (assembly GCF_964252035.2). NCBI lineage: Eukaryota > Metazoa > Chordata > Lepidosauria > Squamata > Lacertidae > Podarcis > Podarcis erhardii. Next base: position 127,244,760 of record NC_138498.1, on the reverse strand, counting down.
TATGGACACAACTTGGTGCCAAAACCAGTCGCCTTCCTCTCCCTGAGCCTGAAAACTGCAACCCCAGAGCATGGGCAGAAAACAGACGAGTAGCTAATACATGTAAGTGGCCCCATGCTTGGTGCTTTCTATGGAGTGTCCTGTTGACGTTCTTTGAGCTCTCTCATTGCAAGCCAGGCAGGTGTTGTGGCCATATTTGCCTCTTGCATGGGGACCAAATCTTTGGGGAAGCTTTTCATCTCCAATTGGTAGGAAAGAGGGTTCATTAACCTGCTGGTGGGAGGAGGTGGCTTTTCAGCCCATAAATTCAACTCACGCTGGAATATCTGGTGGGCTGGACCTGGAGCACAAAGGGTCAAGTTCTACTTGCATGAGCCCTTGTGTTCCTTCTTCAAACTTATTAGGCAGGAACGTCAGAGGTCAAATCTGGAGAATATTTCATTCTGGGCGTCTTGTGGCAGAGCACAGAAGACATGCAATCCTTTTCAGTTCTGTCAAGTAGGTCCTTCCCTAGATTTCTCAAGTGCAAGGACCCAGGGCTGTCTGAGTTAGGGGGTTCCTTGGGGTCCAGGTCAGCTGTCTAATCAGGATTGTCACCTGCAGAGTATATGTCAACTAAAGCAGGAAAGTCTGCCTTGGATCGAGGACTTTTTGGAGGTGTTGCTGAATGTGGAAGCAGAGGAGCTGGTGATGCCACATTTTGGAATAATCTTGAGACTAATACACCACTCCTCCATAGATATTCTCTGTGCTTATACACTATATTCACAAACTTTACACTCCTCTTGTGAGAAGATACCTAAAGGATTAGGGTAGCTTGAGAGAAGTAGCTTATTTTGAGACAGCACCCATTTCCAATTCTTGTTTATCAAAACCCTGTCCCTAGTTGGTTTGGTTTTGGCTTCTGACAGGACAGCAGTGCATTTGATAATCTTCCATATTGTTTCATATTGATATAAGGATCTGGTGTGCAGATTCCAGTACAGTGGTACCTTGGGTTACATACGCTTCAGTTACATACGCTTCAGCTTACAGACTCTGCTAACCTAGAAATAGTACCTCAGGTTAAGAACTTTGCTTCAGAATGAGAACAGAAATCGTGCTCTGGTGGTGGCGTGGCAGCAGCGGGAGGCCCCATTAGCTAAAGTGGCGCTTCAGGTTAAGAACAGTTTCAGGTTAAGAACGGACATCTGAGAACGAATTAGTGTTCTGTCTGGACCCAGAGCATGAGCTACTCTTAAGTAAGTTAAAAAGTATTTTCAAGTCAACTTTTTATTATTGCACTATTTTTAAATTTTTTAACATTTTTGCTCTTCTTTGTACTTTTAGACCTCCTTCTGCCATGTGGACGAATCAAACCTCCCTTATTGATCTATTTTTAATGGTAGGGAAAGAGATATTGTTGTATTATCTGGTGCCACAGACTCTGCTTGATTTTATTCAGAAGGTTTTACAAGTACCTATCAGGATGGTAAGAATTTTATTACATTCAGCCAAAAAGGATTTTAAGTGTTCCATGTAATCTGTTAGTACTACAAGCCACCCAATGACTGATAGTCCCTCTTTGGTCCCAAAAGTTTGGGAGTTGCAGTCTTTTATACTTGCTTTAATTTTTAAATTTGCTTTCAGATTAGTTCCTCTACCTGTTTAGCCTGAATTTGGCCTTGAGTCGCTTGAGCTCCTGGTCTCCGTGCCAGAGATGACTTAGCAGTTGAGCTGCCTGGGCCCAAAACCTCTTTCTGCTCATCCTTAGAGCTGCTGAGAGATCCTATAAGGTCAGTAATAGGATCTGGCTCCTGCTGTTTCTTAGCCACCTCCTCGTTTTCCTTATTCACGTAAAATGGAGTAATTTTTGCTTGGGCTTTCTTAGAGAGACTCTCTTTGGAGGAGGGTCTGTGGCACTCGGGGAGAGAACATGCATTTTGTAACTACTCTGGGTCAACACTGTCTTTCCCTTAATTCCTCATCAAGTTTCCTGATACCATATGCCTTATACCATTTTCTGAAATTCTGTGATCATCCTTGCTGTGATTTATTTAATGGAAACTGAGACTGGTTTTTGCAGGTGAAACGTTTTCCAAACACTCCCCCGGATGAAGTATCTCATGGGAACTGTGGGTGGAGCTGCGAAGGAAGCTTTCCTCCCGTTTCAAGCACTAATTAGTTCCCCCGTTAGTTCTTTCATGTGAAGTGAGGCTCTCCTTCTGAACGAAGAGCTTTCCTTGATGGGAAGTGGACTGGGAGCTCTGACTAAAGTTCTCTCCGCACTCTGAATATTTATATGGTTTCTCCATTGTGCGGATTTTTCTTGTTGTCTCCTTCCTTCTTCCTTTCCAATTCACCACCTACAACCTACAATCTACTGTTATATGGCAGTATTATTATGATTATGTTTAGGCTGAGGAAGAAATTGAGAAGCTCCCCTCCGGAGTTCGTAAAGGGTAGATATTCCTGGTGCCCTGAATCCTGCTCTTCCGCCAGGGAAGCGGGGCTGCGTCCAAAGCACTGAATGGTGAAAGTACTCAGGGAAGGGAGCAGAGAGCGAGGGAAGCATTAGGCCCCCATTTCTAGATAGGGGAACATCGGCCTGAAGGGGAGCAGCTGCATTTGGGCAAGCGGAGCTGGAGAAAAGCTGGGCCTGTCCTGCTGCGCTTCAGGCCCTGACAGCCTCCACGTCCAAGTGTAAGTTGACTTCGCCCCTCCATTCACCGAGCGAGGAGGGCCGTCCCAGAGTTGTCGCTGCCCAGGAGGCCAGAAAGAGCAAAGGCCATGTTGGGTCAGGGCAACCGGTCCTTCTATGTTTGGAGCGGGAGGAAGGGCCGGCGGCCAAATTTTGTGCCTGTCTGTTATACACACATACATCTCTATAATAATAATAATAATAATAATAATTTATTATCTATACCCCGCCCATCTGGTTGGGCTTCCCCAGCCACTCTGGGCGGCTTCCAAAAAAATATTACAATACTGTAATACATCAAACATTAAAAACTTCCCTGAACTTCCCTTCAGATGTCTTCTAAAAGTCTGGTAGTTGTTGATCTCTTTGGCATCCACAGGGTGGGCGCCACTACCGAGAAGGCCCTCTGCCTGGTTCCCTGTAACTTGGCTTCTTGCAGCGAGGGGCGCTGGATCTCAGTGTCCGGGCAGAAGAATGGGGGTGGAGACGCTCCTTCAGATATACTGGACCGAGGCCGTTTAGGGCTCTATCTATCTATCTATCTATCTATCATCTATCTATCTATCATCTATCTATCTATCTCTATCATCTACCTACCTACCTACCTACCTACCTAGATATATACACACACCCCCCGTTTCCCGTTTGGAGGAGGAGTGAGAGAGGGAGGCACTTTACTGGCAGAATGGCATTTCCCTGGCCCCTCCTTTCCTCCCAGGAGCTCCTCCTTCCACAACAACCCTGCCAGGCTGGCCTCTTGCATGTCGCCCCCTTTCCGGCAGGCGAAGCTGCAGGGACCACTCCCTTCCTGGCCCCCCAAAATGGAGGCGGCTTTGGACCCTGGATGAACCTGAGAGGAGCCTGGAGGGGGGCAGGGAGGGGCCTCTCGCCCCTTCCCAGACTTTTCCGCCATCCATTTATTAAGATAAGATAAAATAAGATAATCTCTTACAGCCGGAGACCAGCTTATAAAACACACTTTGGGTTACAGTCTCAGAAGAAATACAAAGCATTAAAACAATGTACAACAAGAAACTCCTGCAGGGAGTTGACCCAACCACTTCTGAACACTGTTTATGAAACTTGGGCCCCTCAGGGCTCTGGCAAAATGATCTCCCTTGTTTGGGCCTGTGATGGACAGCAGAGCCAGGCCAGTCAGCGGACTTAGTCCCTCAGAAATTTCCTGGAGCCTCGCTCTGATTGGCTGCCAAGCCAGCGGGGGGCGGAGCCTGCCCTTTTGGCGGGAAAAGGCAAGGTGCCTTTTCTGAGGGATGGTCTGAGGGGGGAGAGGAAGAGGAGTCAGGCGGGAGTTGAAGGGGAGAAGCTGGGGGGAGGGGAGGGAGACCCCCAAGAAGGAGGGCTGAGGGGACCCCCTGGGTGTGGGGGGCGGACTGAGAGGGGGGGCGGAGGGAGACCCCCAAGAAGGAGGGCTGAGGGGACCCCCTGGGTGTGGGGGGCGGACTGGGAGGGGGGAGGGAAGGGAGACCCCCAAGAAGGAGGGCTGAGGGGACCCCCTGGGTGTGGGGGGCGGACTGAGAGGGGGGAGGGGAGGGAGACCCCCAAGAAGGAGGGCTGAGGGGACCCCCTGGGTGTGGGGGGCGGACTGGGAGGGGGGAGCGGGGGAGACCCCCAAGAAGGAGGGCTGAGGGGACCCCCTGGGTGTGGGGGGCGGACTGGGAGGGGGGAGCGGGGGAGACCCCCAAGAAGGAGGGCTGAGGGGGCCCCCTGGGTGTGGGGGGCGGACTGAGGGGGGGAGTGGAGGGAGACCCCCAAGAAGGAGGGCTGAGGGGACCCCTGGGTGTGGGGGGAGGACTGAGAGGGGGGAGTGGAGGGAGACCCCCAAGAAGGAGGGCTGAGGGGACCCCCTGGGTGTGGGGGGCGGACTGAGAGGGGGCAGCGGAGGGAGACCCCCAAGAAGGAGGGCTGAGGGGACCCCTGGGTGTGGGGGGAGGACTGAGAGGGGGGAGTGGAGGGAGACCCCCAAGAAGGAGGGCTGAGGGGACCCCTGGGTGTGGGGGGCGGACTGAGGGGGGGGGCGGAGGGAGACCCCCAAGAAGGAGGGCTGAGGGGACCCCTGGGTGTGGGGGGCGGACTGAGAGGGGGGAGCGGAGGGAGAGCAGCCTGCTGGCTGCGCTCAGCTTGCGAAGGGTTAAATCGAGCAGAGCTGGAGTCCTAGAGAGGACAGGAAGTAGAGACAGCAGGGGGCGGGTCCTCCAGAGCAGAGTCCCCTCCCTCCGCGCCCCTTCCGGCCTCTCTTGTCTGTCTCCTCCCCTTGCTGTCCGGGGAGTCTCCTCTCTCTCTCGCTCTCTCTCCCCTTGGGGTGCCTGGGGGAGAAGGGGGTCCCAGGGCTGCAGGGGGAGACCCCCAAGTCTGGGAGCAGAGGGTCCTGCTGCCCCCTGGAAATGGGGGAGCCCCTGCCAGAGCCCCACGGGAAGCCTCTCTGGGGGGCTGCAGGGGAGAGAGAGGCTGAGCTGGCTGCCCTCCATGAGGCAGTGCAGGGAGGTCGGGGCTGGGGGGGGCAGGTCGGCAAAGCTTCCTCTCTCGGACCCCTGGAGGGGTGCCCTGTCTCCGGGGACCAAGGAGCAGGCAAGCAGAGCCATGGGGTGCTTCCTAGTTTGGGGGCTGCTCACCCCCCTTGCTGGACAAAGACTGGACCCCCTCCCTGAGGGCGTCAAGGAAAGACCCCTCTGGAGAGCAGACCAGACCCCGCTCCATCAAGCCTTCCTGCCTTGCAGGGGGTGGGACTAGATGACCCTTCTTCTGACCCCCCTCTCCCTTCTCTTGCTGACTCCCCTCCTAGAGTCTGGGCCCCCATGGAGCCTCTCCCCTTCACCCCCTCCCTGGCTCCAAGACCTCCCTGCTGGTCCCCTCTGGGATTAGGGGATTAGGCTTTCCCACAAGACATTTCCAGAAGCAGCATAGATCTGTCACAGAAAAGGTGTGGTCTCAGGTAGACCCTGAGCTCCAGGCTTGGCCCCGTCCATCAAATATAGTCTTCCATCACATTGCAAAGGAAAGCATGGACAGTTCAAATACATCCCTTGGTCTTGTCTGGGCTTGGTCCCACTCTAGAGTGGGTAGGGATTGTGATTGAGACGGTTATCTGTTTGCCACTCTTGGGGCAGGATCTCACCGGTCATGACTCCTTGGGAAGTCCCTGTACATCTCTGGATTATGGTGGGCTCACTCACCCCTCCCATTATGCCTCACTTCCCTGGGTCCGAAATGCCATTGGAACAGAGAAGATTGAAACAACTATGTGACTTCTTGTGAATTCCTAAAGTTTAACAATATGTAGCTGCTTCAAAGTGTGGATCCAAGGGTATGTGGCAGAATAGTAATGGGGAATCCCCGTCTCCCTTGCGGTTAGTCTGGATAAGCTGTGGCCTCCTTGGGGCAGAGTCCTTGTCACAATGGAGGAGGGGGGGAGGAAGGGGAGCCCCTAAGTGCAGGGGCAAAAGCGGAAAAGTGCAGGAATGGAGAGGGAGGGGGTCCCTCGGCTTGCAAAGGGTTAAAAGGAGCAGAACTGGATTCCTAGAGAGAACAGGGAGTGAAGGTCCTCCATGGCTAAATTCCCCCCTCCCTTCCTGCTTTCTTCTCTCTCTTTTGCAAAAGCCCCTCCTGGACTCTGGTGAGTCTCCTCACTCCTCCCCCTGAGGGTGCAATGGGGCGAAGGGGGTCCCAGGGGTGCAGGGAGGGGGCATGGGGGTCCCTGTTCAGATCATGCCTGGTGGGGGAGACCCCCAAGTCTGGGAGCAGAGGGTCCTCCCTTGTCCTTTCTGCCAAGCCAGGGAGGGGGCCAGTTCGCAGGAGATCTGCAGCCTTTGGGATCCAGGCGCTGCTTCCTTTTGGGGGGAGGGGGCTTTGGGTCAAGGAAAAGTGGGGAGGCAAAGAAACCCCCTTCAGAGGGAGGGATAAGTCACTTTTGTGAGCAGAGGCTGCAGCCAGAATGGAACATTTGCACGTGGGGGGAATACAGGGAGAAGAAAAGCCCGTCTGCATCTTCACAACCGGACCACTTCCTGTGTCCCAGATGCAACAACACATGTCTCTCCCCTATTCAGGCTAAGCAAGTAGGCGAACTAATGTGAAAGCAAATTTCAGGTGTGTCCTCAGGAAATGCTAAAGCAAGGATAAAAGACTCCTTCTCCCAATATTCTGGGACAAATGAGGAGGGATTATCCGTCAGCGGGTGGCTTGTGCTACTAACAGAGGATGTGGAAAACATTTTTCTGACTGTAATAAAATTATTATCATCCTGACAGATCCTTGTAAAACCTTCTGGGGGAAATCTAACAGAGGGTCTTTAGGTTTTGATAAGCAAGAAATGGAAATTGGTGCAATCTCAAAAGAGGCTAGTTCTATCAAGGTACCCTAAGACTTTGGGAATCTTGTCACAAGCGTAAAGCTCCCCTCTGGAGTTTTTACAGGGTCTACATGCCTGGTGTTCTTAAGAGCACAACAGATTTAGCACATGCGCAGGATCTATACTTTGACGGCTTCCATGCCACTGTGGGGGCCACATTTTGAGACTGGAGACTTGCAAAGATGGTGTATTAGCACAGGGAATATCGAAGGGGGAGGGCTGCGTTTCAAAAATCTGGCATCGCCAGATCCTCCTCTGCTTCCACATACGGATTTGGTCCCCATGCAACCCCAGACAGAGGCAAATATGGCCACGTCTGCCTGGTTTGCGATGAGGGAGCTCAAAGAGCGTCAGCAGGGCTCTCCATAGAAAGCGCCTAGCATGGGACTTCCGGTCGGCGCCAGCGATTAATGGCGGACTTTTCCCGGAGCTCCGGGAGAAGCCTGCTCCGCGGGTTCGGGTCCTGCCGCTACGGCGAAGCGGGGACCCTTAAAAATTACAGGTGGAGAAGCCTGTAAGCAAGGAGGCTCGGCGGGTACCATTACGACCCCTCCGAACTGCGAAAGAGCCTTTTTAAAGGCTACGGAGCGGTGTCGGGGGGAGCGCGGTGCTGAGAGCCGCTACCCAGCCTGTGGAGCGAAGCCGCGTCGCCATTATCGGAGAACGCTGATTTCTTCCTGCAATTCCAGTTACAGATAGGTAGCCGTGTTGGTCTGCCATGGTCAAAACAAAATAAAAAAATTCCTTCCAGTAGCACCTTAAAGACCAACTGAGTTAGTTCTAGGTATGAGCTTTCGTCTGCATGCACACTTCTTCAGATACACACAAAAGAATTTTTTGACTATTGGCAAGAAGGCCTGCAGGGGGAGCAGCTCAAGATCACGAGTGCATTCAGACTTGGAATAAGACAGAAAAAGAATAAACCAAGAGATTGTTTGACTACTTTGGGATCAAAGGAAGAAAGAGATAAAATTTTAAACTTGCATTATCAAAACACACTGCAAATTGAAGATTCTTATGTGGAGATTTTTAAAGACATCCCAAAGGCCATTTTGGATGCAAGAGAGGACTACAAAGAACTGGTTGTACTACTGAAAAAAAGCAGAAACTTCTTCAGGTGGGAATTCCCCCAAGGCTTATCTTTTAAGTACAGAGGAAAGAAGGTCAGAATAAAGACACCGAGTGATAAAGATAAATTCTTGAGAGACTACGGAGAAGACCTAGTGAAGGAAGCAGAACTTGGAGAAGAGCCAGTAACATCAGGAAAAGGACTACTGGACGTGGCAAATCTATCGTTTGGACTACAGCCACCAACAGATGAAGAGCAAAAATTGGGAGCAGTAGGAGGAGTAAGTAAATAATCTCATCATGGCTTTGCGACTACTGAGTTGGAACTGTAATGGCCTGAACATTCCTCGGAAGAGGAAGAACGTATTTCATATTTTACAGAAACAACAATTGGACTTGATTTGCTTGCAAGAGACACATGTGACAAGAGTACACAGAAAACTACTTATCAATAAAAAACTAGGACATGAATTTATCTCATCAGACAGAGTGAAAAAAAGAGGAGTGGTTATATATGCAAAGGATAGATTGATGCCGAAACAAATATTTAAAGATGAACAAGGAAGATACCTGGCAATCGAAATTCAGTTACAAGGTCAGAAATTTCTGATTTTAGGAATTTATGCACCAAATGAAGGCAAATCTGAATTCTTTAAAAAGCTACATGAGACTTTGTTGGATTACATGGACTCAAATATAATTTTGATGGGAGATATGAATGGAGTTGTATCTACAAACATGGACAAAGCGCAAAGACAAGTAATTTCTAAAGACGGAAGGTTACCAAAAACATTCTTTGAAATGACTGACAATATGGACTTAGTTGATATCTGGAGATTAAAAAATCCCCTCAAAAGAGGAGGAACCTTTTTCTCTGAAGCTAAAATGACCTGGACTAGAATTGACCAAATATGGGTCACTAGAGGACTGGCATCGAAGATAAAAAAGGTAGAAATCTGCCCAAAAACTTGCTCCGACCACAATGCCGTGAAGATGGAAATGAATCAAACAACAGCTGGCACATTTAGATGGAGAATGAATGACTCTTTATTTAGAGATAAAGAATTTTGCAAAAAGGCCCAAAAAACACTAAGAGATTACTTTGAAATTAATATGAGGACAAATGTGGAAAAAAGAATAATCTGGGACGCAAGCAAAGCAGTTATGAGAGGTCTCTTGATACAACAAAATGTAATAAAGAAGAAAAGTCAAAATGAGAAAAAGGACAAGAGTTTAGAAAAGATCAAAGAAGGAGAAAAGAAATTGAGATCAAAACCAAAGTCTCAGGAGATCTTGCGAGAAATTAAATTATATCAAATTCAATATATGGAATTGATGAATCAAGAAATAGAATGGAAAATCAAACAAATGAGACAGAAAACGTTTGAATCTGCTGATAAATGTGGGAAATTCTTGGCTTGGCAATTGAAGAAGAGACAAAAATTAAATACGGTGACAAATTTAGAAGTGGACGGAAAGAACATTAACAATCCAATTGAAATTAGAAGCTGCTTCCAGAGATATTTTAAACAACTATATGCAAAAGGGCCAGAAAAAGAGACTGATATAGAACAATTCTTGAAGAAAAATGGGATGAAGGAAATTTCATGTCAAGACAAAATACTTCTGAATCAGAAAATAGCTGAACAAGAGATAGAAGATGCCATTCAAAATATGAAACTAGGCAAATCTCCGGGACCTGATGGACTGACTTCCAAATATTATAAGATTTTAAAAGAATGGCTAATACAACCATTGAAGGAAGTCTGCAACGAAATTCTTGAGGGGAAAGAAGCACCTGATACGTGGAAAGAGGCTTATATCACGCTTATACCGAAGACAGAGACTGAAAAGACCCAACTGAAGAACTACCGCCCAATATCTTTACTAAATGTGGATTACAAAATTTTTGCTGACATTCTAGCTAAAAGATTGAAAAAAGTTTTGATGGGGGAGATTCATAGGGATCAATCGGGCTTTCTCCCGAAAAGGCATTTATCAGATAATGTAAGGAACATAATAGACATTTTGGAAATGCTAGAAGTGAATATAAATACAAAAGCTGTTCTGATATTTGTGGACGCGGAGAAAGCCTTTGACAATATTTCTTGGACATTTATGAAGAAGAATCTCCATGGGATGGGGGTAGGCCAAGGTTTTGAAAACGGTATAGGCGCTATTTATTCTGAACAAAGAGCAAAGCTAATTGTAAATAATGTTATTACAGAAGAACTTAAGATAGAAAAAGGGACACGTCAGGGGTGCCCAATTTCCCCACTGTTGTTTATTTCGGTCCTGGAGGTTCTGCTGAATATGATAAGAAAAGACCAGCTGGTTAAAGGGGTTCAGGTCGGAGCGAGACAATATAAACTGAGAGCTTTTGCAGATGATTTGGTACTTACATTGCAAGAGCCGGAATCTAGTACGAAAAGGGTTCTAGAATTAATTCAAGAGTTTGGTCAAGTGGCAGGATTTAAATTAAATAAATTAAAAACTAAGGTATTAGAGAAAAATCTAACAGTAAGAGAGAAGGAAAAGTTTCAGGATGAAACAGGTCTAACTGTGGTTAAGAGCGTAAAGTATCTGGGAATTAATATGACAGCTAAAAATGTGAACTTGTTTAAAGACAACTATGAGAAATGTTGGAACCAAGTGAAAAAGGATTTAGAAATTTGGGCTAACTTGAAACTTTCTTTGTCTGGCCGAATAGCAGCAATTAAGATGAATGTACTGCCTAGAATGTTATTTTTGTTTCAAACATTGCAAATTGTTGACAAGATGGAGTGTTTTAAGGAATGGCAGCGAGACATTTCTAAATTTATCTGGCAGGGCAAAAAGCCCAGAATAAAATTTAAGATTTTAACTGACGCAAAGGAAAGGGGAGGATTTGCCCTGCCAGATTTGAAACTTTATTATGAATCAGCAGCTTTCTGCTGGTTGAAGGATTGGCTGCTTCTTAAAAACACAGACATTTTAGATTTGGAAGGTTTTAACAACTTTTTTGGGTGGCATGCATATTTGTGGTATGACAAAGTGAAGATTCATAAAGGCTTTAAAAGTCATATTGTCAGGAAAGCATTGTACAATGTGTGGATTAGATATAAAGACCTACTGGAGAACAAAACTCCAAGGTGGCTTTCATCAATGGAGGCAAAAGCTGTGAAAAGACTTAATATGGAGTCCACATGGCCGAAGTATTGGGAAATTTTAGAACAGGAGGGTAGTAACTTTAAATTGAAGAGTTTTGAGAAACTAAAGGATAAAGTTAGAGACTGGCTTCACTATTATCAAATAATGGAGGTTTACAAGATGGATAAGAAAATTGGTTTCCAGGTGGAGAAATCTAAACTGGAAACAGAATTGTTAGAATCCAATACTAAGCACTTATCAAAAATGTATAACTTGCTGCTGAAATGGAATACGCAGGATGAAACTGTTAAATCAGCTATGCTCAAGTGGGCACAAGATATTGGTCATAATATTATGTTCGCTGACTGGGAAAGGTTGTGGACCACCGGCATGAAATTCACGGCGTGTAATGCCTTGAGAGAAAATATTATGAAAATGATATATAGGTGGTACATGACCCCAGTCAAGCTTGCAAAAATTAACCACTTGTCAGATAACAAATGTTGGAAATGTAAAGAGAATGAAGGTTCATTCTTTCACCTCTGGTGGACATGCCCAAGGATTAAGGCTTTCTGGGAAATGATATATAACGAAATGAAGAAGATGTTTAAATACACTTTCCTGAAGAAACCAGAGGCCTTCCTCCTGGGTATGGTCAGCCATGTGGTGTTAAAGAAGGATAGAACTTTGTTTTTATATGCTACAACAGCAGCAAGGATTCTCATTGCAAAGTATTGGAAGACATCAGACTTACCAACCCTGGAAGAATGGCAGATGAAGATGACAGATTATATGGGACTTGCAGAGATGACGGGCAGAATCCGAGACCAGGAGAAAGAGACAGTGGAAGAAGATTGGAAGAAATTTAAGGACTATCTTAATAAGTACTATAAGATTAAGGAATGTTAGATTGACGTGGATTTAAAAATATGGTGGTTTTCAGAGATATTAGAGTATGAAAAGGAATGGAATTCGTTAAAATTTTTGGGAAATAAGGGAATGGAGTTGCTAACGGGATAATGAAATTAGAATACAAAACGGTGAGGTATGAGGAAGTCGGGGAAATTAGGTTGATAAAATAATTTTTGGAACTATACTTGTTTTTTGTTTGTGTTTGTCTTTATTGTAATTGTTTTGTATTGGTATGTTTTACTGGAAAATTCAATAAATATTATTAAAAAAAAAAAGAAAGCGCCTAGCATGGGGGAACCTACAGGTAATGGCTACTCTGCTATTTTCTGCCCATGCTCTGGGGTTGCAGTTTTCAGGCTTAGGGACAGGACGGTGACTGGTTTTGGCACCAAGTTCTGTCCATAGGCCCCACTGAGTTCAAGGGGTTCTACCTTGAGGTCACTACTGGACAGACCCTGCCAGCCTTAAGAAGTGGGGCGAGGAGCAAACAGGGGAAATTGAAACCACTGGAGAGGTTTAGAAATGGGGCTTCTGTTGGGAAGGGGCTGCCCCATTTGTGCTTCTCCAGGGGCAGGAGAATATCTAGGGCAGGAGAATCCCTGCAGGGCCTCTGAGGCTCCCTTTGCTTCTTCCTCTCTCCCAGGACCCTGCAGCTTCTTTTGGCTCCTCGACTCCTCAGGAAGGATGAAAGAGACGGATCCTGCAAAGCTAGCAAGGATGGAAGGGGGAAGATGGACGGTTGACCTGGTCAGGCTGTCTCCCGCATCCCTCCCCACAACCTCTGAGCGTTCCCTCCCAGGGACCTCCGAGAGATCTGGTGAGTCCCAGGGGAGGGGAGATGGGGACATGGAGGGATGGAGCCAGAGAGGAATTGGGGCTTCCTCAGCTAGGGGGTGGGGGGAGGCAGGCAGGCGGATGGAGATGGAGAAGGGGGGCACCTTTTCGGGCTCCCCCACCTGCCTGCCTGCCTGCCTGCCTGCACCTTTGTCTCCTGCAGGCAATTTGAGCTAGGAATAGATCACAGCTCCCCGGCCAATGTGATGAATTGGCAGCTCAAAAGGTTTTAAACCAGTTCTGTGATCTGTCAGACAACTCACTGATCAATCACGCAGGAAGACACAACTCTTGAAAGGAACCTTTCAAGAGGCCTCTGTGTATTGCTTTTTTCTTTTCTTTTTGGAATAACTTTTTATTTGCTTTTAAAAACAAGGATCATAGGACTAATAAATGATACAAATATGTAGGCCAAGTCTTCTCATGTCATTTGTATTTACAATAGCAGAATAAATTTGACGGAATATCTATAACATACAGTTCATCATTAGTGGTCAGTGTATGAGTCCTGGGTTCATGAATTGCTTTCAACTGAAAAAAAAGGGGGAAACAGAAGAGAACAGAGAACATTCAACATTGCAAAACTGAATGCCTAGTCAGGAGCTCTTGTGGCCGTTGTGTTTAGATGTTCCGTTGTGTTCCTCTTCTCTTACCAATGAAACAATACAGAGTTGGTCTTCTCATGAAAATGGGAGGGGGGTTCAAAGTGAAGAAAATGATTTGCGTATAAATATAGACCAACCACATTGAGGCAACTGCTGATGGGGAATGGGCAGGTGAAGATGTTGCCGTTTGTTTCACACACAAGGCGTGGACGTTGGATGATAAGAACTGTTTTGAAATCTCTATGTGATGAACCTCCACTGTTTGGATGGAGACCAACAGCACCTGGGATTCTAACATTCCCACCGTGAACCCTGCATGGAGGGATAATGTGGTGGTCATGTAGGATTGCTATGAGGAATTATGAAAAATGAAGCAAGCCATTGTGCCAGCGGTGAAAGCATCGCTTTGACTGGGTTTGAATCATTTGACCTGATTTCTGATAAATCCCACAAACCTCTGCCCCGTTTTCTCTATGCCTGACTGTCACGTATAAAGCATTCTAATACAGACCAGGCATCCTGGGCCATAAAGATAAGGAGGTAGCTCTGATGCAGCTTTGTTAGTCTTTAGGTAGATTTTGGGGCCAGGAAACAGAGTTCACAAGGAGATGGTAAAATGCCTCTCTTTCCTTGCCTGTCCTTTCTTTCCTTTTACTGCCTGTTTATTACCTCTGGGTTTGCTAAATGCATTCTTCCTGGGTTCCTGTTTATTTTAGCCTAAACATGTATTAATGCTCAAATAGCAAATAGTTCTTTGTAGTTAAGAGGCCTCCTCTGATCTACTTTGTCCCCACGTGGGGATTTTTTGAAATTCTCACAGGAAATCAGATTGGTTCTTACAAACGTTATGTTAAAGTTCTTTTGTTAATAAAAACGGACTGGGCCAGGGAGTGGGGATCGCACTTCCTCCCAGAGTCTTGCTGGTCAAGCCTCATGTCTATTGTATTAATCAGGTCCAGTCCTTCCTTTGCCTTCAGAACGCAACAGGATAACAACTGTTTTCTCTGTGAATGTATTTCATCTAGTCATGCCTTTTCAAACAATAACCAGGCTTGTCTTAACTGCCCAGGACTTCTAAATGTCAAAACAAAAGTTCTGTCAGGTTTGTTTTTGTTTCGGCTTCTGTTTGCATTTGATTGACCAAAGAGATGACTGACCTTGGAGATGGAGTGGATTCCAGGATTGAGTCAGAACAAAATCTATCCCAGATAAAAGCCAAGCAATATGTCAGTTAATACCAGGCAACTAAGGAAGTGAGAACTATAGTAAGGCCTCACATCTAACTCCCTTCAGTTCTTCCTCTGTCACAAGCATTCATTAAAAATGTTCAATAATCTGGAGTTCCATTTCTTCCTGAGGCACTAATTTGCTGCTCTCTTCATTGCAGATGGTGATGAATTGGAAGAAAGAACAAGGGAGAGCCCAACAGAATCCACATCTCGGAGAAGTCATCTAAATATTCTATGTGTGGAGAGAACATTGGTCAGAGCTCCCAGTCCATCTCCCATCAAGGAAGGAGCTTCGTTCAGAGGGATACCATCACTTCCCATGAAAGAACTCACAGTAGAGAGAAATTGTATCAGTGCTTGGAATGTGGAAAAAGCTTCAGTCAAAGCGAGACTCTCACTTCCCATCGCAGAATTCATACCGGGGAGAAACCCTATCAGTGCTTGGAGTGTGGAAAGAGCTTCAGTCTCAAGCACAGTCTCACTTCCCATCGAAGAATTCATATAGGTCACAAACCATATCAATGCTTTGAATGTGGAAAGAGCTTCTGTCAAAGTGCCCATCTCACTTTTCATCAAATAATTCATACAAGAGAGAAAAATTCTTAGTGTTTGGAACGTGGGGAAAGCTTCAGGCAGAGTGCTAGTCTAATTGCCCACCAAGTAATTCACACAGGGTTGAAAGCATTTAAGAACTCAAAGCAGGGTGAATAAAGAATAATAAATTTGGAATCTTATCCAACCCCCTCCAATGCAGAAATCTCGTTTCAAGCACCCGTGACAAATGGCCATCCAAATTCTTCCTAAAAAACCTCCAATAAAGCGGAGTCTACTCCCTTCCAATATAGTTCCTTTTCACTGTCCGCTCTTACTATTGGAAAGTTCTTCCTGGGGAAGCCAGGTGGCCTCTCTGTGGGCTACTGGAAAGAATTAAAGGACAAGCCTCTTCTGTAAAAGATATTATGAACCAAGTGCTGGAAACGGGACAAACCCCAGAAACCTGAAAAGAGGCAAACATTACTTGGATGCCCAAACAAGATAAGGACATAACAAATCCTTAAAATGTCCGACCGATTTCATTATTAAACTGCGACTATAAACTGTTTGTGGACGCTGGCGCTGTGGGTTAAACCACAGAGCCAAGGACTTGCCGATCAGAAGGTCGGAGGTTTGAATCCCCGCGACGGGGTGAGCTCCCATTGCTCGGTCCCTGCTCCTGCCAACCTAGCAGTTCGAAAGCACGTCAAAATGCAAGTAGATAAATAGGTACCGCTCCGGCAGGAAGGTAAACGGCATTTCCGTGCGCTGCTCTGGTTCGCCAGAAGCGGCTTAGTCCTGCTGGCCACATGACCTGGAAGCTGTATGCTGGCTTCCTCGGCCAGTAAAGCGAGATGAGCGCTGCAACCCCAGAGTTGGCTACGACTGGACCTAATGGTCAGGGGTCCCTTTACCTTTATAAACTGTTTGCAGCAATATAAGCAAACATATTTGAAAAGTTATGAATGAGTAATTGTATTTTTCGCTCCATAAGAGGCACCTGACCATAAGATGCACCTAGTTTTTAGAGGAGGAAAACAAGAAAAAAATATTCTGAATGAAACAGTGGGTGTATGATTTTTGTGGTTCATGCTGTGACCACAAACATGTGATCTGATGGTGAATTTGGGGTGACCCAGTGCAAAAATCCTTTGGATCCATGGGCTTTTACCTCCTCTCTCCCAGGCAGCATCCCTTACCTCTCTTCCAATCCCACCGATCAGCTGTTTCCTTTCAACACTCTCTTCCCTCTTGTTTGCCTTAGTGTCTTTTCCTTAGCGAGAGCAGTTTTTTGCTCCTCCTTTTCTTCTAATTTCTCTCCTTATTGCTTTAGTCTTCCTGTCTTCTCTCCTTGCAAGTTTGCTGTCTTTACCTCCCGCCTCCCAGGCAGTTTCCTTTATCTCTAGCATCCCTTATCTCTCTCCCCGATCAGCGGCTTTGTTTCAACACCCACTTCCCTCTTTTTTTAAAAAAAGTATGATCTGCTTTCTGCCCCTGGGCAATTCGCCCCAGGGACCACGCATTTGCTCCATAAGACGCACAGACATTTCCCCTTTTTAGGAAGAAAAAAGTGTGTCATGGAGCGAAAAATACAGTAATACATATGGACCAAACAGGCAGAAGTATAAGACAGTAACAGATGCACTCAAGAAAAATTTGATTAGATTCCCGTGGGAATTTTCTGAGGGTATCACTTTTACATACAAGGACAGAAGAAAATTTTTAGATCAGTGGACGAGTTGGGAAAATTCTGGAGGAAGTACAAAAAAGAACTAACTGGCGATTCAACGTTGGAGCGAGAAGAAACAACGCAGACACCACAAGAAGTATAGAGAGGCAAGCGCTTGCCACACTCCTTGGCAGCAAATTCCACTGTCGAACAGCTCTTACTGTCAGGAAGTTCTTCCTAATGTTTAGGTGGAATCTTCTTTCTTGTAGTTTGGAACCATTGCTCTGTGTCCGCTTCTCTGGAGCAGCAGAAAACAACCTTTCTCCCTCCTCTATGTGACATCCTTTTATATATTTGAACATGGCTATCATATCACCCCTTAACCTCCTCTTCTCCAGGCTAAACATGCCCAGCTCCCTTAGCCGTTCCTCATAAGGCATCGTTTCCAGGCCTTTGACCATTTTGGTTGCCCTCCTCTGGACACGTTCCAGTTTGTCAGTGTCCTTCTTGAACTGTGGTGCCCAGAACTGGACACAGTACTCCAGGTGAGGTCTGACCAGAGCAGAATACAGTGGCACTATTACTTCCCTTGATCTAGATGCTATACTCCTATTGATGCAGCCCAGAATTGCATTGGCTTTTTTAGCTGCCGCGTCACACTGTTGGCTCATGTCAAGTTTGTGGTCAACCAAGACTCCTAGATCCTTTTCACATGTACTGCTCTCAAGCCAGGTGTCACCCATCTTGTATTTGTGCCTCTCATTTTTTTTGCCCAAGTGCAATACTTTACATTTCTCCCTGTTAAAATTCATCTTGTTTGTTTTGGCCCAGTTCTCTAATCTGTCAAGGTCGTTTGGAAGTGTGATCCTGTCCTCTGGGGTGTTAGCCACCCCTCCCAGTTTGGTGTCATCTGCAAATTTGATCAGGATGCCCTTGAGTCCATCATCCAAGTCGTTGATAAAGATGTTGAATAAGACCGGGCCCAAGACAGAACCCTGTGGCACCCCACTAGTCACTCTTCTCCAGGATGAAGAGGAACCATTGATGAGCACCCTTTGGGTTCGGTCAGTCAGCCAGTTACAAATCCACTGAGTGGTAGCATAGTCAAGACCGCATTTTACCAGCTTCTTTACAAGAAAATCATGGGTCACCTGGCCAGTTCTTTTAATACTCTTGGATGCAGTTCATCTGGCCCTGGAGACTTGAATACATCTAAACTAGCCAAGTATTCTTGTACTATCTCCTTAGTTATTCTGGGCTGTGTTTCCTCTGCTGAATCATTTGCTCCAAATTCTTCAGGTCGGGCATTGTTTTCTTTATCGGAGAAGACTGAGGCAAAGAAGGCATTGAGGAGTTCAGCCCTTTCTGTGTCCCCTGTTTGCATTTCACCATCTTCTCCTCTGAGCAACCCCACTGTTTCTTTGTTCTTCCTTTTGCTACAAACATACCCATAAAAGCCTTTTTTGTTGCTTTTAACCTCTCTAGCAAGCCTGAGTTCATTCTGTGCTTTAGCTTTTCTGACTTTGTGTCTACACGTGCTGGCTATTTATTTGAATTCCTCTTTGGTGGTTTCCCCCCTTTTCCATTTTTTGTACACATCCTTTTTTAATCTTAACTCAGTTAAAAGTTCTTTAGATAGCCACCCTGGCTTCTTTAGGCACCTTCCATGTTTCCGTCTCATTGGTATTGCCTGAAGTTGTGCTTTTACTATCTCCCTCTTAACAAACTCCCCGCCATCATGAACTCCCTTTCCTTTTAGTATTACTGTCCATGGGATCTCACCTAGCACTTCCCTAAGTTTTATGAAGTCGGCTTTCTTAAAGTCAAGAAATTGAGTCCTAGTATGCTTGACTGCTCCTTTCCGCTGTATAGTAAACTTCAGAAGAGCATGATCACTCGCGCCTAATGATCCTTCCACTTCTACCCCACTAACCAGGTCGTCAACATTGGTTAGGACCAGATCTAAAATGGCTGCTCCTCTTGTTGCTTCTCCCACTTTCTGGACAATGAAGTTGTCTGCAAGGCCAGTGAGGAATCTGTTTGACCTTATGCTCTTGGCTGAGTTTGACATCCAACAAATATCCGGGTAATAGAAGTCCCCCATTACTACTATCTCCCTTCCTTTTGCATGCTTGGCCATCAGTTCCAGGAAGGCATCATCTATGTCCTCCGTTTGGCTTGGGAATCTATAGTATACTCCCACAATGAGGTCCCTGTTATTCTTCTCTCCCTTAATTTTGACCCAAATGCTCTCACTTTGGCTTTGAGGTTCTAAATCTTGGATCTCTTCACAGGTATACACATCCCTGACATATAACGCCACTCCTCCTCCTTTCTTGTCTGGTCTGTTTCTCTGAAATAGATTGTATCCCTCCATTATTACATTCCAGTCGTGGGACTTATCCCACCAGGTTTCAGTGATGCCTATTATGTTATATTTAGTTTGCTGTACCAAGAGCTCAAGCTCATCTTGTTTATTTCCCATGCTTTGCGCATTAGTGTACAGACATTGAAGTCCATTAATCATTCCCCCGTGTCTCTTATTTAAGGATTTTTTCCTCCCACCACTAGGTCTGCGTGCTGTTTGCTCCATTTGGTCTATGACATTTGGATGATCATCTTCATCAATTGATAGACTCCTACCTTCATGAGCACTGTCTCCCTCCCTGATGAGGTTTCTGAGATTTTTGGCAAAAACATTCCTCCCAACCGTTGTGAGGTGCAGCCCATCGCTTGCCAGACGTCCATCTTCAAGAAACCGCAGTCCGGGATCTAAGAATCCAAACCGTTCCTGTTTACACCATTTGCGAAGCCAGCTGTTCACTTCCACAATTTTCCCCTCTCTCCCTGGGCCACGTCGTTCAACTGGGAGGACAGATGAGATGACAATTTGTGCATTTAATTGCTTCAATTTCCTGCCCAGAGCCTCGGAGTCTCTTTTGATCTTCTGGAGGCTATTGCTTGCAGTGTCATTGGTTCCCACATGAAGCAAGAGGAAGGGGTATTTGTCAGTGGGTTTTATGATTCCTTGCAGTCGTTCAGTTACATCTTGGATCTTAGCCCCGGGGAGACAACACACTTCCTGAGACATCTTGTCAGGCCCACAGATCACTGCTTCTGTTCCCCTCAGTAGGGAATCCCCTATCACCACTACACGCCTCCTCTTAGGTCTGGTCGGGGTTCTTCCGTGAGCTGTCCATTCCAAGGTCGGTGTTGGAATTCTGCCTCGGTCAGAGGAATGTGCCTACCTCTCCAGGCACCGGCTGAATTCCTTTTGACCTCCCCCTGCGACTCCCGGCAGGTAAACAAGACGAGGTCTGTATCGGCGATTTTTCCCAGACTGTGAGAAAAACACACCACTGCTTCTCCCTCTCCCTGCATATCCCCAGGGAGGGGAATCAGACTCAGACAGAAATGTATCTACATGCTTTTATTCCTGTCTTTAGCAGCCATACAGTTAAAGATGTCTGCACTCTTTGAACAACAGAGAGAAACTCTAACCCCACCCATGTACATCCTGTACAGGTCATATGACACACACTGAGCTCACATCCTGTGCTCAGTACGGAGAAAGGACTGCCCCTTTCTTGCCATGGCAACAGTCACAAACATCCTGTCTGGCTTTCCAGCCAGCAGCAGCTGGCTTAGCTGCTTCTTCTTGCTTCTGCATTGCTTCTTTATGGTAACATACTCCCCCTAAAGAATCAATGCGTGCAGCGAGCAAAGCTTGATCCAGAGAAGAAAACAAACAGTTGTTATATGTATAACACTCCCCTGTTGTTTCAGTTCCACCCTTGGAACTACCCGCCACTGGTCTTACCAATGTACCTCTCTGGTTGTGTGACTTCCAAGGAATGAGTGCATCTGCATTACCTTGGTTAGCAACTCTCTGTTGTGCCTTTGTCTCTGACTCAGACACAGCTTCAATCTGACCTTGGTCGTTTACAACAGCAACACATGCAATAGCTAGGTTTGCAAACTCTTATGAATATCTCTTGGGTGGTACACCCTTCGTTGCTCTCTCAGACCTACATAAGAGGTGCTGCTCTTCTTTGCTTTCTGGTTCAGCCTTTGGACTCTTTGGAGAACCAGTACTAATTGTAAACAGTGGTTCGTCCTCCTCTTCTGAGGGTCTAGTCATTATGTGAGATTTCCTCTCAATGACTGTGACAACCGAGCTGTCTGAGCTATCGCTGTCATCATCAGTACTACTGAATTCAATAAAATCATCATCATCATCATCATCATCATCAGAATCATCATCTCCTGTGGGAAATGTGTGAGCAATCACTCTCTCCTGTTCAGGAGCACTCTCTAGGAATTTTGTGAGAATCACCTGACCAGATTCAGACAAAATTACTCTGTAGAGACCCTTTTCATAACCCACAAAAATGCCTCTGGCATTCTTTACTCCACCCAGAGCTTCTGTCCTCACATGAGACCCAAAAACCTTGAAATGGGTAACAGAAGGTTTTCTATGGAACAGTTTCTCAAAAGGAGAACTTCCCAACTCTTTTGAAAACTTTCTCAAGTATAAGTAAATGACATTAGCGACTCAGCCCAGTACTCATGTGGCAGATGTGAACTTAGCAATTGCGCCTCCATTCCCTTTTGCAATTCTTTGTTCACCCTAACACAGACACATCTCTTCCATGCTTCTTCGGAAGCAGCAATTTTGTGTCTTATCCCTTTCTTCTCCAGGAACCTCTGGAAATCCTGTAAGAGAAAAATTGGCTTCTCATCTGTGCAAAGACAATTTATGTCAGCATCATGCATATTTTTAACCTTGTCACAAAACTCTTTAAACCTTTCTAAGGCGTCTTTTGGTCTCTCCAAAAGATAAATCCAGACAAAACCTGTGAAAGAATCAACACATATTAGGTAATATTTAGCATTGCCTCTAGATGGTGCTAGAGGACCAATCACATCAGCATACACGCGCTGAAATGCCCTGTCGACCCTCGAGGTGACCTGTTTGACGTTCTTCTTGGCTACACCTGCAAAAGAGATCATGTTAGAATTACATTTCATGTAATCATTTTGATCAAAAGTCAACAAATACAATCCATCTTTCTCTTTGGCAGAAAGATACAGCTCTCCATCTTTGTAGATCTCGCAGCTCTGATCATCATAGGACAGTTTTAGTCCTTTCTTAGCAATCTGCGATACGCTGAGCAGATTGTACTTCAACCCTGGAACCAAAAAAAACATTGTTTATAGTCAAGTTCAGACTTTCAAGATACACAGTTCCAACTCCGGTCGCTTCCAGCTCCTGACCGTTGGCCTGTTGTACAGCGAAGCTTTGCTTCTTAAACGTCGAAAATAGCTCTCTGTGATGGGTCATGTGAACCGTGGCCCCAGTGTCCAAAACGAAAGAATTCCCCACTTCTGGTGTGGCCTTTAGCAACATCAAAGCCTTTGCAGGCTTCGCCTGTGACTTGGTATGACTTTTGCCTGACGCCTCAGACTTCGTAGAGCTTCCCTTGGTTCCTTTGTGCTGACGTGGCTTCTTACAGTTCCGCTGAAGATGCCCAGCTTGTCCACAATTGTAACATCGGACAGCGTTCAAAGCTACAGCATTTTCTCCAGTAGCAACAGCAGCGGGGGTGTCAGAACTCCGTTCTTGTCTCCCCCTGTCCTTTACCTCCAGTGCAGCAAGTCTGTCATGTTCATTAAGAACCATGGCATAGACCCTCTCCGAGGTTAACTGAGCAGCCGGTAGCGAACCAAGCTGACTGGCAACGGATTTGTAAGTCCGATTCAGGCTGTTTATCACCATGAAGCAAAACACTTCCTCATCCAGACGGAAATTGCGTTCCACCATCTGTTGGCGCAGATATTTCATTTCCGTCAGGTGCGCTTGAACATCTCCATCAGGCGCAAGCCTCAGATTGGTCAGCTTCTCAAAATACAGCAACGCTGAAGAACCTGCATCTCTCTGATGTGTCCTTCTCAGCGTGTCCCAAACCTCTTTCGCGTGCTGTAAATCCTGTATATGCACAAGCTGAGAGGCTGACACACACAGAATTATAGCCGTCCTCGCCTTCACATTCTGTGACTCCCAAGCATGCGTTGGTGCTGCAGGGATGGGGTTCTCAATCACCCCAAAGAGTCTCTGATTCTGCAGCAGGGCCTTCATCTTAATAGACCAAGATGAATAATTGTCATTGGTCAGGAGGGGTGGAGAAGGCAGGGCTCCCCCCTTCTTGGCATCCATTTTGAGTCCTTGCATTAACTCTCAAGCACAAGCCTCTAAAATCCAATAGCTGGTTTGTTTACGCTCTTGGGCACCTGGCAGCACTAACACTGGCTGCTTGGAAAGTCCCTTTCTAGAGTTCGTGAGAGCCTAGTCATAACAAGACGTTGTTTTTGCCTCTCTTAGGCATAGCCTGATAGTCCAGCTCACTTTTGTAGCTTGCCACCACACTGACTGGCGTTGCTTAGCAACAGTGCATTCCTTTCTTGTACAGGAAACCACAAGAATTTCTGGAATGCAAGCCTCTTCTCACTCGGAGCTGTTTTTCCAAACGCTGCTCCCGTGAAGCAGAGAATGAATCAATCTGCATTCACCCTTTTAAGCCCGAAAATCTCATACCTTGGGCTCCGTGGCTTGGCTGTCAGCTTCGTCTGGTCAGCTTCTGGCTGCAGAGGATCAGCCCCTCACTTCAGGCTTCCATGGAGCGATGAAAACAGCAGCTCTGCTACTATTTTTGCAGACTTCCATGGATCGGAGAAACCAGCAGCTCTGCTACCACTATTGGAATTCTGCCTTGGTCAGAGGAATGTGCCTACCTCTCCAGGCACCGGCTGAATTCCTTTTGACCTCCCCCTGCGACTCCCGGCAGGTAAACAAGACGAGGTCTGTATCGGCAATTTTTCCCAGACTGTGAGAAAAACACACCATTGCTTCTCCCTCCTCCCTGCTTCCCCAGGGAGGGAAAATAGACTCAGACAGAAATGTATCTACATGTCTTTATTTCTGTCTTAAGCAGCCATACAGATAAAGATGTCTGCACTCTTCACAAACAACAGCAGAGAGAAAAAACAACTCCACCCATGTACATCCTGTACAGGTCATATGACACACACTGAGCTAAAATCCGGTGCTCAATACGGAGAATGGACTGCCCCTTTCTTGCCATGGTAACAGTCACAAACATCCTGTCTGGCTTTCCAGCCACCTGCAGCTGGCTTAGCTGCTGCTTGCTTCTGCATTGCTTCTTTATGGTAACAGCCTGCACATTCCCTGAGGACTGACTTTGCTCCTCGTCTTCATATTCCTGATCGACTGTAATGAGGGAGAGATCCTCAAATGGAGTCTGCTCTTCTTCTTCCATGCTAGGGGAGAGGACCTCAAAGTGATTGTGTATTTCTAAACAATCAGAGCGAACCCTGGGTCTCCTACTTCTTTGAGTCACGTTTCTCCATATATCTGGCTCCTGTGTTGGTGAACTAGCCTCCTTCTCAGGGGAGTCCCCTGTCTCCTCCTTGGTGGAGACGGTGTGCTCTGTTGCTTCCAAGAAGAGCTCCAGCTCTCTAATTCTTTGGAGCGTAGCTACACGTTCCTCCAGTTGCTGGACTTTGTCTTTTAAGAGGGCAATCAACATGCAATTGCTGCAGGTAAAGCTGCCTGCAACCTTTGGCAAGATGGCAAACATTGCGCAGGAACCGCAGGCGACTGCAGCTGTTCCCTCACTCTCCATCTTGAGAACGTATCGTTGGGGGTGGCCACAGCGGTCCTCCATAAGAAGCGTGCAGACAGGACAAATAACTCCCCCCCAAAAAAAACCCTAGGTCTCCCCTAACAAACGTTTGAGACTAGCTCCCCTAAATCTAAAAGATGGATCAAACACAAAGAAACACACACACAAGAAAATCCTTTTTGCTCCTCTAAGAGACACAGACGTGCTTGACCTAAAGGGTTTTGACAACCGAAACGGGTGGCACACATATTTAATTTATGAAAAATTGAGGCTCTATAAGGGATTTTTAAATCGTGGGGTGGTGAATGCTTCCCTCCGTGAGGGAGCCTTCCCAGACCCACTGAAAGAGGCGGTTATTAAACCGCTTCTTAAAAAACCATCTTTAGATGTGGCCACAATGGCCAACTATCGCCCAGTCTCAAATCTTCCATTCTTGGGCAAGGTGATAGAGCGAGCGGTTGCCGAACAACTCCAGGCACGCCTGGAAGAAGCGGACCATTTGGATCCCTTCCAGTCGGGATTCAGGCCTCATCATGGGACTGAAACTGCCTTGGTCGCACTGGTTGATGATCTCCGGCGGGCTAGGGACAAAGGTGAGAGCTGTTTCCTAGTTCTGCTGGATCTCTCAGCGGCCTTTGACACCATCGACCATAACATCCTTCTGGACCGTCTAGAGGGGCTGGGAGCTGGGGGCACTGTTATACAGTGGTTCCGCTCCTTCCTCCTGGGCCGTGTCCAGAAGGTGGTGGTGGGGGGTGAGTGTTCAGACCCCTGGGCTCTCACTTGTGGGGTGCCTCAGGGTCCTGTCCTCTCCCCCATGCTTTTCAACATCTACATGCAGCCGCTGGGAGAGATCATCAGGAGGTTTGGGCTGGGTGTTCATCAGTATGCAGATGATACCCAGCTCTACCTCTCTTTTAAATCAGAACCAGTGAGGGCAGTGAAGGTCCTGTGTGAGTGTCTGGAGGCGGTTGGAGGATGGATGGCGGCTAACAGATTGAGGTTGAATCCTGACAAGACAGAAGTACTGTTTCTGGGGGACAGGAGGCGGGCAGGTGTGGAGGATTCCCTGGTCCTGAATGGGGTAACTGTGCCCCTGAAGGACCAGGTGCGCAGCCTGGGAGTCATTTTGGACTCACAGCTGTCCATGGAGGCACAGGTCAAATCTGTGTCCAGGGCAGCTGTTTACCAGCTCCATCTGGTACGTAGGCTGAGACCCTATCTGCCTGCGGACTGTCTCGCCAGAGTGGTGCATGCTCTGGTTATCTCCCGCTTGGACTACTGCAATGCACTCTACGTGGGGCTACCTTTGAAGGTGACTCGGAAACTACAACTAATCCAGAATGTGGCAGCTAGACTGGTGACTGGGAGCGGCCGCCGAGACCATATAACACCGGTCTTGAAAGACCTACATTGGCTCCCAGTACGTTTCCGAGCACAATTCAAAGTGTTGGTGCTGACCTTTAAAGCCCTAAACGGCCTCGGTCCAGTATACCTGAAGGAGCGTCTCCACCCCCATCATTCTGCCCGGACGCTGAGGTCCAGCGCCGAGGGCCTTCTGGCGGTTCCCTCATTGCGAGAAGCAAAGCTACAGGGAACCAGACAGAGGGCCTTCTTGGTAGTGGCGCCCGCCCTGTGGAACGCCCTTCCAGCAGATGTCAAAGCGATAAACAACTACCTGACATTCAGAAGACATCTTAAGGCAGCCCTGTTCAGGGAAGTTTTTAACGTGTGATTTTACTGTATTTTTGGTTTTTATGGAAGCCGCCCAGAGTGGCTGGGGAGGCCCAGCCAGATGGGCGGGGTATAAATAATAAATTACTATTATTATTATACTATAAGAACATTCTTATACAAGATTTGGTTAAAACATAAAGGAATATTGGAACCAGAAATTCCCTTATGGACCTCACCGACAGAAGCCCTGGCTGTTAAAAAGAAAAATATGCAAGGAGACTGGGCCACATATAGAGTTCTAATAGAATAAACTAATGATAACATCAAATTAAAAGAATTTGAAGAAATTAGAAGACACCTGACAGACTGGGTACAGTATTTTCAGATAAATGAAAGATTTAATTTAGATAAAAAGGAGGGTCTTGCAAAGATCTGAAAAAGAACTAATATAGTATAAAGGAAAATACATCTCAAGAATGTATAACCTGCTACTAGAATGGGAGGTGAAAGAAGAATTGGTGAAAAGTTCAATGGTGAAATGGGCAGAAGACCTAGGATATAACATCTATAGGGATCAATGGGAGAAATTGTGGAGTGAGGACATCAAATTCACAGCGTGCTATAATCTGAGAGAAAATAATAATAATAAATAAATTTTATTTATATCCCGCCCTCCCTAGCCAAAGCCGGGCTCAGGGCGGCTAACAACACTAAAACAGTGCAACATTATAAAATCATTATAAAAATTAAGCAGTCTTGATATTTGTGGA
This sequence comes from Podarcis erhardii, assembly GCF_964252035.2. Lineage (NCBI taxonomy): Eukaryota > Metazoa > Chordata > Lepidosauria > Squamata > Lacertidae > Podarcis > Podarcis erhardii. The sequence continues at coordinate 127,217,584 of NC_138498.1, read as the reverse complement.
CGCGGAGAAAGCCTTCAACAATATTTCTTGGAGTTTCATGAAGAAAAATTTACAGGGAATGGGGGTAGGCCAAGGTTTTGAAAACGGTATAGGTGAAATTTATTCAGAACAAAAAGCTAAATTAATTGTGAATAATGTAGTTACAGAAGAGTTTAAGATTGATAAAGGAACATGACAGGGTTGCCCAATCTCCCCATTGCTTTTTATATCGGTCCTGGAGGTTTTGCTTAACATGATTAGAAAGGACCAATTGGTTAAAGGTATACAAGTCGGAGCCAAACAGTATAAATTGAAAGCATTTGCTGATGATTTGGTATTGACATTACAGGAGCCACAATTTAGTACGAAAAGAGTATTGGAATTGATTCAAGAATTTGGTCAGGTTGCGGGATTTAAGTTGAATAAGCTGAAAACTAAGGTTTTAGAGAAAAATATAACAGATTGAGAAAGAGAAGTTTCAGAAGGAGACAGGTTTAACACTGGTTAAGAAAGTGAAATACCTGGGGGTTAACATGACTGCTAAGAATGTGAATTTATTTAAAGATAACTATGAAAAATGTTGGACGGAAGTGAAAAAGGATCTAGAAATATGGTCAAATTTGAAGTTATCATTGCTGGGCCGAATCGCTGTGATAAAGATGAATGTATTGCCAAGGATGTTGTTCTTGTTTCAAACACTGCAAATTTTGGACAAAGTGGACTGTTTCAAGAAGTGGCAGAGAGATATTTCTAGATTTGTCTGGCAGGGCAAGAAGCCTCGAATAAAATTGAAGATATTAACAGATGCTAAAGAAAGAGGTGGATTTGCCCTGCCAGACCTGAAGCTGAATCAGCCGCTTTTTGCTGGCTGAAAGAATGGCTGCTTCTTGAAAACACGGACATTTTGGATTTAGAAGGTTTTAATAATGTTTTGGGGTGGCATGCATATCTGTGGTATGATAAGGTCAAAGCACATAAAGCGTTTAAAAACCATATTGTCAGGAAAGCACTGTTTAATGTCTGGATAAGATACAAGGACTTGCTTGAAAACAAGACTCCAAGGTGGCTGTCACCAATGGAAGCGAAGGCTCTGGAAAAGCTCAATATGGAGGCCAAATGGCCGAAATATTGGGAAATTTTGGAGCAAGAGGGAGATAGATTAAAACAGCAGAGCTTTGAAAAACTAAAAAACAAAGTGCGAGACTGGCTTCATTATTATCAAATAATGGAGGCTTACAAATTGGACAAGAAAATTGGCTTCCAGGTGGAAAAATCAAAATTGGAAACAGAATTGTTAGATCCTAAAACTAAGAATTTGTCAAGAATGTATAACTTGCTGTTGAAATGGAATACTCAGGATGAAACGGTGAAATCTGCTATGATTAAGTGGGCACAAGATGTTGGACATAATATCATGATGGCTGACTGGGAACAGTTATGGACCACAGGTATGAAGTTTACGGCATGTAATGCCTTAAGAGAGAATATAATGAAAATGGTATACAGGTTTTACATGACACCAGTCAAGCTCGCAAAAATTCACCATTTGCCCGATAATAAATGCTGGAAATGTAAAGAGACTGAAGGTACATTATTTCACCTTTGGTGGACATGCCCAAGGATTAAGACCTTCTGGGAGATGATTTATAATGAAATGAAAAAGGTATTTAAATATACCTTCCTGAAGAAACCAGAGGCCTTTCTCCTGGGCATGGTCGGCCAATTGGTGCCAAAGAAGGATAGAACATTTTTCATGTATGCAACAACAGCAGCAAGAATACTCATCGCAAAGTATTGGAAGACACAAGATCTACCCACCCGGGAAGAATGGCAGATGAAAGTGATGGACTATATGGAACTGGCGGAAATGACTGGCAGAATCTGAGACCAAGGAGAAGAGTTGGTGGAAGAAGATTGGAAAACATTTAAAGTTTATTTACAGAAACACTGCAAAATTAAGGAATGTTAGAAGGATGTTGGAATGAAATAGTGTGGTTTTAGCAGAAATGTTATAAAGGATTAAGTAAAAAATGGATAGTTAATTGGTGAAAGAAGAGAATGTAAAATTACAATATATTAAGATAAATTATTAGGGTAAGAACAAAGTTGGAAAGGATTTGCTGAAATATCTAATTGAATTAGAATACAAAAAAGGGAGGTGTGAGGAGGTCAAGGAAGTAAGCAAGTGAAAGTAAGCATGTAAAGGTTTGATTCGTTTCTTCTTTTTTTCTTTTTGTGATGATGTTGTTTTTATGTATTGTTCTGCATTCTTACTTTTTCTTTTTTTATATATTCTTTTTTCCCCAAATTGATATTCTTTGTATTTTTTTTGTAACCTTTAAAATTTTAATAATTTTATTTTTAAAAAAACATTATAAAAATTAATTAAAATCAAAATTGATGGCAACCATAAACTAAAGTTTTGTAAAGATTGCCAAAGGAGGAAGTCAGGCTGTGCCCTGACCAAAGGCCTGGTGGAACAGCTCTGTCTTGCAGGCCCTGCGGAAAGATGTCAAGTCCTGCAGGGCCCTTGTCTCTTGGGACAGAGCGTTCCACCAGGTTGGAGCCGCAGCCGAAAAAGCCCTGGCTCTAGTTGAGGCCAGCCTAACTTCTCTGTGGCCTGGGACCTTCAAGATGTTTTTATTTGAAGACTGTAAGTTCCTCTGTGGGGCATACCAGGAGAGGCGGTCCCGTAGGTACGAGGGTCCTAGGCAGTATAGGGCTTTGAAGGTTAAAACCAGCACCTTAAACCTGATCCTGTACTCCACCGGGAGCCAGTGCAGCTGGTATAGCACCGGATGAATGTGATCTCGCGGCGAAGACCCCATAAGGAGTCTCGCCGCGGCATTCTGCACCCGCTGGAGTTTCTGGGTCAGTCTCAAGGGCAGCCCCACGTAGAGCGAGTTACAATAATCCAGTCTGGAGGTGACGTCGCGTGGATCACAGTGGCTAGGTCAGGGCGAGAGAGGTAAGGAGCCAACTGCTTAGCTTGGCGGAGATGGAAAAATGCCGCCTTTGTTATAGCTGCAATCTGCGCCTCCATGGAGAGGGAGGTATCGAAGATTACACCCAAACTCTTAACGGACGGTGCTGGCACTAATTGCACCCCCGCAAGAGATGGGAGTTGCCCCCTCAGTCCCATATCGTCCCGTCCCAGCCAGAGGACCTCTGTCTTCGAAGGATTTAACTTCAACCGGCTCCCACGTAACCATCCAGCCACAGCTTCCAAACATCTGATCAGTGTGTCTGGGGCCGAGTCAGGATGGCCATCCATCAACAGATAGAGTTGGGTGTCATCAGCATACTGATGGCAGCCCAGCCCAAAACTCTGGACAAGCTGGGCGAGGGGGCGCATAAAGATGTTAAAAAGCATTGGGGAGAGTATCGCACCCTGGGGCACTCCACACACCAAGGAGTGGCGGGATGACAATTCCCCCCCAAGCATCACCCTCTGTCCCCGACCAGAGAGAAACGAGCGCAGCCATTGAAGGACTGTGCCCTGGATCCCCACGTCGGCAAGGCGGTGGTCCAGGAGTTCGTGATCGACCATGTCAAAGGCTGCTGACAGGTCTAGAAGAATCAGCAGCCCTGACCCGCCTCGATCCAGCTGCCTGCGGAGATTATCTGTTAGGGCGACCAGAGCCGTCTTGGTCCCATGACCAGTGCGGAAGCCGGACTGGAATGGATCCAGAGCCGATGTTTCATCCAGAAACCTACCAAGCTGTTCAGCAACCGCTCTCTCAATCACCTTACCCAGGAATGGAAGATTTGAAACCGGGCGGTAATTGGATAGATCTAAGGGATCTAATGGTGTTTTCTTTAAAAGCGGGCGCACCACTGCCTCCTTCAGTTCCCCTGGGAATGTCCTGGTGCCAAGGGACAAATTGATGATATCCCCCAGGGGGGCCTGCACCTCGTCTGGACACGCTCTAATCAGCCAGGACGGGCACGGGTCAAGAGGACAGGTGGTGGGCTTTCCAGCTCGGAGGAGTCTGTCCACATTGGCTGGGGATATCCGGTCAAAATGGTCCAATACTGGACCCGAGGACAGTCGGGGGGCCTCCAGTTCCTTTATTGTATCCAAAATATTATGAAAATGCTATACAGATGGCACCACACTCCAGCAAAACTAGCAAAGATGTATGAAATCAGATCACCAACTCGCTGGAGGTGTAAAGAAGGTATAGGGTGATATATGCACATGTGGTGGGAATGCACAGCCATTAAAGAATTTTGGAATAACATCAACAATGAATTAAAATAATTATTTCAGTTTTCATTTAAGAAAAAACCTGATACCTTTCTCCTGGGAATAATGTCACCAGAAATCAAAAAAGAAAAGAGACCACTTTTTATGTATACAACAGTAGCAGCCAGGATCTTAATCGCAAAAAACTGGAAAAGTAACGAAACACCTTGTCAGGGAACTGCCCTTGGAGCCCAGAGTGGAGGTAAGGCTCCCCAATGATGCAAGAGAGGGAACAAGCAGGGGGAGAGAGAGAGCTTCCTCTGGGGAAGGAAATCAGCGTGACGCCAGGAAGAAAGGGGAGCCTGAGAGGGCTGTGGAGGGAGGGTTCAGAGACTCTGCCACCGAGACTAGCGGGGAGAGCACAGGACCTCCGCTAGGGACGCCCACTCCGCGCAGAAAGCTTCCGCGCAGGGAGTCTAGGCGGAGACTTGGTGTCAAAGAACTTTTATGTTGGAAGAAATTCAGGAAATGCCCACTGACGGATTCTGCCAGTGACTAAGACAGCCATGGAGTAAGGGCTGTCCAGCCAGGGAAAGGTTTAGTCAGACAACGCAGTCTGGAGCAGTTGCTACTTACGCACAAGCAACCCCAATTCCCATTACAGCAATCCGTCAGTCCTTGATGTTGCTTGTGCACAAGCAGGACAGGTGGCAAGATGAGTCAGACCGGAGGAGCAGGCGCCGGAGAGGGAGCACAGAGAGGACCAACTCTGGAGGAGAGAAACAGAGTTTTGGAACAGCAGCTGGCTCAACTAGCGGCGCGGCTAGATGAAAGGCGGACTCAGGATGCCCAGGGGAAACCCACCCCCATTGCGAGGAAGGTACCGGGACTGGTGCATAAGTTTGGGGGCAATCCCAGGGATTATAATGCTTTCAAGACGGAGGTGCAGTACGCGCTGGACCTGCAGTATGATGACTTTGTGGACGATGGGGTGAGGGTAGCCTATGTGATAGGGCATCTTCAAGACGCTGCCAGGGAATGGGTCAGACCCTTGATGGCCTCGGACAATGCTGCCTTAAAGGACCTTAGGAAATTTTTTGGCGCCATGGATCTCATGTTTTCCAGTCAAGTAGAGCAGAGCGTGACTCACAGGGAACTGATGGCGTGCAAACAAGGAAACCAATCAGAGAGTACTGGTTGTGTTTTGCGATGCTTATCCACAGACTTGGGTGGGAACTGAGTTCGGAACCAGTGCAGATGCTATTTGAGGAGGGCTTAGCCCCTTCGGTTAAGGATGAACTTTCCCGCTCGCCCCGCCCGCAATCGATGGATCAGCTGACTAAAATGGCGCTTGCTGTTGGAGTACGCCAAGAGGCGCGCGCTCTAGAGAGGCGGGAAGGGAGGGCGGAGCGTTGGCAGGACAACCGCATTCCTGAAATGCCGGAGCAACCTTCCCAGCCAGCGGAGCCAATGGAGATTGGAGGGGAGGCGCGCGGGTTTTCAAGCTCCAGTGAGGTTCGCAAAAAGGAGGGGAAAGCGACTAAGAAGTGTTTTCTCTGCCAACAGCCAGGACATTTTGCCAGGGTCTGCCCTCAGAGAAAGGCATGGCAAGGAATGGTGGGGGCAGCTGGTAGTGAGGAGTGTTGTATTTGCAGGCTCCTGTGCACAGCGGAAGGATGAGCAGTACGTGCCACATACTTTACATTACTTTATTTACACTTCAATGCTGAGAGATTACATACAGGCATCTTGCCTCTGTGAGAGCAGAGAAGCATCCTCTCTCTTCGGAAGCACCAAGAGAACTGAGAAAAACAGGAAACCAGTGTACGTCACATCCAGTCTCCTTTTCCCGTGGGAAAACCCAACAGTAACTCTGACTGTGGAATGTAAACAATGCCTTGTGACTGGCATTTCGCTGCACAGTGAAGGAAGCAGAAACCAACAAGGAGGAGGGGAATAATAAAGAGCAGGGAAACGCCAGCGCTTGGCTGCTGATGAGCGGGCACAGCAGCCAGGCCAGCAACCAATAAAAGTGCCCAAACCAAAATCAGGGAGCTCAGGGACGCAGGAGAAAATCAAGGGGGTTTTGAGGAGAAAGAAGGGGCACTGTATTACAGGGGAGCATTGTACGTACCAGAAGGGGACTTGAGGAGGAGAGTACTCAAACAACTGCATGACAACCCGACGGCGGGGCATTTTGGTCAACACAAAACCATGTTGCTTGTCACCAGGCAGTTCTGGTGGCCAAGAGTGAGGGAAGATGTACGGGAATACGTATGGGGGTGCGATCGCTGCCAGCGAGCTAAGGGGGAGAAAGCAGCACCCGCGGGGTTACTGGAACCCTTACCCACTCCGGGGAGACCATGGGAGGTGGTATCCATAGATTTTATGACCGATTTGCCCAAGTCCAGGGTGAAAACAGCCGTCATGGTGGTAGTCGACTTGTTAACCAAAATGTGCCATTTTATTGCTTGCTCGCATGCAGTAACGGCAGAGGAAACAGCCAGGCTGTTTGTAGATAGATCACATTTTCCGGTTGCATGGTGCCCCCTTGAGGGTTTTGTCCGACAGAGGAAGGCAATTTACTTCCAGGTTCTGGAGGAAGCTCATGAGCTTGCTGCATGTCGAGGTGAGTTTCTTGACGGCCAGACATCCGGAGACTAACGGGCAAGCAGAAAGAGCGAATAGCATACTCCAACAATACCTACGCTGCTATGTCGGCGAGAGGGAGAACGATTGGGTGGAAAAACTAGCACTGGCCGAATTTGCTTACAATAACGCTGAACATGTGTCCACGGGAATGAGTCCGTTCATGGCCAATTACGGGTGTCACCCCAGGGCCTTCCCAGGGGAGGGGGAGGAGAGGTGGAGTGTGCCGGCAGCAGAGCAGTTTGTGGAAGAAATGGAGGCCTTACACCAACAACTTAAGATGAACCTGGAGAGGGCCAATGAAGCGTACAAGAGGCAGGCAGACAAGCACCGCAGAGAAGGGGAAACCATAAGGGTTGGGGACCGGGTGTGGTTGTCAACCCAAGGGCTACCGTTCAAGGGAGGTTGTAAGAAATTACGGCCAAGGCGACTGGGACCTTTCGTGGTAACACAGCAGGTGAATCCTGTGGCCTTTAGGCTCAACTTGCCGACCAACATGAAGCTGCACCCAGTGTTCCACAGATCTTTACTCTCGCCATATCGGGAGGGAAGGGTATTTCCGGGGCGAGAGAGAGAGATCCCCACTCATCCACAGGTGGAGGAAAGGGAACTCAGTGGTCAAGCCGCGGAAATTCTTGATTCAAGGAGGAGGGGGAGACAGGTGGAATATTTGGTGGCTTGGGGGGGAGCCCGAGTCGGAAAACACATGGGTTCCCGCAGAAACCATCAGGGATGAGTATCTTAGGGAGGAGTTTCACCGCAGGTTCCCAAGGAAGCCGAAACCACTAGAGAGGTTGTGGGAGGAGCAGTTTGGCACCACGGATGATGAAGAAGAGTTCAGGGGGTATCCGACCTCCGAAGAGGAGGGAGGGGAGGTATCAGAGGGAGAGGAATCGGACTGGGAAGATTGGGCAGCGGAAAGAGACAGCAGCAGGTGGAGAACTGTGTTTGAATCATCGGAGGAAGGGGATAGCTCTTTCCAGGGGTTCCCCGCATCACCGTCAAAGGAACGGGCCGGGGGTGAGGAGGGCCCTGGGGGGGAGGTGGATGTCAGGGAACTGCCATCGGAGCCCAGAGTGGAGGTAAGGCTCCCCAATGATGCAGGAGAGGGAACAAGCAGGGGGAGAGAGAGAGCTTCCTCTGGGGAAGGAAATCAGCGTGACGCCAGGAAGAAAGGGGAGCCTGAGAGGGCTTCGGAGGGAGGGCTCCGAGACTCTTCCACCGAGACCAGCGGGGAGAGCACAGGACCTCCGCTAGGGACGCCCACTCTGCGCAGAAAGCTTCCGCGCAGGGAGTCTAGGCGGAGACTTGGTGTCAAAGAACTTTTATGTTGGAAGAAATTCAGGAAACGCCCACTGACGGATTCTGCCAGGGACTAAGACAGCCACGGAGTAAGGGCTGTCCAGCCAGGGAAAGGTTTAGTCAGACAACGCAGTCTGGAGCAGTTGCTACTTACGCACAAGCAACCCCAATTCCCATTACACACCTACGATAAATGAGTGGCAGGTCCAAATGATAGAAGATCTACAGATGGCCATGATGACAGGGAGAATTAGAGGGTATCCAAAACAGAAAGTACAGAAAGAATGGAAAATCTTTAAAGAATATTTGGGAAAGTATTGCAATAACAAACATCTCCTGGCAGAAATAGAATGATCCTTGGAAAACAATAAATATAATGTTTTTTGATATCTGATGAAAACAAAGAAAGAAATACAATAATTTGGAACTGTGTGTGAAAAAACTGTAGAAATAATAATAAAAAGGTAAAGGTACCCCTGCCCGTACGGGCCAGTCTTGACAGACTCTAATCAGAAGTCAAATATGTTTGTTTTGCTTTGCTTTCTTCCTCCTCTTTTCTTCTTTCCCCTTCCTTTTACTCCCCCTCCCTCTTTTTCTCTTTTTTCTTTTGTGTTTCCTTTCCTGGTCTTTCTCTTTTTGATATGTTAAGAAAAAGAAAAAGAGATGAAGTGTATTATGAAAACCTCAGTAAGTTAAAAGTGATGCCATGTAATTTCTTTATTGATATTTATGAAATGTTAACACTGGATCACGGTAATGATTGAATGTAGCAACTACTGTGGTTTCGTTTTCTTTGTTATTGTCGAATTCTAAATAAAGTTTTATTCTGTTGAAATTAAAAATAAACAGAAATGTTTGCAGCAGGCTTCCAAAAGTGAAGACACTTGCCATGTGTCAAGAGGCAGGGAGTTCCATAGGGTAATGGGGTTTCACAGGTATTCAGATCTTTGTGGAAGCCTTTGGCAGAGCTGTTCATCCCAAAAAGAAACCGGCATCTCTCCCGCTGGTCATCAACTGGCGGGTTGCAGCCTGATCCAAGGGGACCATTGGAGTACAGGGTCAGATTTAAGGTGCTGCTTTTGACCTTTAAAGCCCTTCACGGCCTAGGACCCTCGTACCTACGGGACCGCCTCTCCTGGTATGCCCCACGGAGAGCCTCAAGGTCCATAAATAACAACAGCCTAGTGGTCCCAGGCCCTAAGGAAGTTAGATTAGCTTCAACCAGAGCCAGGGCCTTTTCAACTCTGGCTCCGGCCTGGTGGAACCCTCTGCCTCATGAGACCAGGGCCCTGCAGGATCTGATTTCTTTCCGCAGGGCCTGTAAGACAGAGTTGTTCTGCCTGGCCTTTGGCTTGGAGCCAATTTGATTCCCTCCTTCTCTTTCTTTTTTCCTTTCCTTCACCTCCTGTGATGAGGCTACATTTTAATATTTTAATGTTTCAATATTTAATGTTGTATTTAAATTTTGTTTTTAAGTTGTATTTAAGTTTTTAAGACTGTGAGTGTCTGGAAGCGGTTGGAGGATGGATGGCGGCTAAAAGATTGAGGTTGAATCCTGACAAGACAGAAGTACTGTTTTGGGGGGACAGGGGGCGGGCAGGTGTGGAGGATTCCCTGGTCCTGAATGGGGTAACTGTGCCCCTGAAGGACCAGGTGCGCAGCCTGGGAGTCATTTTGGACTCACAGCTGTCCATGGAGGCACAGGTCAAATGTGTGTCCAGGGCAGCTGTTTACCAGCTCCATCTGGTACGTAGGCTGAGACCCTATCTGCCTGCGGACTGTCTCGCCAGAGTGGTGCATGCTCTGGTTATCCCCCGCTTGGACTACTGCAATGCACTCTACGTGGGGCTACCTTTGAAGGTGACCCGGAAACTACAACTAATCCAGAATGCGGCAGCTAGACTGGTGACTGGGAGCGGCCGCCGAGACCATATAACACCGGTCTTGAAAGACCTACATTGGCTCCCAATACGTTTCGGAGCACAATTCAAAGTGTTGGTGCTGACCTTTAAAGCCCTAAACGGCATCGGTCCAGTATATCTGAAGGAGCGTCTCCACTCCCATTGTTCTGCCCGGACACTGAGGTCCAGCACCGATGGCCTTCTGGCAGTTCCCTCACTGCGAGAGGCCAAGTTACAGGGAACCAGGCAGAGGGCCTTCTCGGTAGTGGCACCCGCCCTGTGGAACGCCCTCCCATCGGATGTCAAAGCGATAAACAACTACCTGACATTCAGAAGACATCTGAAGGCAGCCCTGTTCAGGGAAGTTTTTAATATGTGACATTTTAGTGTATTTTTCATCTCTGTTGGAAGCCGCCCAGAGTGGCTGGGGAAACCCAGCCAGATGGGCGGGGTACAAATAATAAATTATTATTATTATTATTATTATTATTATTATTATTATTACTTCAACTTATTTTTATTATTGCTTGTTAGCCGCCCTGAGCCTGGCCTTGGCTGGGGAGGGCGGGGTATAAATAAATTATTATTATTATTATTATTATTATCATTATCATTATCATTATCATTATCATCATCATTATTAATATATTGCTGCAGGCCACCTCAATGTCCGAGCGGTGTGAGATTCCAAGACTACAGGAGCAGTATGCCTGGCTTGGTGTTTACTTTTGGAATGAGGCACAGAGGAGACTGGGGGGGGGGTCTTTAAGATACATGGTCTCTTTACACATATATGCAAGTCTACATTGCAGAGATTCACAGCATTCACCCCCCCCCAAAGGTCTGGTTTCTCCCACAGGCGCAGCCTTGGATTCAAACAGAAATGAAACATTCCTCTAAGTCTCTCTCCAGCTTGCTCCTTCTCCTCTCCCTCACATCACGGTCCTCTACCGGCCCGTTGGGGGAGTGGGACCCCCATTTCCCGAACCACACAGGTCCCCTTCCTTGTTTCCCCTGAATGGCCCGTCTCCCAGGCGATTGGCTCCTCAGGAAAGCCATCCTTGCTGAATCCAGGGGTTGGGAAGGTCTCAGCGTACAGTCTCCCTCCCCCAAACACACAACAATAGGCAAGGCAAAGAAATGGGTACATGCCAATTCAATGCATTTCTGCCATTGACCACAGCCTCTCTTGTGTGAGGGAAAACAAACAAGAAAAGTTCTTTTTGCCAAGAAAAAGCTGGTGTCAGGAGACGCGTTCTTTCAGGCTGAAGTCAACTTCTGGCTTCAACTTTGAGGATGTCACGGCGTTAAATGCAGTAGTCCATGCACAGTTTTTCTTAGGCTCCGGTTCCTGAAAAGCCATTGTTCCAGTTCAGGTTTCCAGACATGGCGGACAAATGCTTCCCTTGGTTTCTGCCCCTTCCCTCTCCTTCCTTGACTGAGTTATGACAGGTGTCACTCACCATTCAATGTTCTGGACGCAGCCCTGCTTCCCTGGCGGAGTCAGACTTGGGGGGTTCCTGAGCGAAGGGCCCTTTCCCTCCGCATCCCCCCTTAGTCTGCCCCCCACACCCAGGGGGCCCCCTCAGCCCTCCTTCCCGGGGGTCTCCCTCTGCCCCCCTCTCAGTCCGCCCCCCCACCCAGGGGGCCCCCTCAGCCCTCCTACTTGGGGGTCTCCCTCCGCTCCCCCCCTCAGTCCGCCCCCCACACCCAGGGGGTCCCCTCAGCCCTCCTTCTTGGGGGTCTCCCTCCCCTCCCCTCTCAGTCCGCCCCCCACACCCAGGGGGTCCCCTCAGCCCTCCTTCTTGGGGGTCTCCCTCCCCTCATCCCTCTCAGTCCGCCCCCCACACCCAGGGGTCCCCTCAGCCCTCCTTCTTGGGGGTCTCCCTCCGCTCCCCCCCTCAGTCCACCCCCCACACACAGGGGGTCCCCTCAGCCCTCCTTCTTGGGGGTCTCCCTCCCCTCCCCTCTCTCAGTCCGCCCCCCACACCCAGGGGGTCCCCTCAGCCCTCCTTCTTGGGGGTCTCCCTGCGCTGCCCCCTTTCAGTCCGCCCCCCACACCCAGGGTGTCCCCTCAGCCCTCCTTCTTGGGGGTTTCCCTCCGCTCCCCCTTCTTAGTCCGCCCCCCACACCCAGGGGGTCCCCTCAGCCCTCCTTCTTGGGGGTCTCCCTCCCCTCCCCTTTCTCAGTCCCCCCCCACACCCAGGGGTCCCCTCAGCCCTCCTTCTTGGGGGTCTCCCTCTGCTCCCCCCCTCAGTCCGCCCCCCACACCCAGGGGGTCCCCTCAGCCCTCCTTCTTGGGGGTCTCCCTCCCCTCCCCTCTCTCAGTCCGCCCCCCCCCACCCAGGGGGTCCCCTCAGCCCTCCTTCTTGGGGGTCTCCCTTTCCTCCCCCCCTCAGTCCGCCCCCCCACCCAGGGGGTCCCCTCAGCCCTCCTTCTTGGGGGTCTCCCTTTCCTCCCCCCCTCAGTCCGCCCCCCACACCCAGGGGGTCCCCTCAGCCCTCCTTCTTGGGGGTCTCCCTCCCCTCCCCTCTCTCAGTCCGCCCCCCACACCCAGGGGGTCCCCTCAGCCCTCCTTCTTGGGGGTCTCCCTTCCCTCATCCCTCTCAGTCCGCCCCCCACACCCAGGGGTCCCCTCAGCCCTCCTTCTTGGGGGTCTCCCTCCGCTCCCCCCCTCAGTCCACCCCCCCCACCCAGGGGTCCCCTCAGCCCTCCTTCTTGGGAGTCTCCCTTTCCTCCCCCCCTCAGTCCGCCCCCCCCACCCAGGGGGTCCCCTCAGCCCTCCTTCTTGGGGGTCTCCCTCCCCTCCCCCCAGCTTCTCCCCTTCAACTCCCGCCTGACTCCTCTTCCTCTCCCCCCTCAGACCCTCCCTCAGAAAAGGCGCCTTGCATTTTCCCGCCAAAAGGGCTGTCTCCGCCCCCGCTGTCTTGGGAGCCAATCAGAGCGAGGCTCCAGGAAATATCTGAGGGACCCAGTCCGCTGACTGGCCTGGCTCTGCTGTCCATCACAGGCCCAACCAAGGGGGGCATCCGGCAGCTTCTCAATATGTCTACAGATCATCTCCGTCTGTCAGTTACTTATCAATCCATTTTAAACTCTTGGGGTTTGAGATCATTTTAAATAACTGTGCTGGGTGCCAGAGCCCTGTGGGACCTAATGAATAGTACTAATAAATGGATGGAGAAGAAGTCTGGGAAGGGGCGTGTGTGTGTATATATATATATATATATATATGTAGGTATGTTGGTAGGTAGGTAGGTAGAACAGAGCTGCAGTCCTCCTGCGAACTGGCCCCTCCCTGGCTTGGCAGAGAGGACAAAGGAGGACCCTCTGTTCCCTGACTTGGGGGTCTCTCCCCCCATCAGGCATGATCTGAGCAGGGACCCCCAGGCCCCCTCCCTGCACCCCGGGTAGTGGCATAACAAGGTCAGGGGGTACCTGGTGTGGAAAAGTTTTTGTCACCTCCCCAATATTGACCTTTCTTTTTTTTTGTGCCTGCAAAAATGTTTTGACTTTATAACATATTTTCTTACAAAGGAATGTGGATTCTGGGCCTCTGGGCCACTGTGGACAGATACTTAAATCCACAGGATGCATCGTGTTTTGGCTTGTGTTGTTTTATTTATATTTATTGTTTATTTATTTCATAAAATTTATTTTTAAAAAACCTGCAAAATTGTTTACCAGTACAAAAACAAACAAACACCACAGCAGTAAAGTCAATAAAAAATAACAAGCCTTCTTTAAAACAGAGAAAAGCTAAAATATTAAAACAGATTAAAATTACTTCAGCTTCCTAATGCTTTTAGCAGGTGCCAGAAAAGCGTCTAGCAAAGGCATGCGCTTTATTGCAAGAGGCGGGGAGTTCCAAAGGGCAGGTGCTGCCACACTAAATCATGCAGTGCTGGAAAGGGGGCGACATGCAAGAGGCCAGCCTGGCAGGGTTGTTGTGGAAGGAGGAGCTCCTGGGAGGAAAGGAGGGGCCAGGGAAATGCCATTCTAGAAGAGCCTCCGCCTCTCACTCCTTCTCCAAACGAGAGCCAGGTATGTGTGGGTGTGTGTCAACATATACAGCGAGGGGGGTTTCTGGGGGGTTTCCTGTTGTTATTCTCTCTTGCACAGCTACAATAAACCTACGATTAAAATTTTGATCTGGTCATTTCTTCGTCAGAGGGCAAACAGCAAATTTAGCAGGGGATCAATTACTTCCCCCCCTCACTGTAGATAGATGATAGACAGATGTATATATGTATGTGTGTATAACAGACAGGCACAGAATTGCCCTCATTCAAGATGGCCGTGGGCCCTTCCTCCTGCTCCAAACATGGGAGGACCGGCTGCCCTGACCCAACATGGCCTCTCCCCTTTCTCCGCAGCGGCTTCCCCTTGCGAGGCGATTGGGCGAGGGGGAGAGAGCACCCGGAAGTGGGTGGATTGAGCCAGCTGCCTGGTTACCCACATGGGTTTGGGAGAGAGCAGTAGCCAGGGAGGGAGGGAGGGGAGCCGGACAGGGGGTGCGGGAGGAGGCAGGAGACCCTTGCAAGGGCTGGGGCTGGGTGGTCTTTGGGGAGCATTTAGGATTCATTTTGTTACCGGAAAAATCCGAGGGCTCCCTTGGACAAAAAGTAAAGACACCAACCAGAGTAAATTGGAGCAAATCAGCAGCCTGTAGGCTTGGCCTTTATTGAACTGTTGCAACAGGGTGTTCCCCTCACTTGCAGGTGAGAGAAAAGACACAGAAAAATGGTGTGCAAGACCTTATAAAAACTTTTGAAATTCCCCTCCTCTAGGTCAAGCCCACCCCCAGAAACATCACGCATACATCACAGAAAGGAGGGGTTGAGGGAGGAGTTGCGGTGGTAACCTGAGTGTCCTGTCACCTGGCTGGTTCCCCCTTGAGTACTTTACAGGTGACAAAGGGGACTTTGCAGTTTCCTGCCCCCAGAGGGAAGATCTGATCATTGTCCTTTGTTCCAAGCTGTCCAAGCTGAATCCACTCCCATATGCAAGTTCTTTGTGATCTTGATTGTCTTCTGTCTGGGATCATCAGGGTTGGCATAGCCATAACTGGGCAGGGCTCCTGTAGATGTGCTGGGATGGTGAAGGGATTATGGCTGCCCTGTATCAAATCTTCCCCATTTTGTAGTCTTTCCTTCATGGAGTAAAATAAAAATGGAACAGTGCAAATCCGATGTATGGTTGATTTTCTTATGAATTTATAACAGAAGTGTGGCGTATGTAGTGTGTGAGTGTGAGTGTGTGTGAAGTTTGTACAAACAGAATGATTGGGGTGGGGTGGGGTTCCTGCTACAATTTGCAATGTTGCAGGGTCCATCAGGGCAGCTCCGGGGTTTCCATAACTTGCTGGCTTGGCGTTTTGCAAGTTTCCTTAATTGTTTGACCCCACACATACAGACCTCCCTCTTTCTCTCCCCCCACCCAAAAAATAAGTCCTCCGGAGATACTGGGAGGGCAAAGCCCCCCAAGCTGAAACAGAAGAGAGTGGTGCTTGGGATCCCAAGAAGCCACTGCAGAATGAGCCCCCCCCCCGAATGGGTCCTGGCAGGAAGAAGTGGATATCAGGGGTAAGAGGGAGGTGGAGGGGAGTAGGTCTGCATTGCAGGGGGTCTAGATGGCCCTTGGGGGTCCCTTCCAATTCAGCCAGTCTGAAGTCTGGGAAAGGGGCTGAATCTTTGGGGAGTGGAGATACAACTTTCCCCCAATCTCCCCAATTCCACTCCCGCCTGGTTCGTTCTTGGGCGTTTGCTGCAATCCCTGCCTTGCAGGGGGTTGGACTAGATGGCCCCTGGGGGCCCTTCTGACCCTGTGATTTCTTCCAGAAGGTAGACCTATTTCCTGGCCCAGCCTCCATCCATTGTTCTCTGCTAATTTGACCTCCACCCCTATTATTCTGCCTTTCCTATCCTTAAATATTTGTTTGAAATCTAATTTGGGGTTAATATACAAAACCACTTCCCTTTTCTTGGTTTTTTTCTGTGTGTTTCCTGCAAATATATAATGTCCAATTTTTGTTTTAGCAAGATTTATGTTATAAGGTTTCTTTTGGTTTCATTCTTAAGTCCATTTATGTTCCACAAGAGCACTTTCAGATCCACCCCAATGTCCTCTATTTTTTGTCCCTTTACTCCTCTCCCTCCTCCTCCTGCTTGTCATGTTTCCTCTAATTCTCCAGTCTTTATTACTATTATTATTAATTTTTCATTAATAATTTCATTAATAATGGATACAATACCAAATTTTAACATCCAAGATGAAAATTTTGTTCTTCTTGTTGTCCCTCCTCAGACAGCCCTATTTCATAGAATCACAGAGTTGGAAGAGACTACAAGGGCCATCGAGTCCAACCCCCTGCCAAGCAGGAAACACCATCAGAGCACTCCTGACATATGGTTGTCAAGCCTCTGCTTAAAGACCTCATTTCATTCCGCCGTCTTACCTTCCAGGACTCTGGGCTGTCTTCCAGCTTTCCTTTGTTTAGATAAAATTAAGACACATGTAATGTATGGGATGCGGGTGGCAGTGTGGGTTAAACCACAGAGCCTAGGGCTTGCTGATCAGAAGGTCAGCGGTTTGAATCCCCATAACGGGGTTAGCTCCCGTTGCTCGGTCCCAGCTCCTGCCAACCTAGCAGTTTGAAAGCACGTCAAAGAGCAAGTAGATAAATAAGTACTGCTCTGGTGGGAAGGTAAACGGTGTTTCCGTGCACTGCTCTGGTTCACCAGAAGCGGCTTAGTTATGCTGGCCACATGTCCTGTTGCAAGGATTTTTAAGTACCTGTGACCCTCTCAAATAGTGTCCAAGAATTGACAGACGCAGCAGTGAAGAAAAAGAAAGTGAGGTTTATTGCTGAGCAATAATTGACCCAGTGGAATTCTTTCCAAAAGACTGGGCCCCGGGCTCTAGCGCCCAGAAGCTTTATACCCGAGTACATACTTCATAGATCATGACATAATCAGATACAATTGCAAACGGCAGCAAAAATAAAGCTAATGAGCGCATTCCAGCCTTGCCTCTTCTGATCATGTAAAGAGTTCCCTCCCAACTTCTGCTTTTTCAGTCTGAACACGCAGTTTTAACCTTTTCCCCAGATTTATGGTAAGAAACAGAAAATTTGAGAAAAGGAACTTCGGCTGTTGTGCTCCTACGCGGCCATCTGCTATACATTCTGCGCTTAGCATCTTCCTGTTTTAACTGCTCAGACCTTGTCTGGACAAGGGGGGAAAGTGCCAGCACATCAGATTTATTGCTGCCCCCCTTTGGTTAGCGAGACATTGAAAATAACAAGGAAGGGTACTGGGGCAGAGTTCATTTAGGATTTTTTCAGATTTAAGCAATTTGCTATAAGCTTTTGCAGAAGCTTTCACGATTCAAACATGGATTATATAAAATCATCATATAAATATCTGGTTATATATGGATATATATGGATATATGGATAACTGATAACTGATTATATGGATAACTGATTATATGAAAAGCATAAGGATAAATTCCTTCAGGTCCTGCTTCAGTCCCTGAAGCTGTACGCTGGCTCCCTTGGCAAATAAAGCAAGATGAGTGCCGTGCCCCAGAATCGATCATGACTGGACCTAATGGTCAGGGGTCCCTTTACCTTTGATGTATTTTAACGAAGTGATATTTTCCCAAACTGAAAAATCTTCTGTAAGAGACCACTCCATGGGATAGATTTCACAGATAATAATTGTTCGGTCCCTCTACAATCCAACCTTGCTCCCCCTGGGCCCTAAGATCAAAGATTCACCTTCACTTTTACAAATCCATACACAACAAAAGTTCATGCAAGCAGATGTGGTTTCCTGTGTGAAATATTCCTCAGTTGTAATCTGTCGGTTGTCTTCAGCCCCCTTTGAGAGGGACCCCTTTTTTTCTAATGCGCCATCATTTGCGCTGTTGTAGCATCCCCAGCCGAAATCATATTTAATCATGTATTTGAACAAAGTCTCTCCATATCTTCAAACAGGCTGATACCTTGCCAGTTCTAATTAGAGCCCTCCACAAAGGACCGCACCATTAAACATCAAATTCTCAAGTTTTTTTTTTAATATAGTTTCACTTGCATTCCATTTCATTAATTGAATCTTTCTCCACGAGGCTTGCCAAATCATGAAGTAGCTGTCAGTACTGCAGTGTTTCATTCTATCATTGCACAGTGTGACACTGTGCCTTTAATTGCCTAATTACCTAATGTATCATCGTGTGAGAACGGGAGCGATTTCTATATCTCCTCCTCCTCCCCTCTGGTCCTTGCATCTGGCTTTTGCTGAAGGATACGGCTGCGTGAGTCAGCTCTTCGCTCTGTTGACTTCTTATTTTCTTGATGCTGCATTCCAGCCAGAGTCTGCCTCTGCTGTACTCTGCTACTACGGGCGAAGTTCCTCACCATTCGGACAAGTGAGGGAGGGCGTTGGCCCAACAGCACGAAGTATCAAAAAAGATGAAACGCTCACCTCACATCTTCTGTAGCAGAGCGACAAAAGTCCATTCAAAGTCTGAATTCAAATCTTTGTTGAAAAACAGGAATGCTCCCGCTCATGGCGTTGGCATCAGAGAGTGTCCAATTCGTGCAATGCTAAACACCCAGCGCCCCTGCCTCCACTGCAGCGAGCGGCAGATATCGGACGGCGTGCGGGTGAAGGAATATCCGCCCCATCCCTGCGGGGTTCAACAGGGATAATTACCCCCAGATCCAACTTGTTTAATTGCATGAGCTGACAGTGAAAAGGAACTCTCTCAGAAGGGGGTGGACCTTCATTGGGGGGTTCTAAGAAGTTGGATGGCCACCTGTCATGGGTGCTTGAAATGAGATTTCATAGAATCATAGAGTTGGAAGAGACCACAAGGGCCATCGAGTCCAACCCCCTGCCAAGCAGGAAACACCATCAGAGCACTCCTGACATATGGTTGTCAAGCCTCTGCTTAAAGACCTCCAAAGAAGGAGACTCCACCACAGTCCTTGGCAGCAAATTCCACTGTCAAACAGCTCTTACTGTCAGGAAGTTCTTCCTAATGTTTAGGTGGAATCTTCTTTCTTGTAGTTTGGAACCATTGCTCCGTGTCCGCTTCTCTGGAACAGCAGAAAACAACCTTTCTCCCTCCTCTATGTGACATCCTTTTATATATTTGAACATGCCTATCATATCACCCCTTAACCTCCTCTTCTCCAGGCTAAACATGCCCAGCTCCCTTAGCCGTTCCTCATAAGGCATCATTTCCAGGCCTTTGACCATTTTGGTTGGCCTCCTCTGGACACGTTCCAGTTTGTCAGTGTCCTTCTTGAACTGTGGTGCCAGAACTGGACACAGTACTCCAGGTGAGGTCTGACCAGAGCAGAATACAGTGGCACTATAACTTCCCTTGATCTAGATGCTATACTCCTATTGATGCAGCCCAGAATTGCATTGGCTTTTTTAGCTGCCGCGTCACACTGTTGGCTCATGTCAAGTTTGTGGTCAACCAAGACTCCTAGATCCTTTTCACATGTACTGCTCTCAAGCCAGGTGTCACCCATCTTGTATTTGTGCCTCTCATTTTTTTTGCCCAAGTGCAATACTTTACATTTCTGGAGGGGGTTGGACTAGATTCTGAATCTATAATTCTATACTTCACCCTGGTGTGAGATCTTAAATTGACTTTTGAACAAGTGAAATTTTATACACATTCCATGTGCTGATATGCTTTCAACCCCGTATGAAATATTTGGTGGGCCATGAATGAATCCTTTCCCACATTCCAAACACTAAACCGTTTCCTCTCTTGTATGAATTATTTGATGGGAAATGAGAGAGCTGCGTTGACTGAAGTTCTTTCCACATTCCAAGCACTGAAAGGGTTTCTCCCCTGTATGAATTCTTTGATGGGAAGTGAGATTCTGCCTGAGACTGAAGCTCTTTCCACATTCCAGACAATGATAGGGTTTCTCCCCTGTATGAATTCTTTGATGGGAAGTGAGATTCTGCCTGAGACTGAAGCTCTTTCCACATTCCAAGCACTGATAGGGTTTCTCCCCTGTATGAATTCTGTGATGGGAAGTGAGTTCACCACTCAGACGAAAGCTCTTCCCACATTCGAAGCACTGATAGGGTTTTTCCCCTGTGTGAAGTCTTTGATGGGAAGTCAGATGACCACTCAGACAAAAGCTCTTTCCACATTCCAAGCAGTGATACGGTTTCTCTCCTGTATGAAGTCTTTGATGGGAAGTCAGACCACGACTCAGACGAAAACCTTTTCCACAATCCAAGCACTGATAGGGTTTCTCCCCTGTATGAATTCTTTGATGGGAAGTGAGATCACAACTCAGACGAAAACCTTTTCCACAATCCAAGCACTGATAGGGTTTCTCCCCTGTATGAATTCTTTGATGAGAAGTGAGATTCACCCACGTACTGAAGCTCTTTCCACATTCGAAGCACTGATAGGGTTTCTCCCCTGTATGAATTCTGTGATGAGAAGTGAGATGGGTCCTTTGACTGAAGCTTTTCCCACATTGGAAGCACTGATAGGGTTTCTCCCCTGTGTGAAGTCTTTGATGGGAAGTCAGATGACCACTCCGACGAAAGCTCTTTCCACAATCCAAGCACTGATAGGGTTTCTCCCCTGTATGAATTTTTTGATGAGAAGTGAGATTCACCCACGTACTGAAGCTCTTTCCACATTCGAAGCACTGATAGGGTTTCTCCCCTGTATGAATTCTGTGATGAGAAGTGAGATGGGTCCTTTGATGGGAAGTCAGATGACCACTCCGACGAAAGCTCTTTCCACATTCCAAGCACTGATAGGGTTTCTCCCCTGTATGAATTCTGTGATGGGAAGTGAGATTCCCCTCCTGAGTGAAGCGCTTCCCACATTCCAAGCACTGATAGGGTTTCTCCCCTGTATGAATTTTGTGATGGGAAGTGAGGTGATCCTTCCGATTGAAGCTCTTTCCACATTCCAAGCACTGATAGGGTTTCTCCCCTGTATGAACTCTTTGATGGGAAGTGAGATTTGCACTTCGACTAAAGCTCTTTCCACATTCGAAGCACTGATAAGGTTTCTCCCCTGTATGAACTCTTTGATGGGAAGTGAGATTCCCCGAGTGACTGAAGCTCTTTCCACATTCTCTGCACTGATACAATTTCTCCCTACTCTGTGTTATTTCGTGTGAAGTGAGGCTATTCCTTTGAACAAAGCTCTTTCTTTGATGGGAGGTGGACTGGGAGCTCTGACGGATATTCTCTACACACTCTGAATATTTATCTGACTTCTCCGCTATGTGGATTCTGTTGTGCTCCCCCTTGTTCTTCCCTTCTGATTCATCACCATCTGCAATGAAGAGAGATGCTAATTAGAGTCTCAGGAGGAAATGGGAGCTCCAGATTATTGAACAATGTTAATGAATGCTTGTGACAGAGGAAGAACTGAAGAGAATGAGATGTGAGGCCGTCCAATAGTTTTCACTGTTTTTGTTTCCTGGTATTAACTGAGATATTGCTTGGCTTTTATCTGGGATGGATATTTTTGTGGCTCAATCATGGAATCCACTCCATCTCCAATCACAACATGTTATGATCCAACAGGGATCCTTACTGAGAGAGTCCATGATCCCACAATTCTCCACCTTGACTTCTCCTGTGTGAGTGCCTGAGGGCCCTGCTCTTGCCACTAACCACCTGGCCCGGGGCGGGGCCTGACAGGCCTCACAACTATGGTTGCTGTTACTGCTGCTGCTGTCCAGGAGGACTCGGGGACGCAGAGTTCTTTTAAAAATGTTTTTAAATTTTTCTTTTGAATTTTTTGTATGTGGGGGTGGGGTGGATGTTTGGTTGGGCCTGGGAATTTGTTTGATTTAGGTGTTTTTGTAATTTTTACAGGTTTTTTGTATTGTTTTATTTTTTAAAGGTTTTTTTTGTTCTTAAGGGGAGGGGTCAGGGCTGCCGGGGAGTGGGTCCCAGCCAACAAAATGGCTGGGGCATGTTCCACAGGGGGGGATGCACTGGGACAACCGATCTCAGTGATCACGGGTAGGAGGAGGAGTTACGCTAAGACCAGACCATGTCGTTACAGAGGAGGCAGGTTTAGTCGTTGTCCGAGTCTGGTCCTGACTGGATGGATACTAGAATCAGCAAGGGATACCCACATGACCTGAAGCTGCTGCTGTGCAATGCCAGGTCAATGATTCATAAAACCACTGCCATCCATGACTTGATCATGGATGGAGGACTTGACCTGGCATGTGTAACAGAGACTTGGTTGGATGAAGCAGATGGGCCTGTCCTTGCCGCTGCTTGTCCACCAGGTTTCTCTTATGCACAGCAACCCAGGCCATGTGGGCGGGGAGGGGGGGGGTTGCAGTGATTTTTAGGAAGTCATTAGTCTGCACCAGGCATCCTATTGGGAAGACTCAGTTTTCTGAGTGCATGTTCTGGAAGTTGGGCAATAGGGGCAGTACAGGATTCCTTTTGGTGTACCGACCTCCCCGCTGCACCAAGGATTCCCTGCCTGAGCTGCTTCAGGTCGTGGCAGATGTTTTCCTGGAGACACCTAGCTTGGTTGTCCTAGGGGATTTTAATATCCATGCCGACACAACCTTACAAGGGGCCGCTCGGGACTTCGTGGAAAGCATGGCCTCCATGGGGCTGTCCCTGAATAAGTCTGGCCCAACCCATAGCCACGGACATGCCTTGGACCTGGTGTTTACCTCTATGGATGTTGGTGATCTGACACTAAGTAAAAGCGAAACAAAAGAAGTGCCATGGTCAGATCACTTCCTGGTGCAACTGGACTTCTCCGCGACCCATCCCCTCTGCAGGGAGGTGGGACGAATTTGGATGGCCGGCCCCTGCCACTTAATGGATCCAAATGGTTTCCAGAGCCTGGTAGGGGAAGTTTTATCCCATGTTGATGGCCTTTCAGCTGATTCCCTGCTGGCCCGCTGGAATGTGGAGTTAACCAGGGCTATTGACTGTTTGGCTCCGAAGCGCCCTCTCCGACTGCATGGAGCCCGGACAGCCCCGTGGTTTTCCACGGATCTGAGGGCAATGAAACAATCATTGAGACGGCTAGAGCGACGGTGGCAGATAACTCATTCTGAAGCTGACCGGACACGGGTTGGAGCTCAATGTCGAGCCTACCAAGTGGCGGTTTTGGCCATTAAATCCTGCCGTCCAGTCAGCGCTTCCCTGCATGGCTCTGCTTGGGGCTGACCTGGGCAGGAAAAACAGAGTTGCAGCAGCGGTCCTGCCATCCGTGTGAGATAGAGGGATAAATCAAGTCCAGAGACAGTTCGTTGCTATCTCTAAAAGCGTTTATTTACAAGCCATAAATCAGTCTCATTCCATCGGAGCTTTCCGGCATCTCTCCCGTACCAAAAGCACACACAGCTTCTTTTCAGCGTCTCAGTCAAAAGTGAAACCAACTCTCACAGACAAAGACAGACAAAGCCTGTCACGTACGGCCCTGCTTCAGGCCACTCCCCAGATACAGGACAACAAGGAGTTTTAATCCTGTAAACTCCAAACTCCACAGCGGTAGCGACGGCGAAGACTTTCTTCACCACCTCTATTGCATCTGCAGAAAACAGCAGCAGGAGACTTTTTCAGGTGGTTCGCAATATAGCAGAACCACCTGTTACATCGGGGCCCAGCAAGGGCCACATGATCTCCTGCAATGATTTTGCTAATTTTTTTGCAGATAAAGTCGCTCAGATTCGGGAAGAGGTAGACGCCACCGTGGGAGCAGAGCCGGGGCGGGAGAGTGCTAGAGTCCTGTCTAGTCAAATTGTGTGGGATCAATTCCAATCTGTTACCTCCAAGGATGTGGACAGGCTGCTTGGACGAGTGAAACCAACCACCTGTCTCCTGGATCCTTGCCCATCCTGGCTTATAAAAGCTAGCTGGGAAGGGCTGGGCGATGGGCTTCGCGGGGTGGTGAATGCTTCCCTCTGTGAGGGAGCCTTCCCAGACTCGCTGAAAGAGGCGGTTATTAAACCGCTTCTTAAAAAACTATCTTTAGATGCGGCCATAATGGCCAACTATCGCCCAGTCTCAAATCTTCCATTCTTGGGCAAGGTGATGGAGCAAGTGGTTGCTGAACAACTCCAGGCACGCCTGGAAGAAGCGGACCATTTGGATCCCTTCCAGTCGGGATTCAGGCCTCATCATGGGACTGAAACTGCCTTCGTCGCACTGGTTGATGATCTCCGGCAGGCTAGGGACAAAGGTGAGAGCTGCTTCCTAGTTCTGCTGGATCTCTCAGCGGCGTTTGATACCATCAACCATAACATCCTTCTAGACCATCTTGAGGGGCTGGGAGCTGGGGGCACTGTCATACAGTGGTTCCACTCCTTCCTCCTGGGCCGTGTTCAGAAAATGGTGGTGGGGGATAAGTGTTCAGACCCCTGGGCTCTCACTTGTGGGGTGCCTCAGGGTTCTGTCCTCTCCCCCATGCTTTTCAACATCTACATGCAGCCGCTGGGAGAGATCATCAGGGGGTTTGGGCTGGGTGTTCATCAGTATGCGGATGATACCCAGCTCTACCTCTCTTTTAAATCAGTGAATCACCAGTGAAGGCGGTGAAGGTCCTGTGTGAGTGTCTGGAGGCGGTTGGAGGATGGATGGCGGCTAACAGATTGAGGTTGAACCATGACAAGACAGAAGTACTGTTTTGGGGGGACAGGGGGCGGGGAGGTGTGGGGGACTCCCTGTCCTGAATGGGGTAACTGTGCCCCTGAAGGACCAGGTGTGCAGCCTGGGAGTCATTTTGGACTCACAGCTGTCCATGGAGGCACAGGTCAAATCTGTGTCCAGGGCAGCTGTTTACCAGCTCCATCTGGTACGCAGGCTGAGACCCTATCTGCCTGCGGACTGTCGCGCCAGAGTGGTGCATGCTCTGGTTATCTCCCGCTTGGACTACTGCAATGCGCTCTATGTGGGGCTACCTCTGAAGGTGACGCGGAAATTACAACTAATCCAGAATGCGGCAGCTAGACTGGTGACTGATAGCGGCTGCCGAGACTATATAACACCGGTCTTGAAAGACCTACATTGGCTCCCAGTACGTTTCCGAGCACAATTCAAAGTGTTGGTGCTGACCTTTAAAGCCCTAAACGGCCTCGGCCCAGTATATCTGAAGGAGTGTCTCCACCCCCATCGTTCTACCCGGACACTGTGGTCCAGCACCGAGGGCCTACTGGTGGTTCCCCCACTGCGAGAAGCCAAGTTACAGGGAACCAGGCAGAGGGTCTTCTCGGTAGTGGCGCCCTCCCTGTGGAATGCCCTCCCACCAGATGTAAAAGAGGACATGGATGTAAACTACCAGACTTTTAGAAGACATCGGAAGGTGGCCCTGTTTAGGAAGGCTTTTAATGTTTGATGTAGTACAGTATTTTAACAAACAGCAACATCTTTACCTGAACACTCCCCATCAGAAGTTATCTCAATCTGGTTGGTCAAAATTTAAATTTATACGTAAATCTCTTTCTTCACTTTGAACCCCCTCCCTCCCATTTTCATGATGAAACCAACTCTGTATTGTTTCTTTGGTAAAAGAAGAGGAAAAGCGACTATTACTCACTTAATCTAAGCACAACGGCCACAATAGCGTCAGTCTAGGCATTTGGCTCTGCGATGTTGAATGTTCTCTGTTCTCTCCTGTTTCCCCTTTTTTTGTTTCAGTTGAAAGCAATTCATGAACCCAGAACTCATACACTGACCACTAATGATGAACTATATGTTATAGATATTCCGGCAAATTTATTCTGCTATTTTACATAGCGACGGATCAGTGTTGGACATTGGTAAGGCATTCAGATCACAGAACTGATTTTAGACCTTTTGAGCTGCCAATGCATCGCGGTGACTGGGGAGCTGTGACCTATTCCTAGCTCAAATTGCCTGCAGATGACAAAGGAGCAGGCAGGCAGGCAGGTGGGGGAGCCTGAAAAAGTGCCCCCCTTCTCCATCTCCATCCGCCTGCCTGCCTCCCCCCCACCCCCTAGCTGAGCAAGCCCCAATTCCTCTCTGGCTCCATCCATCCATGTTCCCATCTCCCCTCCCCTGGGACTCACCAGATCTCTCGGAGGTCCCTGGGAGGGAACGCTCAGAGGTTGTGGGGAGGGATGCAGGAGACAACCTGACCAGGTCAACTGTCCATCTTCCCCCTTCCATCCTCGCTAAGTTCGCAGGATCTGTCTCTTTCATCGTTCCTGAAGAGTCAAGGAGCTAAAAGAAGCTGGAGGGTCCTGGGAGAGAGGAAGAAGCAAAGGGAGCCTCAGAGGCCCTGCAGGGATTCCCCTAGATATTCTCCTGCCCCTGGAGAAGCACAAATGGGGCAGCCCCTTCCCAACAGAAGCCCCATTTCTAAACATCTCCAGTGCTTGCAGTTTCCCCTGTTTGCTCCTCGCCCCACTTCGTAAGGCTGACATGTTCTGCACAGTAGTGACCTGAGAGTAGATCCCATTGAATTCAGTGGTGCTTATGGACAGAACTTGGTGCCAAAACCAGTCACCATCCTGTCCCCAAGCCTTGGCCGATCATCAAAACTAAACTCCATTTCCTTCCATAGCAATACAGTGAAAGTTTGAGGCTTTAATCCATTTCAATTTTATCACATAGTTCACTTTTCTGTTGTAATCCATAAATATAATCC
Source organism: Podarcis erhardii (assembly GCF_964252035.2). NCBI lineage: Eukaryota > Metazoa > Chordata > Lepidosauria > Squamata > Lacertidae > Podarcis > Podarcis erhardii. Next base: position 127,190,899 of record NC_138498.1, on the reverse strand, counting down.
AATTCTCTTTTCATAGAATCATAGAGTTGGAAGAGACCACAAGGGCCATCGAGTCCAACCCCCTGCCAAGCAGGAAACACCATCAGAGTACTCCTGACATATGGTCGTCAAGCCTCTGCTTAAAGACCTCCAAAGAAGGAGACTCCACCACACTCCTGGGCAGCAAATTCCACTGTCGAACAGCTCTTACTGTCAGGAAGTTCTTCCTAACGTTTAGGTGGAATCTTTTTTCTTGTAGTTTGGAACCATTGCTCCGTGTCCGCTTCTCTGGAGCAGCAGAAAACAACCTTTCTCCCTCCTCTATGTGACATCCTTTTATATATTTGAACATGGCTATCATATCACCCCTTAACCTCCTCTTCTCCAGGCTAAACATGCCCAGCTCCCGTAGCCGTTCCTCATAAGGCATCGTTTCCAGGCCTTTGACCATTTTGGTTGCCCTCCTCTGGACACGTTCCTCCTCTGCCCTCCTCTGGACATCTCCTCTTGCTTTTTATCAGTTTGTTCAGGGAAGGAGGGTTCGTTCTGGTGGGCTGGATCTGGAGCACAAAGGGTCAAGTTCTGCTTGCATGAGCCCTTGTGCTCCTTCTTCAAACTTATTAGGCAGGAACGTCAGAGGTCCAATCTGAGAGTATTTCATTCTGGGCTACTTATGGCAGAGCACAGAAGACATGCAATCAATTCTTTTCAGTTCTGTCAAGTAGGTCCTTCCCTAGATTTCTCAAGTGCAAGGACCCAGGGCTGTCTGAGTTAGGGGGTTCCTTGGGGTCCAGGTCAGCTGGCTAGTCAGGATTGTCACCTGCAGAGTATATGTCAACTAAAGGACAATAGTCTGCCTTGAACTGAGGACTTTTTGGAGGTGTTGCTGAATGTGGAAGCAGAGGAGCTGGTGATGCCACATTTCGGAATAATATTGAGAGTAATACACCACTCCTCCATAGATATTCTCTGTGCTTATACACTATATTCACAAACTTTATGCTCCTCTTGTGAGAAGATACCTAAAGGCTTAGGGTAGCTTGAGAGAAGTAGCTTATTTTGAGACAGAACCCATTTCCAATTCTTGTTTATCAAAACCCTCTCCCTAGTTGGTTTGGTTTTGGCTTCTGACAGGAGAGCAGAGCATTTGATAACCTTGCATATCGTTTCATATTGATATAAGGATCTGGTGTGCAGATTCCAGTAAAGTGGTACCTCGGGTTACATACGCTTCAGGTTATATACGCTTCAGTTTACAGACTCCGCTAACCTAGAAATAGTACCTCGGGTTAAGAACTTTGCTTCAGGATGAGAACAGAAATCATGCTCCGGCGGCACGGCAGCAGCAGGAGGCCCCATTAGCTAAAGTGGTGCTTCAGGTTAAGAAAAGTGTCAGGTTAAGAACGGACCTCTGGAACGAATTAAGTACTTAACCCAAGGTACCACTGTACAGTACAAGCTTCTTAAGTGTTCTGTCTGGACCCAGAGCATGAGCTACTCTTAAGTAATTTAAAAGGTATTTTTAAGTCAACTTTTTAATATGGCACTATTTTAATTTTTTTTAACATTTTTGCTCTTCTTTGTACTTATAGACCTCCTTTTGCCATGTGGACGAATTAAACCTCCCTTATTCATCTATTTTTAATGGTAGGGAAAGAGATATTGTTGTATTATCCGGTTCCACACTCTCTGCCAGACTTTATTCCAGAAGGGTTTACAAGTGCCTATCAGGATGGTAAGAATTTTATTACAGTGAGCCAAAAAGGATTTTATGCATTCTATGTCCCTCGTTAGTAGTCCCTCGTCACCCAATGACGGATAATTCCTCATTTGCACCAGAGGCTTGGGAGAAGGAGTCTTTTAGCCTTCTATTAGCATTTCCTGAGGATAGTTCTGAATTTTGCTTTCAGATTAGTTCCTCTACCTGTTTAGCCTGAATTTGGCCTTGAGTCGCTTGAGCTCCTGGTCTCAGTGCCAGAGATGACTTAGCAGTTGAGCTGCCTGGGCCCAAAACCTCTTTCTGCTCATCCTTAGAGCTGCTGAGAGATCCTATAAGGTCAGTAATAGAATCTGGCTCCCGCTGTTTCTTAGCCACCTCCTCATTTTCCTTATTCATGTAAAATGGAGTAATTTCTGCTTGTGCTTTCTTAGAGAAGCTCTCTTTGGAGGAGGGTCAGTGGCATTTGGGGAGAGAACATACATTTTGTAACTACTCTGGGTCAACAATGTCTTTCCCCTTAATTCCTCATCAAGTTTCCTGATATCATTAATAATAATAATAATAATAATCCTAGCCTGAGGAAGAAATTGAGGCTGAAATGATTGATCAATGGAAATGACTGCTTGTGAAAGAGGAAGAAGGGAGGGGAGTTACTGCCTTTTTTGGCTGGTATTAGCTAACGTATTTATGGGACCTGGAGATTCGAAAAGCCTGGCTCTTTCCAGGGATGGATTTAATTTGGCTCAGTCATGGAATCTGCTCCATCTCCAAGCTCAATCATTTCTTTGCTCAACCAAAAACAGACAGATGCCGAAAGGAAAATAGAAAATTTGACAGGATGTACCTCCACGTCCCTGAGATCTCTGAAGCCTACATGGAAGAAGGCCTGGGCAGCTGAGACCAGCCTCATCCTGGTTTGAAAAGGCAGGACTGGTGGAAGAATATTCCCAGACAGAACAGGAGATGCATCTCCTATGGAGAGTTGTGGGTGGGTTAACATCTCAGATGCTGCAGGTGGCGCTATGGGGCTCCCTCAAAATAGAGGAGGTTTGTCCTTCAGAGATCTGTATGGAATTTCAAAACTGATCTCATGATCCAGCAGGGAGCCTTACCAGAGAGGCCACGATCCCAGGATTCTCCTCCTTGACTTCCTTCTGCAGAGCTCTCTGGTCAGGATCCAGCAAAGCCCAGTCCTCCTCTGTGAAAGGAAGAGCTACGTCTTCAAAGCCCACTGGACCCTAAGAGAAAAAGGGAGAAGAAAGATGATATTTCTCTACACATTGCTCTGTTCTTTTCTGCCTCTTAATAGCTGCATTGTTTTAACATTATTCTTTTCCTTCATGCTTATTTCAGTATCTTAATGGAGCAATTTTGTTGTGTATTTAAATGATGGGGGAGAGACATGTGTTGTTGCATCTGGGACACAGGAAGTGGTCCTGTTTGGTGCTGCAGATGCAGACGGGCTTTTCTCCTCCCTTTGCTCCCCCCACGTGGGAATGTTCCCCTCTGGCTGCAGCCTCTGCTCACAAAGGTGACTTTTCCCCCCCTCTGAAGGGGGTTTATTTCCTTGACCCAAAGCCCCCTCCCCAAATGAAGGCAGCATCTGGATCCCAAGGAAGAGCAGAGCTGCATATTTCCTGCAAACTCGCCCCCCCCCTGGCTTGGCAGAGAGGACAAAGGAGGACCCCCTGCTCCCTGACTTGGGGGGTCTCCCCCCCCCCCGGCATGATCTGAGAGGGACCCCCACTCATCCTCCCTGCCCCCCTGGGACCCCCTTCTCCCCATGGCACCCTCAGGGGGAGGAGAGAAGAGACTCACCCGAGTCCAGGAGAGAGAAGAAAGCAGGGAGGGAGGGGGAGGGGGAATTTACCCATGGAGGACCTTGCCCCCTCCCCTCCACTTCCTGTCCTCTCTAGGACTCCAGCTCTGCTCCTCTTAACCCTTGCCGAGCCCAGGGCCCCCCCAGCCCAGCCCCCCCTCTGCCCCCCGGAGCCCCCCTGGGAGCCCGACTGGGCGCCAGGGAGACGGGGCTTCCCCAGGAGTCTCCTCGAGAGCAGGCGCCAGGGAGGAAGAGGAGTCCCAGATCCCCCCAAGGGAGACCCAAGCAAGTCTGCCCTCCAGCTCCCCCTCTTCCCTGGGGCAGCCCCACTGAATCGGGGAGACGCCTCCTTCCCTGGGACGTGGAGGCTGGCAGGCCCAGCTGGGCTTCTTCCAGGCTCTGGCGGAGTCAGACTTGGGGGGCCCTTTCCCCCCTCAGTCCGCCCCCCACACCCAGGGGTCCCCTCAGCCCTCCTTCTTGGGGGTCTCCCTCTGCCTCCCCATCTCAGTCCGCCCCCCACACCCAGGGGGTCCCCTCAGCCCTCCTTCTTGGGGGTCTCCCTTCCCTCCCCCCTCCCAGTCCGCCCCCCACACCCAGGGGGCCCCCTCAGCCCTCCTTCTTGGGGGTCTCCCTTCCCTCCCCCCTCCCAGTCCGCCCCCCACACCCAGGGGGTCCCCTCAGCCCTCCTTCTTGGGGGTCTCCCCCACTTCCCCCCTCAGTCCGCCCCCCATACCCAGGGTGTCCCCTCAGCCCTCCTTCTTGGGGGTCTCCCTCCACTCCCCCCTCTCAGTCCGCCCCCCACACCCAGGGGTCCCCTCAGCCCTCCTTCTTGGGGGTCTCCCTCCACTCCCCCCTCTCAGTCCTCCCCCCACACCCATGGGGTCCCCTCAGCCCTCCTTCTTGGGGGTCTCCCTCCGCTCCCCCCTCCCAGTCCGCCCCCCAAACCCAGGGGGCCCCCTCAGCCCTCCTTCTTGGGGGTCTCCCCCACTTCCCCCCTCCCAGTCCGCCCCCCACACCCAGGGGGCCCCCTCAGCCCTCCTTCTTGGGGGTCTCCCCCACTTCCCCCCTCCCAGTCCGCCCCCCACACCCAGGGGGCCCCCTCAGCCCTCCTTCTTGGGGGTCTCCCCCACTTCCCCCCTCTCAGTCCGCCCCCCACACCCAGGGGGCCCCCTCAGCCCTCCTTCTTGGGGGTCTCCCCCACTTCCCCCATCTCAGTCCGCCCCCCACACCCAGGGGGTCCCCTCAGCCCTCCTTCTTGGGGGTCTCCCTTCCCTCCCCCCTCCCAGTCCGCCCCCCACACCCAGGGGGCCCCCTCAGCCCTCCTTCTTGGGGGTCTCCCTTCCCTCCCCCCTCCCAGTCCGCCCCCCACACCCAGGGGGTCCCCTCAGCCCTCCTTCTTGGGGGTCTCCCCCACTTCCCCCCTCAGTCCGCCCCCCATACCCAGGGTGTCCCCTCAGCCCTCCTTCTTGGGGGTCTCCCTCCACTCCCCCCTCTCAGTCCGCCCCCCACACCCAGGGGTCCCCTCAGCCCTCCTTCTTGGGGGTCTCCCTCCACTCCCCCCTCTCAGTCCTCCCCCCACACCCATGGGGTCCCCTCAGCCCTCCTTCTTGGGGGTCTCCCTCCGCTCCCCCCTCCCAGTCCGCCCCCCAAACCCAGGGGGCCCCCTCAGCCCTCCTTCTTGGGGGTCTCCCCCACTTCCCCCCTCCCAGTCCGCCCCCCACACCCAGGGGGCCCCCTCAGCCCTCCTTCTTGGGGGTCTCCCCCACTTCCCCCCTCCCAGTCCGCCCCCCACACCCAGGGGGCCCCCTCAGCCCTCCTTCTTGGGGGTCTCCCCCACTTCCCCCCTCTCAGTCCGCCCCCCACACCCAGGGGTCCCCTCAGCCCTCCTTCTTGGGGGTCTCCCTCCACTCCCCCCTCTCAGTCCTCCCCCCACACCCATGGGGTCCCCTCAGCCCTCCTTCTTGGGGGTCTCCCTCCGCTCCCCCCCCCTCAGTCCGCCCCCCACACCCAGGGGGTCCCCTCAGCCCTCCTTCTTGGGGGTCTCCCTTCCTTCCCCCCCCTCAGTCCGCCCCCCACACCCAGGGGGTCCCCTCAGCCCTCCTTCTTGGGGGTCTCCCTTCCTTCCCCCCCTCTCAGTCCGCCCCCCACACCCAGGGGTCCCCTCAGCCCTCCTTCTTGGGGGTCTCCCTTCCTTCCCCCCCCTCAGTCCGCCCCCCACACCCAGGGGGCCCCCTCAGCCCTCCTTCTTGGGGGTCTCCCTTCCCTCCCCCCAGCTTCTCCCCTTCAACTCCCGCCTGACTCCTCTTCCTCTCCCCCCTCAGACCATCCCTCAGAAAAGCCTCCTTGCATTTTCCCGCCAAAAGGGCTGGCTCTGCCCCCTCTGGCATGGCAGCCAATCAGAGCGAGGCTCCAGGAAATTTCTGAGGAACTAAGTCCGCTGACTGGCCTGGCTCTGCTGTCCATCACAGGCCCAACCAAGGGGGGCATCTCTAGAGATCATCTCCGTCTGTCAGTTACCTGTCGATCCATTTTAGGGTTTGAGATCCTTTGAAATAACTGTGCCGGGTGCCAGAACCCTGCGGGGCCTAAGTTTCATAAACAGTAGTAATAAATGGGTGGAGGACAAGTCTGGGAAGGGGCGAGAGGCCCCTCCCTGCCCCCCTCCAGGCTCCTCTCAGGTTCATCCAGGGTCCAAGGCCTCCTCCATTTTGGGGGGGCCAGGAAGGGAGTGGTCCCTGCAGCTTCGCCTGCCGGAAAGGGGGCGACATGCAAGAGGCCAGCCTGGCAGGGTTGTTGTGGAAGGAGGAGCTCCTGGGAGGAAAGGAGGTGCCAGGGAAATGCCATTCTGCCAGTAAAGTGCCTCCGTCTCTCTCACTCCTCCTCCAAACGAGAGCCAGGGGTGTGTATATATATCTAGGTAGGTAGGTAGGTAGGTAGATGATAGAGATAGATAGTAGATAGATAGATAGATAGATAGATAGATAGATAGAGCCCTAAACGGCCTCGGTCCAGTATATCTGAAGGAGCGTCTCCACCCCCATTCTTCTGCCCGGACACTGAGATCCAGCGCCCCTCGCTGCAAGAAGCCAAGTTACAGGGAACCAGGCAGAGGGCCTTCTCGGTAGTGGCGCCCACCCTGTGGATGCCAAAGAGATCAACAACTACCAGACTTTTAGAAGACATCTGAAGGGAAGTTCAGGGATGTTTAGAGTGGCTGGGGAAGCCCAACCAGATGGGCAGGGTATAGATAATAAATTATTATTATTATTATTATTATTATTATTATTATTATTATTATTATTATTATTGAGATGTATGTGTGTATAACAGACAGGCACATAATTTGGCCACCGGCCCTTCCTCCCGCTCCAAACATAGAAGGACCGGTTGCCCTGACCCAACATGGCCTCTGCTCTTTCTGGCCTCCTGGGCAGTCTCAACTCCGGGACGGCCCTCCTCGCTCGGTGAATGGAGGGGCAAAGTCAACTTACACTTGGACTTGGAGGCTGTCAGGGCCTGAAGCGCAGCAGGACAGGCCCAGCTTTTCTCCAGCTCCGCTTGCCCAAATGCAGCTGCTCCCCTTCAGGCCGATGTTCCCCTTTCTAGAAATGGGGGCCTAAAGCTTCCCTCGCTCTCTGCTCCCTTCCCTGAGTACTTTCACCATTCAGTGCTTTGGACGCAGCCCCGCTTCCCTGGCGGAACAGTAGGATTAAGGGCACCAGGAATATCTACCCTTTACGAACTCCAGAGGGGAGCTTCTCGCTCCTCCTGTGACAAGATTCCCAAAGGCTGAGGGTAGCTTGAGAGAACTAGCCTCTTTTGAGACAGCACCAATTTCCATTTCTTCTGGATCAAAACCCACAAACACTCTGCTAGGATTTTTCCAGAAGGTTTTACAAGTATCTATCAGGATGGTAAGAATTTTATTACAGTGAGCCAAAAAGGATTTTATGTGTTCCATGTCCTCTGCTAGTATTACAAGCCACCCAGTGACTGATAATCCCTCCTCATTTGTCCGAAAAGGTTGGGAGAAGGAGTCTTCTATCCTTGCTTTAGCATTTCCTGAGGATACACCTGAAATTTGCTTGTTTAGCCTGAATAGGGGAGAGACGTGTGTTGTTGCATCTGGGACACAGGAAGTGGTCCGGTTGTTAAGATGCAGGCGGGCTTTTCTTCTCCCTGTCCCCCCCCCCAATGTGGGAATGTTCTCGTCTGTCTACATCCTCTGTTCACAAAGGTGACTTGTCCCTGAATTTGAAGGGGGTTTATTTTCTTGACCCAAATCCCCCTCCCCCCAAAAAGAAGGCAGCATCTGGATCCCAAGGAAGAACAGTTGCAGTCCTCCTGTAGCCTTATGAGGCTTTGCCCTCGGGTGGGAAAAATATTGCGCCCGGAAAAGGGAAAATGGGAGTCAACAGACACTCAAGGAATAGTTTCGGAGAAAAAGCTTTATTTCTACCATCCATGAACTGGTAGAAGGAGCAAGTGTGATAACTCACAAACAAGCACGAGTTCACAGCCATTTGCACAGAGCATATATTCCCCTTCCAGTTCCCTCCCCTTTCTCCTCCTTCGGAAAAGTTCTGCCCCATGTCTCCTGAGCATGAACAGAAAGTTCCCGTCTTGGGACTATTTTGGACTGTTCCTGGGAAAAGGGGGTGAGAAACCAAAGGGGGTTTCAGAGTGTTCAGATATGTTTCATTCTCCTGTAAGAAAGTTGCAATCTGGTTTTAACAAGGCCACTGGCCTTAGAAACAAAAAGGCTTTGAGAAGCAAAGGACTCTGTTCTCCACCTTCGTTTCAGTCTTTTTGTTGCAGCAAGAGCAATATGCTTAGCTAATGCTTTTAGCCTTAGAGAGAGAAAAAAGCTTTGAGAGTTCCTGAGGCGAGGCTTGGAGGCCTGGCTGGGGGGGGGGGATTCACAAAATCTATAGGATGCATTGTGTTTTGGCTTGTGTTGTTTTATATATATTTATTGTTCATTTATTTCATAAAATTTATTTTAAAAAACCTGTAAAGTTGTTTACAATACAAAAAAACAAAGAAACAACAACACCACTGCAGTAAAATCAATAAAAATTAACAAGCCTACTTTAAAACAGAGAAAAGCTAAAATATTAAGAGAGATTAAAATTACTTTAGCTTCCTATGTGATCATGGTATCTCCCCTGCCAGGTAAGTAAGATTTGGGTGGTATGTGCATCTATGGAAAGAAAAGAAAAAGGGTTACAAATCATTTGAAAACCATATCTTCCGGAAATTGTTAATTGAAGTTTGGGACAGATACAAAAATATATTAGAAATGGGGGTCCCACATTGGTTATCCCCATTAGAGGTTTGTTACGGTAAAATCTGGGTGCGGAGTTGCCCTGCCACCCAGCACGTCGGACTAAGTCCGCGGGTCCTAGCGGAAGAAATGAGTTCAGCCGGAGACGGAGCAAGATGCGAAGATCCGAGTTTATTGGCCAACAGGTTCAAGTCGAGATTGAACCCCGAGAATGGGGCGACATAGACTTTTAAAAGTTCCCTCCAAGTCCCAGAATACAATGCAGGAAAACGTCATGAATACATCATGGGAAGGTTGGGTTACATGTAAACACGTCATGAATACATTACGGACAGGTAGGGTTACACATATTAGCATTTCAGGAAGGGAGGGGGAGATATGCAGAGTGAAGGGATATGCATAGATAACATGGATAAACATTTCCTGAGTACAGGTGGTGGCAAGACAATGGAACAGATATGCATCGTCTGCCACCTGGCATTGCCCGGAGGAAGGTTTTGGCAGAGCGATCCAATCGGATTAGGGTCTTCCTGAGTACGTGACCTGTCGCTCAGGGGATTATGGCAGTGGGGCAGCAACATGGAGTCCAGAGGGAACAGAGTAGAACGATGTCAAAACGGAGAAAATCGGAGCTTTGGCTGATTTTATATCATTTTCCGAAGCTTTCGGCCGCCTCGCCGGTCAAGTGTATATTGTACATTGAAAACGGAAACAAATGGATACATTGTAACCAGACTTTGACAGTTTTACGAGGTCGCTGGTTTCGGTTCCATTGTTCTCGCAGCGGGGGGCCGTCAGCAACTTGTCAGGAGGTTAAATGAGGCGTGCAAGAGCTTCCGAGCTAGCTCCTGCAGGGGAAGGCACGCTCCTGATTGGCTGAGGCGCGGCCCTTATAGTCAATGGAGGGTTTAGTTTGATACGGTCAACTCATGTTGAGAATAGGGCGAAAGGAAGGCATAGGAAAGGCATAGGAAAGAAGGGCTTATTCCGCCCGTATAGAGAGAGAAGGAATATTTATAAGGTCAAGGGGTATAGTGTGGTGCTTGTGCAACAGTGTAGGGGTTCAGGGGCTGGGCGTCATCGAGGTCATCGCCTCGGGCCCTCTTTGGGGAGAAGGAGGTGAGGAAAGGTGCCCCCCCCTCTCCTTCCGTATCAGGTTATAGGAGTTAAAAAAACTAATATGATGAGTGAATGGATCACTTATGGAGATTTGGTGGTGAAAGAAGGAGAGAAATGGAGATTGAAACCATACGAGCAAGTAAAAGAACATGTATATGACTGGCTGCACTACTATCAGATAAGCGATATGTTTAAAAAGGATGTGAAAGAAAAAGGGTATAAAGAAAAAGATTCAAAATTTCAAACAGAAATTGTTAATAATGATTGTAAGATAATTTCAAAAATGTACAAAATTTTACTGGAATGGCACATGTTAGACGAGGAAGTAAAAGTGGTAATGATTCAATGGGCCAGAGATTTAGGGTATACTATAGATATGGAAGATTGGTAAAAAATATGGAATGAAAATCTGAAGTTTACAGCATGTACTACGTTAAAAGAAAATGTTATGAAAATGGTATATAGATGGTATATGACACCAGTTAAATTAGCAAAAATGTACAAAACTTGTAACAAATGTTGGAAATGTAAAGAGAAAGAGGGTACATTTATTCATATGTGGTGGGAATGTAAGAAAGTGAAGGGGTTCCGGGAAATGATATATGAGTTAAAGAAAATGCTGAAATATAGCTTTGTAAAGAAACCAGAAACCTTCCTACTGGGAATAACTAGAAAGGAAATAAATAAGAGGGACTGTAAACTCTTTCAGTACGCAATAACAGCAGCGAGAATATTGATGGCTCAAAAATGGAAACAAGAAGAAGTACCGACCTTGGAAGAATGGAGAACAAAACTGACAGACTATGCAGAACTGGACAAATTAACTGGAAAAATTAGATTTCAAAGAGATCATAAGTTTTTAGAGGACTGGGGAAAATTTAGAGAATATTTGAAAACTGTATGTGAGGAATACACAACGCTAGTGTGTTTTAAAGAAGCTTTGTGAAAAAAATGTGGAGTTTGGAACAAACAGGGTTAAAACTCCGTGGTGCCCTGCATCTGGGAGGGGCCGGAAGCAGGGCCCTACGTCACAGGCTTTGTCTGTGAGAGTTACTTTCAGTTCTCACTGAGAGACGGAGAGAGACGCAGCTCAACTGACAGGCTGTGTCTGTGTGCTTTTGGAAGCACGGAGAGATGCCAGAATGGCGGAGTCTTCTGACGGGAAAAGACTGATTTATGGCTTGTAAATAAACGCTTCTAGAGATAAGAACCGATCTGTCTTTTGGACTTGATTTATCCCTTTCTCACATGGACTCAGGACCGCTGCATTTACTCTGCTAGGCCAGCTCAGAGCTTCCAGGGATACGGAGCTGAACTGGGAAGCTTGCTGGACCCAATATGCGCAAAGGTTATGGGAGGTTACGTGTTTCCTGACAAGTGTGAGAAGGGAGGAGAACGCCAGCTTTGAGTTGCTGTGATCTCCTGCCAGGAAGGGCAGTGGGAGATGCTGGTGATCGGAGCCAAGAGCCAAGAGAGAGGCTGCTGCTTCGGAGGACCAGCTTGCTGGCAGAGTGAGTACGCTTTAAGCCCCGGTGGGAGGAGATGGCTGCTCAGGCACAGGGCCATGAGAGCTTCAATATCCCCTTCGAAAGGCTCAATGGCACCAACTGGGAGGCCTGGAGTGAGCACATGTACCACTGGCTGAAGGGAAAGGAGCTGTGGGAATGCACGCAAGCTGATCCAGGCCAGGCCCAGCCCAAAGCAGACGTGGCTGATGCTCTAGAGAGAGAGCAGAGGGTGCTAGCCATTTTAAAGGGCAGTGTTCATGCATGGCTGTTGCCAGAGCTCCAAGGGAAGAAGCCCTGGGTCGCGTGGCAGGCACTGAAGACAGCATGTCAGAAAGCAGTGGGAGCCACACCAGAGGGGGCTAGAAGATGCCCAAAGGGAGCAGCAAGCCCAGGAGGGTCTGAGCAACGCCCAGAAAGCCCAGAGGGGGCTAAGAGAAGCCCAGAAGAAGCTGGGGCTGTTTTGGGGAGCTGTTTTTATGCTTCAACACATCTGAGTGATGGACTGTGTCCTGGGGAAAGGCTGGGAGCTGGAAAGAGGAAAGCAGTGGCAAGCTGTTCCTTAGGCGACGTGGCACCCAGGAGTGGGGGTGCAGGCCAATCCAAGAGCTCTGAGAAAGCCAAAGTCTCCCAGAGTTGTTTGTGCTTTGAGGCGAAGTCCAACAGCAAAGGGCATTGTTCTGCTGAGGCTCTGGAATGCAAGGTCAGCCACCTGCAAGGAAGGCAGATAAGCAGCGTTTCACAGACAACAGAGCCTGGGAACAGCAGTAGCAGCCGTGCAGTAACCATGGCAACCAGGATGGACACTGGCATTGACACAGACCCCGGTGGGGGTGCGAGCGTTGCCATGGCAGCTTTGGAAGACAGTCAGAGAGACACTTTATCTCTAATTATAGACACGGGAGCGACTCACTGTCTTGTGCCATCTGGTGGGCTCCTGAGGAACTGCAAGACAGTTCAAACTGGACGTTGTGTCAAAATGGCGGATGGATCTAAGAGACCACTGACTGAATCTGGGTCTTTATATTGTTCTTTCTTGGATTGTTGGGTGCAAGCTTATGTTGTCCCAGAGCTTGCGCACTCTCTTTTAAGTGTAACAGCCTTAAACGATGCTGGGTTCGATGTTCACTTTTCTAACACTTGTTGCTCTTTCTACAGGGATGGAAAGAAGATCTACAGCGTTGAGAGAACAGACAGGCTCTTTCTGGTGCAGATGCCTGTTGAAAATGGGGTTGGTGGAAAAATGGGACTAGTGGAAAATGGGACTGGTGGAAAAATGGGGCTGGTGGAAAATGGGGCTAGTGGAGAGTCCATTGAAGATGCCCATGTGCAGTGTGCAAATGTCCCACCACACGATGGTTGTATTCACTTGTGGCACAGAAAATTCGGACATGCCGGGTGGTCGCTTGTGAAAAAAGCCGCAGAGAACACCATTGGTTGTAGGTTCAAGGCTTGTGACAAATACCTAGATTGTCAAGCCTGTAAGCAGTCGAAGGTCACAACATGCTCATACCCCAGATCAGAGAGGAGAACTAGCAAACCCTTTGAACTTGTGCATGCAGATTTGTCAGGACCCATGCCAACACCTTCTTTAGCTGGGTCTAAGTGGGTTCTAGTTCTGATTGACGATTTTTCGAAATTTAGTTGGGTTTTTGCGCTAAAATGCAAGTCAGAAGCGGCTGCATTGATCAGAGATTGGATCACTGCGATTGAACTACAGTTCTCTACCAGGGTGATTTCCTTTCAATCTGATCGCGGGGGGGAGTTCACAGGTTCTGCGCTGCAATCGTTTTTCAGGCAGAAGGGTATCAATCATCGATTGACGGCCCCCTACTCTCCGCAACAGAACGGGGTTGCAGAGAGAAAGTTTCGCACATTACAGCAATCTGCGAATTCTATGTTGGCAGACTCGGGTTTGCCACAGCGCTTTTGGGCAGAGAGTTATCGGACGGCATGTTTTGTACAGAACAGGGTGTACAATTCCAGTGTAGGCAACACACCGTATTACTTGTTGCATCAGAAGAAGCCGAAGGTGGGGTTTCTTCATGTTTTTGGGTCTGAGGCTTTTGTTCTCATTCCAAAAGCCATGCGCAAAAAGGGTGAGCCAAGGTCTAGGAAGATGATCTTTGTGGGCTATGAGCCGGGTTCAAAGGCGTGGCGTTTCGCATACCCTACTGGCAACCAGTCTAAGCTGCTTATTAGCGGCAGTGCTGAGTTTTGCGAGCAGAGTGGGTGGAAGCGTCTTCATGGGAACCCAGATGTTCTGTCAGACTCAGATGAGGAAGAGGAGGAAGGCGAGGCTGAACCTGTTGCTGATGCGCGCAGTCCACAGCAACAGGGTCCAGCGCTAGTTTCTCCGAAAGGGAGTCCCAGGACCCCTCCACAGGTCACCATCAAGTCTGAGCTAAGGAGTGCACCATCCTCACCAGCAGAACCAGCTGTGCGCCCGAAACGGCGCAGCAGGTCAGAGGGGGATGTGTCTGACACAGAGGATAGTAGGGTTGATCCAGGTGAATCAGGCGCAGTTCCAGAATTCACGCTGAGGAGGTCAGCAAGATCAACAAAGGGCAAGCCACCTGAAAGGTATGAAGCCACTAGTGTCTGGGTTGGTGTGGCTAGATGTGAGCCTGAATCCTTTGAGGATGTTCAGAAGTTGCCTCAGGAAGAAGCTAGCAAATGGCATGAGGCGATGCAGAAGGAGATGAACTCAATGGAGTCTCTAGGTGTGTTTTCTCTCACGAAGTTGCCAATGGGCGAAAAAGCTGTTAGCTGCAGATGGATTTACCGTTTGAAACCCACAGAAGCAGGAGAACCACAGTATAAAGCGAGATTAGTAGCCCGAGGATTCACACAGAGGAAGGGTGTTCATTTCACAGAGGTATATTCGCCAACCTCGAGAGCGGAGACTCTGAGAATGCTTTTGGCGATAGCAGCACAGAGAGGTTGGAAGGTGAACCATTTTGGTGTAGATGTCGCCTACCTGAACTCAGATCTCAAGGAGGAGTTGTACATGCTTCCTCCTCCAGGGTTTGAAGTCAGTGAACCAGGCGTTGTGTGGCGATTGCACAAATCCATCTATGGATTACGTCAATCTGCCAGGAATTGGAATATGTGCCTACATGAAGCTTTAGAGGAGCTAGGCTTTAAGAGATCTCTTGCAGACAGTTGTCTTTACATTAAAGAGTCAGGCTTGAAACAGGAAGTGATCCTTGTGTTTGTTGATGATATCTTAGTGATGGCGCAGACAGGTAAACAGGTAGAAAAGTTTGCTAGAGAGCTTGGAAAGCGGTTCAAGCTGAAGCAGCTTGGAGATGTCAAATCCTATCTGGGCGTGCAAATCACAAAAGCAAGTGATGGAAGCTTCTTGCTTTGCCAGAAAGGTAAGATTGAACAGTTGCTTGAGAAGTTCAGGATGTCTGAGTGTGCAGGTGCCAGATCACCCATGGAGGCTGGTTTTGTAAAGGAGTGTCAGCAAGTAGAACGTGTGGTGTTCGAAAACACTGAGCTCTTTCAGTCAGCTCTGGGTAGTCTGTTATATCTGTCACAGTGGAGCAGACCAGATATAGCGTTTGCTGTCAATCTGCTCAGTAGAGAGGCCTCAAGTCCTAGTGTGCAGGCCTGGAATGGTATAAAGCGGGTGCTGCGTTACCTGCAAGATACCAAAGACTTTTGTCTTAGGTTGTCAGCTCAAGGAGAAGTCAAACTGACTTGCTTTGTGGACGCAGATTGGGGTAACCTTGAGGATCGCAAATCAGTGTCAGGTCTAGTGGTGAAGTTTGGGGACTCAGTGATAGGGTGGAGGTCCCGGAAGCAAAGTCTCATAGCGCTTTCATCTACTGAAGCTGAGTTCAGTGCGCTATCAGATGCTTGCAGAGAGTTAGAGTTCTATGTGTGTTTGGTTGAGGAAATCTGTGGAGAGGTTTGTCTGCCCGTTGTGGTGCATGAAGACAATCAACCGTGCCTAAAACTGGCTGAGACAGGGCAGTTCAAGGCGAGAACCAAACATTTGGACATACGTTTTCAAAATGTGTGTCGGAGCGTTCGTGAGGGGCTAGTTGCTCTGAAATACTGTCCCTCAACCAAGAACCTCGCTGATGGTTTCACAAAACCATTAACCTTCCAGAAGCACGAGGAGTTCTGTGAGGGTTTGTGTATGGGGAAAGCATTGTTGGCTATTGTCCCCAGATGCAGGACAAGAGGGGGTGTGGAGTTTGGAACAAACAGGGTTAAAACTCCGTGGTGCCCTGCATCTGGGAGGGGCCGGAAGCAGGGCCCTACGTCACAGGCTTTGTCTGTGAGAGTTACTTTCAGTTCTCACTGAGAGACGGAGAGAGACGCAGCTCAACTGACAGGCTGTGTCTGTGTGCTTTTGGAAGCACGGAGAGATGCCAGAATGGCGGAGTCTTCTGACGGGAAAAGACTGATTTATGGCTTGTAAATAAACGCTTCTAGAGATAAGAACCGATCTGTCTTTTGGACTTGATTTATCCCTTTCTCACATGGACTCAGGACCGCTGCATTTACTCTGCTAGGCCAGCTCAGAGCTTCCAGGGATACGGAGCTGAACTGGGAAGCTTGCTGGACCCAATATGCGCAAAAAAAATAAGGAATATTGCAAGAATATAAATGAGGATAGAAAAATTGTATTTAAAGGCGATACTAAAATCAAGGAATGTGAAGATAGAAATTTAACTCCGGATGATTGTCAGAGGAGTTGAGGGAGGTCCAATAAGCTAAAATATGTGATGTGAAAATTTGTATGATTGGAGATTTTATGGAAAAATTTAAAAAAATATTTAAAAAATTACTTTAGCTTCCTAAGCATCTGGGTATGCTTGCCTAAACAAGAATGCTTTTAGCAGGTGCCAGAAAAGTGTCTAGAAGAGGCATGTGCTTTATTGCAAGAGGCGGGGAGTTCCAAAGGGCAGGTGCTGCCACACTAAACAACGCAGTGCTGGAAAGGGGGTGAAAGGCAAGCGGCCAGCCTGGCAGGGTTGTTGTGGAAGGAGGAGCTCCTGGGAGGAAAGGAGGTGCCATGGAAATGCCATTCTATTTTTTTAAAATAATATTTATTAAAGTTTTAAAGGTTACACAAGAAAAAGAAAAAACACCATATTAAACAGAAAACAAAACAATACATCACAATAAAAAAGAGCAAAAAAGAAAAATACAAACAATTAAAACAAAAACAAAAAGTTCAAACCTTCACATAACTTATCTTTCATTTGCTTGTTTCCTTGACCTCCTCCACCTCCCTTTTTATATTCTAGTTCTAAAAGTAAAGAGCCTCCGTCTCTCACTCCTCTTCCAAACGAGAGCCAGGGGTGTGTGTGTGAACATATAGAGTGAGGAGAGAAAGTATTTGATCCCCTGCTAAATTTGCTTTTTTGCCCTCTGACGAAGAAATGCCTAGTCCACAATATTAATGGTAGGTTTATTGTAGCTGTTTGGGAAAGATGGAGGGCACAAGGAGAAGGGGGCGACAGAGGACGAGATGGTTGGATAGTGTTTTCGAGGTTACCAGCATGAGTTTGAACAAACTGCGGGAGGCAGTGGAGGACAGAGGTGCCTGGCGTTCTCTGGTCCATGGGGTCACGAAGAGTCGGACACGACTAAACGACTAAACAACAACAACTTATTGTAGCTGTGAGAGACAGAATAACAACAGAGAAACCCAGAAGACAAAAGTCAAAGATTGATGATGATGATTATTTTATTTTTTTGGTTCCTGTTCCTACTTTTCTCTCTTTTATTTATTCCCAATATCATCCCGATCTTAATCCTTTATCTTGACAGCCACTGGCATGCAACTTTAATCATATTTAACAGATCTATATGTAAATTAACATGCAAGATGAACATTTTGCTCTTCTTGTTGTTGTCCATCAATTTTTTTCGGTGCAGTCCCTCCTCAGAAGGCCCTATTTCGTTCCACCGTCTTACCTTCCAGGACTCTGGGCTGTCTTCCTACTTTCCTTTGTTTAGTTAAAATTAAGACACATGTAATGTATTTTAACTGACTGATCTTTTCCCAAACCGAAGAATCTTCTGTGTGGGAGTCATAAAGCCAAGGCAGAGGCTTGTAAATACTGCAGGGTGCCCCCTGACATTCCTCTGGGCAATGATTACCTTATATGGTAAAGGGGCAATAAAAGCTTGACCGGATGAGATAACATGAGATTGGCAAACGGCCATGCGGCTGGACAGAACAAAGCACAATAAAAAGTGACCGGAGAGAAGAAGTCTGAATGAGCTGCTCTCTCTTATTATGGAAATATTGCTGGCTTTCTGTGTCTTTATTTTATGCTAAACAAATGCCACTTGTGACGGCTGGCTCCAACACTTCTGTAAGAGACCACACTGTGCGATAGATTTCACAGTTAATAATTGTTTGGTTCCTCTAGAATCCAAGCTTGATCCCCCTGAGCCCTAAGGGAAGCTTGCAAAGATCAAAGATTCACCTTCACTTTTATAAATCCATATATGACAAAAGTCCATGCAAGCAGGTGTGGTTTCCTGTGTGAAATATTCCCCAGTTGTAATCTGTCGGTTGTCTGCAGCCCCCTTTGAGAGGGACCCCTTTTTCAAACCCGTATAAATTATTTGGTGGGCAAGGAATGAATCTTTTCCCACATTCCAAACACTAAGACGTTTTCTCTCTTGTATGGATTCTTTGATGGGAATTGAGATAACCACTCTGACGAAAGCTCTTTCCACATTCCAAGCACTGATAGGGTTTCTCCCCTGTATGAATTCTGTGATGATAAGTGAGACTATCCTTCCGACTGAAGCCCTTTCCACATTCGAAGCACTGATAGGGTTTTTCCCCTGTATGAATTCTTTCATGGGTAGTAAGACTTTCCTTCCGACTGAAACCCTTTCCACATTCGAAACACTGATAGGGTTTCTCCCCTGTATGAATTCTTTGATGGGAAGTGAGCTTGGGGCCCTCCCGGAAGCTTTTCCCACATTCCAAGCACTGATAGGGTTTCTCCTCTGTATGAATTCTTTGATGGGAAGTAAGACTATCCTTCCGACTGAAACCCTTTCCACATTCGAAGCACTGATAGGGTTTTTCCCCTGTATGAATTCTCTGATGAGAAGTGAGATTTCCCTCCTGACTGAAGCTCTTCCCACATTCTGAGCACTGATAGGGTTTCTCCCCTGTATGAATTCTGTGATGGGAAGAGAGTGTGGCACTTTGACTGAAGCTCTTTCCGCATTCCAAGCACTGATAGGGTTTCTCCCCTGTATGAGTTCTTTGATGCAAAGTGAGCTTGTGGACCTCCCGGAAGCTTCTCCCACAATCGAAGCACATATAAGGTTTCTCCCCTGTATGAATTCTTTGATGGGAAGTCAGATCACCACTCAGACGAAAGCTCTTTCCACATTCCAAGCACTGATAGGGTTTTTCCCCTGTGTGAACACTTTGATGGGAAGTCAGATCACCACTCAGACGAAAGCTCTTTCCACATTCCAAGCAGTGATACGGTTTCTCTCCTGTATGAAGTCTTTTATGGGAAGTCAGATCACCACTCAGACGAAAACCTTTTCCACATTCGAAGCACTGATAGGGTTTCTCCCCTGTATGAATTCTTTGATGGGTAGTAAGACTTTCCTTCCGACTGAAGCCCTTTCCACAATCCAAGCACTGATAGGGTTTCTCCCCTGTATGAATTCTTTGATGAAAAGTGAGATTCACCCACTTACTGAAGCTCTTTCCACATTCCAAGCACTGATAGGGTTTCTCCCCTGTATGAATTCTTTGATGGGAAGTGAGATCACCACTCAGACGAAAGCTCTTCCCACATTCCAAGCACTGATAGGGTTTCTCCCCTGTATGAATTCTTTGATGAGAAGTGAGATTCCCCTCCTGAGTGAAGCGCTTCCCACATTCCAAGCACTGATAGGGTTTCTCCCCTGTATGAATTTTGTGATGGGAAGTGAGGTGACCCTTCCGATTGAAGCTCTTTCCACATTCCAAGCACTGATACGGTTTCTCCCCTGTATGAATTCTTTGATGAGAAGCGAGATTCTGGCGGTGACTAAAGTTCTTCCCACATTCCAAGCACTGATACGGTTTCTCCCCTGTATGAACTCTTTGATGGGAAGTGAGATTCCCCCAGTGACTGAAGCTCTTTCCACATTCCAAGCAATTATATGGTTTCTCCCCTGTGTGAACTCTTTGATGCAAAGTGAGATGATCCTTTCGATTGAAGCTCTTTCCACATTCTCTGCACTGATACAGTTTCTCCCTACTCTGTGTTCTTTCGTGTGAAGTGAGGCTATTCCTTTGAACAAAGCTCTTTCTTTGATGGGAGGTGGACTGGGAGCTCTGACGGATCTTCTCTACACACTCTGAATATTTATCTGACTTCTCCGCTATGTGGATTCTGTTGTGCTCCCCCCTGTTCTTCCCTTCCAGTTCATCACCATCTGCAATGAAGAGAGAAGCTAATTAGAGTCTCAGGAGGAAATGGGAACTCCAGATTATTGAACAATGTTAATGAATGCTTGTGACAGAGGAAGAACTGAAGAGAATGAGATGTGAGGCCGTCCAATAGTTTTCACTGTTTTTGTTTCCTGGTATTAACTGAGATATTGCTTGGCTTTTATCTGGGATGGATATTTTTGTGGCTCAATATTGGAATCCACTCCATCTCCAATCACAACATCTTATGATCCAACAGGGATCCTTACTGAGAGAGTCCATGATCCCACGATTCTCCTCCTTGACTTCTCCTTGACCTCCCCTTTGTGAATGCCTGAGGGCCCTGCTCTTGCCACTCACCACCTGGCCCGGGGCGGGGCCTGAAGCCTCAAAAGGACTGCTCTGCTGCCCAGGAGGACTCTCCTGGGTGAGTGCCTGAGGGCCCTGCTCTTGCCACTCACCATCTGGCCCGGGGCGGGGCCCGACAGGCCTCACAACTACGGTTGCTGTTACTGCTGCTGCTGTCCAGGAGGACTCGGGGGCGCAGAGTTCTTTTTAAAATGTTTTAAAAATTTTCTTCTGAATTTTTTATATGTGGGGGGTGGGGGTGGGGTGGGGTGGATGTTTGGTTGGGCCTGGGAATTTGTTTGATTTAGGTGTTTTTGTAATTTTTACAGGTTCTTTTGTATTGTTTTATTGTTTTATTTTTTTAAAAGGTTTTATTTTGTTCCTAAGGGGAGGGGTCAGGGCTGCCGGGGAGTGGGTCCCAGGCAACAAAATGGCTGGGGCATGTTCCACAGGGGGGGATGCACTGGGACAACCGATCTCAGTGATCACGGGTAGGAGGAGGAGTTACGCTAAGACCAGACCATGTCGTTACAGAGGAGGCAGGTTTAGTCGTTGTCTGAGGACTATCCCTGCCTCCGGGTCTGGTCCTGACCGGATGAATACTGGAATCAGCAAGGGATACCCACATGACCTGAAGGTGCTGCTGTGCAATGCCAGGTCAATGATTCATAAAACCACTGCCATCCATGACTTGATCATGGATGGAGGACTTGACCTGGCATGTGTAACAGAGACTTGGTTGGATGAAACAGATGGGCCTGTCCTTGCCGCTGCTTGTCCACCAGGTTTCTCTTACGCACAGCAACCCAGGTCATGTGGGCGGGGAGGGGGGTTTGCAGTGATTTTTAGGAAGTCATTAGTCTGCACTAGGCATCCTATTGGGAAGACTCAGTTTTCTGAGTGCATGTTCTGGAAGCTGGGCAATAGGGGCAGTACAGGATTCCTTTTGGTGTACCGACCTCCCCGCTGCACCAAGGATTCCCTGCCTGAGCTGCTTCAGGTCGTGGCGGATTTTCTCCTGGAGACACCTAGTTTGGTTGTCCTAGGGGATTTTAACATCCATGCCGACACGACCTTACAAGGGGCCGCTCTGGACTTCGTGGAAAGCATGGCCTCCATGGGGCTGTCCCTGAATAAGTCTGGCCCAACCCGTAGCAATGGACATGCCTTAGACCTGGTGTTCACCTCTAGTGACGTGGGTGATCTGACACTAAGTAAAAGCGAAACAAAAGAAGTGCCATGGTCAGATCACTTCCTGGTGCAACTGGACTTCTCCGCGACCCTTCAGTGGGACCGATTCAGATGGTCCGCCCCCGCCACTTAATGGATCCAAATGGTTTCCTGAGAATGGTAGGGGATGTTTTATCCCATGTTGATGGCCTTTCAGCTGATTCCCTGGTGGCCTGCTGGAATGTGGAGTTAACCAGGGTTATTGACTGTTTGGCTCCGAAGCGCCCTCTCCAACTGCATGGAGTCCGGACAGCCCTGTGGTTTTCCACGGATCTGAGGGCAATGAAAAAAACATTGAGACGGCTAGAGCGCCGGTGGGTTAGGGACAAAGGTGAGAGCTGCTTCCTAGTTCTGCTGGATCTCTCAGCGGCATTTGATACCATCGACCATAACATCCTTCTGGACCGTCTTGAGGGGCTGGGAGCTGGGGGCACTGTCATACAGTGGTTCCGCTCCTTCCTCCTGGGCCGTGTTCAGAAAATGGTCATGTGGGATAAGTGTTCAGACCCCTGGGCTCTCACTTGTGGGGTGCCTCAGGGTTCTGTCCTCTCCCCCATGCTTTTCAACATCTACATGCAGCCGCTGGGAGAGATCATCAGGGGGTTTGGGCTGGGTGTTCATCAGTATGCGGATGATACCCAGCTCTACCTCTCTTTTAAATCAGTGAATCACCAGTGAAGGCGGTGAAGGTCCTGTGTGAGTGTTTGGAGGCGGTTGGAGGTTGGATGGCGGCTAACAGATTGAGGTTGAACCCTGACAAGACAGAAGTACTGTTTTTGGGGGACAGGAGGCGGGCAGGTGTGGAGGATTCCCTGGTCCTGAATGGGGTAACTTTGCCCCTGAATGACCAGGTGTGCAGCCTGGGAGTCATTTTGGACTCACAGCTGTCCATGTAGGCACAGGTCAAATCTGTGTCCAGGGCAGCTGTTTACCAGCTCCATCTGGTACGCAGGCTGAGACCCTATCTGCCTGCGGACTGTCGCGCCAGAGTGGTGCATGCTCTGGTTATCTCCCGCTTGGACTACTGCAATGCGCTCTATGTGGGGCTACCTCTGAAGGTGACGCGG
Source organism: Podarcis erhardii (assembly GCF_964252035.2). Lineage (NCBI taxonomy): Eukaryota > Metazoa > Chordata > Lepidosauria > Squamata > Lacertidae > Podarcis > Podarcis erhardii. Next base: position 127,168,394 of record NC_138498.1, on the reverse strand, counting down.
AAATTACAACTAATCCAGAATGCGGCAGCTAGACTGGTGACTGAGAGCGGCTGCCGAGACTATATAACACCGGTCTTGAAAGACCTACATTGGCTCCCAGTACGTTTCCGAGCACAATTCAAAGTGTTGGTGCTGACCTTGAAAGCACTAAACGGCCTCGGTCCAGTATATCTGAAGGAGCGTCTCCTCCCCCATCGTTCTACCCGGACACTGAGGTCCAGCACCGAGGGCCTTCTGGTGGTTCCCCCACTGCGAGAAGCTAAGTTACAGGGAACCAGGCAGAGGGCCTTCTCGGTAGTGGCGCCCTCCCTGTGGAATGCCCTCCCACCAGATGTAAAAGAGGACAACAACTACCAGACTTTTAGAAGACATCGGAAGGTGGCCCTGTATAGGGAGGCTTTTAATGTTTGATGTAGTACAGTATTTTAAATTTTTTTTTTTTTTTGGAAGCTGCCCAGAGTGGCTGGGGAAGCCCAGACAGATGGGCGGGGTATAAATAATAAATTATTCTTATTATTATTCTTTATGCTGAGCTCTCTGGTCAGGATCCAGCAACGTCCACGCCTTGTCTGTGAAACAAACAGCAACATCTTCACCTGAACACTCCCCATCAGAAGTTATCTCAATCTGGTTGGTCTAAATTTAAATTTATACGTAAATCTCTTTCTTCACTTTGAACCCCCTCCCTCCCATTTTCATGATGAAACCAACTCTGTATTGTTTCTTTGGTAACAGAAGAGGAAAAGCGACTATTACTCACATAATCTAAGCACAACGGCCACAATAGCGTCAGTCTAGGCATTTGGCTCTGCGATGTTGAATGTTCTCTGTTCTCTCCTGTTTCCCCTTTTTTTGTTTCAGTTGAAAGCAATTCATGAACCCAGAACTCATACACTGACCACTAATGATGAACTATATGTTATAGATATTCCGGCAAATTTATTCTGCTATTTTACATAGCGACGGATCAGTGTTGGACATTGGTAAGGCATTCAGATCACAGAACTGATTTTAGACCTTTTGAGCTGCCAATGCATCGCGGTGACTGGGGAGCTGTGACCTATTCCTAGCTGAAATTGCCTGCAGATGACAAAGGAGCAGGCAGGCAGGCTGGTGGGGGAGCCCGAAAAGGTGCCCCCCTTCTCCATCTCCATCCGCCTGCCTGCCTCCCCCCACCCCCTAACTGAGCAAGCCCCAATACCTCTCTGGCTCCATCCATCCATGTCCCCATCTCCCCTCCCCTGGGACTCACCAGATCTCTCAGAGGTCCCTGGGAGGGAGCACTCAGAGGTTGTGGGGAGGGATGCGGGAGACAGCCGGACCAGGTCATGCGTCCATCTTCCCTCTTCCATCTCCTCTAGCTTGACAGGATCCGTCTCACTCATCCTTCCTGAGGAGTCAAGGAGCCAAAAGAAGCTGCAGGGTCCTGGGAGAGAGGAAGAAGCAAAGGGAGCCTCAGAGAATCTCCTGCCCTAGATATTCTCCTGCCCCTGGAGAAGCACAAATGGGGCAGCCCCTCCCCCACAGAAGCCCCATTTCTAATCATCTCCAGTGCTTGCAGTTTCCCCTGTTTGCTCCTCACTGACATGTTCTGCACAGTAGTGACCTGAGAGTAGATCCCATTGAATTCAATGGTGCTTATGGACAGAACTTGGTGCCAAAACCAGTCACCATCCTGTCCCCAAGCCTTGGCCGATCATCAAAACTAAACTCCATTTCCTTCAATAGCAATACAGTGAAAGTTTGAGGCTTTAATCCATTTCAATTTTATCACAGAGTTCGCTTTTCTGTTGTAATCCATAAATATAATCCCATTCTCTTTTATCTCCTCTTGCTTTTTATCAGTTTGTTAGCATTCGAGGTGTGTGTGCTGCCGAATCATTTATGTTACAAACATGATATATATATATATATAAAGAAAGAGTAAAGGCTCCCCCTCCCCAACAACACACATTTTCCTTTCCAGTTCAAATTGTTTCGGCTTTGTATCTGTCTAAATTTAGCGGTTTATTATCTTGTTCCATCTGTTCCAGCACGCAGCTTTAATTGAGGACAATTACCCTCAAATCATCTGTTTATTCTTTGCTAACGATCTCTGCTATCGTGGGAGCGGCATCCATTAAGGGAGACCGGAACCAGAAGCCTCAAAAGCCCCATTTCTAAACAATTCCAGTGATTCCAATTTCAGCTCTTTGCTCCTCACCCCAATTTGTAAGGCTGGCATGGTCTGTACAATAGTGACCTGAGAGTAGATCCCATTGAACTCACTGGGGCTTATGGACAGAACTTGGTGCCAAAACGAGTTACCATCCTGTCCCTAAGCCTGAAAACTGCAACCCCAGAACCAATTCTTGGTTTGGTTTTGGATTCTGACAGGAGAGCAGAGCATTTGATAACCTTGCATATCGTTTCATATTGATATAAGGATCTGGTGTGCAGATTCCAGTACAGTGGTACCTCGGGTTACATATGCTTCAGGTTATATACGCTTCAGTTTACAGACTCCGCTAACCTAGAAATAGTACCTCGGGTTAAGAACTTTGCTTCAGGATGAGAACAGAAATCAGGCGCGGCGCAGCAGCAGCAGGAGGCCCCATTAGCTAAAGTGGTGCTTCAGGTTAAGAACAGTGTCAGGTTAAGAACGGACATCTGGGACGAATTAAGTACTTAACCCAAGGTACCACTGTACAGTACAAGCTTCTTAAGTGTTCTGTCTGGACCCAGAGCATGAGCTACTCTTAAGTAATTTAAAAGGTATTTTTTTCAGTCAACTTTTTAATATTGCATTATTTTAATTTTTTTTAACATTTTTGCTCTTCTTTGTACTTATAGACCACCTTTTGCCATGTGGACGAATCAAACCTCCCTTATTGATCTATTTTTAATGGTAGGGAAAGAGATATTGTTGTATTATCCGGTTCCACACTCTCTGCCAGACTTTATTCCAGAAGGTTTTACAAGTGCCTATCAGGATGGTAAGAATTTTATTACAGTAAGCCAAAAAGGATTTTATGCATTCTATGTCCCTCGTTAGTAGTCCCTCGTCACCCAATGACGGATAATTCCTCATTTGCACCAGAGGCTTGGGAGAAGGAGTCTTTTAGCCTTCTATTAGCATTTCCTGAGGATAGTTCTGAATTTTGCTTTCAGATTAGTTCCTCTACCTGTTTAGCCTGAATTTGGCCTAGAGTCGCTTGAGCTCCTGGTCTCAGTGCCAGAGATGACTTAGCAGTTGAGCTGCCTGGGCCCAAAACCTCTTTCTGCTCATCCTTGGAGCTGCTGAGAGATCCTATAAGGTCAGTAATAGGATCTGGCTCCCGCTGTTTCTTAGCCACCTCCTCGTTTTCCTTATTCACGTAAAATGGAGTAATTTCTGCTTGTGCTTTCTTCAGAGAAGCTCTCTTTGGAGGAGGGTCTGTGGCACTTGGGGAGAGAACATTAATTTTGTAACTACTCCGGGTCAACAATGTCTTTCCCCTTAATTCCTCATCAAGTTTCCTGGTATCTTTAATAATAATAATAATAATAATAATAATAATAATAGCCTGAGGAAGAAATTGAGGCTGAAATGACTGAAGAATGCAAATGACTGCTTGTGAAAGAGAAAGAAGGGAAGGGAGTTACTGCCTTTTTTGGCTGGTATTAGCAAACGTATTTATGGGACCCGGAGATTCGAAAAGCCTGGCTCTTTCCAGGGATGGATTTAATTTGGCTCAGTCATGGAATCTGCTCCAACTCCAAGCTCAGTCATTTCTTTGCTCAACCAAAAACAGACAGATGCAGAAAGGGAAACAGAAAATTTGACAGGATGTACCTCCACGTCCCTGAGATCTCTGAAGCCTACATGGAAGAAGGCCTGGGCAGCTGAGACCAGCCTCCTCATGGTTGGAAAAGGCAGGACTGGTGGAAGAATATTCCCAGACAGAACAGGAGATGCATCTCCTATGGAGAGTTGTGGGTGGGTTAACATCTCAGATGCTGCAGGTGGCGCTATGGGGCTCCCTCAAAATAGAGGAGGTTTGTCCTTCAGAGATCTGTATGGAATTTCAAAACTGATCTCATGATCCAGCAGGGAGCCTTACCAGAGAGGCCACGATCCCAGGATTCTCCTCCTTGACTTCCTTCTGCAGAGCTCTCTGGTCAGGATCCAGCAAAGCCCAGTCCTCCTCTGTGAAAGGAAGAGCTACGTCTTCAAAGCCCACTGGACCCTAAGAGAAAAAGGGAGAAGAAAGATGATATTTCTCTACACATTGCTCTGTTCTTTTCTGCCTCTTAATAGCTGCATTGTTTTAACATTATTCTTTTCCTTCATGCTTATTTCAGTATCTTAATGGAGCAATTTTGTTGTGTATTTAAATGATGGGGGAGAGACATGTGTTGTTGCATCTGGGACAGAGGAAGTGGTCCGGTTTTGCTGCTGCAGATGCAGAAGGGCTTTTCTCCTCCCTGTGCTCCCCCCACGTGGGAATGTTCCCCTCTGGCTGCAGCCTCTGGTCACAAAGGTGACTTTTCCCTCCCTCTGAAGGGGGTTTATTTCCTTGACCCCAAGCCCCCTCCCCAAAAGGAAGGCAGCATCTGGATCCCAAGGAAGAACAGAGCTGCATATTTCCTGCGATCTTCCCCCCCCCCTCCCTGGCTTGGCAGAGAGGACAAAGGAGGACCCCCTGCTCTCTGACTTGGGGGTCTCCCCCCACTGTGCATGATCTGAGCAGGGACCCCCAGGCTCCTCCCTGCCCCCCTGGGACCCCCTTCTCCCCATGGCACCCTCAGGGGGCAGAGAGAGGAGACTCACCCGAGTCCAGGAGAGAGAAGAAAGCAGGGAGGGAGGGGGGATCTCCACTCCGCCTTCACTTCCCGTCCTCTCTAGGACTCCAGCTCTGCTCCTCTTAACCCTTGCCGAGCCCAGCCCTCCCTCTCCCTCCCCCCTCTGCCCCCCGGAGCCCCCCTGGGAGCCCGACTCGGCGCCAGGGAGACGGGGCTTCCCCAGGAGTCTCCTCGAGAGCAGGCGCCAGGGAGGAAGAGGAAGCCCAGATCCCCCCAAGGGAGACCCTTCCAAGTCTGCCCTCCAGCTCCCCCTCTTCCCTGGGGCAGCCCCACTGAATCGGGGAGACGCCTCCTTCCCTGGGACGTGGAGGCTGGCAGGCCCAGCTGGGCTTCTTCCAGGCTCTGGCGGAGTCAGACTTGGGGGGCCCTTTCCCCCCTCAGTCCGCCCCCCACACCCAGGGGTCCCCTCAGCCCTCCTTCTTGGGGGTCTCCCTCCCCTCCCCCCCTCAGTCCGCCCCCCACACCCAGGGGGCCCCCTCAGCCCTCCTTCTTGGGGGTCTCCCTCCGCTCCCCCCTCTCAGTCCGCCCCCCACACCCAGGGGGCCCCCTCAGCCCTCCTTCTTGGGGGTCTCCCTCCCCTCCCCCCTGTCAGTCCGCCCCCCCACACCCAGGGGGCCCCCTCAGCCCTCCTTCTTGGGGGTCTCCCTCCGCCCCCCTCTCAGTCCGCCCCCCACACCCAGGGGGCCCCCTCAGCCCTCCTTCTTGGGGGTCTCCCTCCACTCCCCCCTCTCAGTCCGCCCCCCACACCCAGGGGGCCCCCTCAGCCCTCCTTCTTGGGGGTCTCCCTCCGCCCCCCTCTCAGTCCGCCCCCCACACCCAGGGGGCCCCCTCAGCCCTCCTTCTTGGGGGTCTCCCTCCACTCCCCCCTCTCAGTCCGCCCCCCACACCCAGGGGGCCCCCTCAGCCCTCCTTCTTGGGGGTCTCCCTTCCTTCCCCCCTCAGTCCGCCCCCCACACCCAGGGGGTCCCCTCAGCCCTCCTTCTTGGGGGTCTCCCCCACTTCCCCTCTCAGTCCGCCCCCCACACCCAGGGGGTCCCCTCAGCCCTCCTTCTTGGGGGTCTCCCTCCGCCCCCCTCTCAGTCCGCCCCCCACACCCAGGGGGCCCCCTCAGCCCTCCTTCTTGGGGGTCTCCCTCCACTCCCCCCTCTCAGTCCGCCCCCCACACCCAGGGGGCCCCCTCAGCCCTCCTTCTTGGGGGTCTCCCTCCGCCCCCCTCTCAGTCCGCCCCCCACACCCAGGGGGTCCCCTCAGCCCTCCTTCTTGGGGGTCTCCCTCCGCCCCCCTCTCAGTCCGCCCCCCACACCCAGGGGGCCCCCTCAGCCCTCCTTCTTGGGGGTCTCCCTCCGCCCCCCTCTCAGTCCGCCCCCCACACCCAGGGGGCCCCCTCAGCCCTCCTTCTTGGGGGTCTCCCTCCACTCCCCCCTCTCAGTCCGCCCCCCACACCCAGGGGGCCCCCTCAGCCCTCCTTCTTGGGGGTCTCCCTCCGCCCCCCTCTCAGTCCGCCCCCCACACCCAGGGGGCCCCCTCAGCCCTCCTTCTTGGGGGTCTCCCTCCACTCCCCCCTCTCAGTCCGCCCCCCACACCCAGGGGGCCCCCTCAGCCCTCCTTCTTGGGGGTCTCCCTTCCTTCCCCCCTCAGTCCGCCCCCCACACCCAGGGGGTCCCCTCAGCCCTCCTTCTTGGGGGTCTCCCCCACTTCCCCTCTCAGTCCGCCCCCCACACCCAGGGGGTCCCCTCAGCCCTCCTTCTTGGGGGTCTCCCTCCGCCCCCCTCTCAGTCCGCCCCCCACACCCAGGGGGCCCCCTCAGCCCTCCTTCTTGGGGGTCTCCCTCCACTCCCCCCTCTCAGTCCGCCCCCCACACCCAGGGGGCCCCCTCAGCCCTCCTTCTTAGGGGTCTCCCTCCGCTCCCCCCCTCAGTCCGCCCCCCACACCCAGGGGGTCCCCTCAGCCCTCCTTCTTGGGAGTCTCCGTCCCCTCCCCCCTCTCTGTCCGCCCCCCACACCCAGGGGGCCCCCTCAGCCCTCCTTCTTGGGGGTCTCCCTCCCCTCCCCCCCCTCAGTCCGCCCCCCACACCCAGGGGGTCCCCTCAGCCCTCCTTCTCGGGGGTCTCCCTCCCCTCCCCCCTCTCAGTCCGCCCCCCACACCCAGGGGGTCCCCTCAGCCCTCCTTCTCGGGGGTCTCCCTCCCCTCCCCCCTCTCAGTCCGCCCCCCACACCCAGGGGGCCCCCTCAGCCCTCCTTCTTGGGGGTCTCCCTCCCCTCCCCCCAGCTTCTCCCCTTCAACTCCCGCCTGACTCCTCTTCCTCTCCCCCCTCAGACCATCCCTCAGAAATGGCGCCTTGCCTTTTCCCGCCAAAAGGGCTGGCTCCACCCCCGCTGGCTTGGCAGCCAATCAGAGCGAGGCTCCAGGAAATTTCTGAGGGACTAAGTCCGCTGACTGGCCTGGCTCTGCTGTCCATCACAGGCCCAACCAAGGGAGATCATTTTGCCAGAGCCCTGAGGGGCCCAAGTTTCATAAACAGTGTTCAGAAGTGGTTGGGTCAACTCCCTGCAGGAGTTTCTTGTTGTACATTGTTTTAATGGTTTGTATTTCTTCTGAGACTGTCACCCAAAGTGTGTTTTATAAGCTGGTCTCCGGCTGTAAGAGATTATCTTATTTTATCTTATCTTAATAAATGGATGGCGGAAAAGTCTGGGAAGGGGCGAGAGGCCCCTCCCTGCCCCCCTCCAGGCTCCTCTCAGGTTCATCCAGGGTCCAAAGCCGCCTCCATTTTGGGGGGGCCAGGAAGGGAGTGGTCCCTGCAGCTTCGCCTGCCGGAAAGGGGGCGACATGCAAGAGGCCAGCCTGGCAGGGTTGTTGTGGAAGGAGGAGCTCCTGGGAGGAAAGGAGGGGCCAGGGAAATGCCATTCTGCCAGTAAAGTGCCTCCGTCTCTCTCACTCCTCCTCCAAACGAGAGCCAGGGGGGTGTATATATATCTAGGTAGGCAGTGGCGTAGCGTGGGGGGTGCAGGGGGGGCCGGCCGCACCGGGCGCAACATTTGGGGTTAGGGCAAATCCACGGGTTAGGGGGCGCAAATCCACGGGTTAGGGGGCGCAAATTACTTGCCTTGCCCCGGGTGCTGACAACCCACGCTACGCCACTGTAGGTAGGTAGGTAGGTGATAGATAGGTATGTATGTGTGTATAACAGACAGGCACAAAATTGCCCTCATTCAAGATGGCCGCCGGCCCTTCCTCCCGCTCCAAACATAGAAGGACCGGTTGCCCTGACCCAACATGGCCTCTGCTCTTTCTGGCCTCCTGGGCAGCGTCAACTCCGGGACGGCCCTCCTCGCGCGGTGAATGGAGGGGAGAAGTCAGCTTACACTCAGACTTGGGGCTGTCAGGGCCTGAAACGCAGCAGGACAGGCCCAGCTTTTCTCCAGCTCCGCTTGCCCAAATGCAGCTGCTCCCCTTCAGGCCGATGTTCCCCTATCTAGAAATGGGGGCCTAATGCTTCCCTCGCTCTCTGCTCCCTTCCCTGAGTACTTTCACCATTCAGTGCTTTGGACGCAGCCCCGCTTCCCTGGCGGAAGAGCAGGATTCAGGGCACCAGGAATATCTACCCTTTACGAACTCCAGAGGGGAGCTTCTCGCTCCTCCTGTGACAAGATTCCCAAAGGCTGAGGGTTGCTTGAGAGAACTAGCCTCTTTTGAGACAGCACCAATTTCCATTTCTTCTGGATCAAAACCCACAAACGCTCTGCTAGGATTTTTCCAGAAGGTTTTACAAGCATCTATCAGGATGGTAAGAATTTTATTACAGTGAGCCAGAAAGGATTTTATGTGTTCCATGTCCTCTGTCAGTGGTACAATGACTGATAATCTCTCCTCATTTGTCCGAAAAGGTTGGGAGAAGGAGTCTTCTATCCTTGCTTTAGCATTTCCTGAGGATACACCTGAAATTTGCTTGTTTAGCCTGAATAGGGGAGAGACATGTGTTGTTGCATCTGGGACACAGGAAGTGGTCCGGTTGTTAAGATGCAGGCGGGCTTTTCTTCTCCCTGTCCCCCCCCCCCCCAATGTGGGAATGTTCTCGTCTGTCTACATCCTCTGTTCACAAAGGTGACTTTTCCCTCAATTTGAAGGGGGTTTATTTCATTGACCCAAATCCCCCTCCCGGCAAAGGAAGGCAGCATCTGGATCCCAAGGAAGTCTGGCTGCAGCCTCTGTTCACAAAAGTGACTTATCTCCAAACCTGAAGGGGGTTTCTTTGCCTCCCCACTTTTAATAATAATAATAATAATAATAATAAATTTTATTTATATCCCGCCCTCCCCAGCCGAAGCCGGGCTCAGGGCGGCTAACAACACTAAAACAATACAACATTATAAAACATTATAAAAATGAGTTAAAAACAAAATTAATGGCAACCATAAACTAAAGTCTTGAAAAGATTGCCAAAGGAGGGAGTCAGGCTGCGCCCTAACAAAAGGCCAGGTGGAACAGCTCTGTCTTGCAGGCCCTGCGGAAAGATGTCAAGTCCTGCAGGGCCCTTGTCTCTTGTGACAGAGCGTTCCACCAGGTTGGAGCCGCAGCCGAAAAAGCCCTGGCTCTGGTTGAGGCCAGCCTAACCTCTCTGTGGCTTGGGACCTTCAAGGTGTTTTTATTTGAAGACCGTAAGTTCCTCTGTGGGGCATACCAGGAGAGGCGGTCCCGTAGGTACGAGGGCCCTAGGCCGTATAGGGCTTTGAAGGTTAAAACCAGCACCTTAAACCTGATCCTGTACTCCACCGGGAGCCAGTGCAGCTTGTATAGCACCGGATGAATGTGATCTCTAAGCGAAGACCCCGTAAGGAGTCTCGCTGCGGCATTCTGCACCCGTTGGAGTTTCTGGGTCAGTCTCAAGGGCAGCCCCACGTAGAGCGAGTTACAATAATCCAGTCTGGAGGTGACCGTCGCGTGGATCACAGTGGCTAGGTCAGGGCGAGAGAGGTAAGGAGCCAACTGCTTAGCTTGGCGGAGATGAAAAAATGCCGCCTTTGTTATAGCTGCAATCTGCGCCTCCATAGAGAGGGAGGTATCGAAGATTACACCCAAACTCTTAACGGACGGTGCTGGCACTAATTGCACCCCCGCAAGAGATGGGAGTTGCCCCCTCAGTCCCAAGTCGTCCCGTCCCAGCCAGAGGACCTCTGTCTTCGAAGGATTTAACTTCAACCGGCTCCCACGAAACCATCCAGCCACAGCCTCCAAGCATCTGATCAGTGTGTCTGGGGCCGAGTCCGGGTGGCCGTCCATCAACAGATAGAGTTGGGTGTCATCAGCATACTGATGGCAGCCCAGCCCAAAACTCCGGACAAGCTGGGCGAGGGGGCGCATAAAGATGTTAAAAAGCATCGGGGAGAGTATTGCACCCTGGGGCACACCACACACCAAGGAGTGGCGGGATGACAATTCCCCCCCAAGCGCCACCCTCTGTCCCCGACCAGAGAGAAACGAGCGCAGCCATTGAAGGACTGTGCCCTGGATCCCCACGTCGGCAAGGCGGTGGTCTAGGAGTTCGTGATCGACCATGTCGAAGGCTGCTGACAGGTCTAGAAGAATCAGCAGCCCCGACCCGCCTCGATCCAGCTGCCTGCGGAGATCATCTGTTAGGGCGACCAGAGCCGTCTCGGTCCCATGACCAGCGCGGAAGCCGGACTGGAATGGATCCAGAGCTGATGTTTCATCCAGAAACCTACCAAGCTGTTCAGCAACCGCTCTCTCAATCACCTTACCCAGGAATGGAAGATTCGAAACCGGGCGGTAATTGGATAGATCTAAAGGATCTAATGATGTTTTCTTTAAGAGCGGGCGCACCACTGCCTCCTTCAGTTCCCCTGGGAATGTCCCAGCGCCAAGAGACAGATTGATGATATCCCCCAGGGGGCCCCGCACCTCGTCTGGACACGCTCTAATCAGCCAGGACGGGCACGGGTCGAGAGGACAGGTGGTGGGCTTTCCAGCTCGGAGGAGTCTGTCCACATCAGCTGGGGATATCCAGTCAAAGTGGTCTAATACTGAACCCGAGGACAGTCGAGGGGCCTCCAGTTCCTTTATTGTATCCAAATTGGCAGGGAGGTCATGGCCTTGACCCAAGGTCATGGCCTTGACCCAAAGCCCCTTCCCCCCAAAAGGAAGCAGTGCCTGGATCCCAAAGGCTGCAGATCTCCTGCGAACTGGCCCCCTCCCTGGCTTGGCAGGGAGGACCCTCTGCTCCCTGACTTGGGGGTCTGCCCTGTGGCCGGAGACCCCCCCAAAAATGTATAATGCACAAGCACCACACTCACACGCACACACCTCCCCTCCCCGACCCTGGAAATGTCCCTTTAAAGGGCCATTTCCTAAAAGCCTTCCGTCAATAAGGAAGCGCGCTAGTTTTGACAGCTCTACTGGAACCCTTTTCGCCTATCTTTATCATGGGTAGACCGGGCGCCCGAACTCTGGGTCAGCCGGCTGCCCTTTCAACCAATCAGCGTTACCGAACAGCGCCTCTAGCGGCGGCTGCGCAGGTACTGCAGCCGGCTTCTGCTTCTTCCCCACTTTGACAGCTTGCTAATACAATGTTTCCGAATTCAGCTGACCGTGACTGATTTAATCAAGATGTTGCAACATTGTTTCCAGAACTTGGGAGTATTTTGAACTTCAGGGTCCCTTTCCTTTAAATATTCACCACAAATCAGCCGTACATCGGATTTTCATCGGACCACTTTTATTCTACTCCAAATTACATGGATTACCAAAGGGGAGTGGCCTGCCACCGGCCAGCCATAATCCCCCAACCGAGGAAGCACGTACTCAGCGCCTCCTCCCAGGTGACCTGCCTACCCCGATACCCGGGTTGATGGGCTCAGACAGAAAACCGCCAAGGACACAGGACTGCATATGATAGCGTATTCTGCTTCTGCAAAAACAAAAGGACTGTGACCGGATTCCCCCAGGGGGCAGGAAACTGCGCCTTTGCCCTTTGTCTTCCAAAAGGACTCACAGGATGGGGGGAGAGGGACACTGACCAGGTGTTGAGATACTCGGGTTACCTGCCCAGTCCCTCCCCTGACTCCTCCTGTTTTTAATATAATCATGATGTAAATATGATGTAATTCTGAGGGTGTAGCTAAGGGGATTAGTAACTAATAAAAGTCAGGGTCTCCCTTTGTTCAGGGCTTCCATCTTGCATCACTTCGTGGGCGGTGGGAGTCCTGTCGCGACAGCCTTTCTTTAATAAAGACCGAGCCTACTGGCTGCTGTTTTGCTCTGAATTGCTCTGGTTGGTGTCTTCATTTGTCCAAGGGAGCCCTCGGATTTCCGTTAACAGTTCCCATCAGGAATGATCTGAACAGGGGCGCCCATGCATTCCCTGCATCCCGTTGTTACGGAAGGGGGGGGCATGTCTTATTCACCTTCTTCGCTACAATATATCTGCTCAATTTCTCTAGGACTCCATCACCCCTCCCCTGTCCTCCATAATCCCTCAAGGTGTCAAGACCCTAATCCGGTCAAATCTCTGATCAGCCTTTCCTCCAGGCAATGTCAGGTGGCAGACTATGCATATTTGAGACCATTGTTTTCTCATCCCCAGGAAGTGTTTATCTGTGCATATCTCCAGCTCTGCATATTCCCCCCTCCCTCCTCCATATGTTAATCTGTGTAACCCCTCCACCTTCCTGAAGTGCTGATCTGTGTAACCCCTCCACCTTCCTGAAGTGCTGATCTGTGTAACCCCTCCACCTTCCTGAAGTGCTGATCTGTGTAACCCCTCCACCTTCCTGAAGTGCTGATCTGTGTAACCCCTCCACCTTTCTGAAGTGCTGATCTGTGTAACCCCACCTTTCTGTGATGTATTCATGACGTGTTTTGCACTGTATTCTGGGACATGGAGGGAGTTTCAAAAACTCATGTCACCCCTTTCTCACTGTTCAATCTCGCCTTGAACCTGTTGCGCAATAAACTTGGATCTTCTGCAGTTTGCTCCTGTCTCCGGCTGAGCTCATTTTCCTCCGCAGGGACCCACGGACTTAGTCCGATGAGCTGGGTGGCAGAGTAGCCTCGCACCCAGATTTTTGCCGTAACACCGTGTAATTGCATAACAAGGTCACCTCCTGTCACCTCCCCAATAATACCTTTTTTCTTTTGCCTGCAAAAATGTTTTGACTTTATTTCATATTTTCTTACAAAGGATTGTGGATTCTGGGCCTCTGATAACAAGTAGGCCACTGTGGAGAGATGCTTAAATCTACAGGATGCATTGTGTTTTGGCTTGTGTTGTTTTATTTATATTTATTATTTATTTAATAAAATTTATTTTAAAAAACCTGTAAAGTTGTTTACCAATACAAAAAAACAAAGAAACAACAACACCACAGCTGTAAAATCAAAATTAACAAGCCTACTTTAAAACAGAGAAAAGCTAAAATATTAAAACAGATTAAAATTACTTCAGCTTCCTGAGCATCTGGGTATGCTTGCCTAAACAATAATGCTTTTAGCAGGTGCCTGAAAAGAGTCTAGCAGAGGCACGCGCTTTATTGCAAGTGGCGGGGAGTTCCAAAGGGCAGGTGCTGCCACACTAAACCACGCAGTGCTGGAAAGGGGGTGAAAGGCAAGCGGCCAGCCTGGCAGGGTTGTTGTGGAAGGAGGAGCTCCTGGGAGGAAAGGAGGTGCCATGGAAACACCATTCTAGAAGTAAAGAGCCTCCGTCTCTCACTCCTCCTCCAAACGAGAGCCAGGGGTGTGTGTGTAAATATATACTGTAAATAGATCATAGATAGATGTATATATGTTTGTATATATAACAGACAGGCACAGAATTGCCCTCATTCAAGATGGCCGCGGGCCCTTCCTCCTGCTCCAAACATGGGAGGACTGGCTGCCCTGACCCAACATGGCCTCTCCCCTTTCTCCGCAGCTGCTTCCCCTTGCGAGGCGATTGGGCGAGGGGGAGAGAGCACCTGGAAGTGGGTGGATTGAGCCAGCTGCCTGGTTACCCACGTGGGTTTGGGAGAGAGCAGTAGCCATGGAGGGAGGGAGGGGAGCCGGACAGGGGGTGTGGGAGGAGTCAGAAGACCCTTGCAAGGGCTGGGGCTGGGTGGTCTTTGGGGAGCATTTAGGATTCATTTGCAATGTTGTAGGGTCCATCAGGGCAGCTCCGGGGTTTCCATAACTTGCTGGCTTGGCGTTTTGCTACTTTCCTTGATAGTCTGACCCCACACATACAGACCTCCCTCTTTCTCTCCCCCCACCCAAAAAATAAGTCCTCCAGAGATACTGGGAGGGCAAAGCCCCCCAAGCTGAAACAGAAGAGAGTGGTACTTGGGATCCCAAGAAGCCCCTGCAGAATGAGCCCCCCCCCGAATGGGTCCTGGCAGGAAGAAGTGGATATCAGGGGTAAGAGGGAGGTGGGGGGCAAGTTGGTCTGCATTGCAAGGGGGACTAGATGTCCCTTGGGGGCCCATTCCAATTCAGCCAGTCTGAAGTCTGGGAAAGGGGCTGAATCTTTGGGGGGTGGAGATACAACTTGCCCCCAACCTCCCCAATTCCACATCCGCCTGGTTCGCTCTTGGGCATTTGCTGCAATCCCTGCCTTGCAGGGGGTTGGACTAGATGGCCCTTGGGGGCCCTTCTGACCCTGTGATTCTGTGATTTCTTCCGGAAAGTGGACCCGTTTCCTGGCCCAGCCTCCATCCATTGTTCTCTGCTAATTTGACCTCCACCCCTATTATTCTGCCTTCCCCATCCCTGAATATTTGTTTGAAATCTAATTTGGGGTTAATATACAAAACCACTTCCCTTTTCTTGGCTATTTCTGTGTTTCCTGCAAATATATAATGTCCAATTTTTGTTTTAGTAAGATTTATGTTCTGTTATTTGGGATCTTTTGGTTTTATTCTTAAGTCCATTTATGTTCCACAAGAGCACTTTCAGATCCATCTCAATGTCCTCTTTTTTAGTCCCTTTACTCCTCTCCCTCTCCCTCCTCCTCCTTCTGCTTGTCATGTTTCCTCTAATTCTCCAAAGTTTTTTATTATTATTAACTTTTCATTAATACTTCTCCAATTGATACAATACCAAATCTCGTCACATTATAATACAAAAAATAAAACCATGTTCTGGCTGGCCAGGATAATTTGTTTGTTTGTTTCTTGTTCCTACTTTACTCTATCTTATTTCCAATATCATACCGATTTTAATGCTTCATTTTATCTTGACAGCCACTGGTATGCAACTTTCATCATATTTAACAGATCTATATGTAAATTTACATGCAAGATGAACATTTTGCTCTTCTTGTTGTCCATCAATTTTTTTCGGTGCAGTCCCTCCTCAGAAGGCCCTATTTCATTCCACTGTCTTACCTTCCAGGACTCTGGGCTGTCTTCCAGCTTTCCTTTGTTTAGTTAAAATTAAGACACATGTAATGTATTTTAATGAACTGATATTTTCCCAAACCGAAGAATCTTCTGTAGAATCCTCTACAATCCAAGCTTGCTCCCCCTGGGCCCTAAGATCAAAGATTCATCTTCACTTTATAAATCCACATACGACAAAAGTCCATGCAAGCAGATGTGGTTTCCTGTGTGAAATATTCCACAGTTGTAATGTGTCGGTTGTCTTCAGCCCCCTTTGAGAGGGACCCCTTTTTTTCTAATGTGCCTTCCTTTGCGCCGTTTTAGCATCCCCAGCCAAAAACATTTTTAATCATGTATTTCAACAAAGTCTCTCCATATCTTCAAACAAGCTGATACCTTGCCAATAATAATTAGAGCCCTCCACAAAGGACTGTGCCATTAAACATCAAATTCTCTAGTTTTTTATAAAGTTTCACTTGCATTCCATTTCATTAATTGACTCTTTCTCCATTAGGCTTGCCAAATCATGAAGTAGCTGTCAGTACTGCAGTGTTTCATTCTTTCATTGCCCAGTGTGACATTGTGCCTTTAATTGCCTAATTACCTAATGTATTGTTGTGTGAGAACGGGAGCGATTTCTATATCTCCTCCTCCTCCCCCCCTCTGGTCCTTGCATCTGGCTTTGCTGAAGGATACGGCTGCGTGAGTCAGCTCTTCGCTCTGTTGACTTCTTATTTTCTTGATGCTGCATTCCAGCCAGAGTCTGCCTCTGCTGTACTCTGCTACTGCGGGTGAAGTTCCTCACCATTCGGACAAGTGAGGGAGGGCGTTGGCCCAACAGCACTAAGTATCAAAAAAGATGAAACGCTCACCTCACATCTTCTGTAGCAGAGCGACAAAAGTCCATTCAAAGTCCGAATTCAAATCTTTGTTGAAAAACAGGAATGCTCCCGCTCATGGCATTGGCATCGGAGAGTGTCCAATTCTTGCAATGCTAAACACCCAGCGCCCCTGCCTCCACTGCAGCGAGCGGCAGATATCGGACGACGTGCGGGTGAAGGCACATCCGCTCCATCCCTGTGGGGTTCAACAGGGATAATTAGCCGCAGATCCACCTTGTTTAATTGCACGACTGGGGTCCGGTGTCCTGGGAAAGCAGCCAAACGCCATAGGCCATCACACCGGAAGTCTTCTCCAAAGTCTTTTTTATATTTTCTCTCTGATAGTAAGAGCTGACAGTGAAAAGGAACTCTCTCTGAAGGGGGTGGACCTTCATTGGGGGGTTTTAAGCAGAAGTTGGATGGTCATGGGTGCTTGAAATGAGATTTCTGGAGGGGGTTGGACTAGATTCTGAATCTATAATTCTATTCTTCACCCTGGTGTGAGATCTTAAATTGACTTTTGAACAAGTGAAATTTTATACACATTCCGTGTGCTGATATGCTTTCAACTCTGTATGAATTTGGTGGGCCATGAATGAATCTTTTCCCACATTCCAAACACTTTCTCTCTTGTATGGATTCTTTGATGGGAAGTGAGATGGGTCCTTTGACTGAAGCTCTTTCCACATTCCAAGCACTGATAGGGTTTCTCCCCTGTATGAATTCTTTGATGAGAAGTGAGATTCCCCTCGTGACTGAAGCGCTTCCCACATTCTGAGCACTGATAGGGTTTCTCCCCTGTATGAATTCTGTGATGGGAAGAGAGTGCGCCACTTTGACTGAAGCTCTTTCCGCATTCCAAGCACTGATAGGGTTTCTCACCTGTATGAATTCTTTGATGGGAAGTGAGCTTATAGCCCTCCCGGAAGCTTTTCCCACAATCGAAGCACATGTAGGGTTTCTCCCCTGTATGAATTCTTTGATGGGAAGTGAGATCACAACTCAGACGAAAGCTCTTTCCACATTCCAAGCAGTGATACGGTTTCTCTCCTGTATGAATTCTTTGATGGGAAGTGAGACTATCCTTCCGACTGAAGCCCTTTCCACATTCCAAGCACTGATAGGGTTTCTCCCCTGTATGAATTCTTTGATGATAAGTGAGATTCCCCTCATGACGGAAGCGCTTCCCGCATTCTGAGCACTGATAGGGTTTCTCCCCTGTATGAATTCTGTAATGGGAAGAGAGTGCGCCACTTTGACTGAAGCTCTTTCCGCATTCCAAGCACTGATAGGGTTTCTCACCTGTATGAATTCTTTGATGGGAAGTGAGCTTGTGGCCGTCCCGGAAGCTTTTCCCACAATCGAAGCACATATAGGGTTTCTCCCCTGTATGAATTCTTTGATGGGAAGTCAGATCACCATTCCGACGAAAGCACTTTCCACATTCCAAGCACTGATAGGGTTTTTCCCCTGTGTGAACTCTTTGATGGGAAGTCAGATCACCACTCAAACGAAATCTCTTTCCACATTCAAAGCACTGATAGGGTTTCTCTCCTGTATGAATTCTTTGATGGGAAGCCAGATGACCACTCAGACGAAAACTTTTTCCACATTCGAAGCACTGATAGGGTTTCTCCCCTGTATGAACTCTTTGATGGGAAGTGAGATGTGCACTTTGACTAAAGCTCTTTCCACATTCGAAGCACTGATAAGGTTTCTCCCCAGTATGAACTCTTTGATGCAAAGTGAGATTACCCTTCTGATTGAAGCTCTTTCCACATTCTCTGCACTGATACAATTTCTCCCTACTCTGTGTTATTTCGTGTGAAGTGAGGTTATTCCTTTGAACAAAGCTCTTTCTTTGATGGGAGGTGAACTGGGATCTCTGACGGATCTTCTCTACACACTCTGAATATTTATATGCGTTCTCCGCTATGTGGATTCTGTTGTGGTCTCCCTTGTTCTTCCCTTCCAGTTCATCACCATCTGCAATGAAGAGAGATGCTAATTAGAGTCTCAGGAGGAAATGGGATCTCCAGATTATTGAACAATGTTAATGAATGCTTGTGACAGAGGAAGAACTGAAGAGAATGAGATGTGAGGCCGTCCAATAGTTTTCACTGTTTTTGTTTCCTGGTATTAACTGAGATATTGCTTGGCTTTTATCTGGGATGGATATTTTTGTGGCTCAATCATGGAATCCACTCCATCTCCAATCACAACATGTTATGATCCAACAGGGATCCTTACTGAGAGAGTCCATGATCCCACGATTCTCCTCCTTGACTTCTCCTGGGTGAGTGCCTGAGGGCCCTGCTCTTGCCACTAACCACCTGGCCCGGGGCGGGGCCTGAAGCCTCAAAAGGACTGCTCTGATGCCCAGGAGGACTCTCCTGGGTGAGTGCCTGAGGGCCCTGCTCTTGCCACTAACCACCTGGCCCGGGGCGGGGCCTGAAGCCTCAAAAGGACTGCTCTGCTGCCCAGGAGGACTCCCCTGTGTGAGTGCCTGAGGGCCCTGCTCTTGCCACTCACCACCTGGCCCGGGGCGGGGCCTGACAGGCCTCACAACTATGGTTGCTGTTACTGCTGCTGCTGTCCAGAGTTCTTTTTAAAATGTTTTAAAATTTTTCTTTTGAATTTTTTTTTTATGTGGGGGGTGGGGGTGCGGTGGGGTGGATGTTTGGTTGGGCCTGGGAATTTGTTTGATTTAGGTGTTTTTGTAATTTTTACAGGTTTTTTTGTATTGTTTTATTGTTTTATTTTTTAAAAGGTTTTATTTTGTTCTTAAGGGGAGGGGTCAGGGCTGCCGGGGAGTGGGTCCCAGCCAACAAAATAGCTGGGGCATGTTCCACAGGGGGGGATGCACTGGGATAACCGATCTCAGTGATCACGGGTAGGAGGAGGAGTTACGCTAAGACCAGACCATGTTGTTATAGAGGAGGCAGGTTTAGTCGTTGTTTGAGGACTATCCCTGCCTCCGGGTCTGGTCCTGACTGGATGGATACTAGAATCAGCAAGGGATACCCACATGACCTGAAGGTGCTGCTGTGCAATGCCAGGTCAATGATTCATAAAACCACTGCCATCCATGACTTGATCATGGATGGAGGACTTGACCTGGCATGTGTAACAGAGACTTGGTTGGATGAAGCAGATGGGCCTGTCCTTGCCGCTGCTTGTCCACCAGGTTTCTCTTATGCACAGCAACCCAGGCCTTGTGGGTGGGGAGGGGGGTTTGCAGTGATTTTTAGGAAGTCATTAGTCTGCACCAGGCGTCCTATTGGGAAGACTCAGTTCTCTGAGTGCATGTTCTGGAAGTTGGGCAATAGGGGCAGTACAGGATTCCTTTTGGTGTACTGACCTCCCCGCTGCACCAAGGATTCCCTGCCCGAGCTGCTTCAGGTCGTGGCGGATGTTCTCCTGGAGACACCTAGCTTGGTTGTCCTAGGGGATTTTAATATCCATGCCGACACAACCTTACAAGGGGCCGCTCGGGACTTCGTGGAAAGCATGGCCTCCATGGGGCTGTCCCTGAATAAGTCTGGCCCAACCCATAGCCACGGACATGCCTTGGACCTGGTGTTTACCTCTATGGATGTTGGTGATCTGACACTAAGTAAAAGCGAAACAAAAGAAGTGCCATGGTCAGATCACTTCCTGGTGCAACTGGACTTCTCCGCGACCCTTCCTCTCTGCAGTGAAGTGGGACCGATTCAGGTGGTCCGCCCCCGCCACTTAATGGATCCAAATGGTTTCCAGAGAATGGTAGGGGATGTTTTATCCCATGTTGATGGCCTTTCAGCTGATTCCCTGCTGGCCCGCTGGAATGTGGAGTTAACCAGGGCTATTGACTGTTTGGCTCCGAAGTGCCCTCTCCGACTGCATGGAGCCTGGACAGCCCCGTGGTTTTCCACGGATCTGAGGGCAATGAAACAATTGTTGAGACGGCTAGAGCGCTGGTGGCGGATAACTCATTCTGAAGCTGACCGGACACAGGTTAGAGATCAATGTCGAGCCTACCAAGTGGCCGTAGCGACGGCGAAGGAGACTTTCTTCACCGCCTCTATTGAATCTGCAGAAAACAGCAGCAGGAGACTTTTTCAGATGGTTCACAATTTAGCAGAACCACCTGTTACATCGGGGCCCAGCAAGGGCCACATGATCTCCTGCAATGATTTTGCAAAGTTTTTTTGCAGATAAAGTCGCTCAGATTTGGGAAGAGGTAGACACCACCATGGGAGCAGGGCCGGAGCGGGAGAGTGCTAGAGTCCTGTCTAGTCCAATTGTGTGGGATCAATTCCAATCTGTTACCTCCGAGGATGTGGACAGGCTGCTTGGACGAGTGAAACCAACCACCTGTCTCCTTGATCCTTGCCCATCCTGGCTTATAAAAGCTAGCCGGGAAGGACTGGGTGATGGGCTTCGTGGGGTGGTGAATGCTTCCCTCCGTGAGGGAGCCTTCCAAGACCCGCTGAAAGAGGCAGTTATTAAACCGCTTCTTAAAAAACCATCTTTAGATGCGGCCACAATGGCCAATTATCGCTGTCAGGGGTTCAGGGAGAGAGGCGCAGATGAGGGAGGAGACAGAGAGCGAGGGGGAAGGATTCCAGGGTGACGAGGAAGAGGACGACAATGACCCAAGATTGTCCATGAGTCCGTCCAGTGAATCGGAGGACTCCCAAAAGGGAGCCCCTCTGGTCAAGCCAAGGGGAGCTAGACGGGGAAGCAGTCAGGAGCAGGGAAACGAAGGGGGAACCCCCAGTGGGAGTTGGAGATCGGGACCGGCTGCTCCGCCGGAGCGGAGTGAAGGGGGTGGAGTGACCAGTGTGTCAGAAGGAGCAGAACAGGAAGCAGAGAGGGGAAGGAGATCAGGGCAAGACGTCCTGCCGGAAGGGGCGGAAAGTAGTACCGAGAGCAGTGTAACTGTCGAAGGGAAGGTCAGGAGGAACGTACGCGCGCCAAGTTCAAAATGGGAGGCGCGCGGAAGTGAAGAGAGTCCTGGGGAGGAGCCTGGTCCCAAAGCCCGAAGGAGGGGGGAGGAGGCGCCAGAGGATTCAGCCTCTGGGGAGTCCCGAAGGGAGAGAACACAGGGGGGCAGAAAGACCCTGCGGAAAAGGAAAGAGAGGAAGAGGTGGACCAGTACAAGCCTCTTAAACTGGTGTAGAGGCGGGACTGACTCAGAGGGGACTTCAGCGGTCTAAGCGTAACAGACGTAGAGTCACGGAGCTCGGCTGTGAAGCTAAGAATGTTCTTCAATAAAAACTTTTGTACATAAGCCGGACTGGACTTTGGTCTCTTGTGAGCTGGGACCACGGGTGACTCTGACAATCGCCCAGTCTCAAACCTTCCATTCTTGCGCAAGGTGATTGAGCGAGTGGTTGCTGAACAACTCCAGGCATGCCTGGAAGAAGCGGACCATTTGGATCCCTTCCAGTCGGGATTCAGGCCTCATCATGGGACTGAAACTGCCTTCGTCGCACTGGTTGATGATCTCCGGCGGGCTAGGGACAAAGGTGAGAGCTGTTTCCTAGTTCTGCTGGATCTCTCAGCGGCGTTTGATACCATCGACCATGACATCCTTCTGGACCGTCTTGAGGGGCTGGGAGCTGGGGGCACTGTCATACAGTGGTTCCGCTCCTTCCTCCTGGGCCGTGTTCAGAAAGTGGTGGTGGGGGAGGAGTGTTCAGACCCCTGGCCGCTCACTTGTGGGGTGCCTCAGGGTTCTGTCCTCTCCCCCATGCTTTTCAACATCTACATGCAGCCGCTGGGAGAGATCATCAGGGGGTTTGGGCTGGGTGTTCATCAGTATGCGGATGATACCCAGCTCTACCTCTCTTTTAAATCAGTGAATCACCAGTGAAGGCGGTGAAGGTCCTGTGTGAGTGTCTGGAGGCGGTTGGAGGATGGATGGCGGCTAACAGATTGAGGTTGAACCATGACAAGACAGAAGTACTGTTTTTGGGGGACAGGAGGCGGGCAGGTGTGGAGGACTCCCTGGTCCTGAATGGGGTAACTTTGCCCCTGAATGACCAGGTGTGCAGCCTGGGAGTCATTTTGGACTCACAGCTGTCCATGGAGGCACAGGTCAAATCTGTGTCCAGGGCAGCTGTTTACCAGCTCCATCTGGTACGTAGGCTGAGACCCTCCCTGCCCATGTACTGTCTCGCCAGAGTGGTGCACGCTCTGGTTATCTCCCGCTTGGACTACTGCAATGTGCTCTACGTGGGGCTACCTCTGAAGGTGACTCAGAAACTACAACTAATCCAGAATGCGGCGGCTAGACTGGTGACTGGGAGCGGCCACCGAGACCATATAACACCGGTCTTGAAAGACCTACATTGGCTCCCAGTACATTTCCAAGCACAATTCAAAGTGTTGGTGCTGACCTTGAAAGCCCTAAATGGCCTCGGTCCAGTATATCTGAAGGAGTGTCTCCACCCCCATCGTTCTACCCGGACACTGAGGTCCAGCACCGAGGGCCTTCTGGTGGTTCCCCCACTGCGAGAAGCTAAGTTACAGGGAACCAGGCAGAGGGCCTTCTCGGTAGTGGCGCCCTCCCTGTGGGATGCCCTCCCACCAGATGTAAAAGAGGACAACAACTACCAGACTTTAAGAAGACATCGGAAGGCGGCCCTGTTTAGGGAGGCTTTTAATGTTTGATGTAGTACAGTATGTTTTTTTATTTTATTTTTTTGGAAGCTGCCCAGAGTCGCTGGGGAAGCCCAGCCAGATGGGGGGGTATAAATAATAAATTATTATTATTATTATTATTATTATTATTATTATTATTATTATCATCATTATTATTCTTTATGCTGAGCTCTCTGGTCAGGATCCAGCAACGTCCACGCCTCTTCTGTGAAACAACAGCAACATCTTCACCTGAACACTCCCCATCAGAAGTTATCTCAATCTGGTTGGTCTAAATTTAAATTTATATGTAAATCTCTTCACTTTGAACCCCCTCCCTCCCATTTTCATGATGAGACCAACTCTGTATTGTTTCATTGGTAACAGTAGAGGAAAAATGACTATTACTCACTTAATCTAAGCACAACGGCCACAATAGCGTCAGTCTAGGCATTTGGCTCTGTGATGTTGAATGTTCTCTGTTCTCTCCTGTTTCCCCTTTTTTTGTTCCAGTTGAAAGAAATTCATGAACCCAGAACTCATACACTGACCCCTAATGATGAACTATATGTTATAGATATTCCGGCAAATTTATTCTGCTATTTTACATAGAAATGACATGAGAAGACCTGATCCTGCTTTGCAGAGAGGAACCTGATCCTGCTTTGCAGATTGAATGCAGATGAGGCCTCCATGTATTATTCTTTTCTTTTTGGAATAACTTTTTATTTGCTTTTATAAACAAGGAACATAGGAATACTAAAACATGTAGACCAAATGTTCCTTGTTTATAAAAGCAAATAAAAAGTTATTCCAAAAAGAAAAGAATAATACATGGAGGCCTCATCTGCATTCAATCTGCAAAGCAGGATCAGGTTCCTTTCAAGACTCATGGCTTCTAGTACTGCGTGAAGGGGCGGAGGGAAGTTTGAGGATGGAGAAAAGAATAATATGATGGATTGAGGAAATAGAAATGTAAATGTATGGGGGGGATGGGGAGGAAATGGTGTTGGCTTTGGTACATCTGTATTGTAATACAATATGTGAAAACCAATTTTTTTAAAAAAAGAGTCGTGGGTTCTAGTGCTGCGCGACGGATCAGTGTTGGACATTGGTAAGGCATTCAGATCACAGAACTGATTTTAGACCTTTTGAGCTGCCAATACATCACGGTGACTGGGGAGCTGTGATCTACTCCTAGCTCAAATTGCCTGCAGATGACAAAGGAGCAGGCAGGCAGGCAGGTGGGGGAGCCCGAAAAGGTGCCCCCCTTCTCCATCTCCATCCGCCTGCCTGCCTCCCCCCACCCCCTAACTGAGCAAGCCCCAATTCCTCTCTGGCTCCATCCATCCAGGTCCCCATCTCCCCTCCCCTGGGACTCACCAGATCTCTCGGAGGTCCCTGGGAGGGAACTCTCAGAGGTTGTGGGGAGGGATGCGGGAAACAGCCAGACCAGGTCATGCGTCCATCTTCCCTCTTCCATCTCCTCTAGCTTGACAGGATCCGTCTCACTCATCCTTCCTGAAGAGTCAAGGAGCCAAAAGAAGCTGGAGGGTCCTGGGAGAGAGGAAGAAGCAAAGGGAGCCTCAGAGGCCCTGCAGGGATTCTCCTGCCCTAGATATTCTCCTGCCCCTGGAGAAGCACAAATGGGGCAGCCCCTCCCCCACAGAAGCCCCATTTCTAATCATCTCCAGTGCTTGCAGTTTCCCCTGTTTGCTCCTCACTTCGTAAGGCTGACATGTTCTGCACAGTAGTGACCTGAGGGTAGATCCCATTGAATTCAATGGTGCTTATGGACAGAACTTGGTGCCAAAACCAGTCACCATCCTGTCCCCAAGCCTTGGCCGATCATCAAAACTAAACTCCATTTCCTTCCATAGCAATACAGTGAAAGTTTGAGGCTTTAATCCATTTCAATTTTATCACATAGTTTGCTTTTCTGTTGTAATCCATAAATATAATCCCATTCTCTTTTATCTCCTCTTGCTTTTTATCAGTTTGTTAGCATTCGAGGTGTGTGTGCTTCCGAATCATTTATGTTACAAACATGATATATATATATATAAAGAAAGAGTATAGGCTCCCCCTCCCCAACAACACACATTTTCCTTTCCAGTTCAAATTGTTTCGGCTTTCTATCTGTCTAAATTTAGCGATTTATTATCTTGTTCCATCTGTTCCAGCACGCAGCTTTAATTGAGGACAATTACCCTCAAATCATCTGTTTATTCTTTGCTAACGATCTCTGCTATCGTGGGAGCGGCATCCATTAAGGGAGACCGGAACCAGAAGCCTCAAAAGCCCCATTTCTAAACAATTCCAGTGATTCCAATTTCAGCTCTTTGCTCCTCACCCCACTTTGTAAGGCTGGCATGGTCTGTACAGTAGTGACCTGAGAGTAGATCCCATTGAACTCATTGGGGCTTATGGACAGAACTTGGTGCCAAAACGAGTTACCATCCTGTCCCTAAGCCTGAAAACTGCAACCCCAGAGCATGGGCAGAAAACAGACGAGTAGCTAATACATGTAAGTGGCCCCATGCTTGGTGCTTTCGATGGAGAGTCCTGTTGACGCTCTTTGAGCTCTCTCATTGAAAGCCAGGCAGATGTGGCCATATTTGCCTCTTGCATGGGGACCAAATCTTCGGGGAAAGAGGGTTCGTTCTGGTGGGCTGGATCTGGAGCACAAAGGGTCAGGTTTTGCTTGCATGAGCCCTTGTGTTCCTTCTTCAAACTTATTAGGCAGGAATGTCAGAGGTCAAATCTGGAGAATATTTCATTCTGGGCTTCTTATGGCAGAGCACAGAAGACATGCAATCAATTCTTTTCAGTTCTGTCAAGTAGGTCCTTCCCACAGCTGTCTGAGTTATGGGGTTCCTTGGGGTCCAGATCAGCTGACTAGTCAGGATTGTCACCTGCAGAGTATATGTCAACTAAAGGATAATAGTCTGCCTTGAATTGAGGAGTTTTTGGAGGTGTTGCTGAATGTGGAAGCAGAGGAGCTGGTGATGCCACATTTTGGAATAATATTGAGACTAATACACCACTCCTCCATAGATATTCTCTGCGCTTATACACTATATTCACAGACTTTGCGCTCCTCTTGTGAGAAGATACTAGGGTAGCTTGAGAGAAGTAGCTGAAACTAGGATTCCAGAAGGAGAGGTCAAAGCTAGAAACAGAATTGTTAGAACCCAATACTAAGAATTTGTCTAGAATGTACAATCTGCTGCTAAAATGGAACACACAGGATGAAACGGTCAAATCAGCTATGATTAAGTGGGCACAAGACATTGGTCATGATATTATGTTTGCTGACTGGGAGCAGTTATGGACCACAGGTATTAAATTCACGGCATGTAGTGCCTTAAAAGAGAATATAATGAAAATGATCTATAGGTGGTACATGACCCCAGTCAAGCTTGCAAAGATATATCATTTGCCCAATAACAACTGTTGGAAGTGTAATGAATGCGAAGGAACTTTTTATCATCTTTGGTGGACCTGCCCGAAGATTAAGGCCTACTGGGAAATGATCTATAATGAAATTAAGAAAATCCTTAAGTGGACATTTGCAAAGAAACCGGAGGCTTTTCTCTTGGGCATGGTAGGCCAAATGATTCCAAAGAAAGATAGAACATTTTTCATGTATGCAACAACAGCAGCAAGAATTCTTTTGGCAAAGTATTGGAAGACTAAAGAACTACCTACTCTGGAAGAATGGCAGACCAAGGTGACTGAATTTATGGGACTGGCAGAGATGACCGGCAGAATTCGTGACCAGAGGAGAGAGACAGTGGAAGAGGATTGGAAAAAATTTAAAATTTATCTTTAAAATTGTTGTAAAATTTCGGAATGTTAAGATGTCAAGGGATTTGATATAAAGAATTACAGCTGTAAAAATTTAAGCTTAAGAAAATTTTAAAGAGAATTAAATATAAAAATGGATGAAGGATTGCTAAAAAATTTTAAAACAAGGATGCAGTGAAGGGGAGGTATGGGGAAGTCGTGTAAAAAAAAAAAAAGAAAATTGCAAAACAGGTAGTTTCTCGTTAAAATCCATATATTCAAATTTTTCATCCATCCCTAGTGCAAGCCCCACCTGCCACCTTTGGGTAGCAAAGGAGTTGGATCCAGAAAATATATTTGAATTTTATGAAGCCACCTGCCTTCTTAGCCATTTTCTTGGTATGGGTTTATAATGGCTGTTTTAATTGTTACCTTTCTTTTATCTGCTCCCGCTTTTTGTATTGTTATGCTAAACTGTGTGTTTGTAACGTCCCTTGGAATAAGCACTAATGAAAGGTGGAGTTGATTTTTCTCTCTGAAATAAATAAATATAAAAAAAAGAGAGAGAAGTAGCTTATTTTGAGACAGAACCCATTTCCAATTCTTGATTATCAAAACCCTCTCCCTGGTTTGGTTTTGGCTTCTGACCGGACAGCAGAGCATTTGATAACCTTGCATATCGTTTCATATTGATATAAGGATCTGGTGTGCAAATTCCAGTACAGTGGTACCTCGGGTTACATATTATTCAGGTTATATACGCTTCAGTTTACAGACTCCGCTAACCTAGAAATAGTACCTCGGGTTAAGAACTTTGCTTCAGGATGAGAACAGAAATCATGCTCCGGCGGGACGGCAGCAGCAGGAGGCCCCATTAGCTAAAGTGGTGCTTCAGGTTAAGAAAAGTGTCAGGTTAAGAACGGAGCTCTGGAACGAATTAAGTACTTAACCCAAGGTACCACTGTACAGTACAAGCTTCTTAAGTGTTCTGTCTGGACCCAGAGCATGAGCTACTCTTAAGTAAGTTAAAAGGTATTTTTAAGTCAACTTTTTAATATGGCACTATTTTAATTTTTTTAACATTTTTGCTCTTCTTTGTACTTATAGACTTCCTTTTGCCATGTGGACGAATTAAACCTCCCTTATTGATCTATTTCTAATGGTAGGGAAAGAGATATTGTTGTATTATCCGGTTCCACACTCTCTGCCAGACTTTATTCCAGAAGGTTTTACAAGTACCTATCAGGATGGTAAGAATTTTATTAGTGTCAGCCAAAAAGGATTTTATGCATTCTATGTCCCTCGTTAGTAGTCCCTCGTCACCCAGTGACGGATAATTCCTCATTTGCACCAGAGGCTTGGGACAAGGAGTCTTTTAGCCTTCTATTAGCATTTCCTGAGGATAGTTCTGAATTTTTCTTTCAGATTAGTTCCTCTACCGGTTTAGCCTGAATTTGGCCTTGAGTCACTTGAGCTCCTGGTCTCAGTGCCAGAGATGACTTAGCAGTTGAGCTGCCTGGGCCCCAAACCTCTTTCTGCTCATCCTTAGAGCTGCTGAGAGATCCTATAAGGTCAGTAATAGGATCTGGCTCCCGCTGTTTCTTAGCCACCTCCTCGTTTTCCTTATTCACGTAAAATGGAGTAATTTCTGCTTGTGCTTTCTTAGAGAGACTCTCTTTGGAGGAGGGTCTGTGGCACTTGGGGAGAGAACATTAATTTTGTAACTACTCTGGGTCAACACTGTCTTTCCCCTTAATTCCTCATCAAGTTTCCCGATACCAGAAATACCATATGCCTTATACCATTTTCTAAAATTCTGTGATTATCCTTGCTGTGATTTATTGAATGGAAACTGATTTTTTTCCAAACCCTCCCCTGTATGAAGTATCTCATGGGAACTGTGGGTGGAGCTGCGAAGGAAGCTTTTCCCCCATTTCAAGCACTTATTTCTTAGAATAGAATCATAGAATCATAGAATCATAGAATCATAGAGTTGGAAGAGACCACAAGGGCCATCGAGTCCAACCCCCTGCCAAGCAGGAAACACCATCAGAGCACTCCTGACATATGGTTGTCAAGCCTCTGCTTAAAGACCTCCAAAGAAGGAGACTCCACCACACTCCTTGGCAGCAAATTCCACTGTTGAACAGCTCTTACTGTCAGGAAGTTCTTCCTAATGTTTAGGTGGAATCTTCTTTCTTGTAGTTTGGAACCATTGCTCCGTGTCCGCTTCTTCCCCCGTTAGTTCTTTCATGTGAAGTGAGGCTCTCCTTGTGAACGAAGAGCTTTCCTTGATGGGAAGTGGACTGGGAGCTCCGACTAAAGTTCTCTCCACACTCTGAATATTTATATGGTTTCTCCATTGTGTGGATTCTCTTGGTTGTCTCCCTTCTTCTTCCTCTCCAATTCACCACCTACAATCTACTGTTATATGGCAGTATTAGTATTATTATGTTTAGGCTGAGGAAGAAATTGAGCCTGAAATGATTGAACAATGCAAATGACTGCTTGTGAAAGAGGAAGAATGGAAATGAATTACTGCCTTTGTATCTGAAGTGTGTATCTGAAGAAGTGTGCATGCACACGAAAGTTCATACCAAGAACTGACTTAGTTGGTCTTTAAGGTGCTACTGGAAGGAATTTGTTTTGTTTTGCCTTTTTTGAGAAAATCTGCTCCAACTCCAAGCTCAGTCATTTCTTTGCTCAACCCAAAACAGACAGATGCAGAAAGGGAAACAGAAAATTTGACAGGATGTACCTCCACGCCCCTGAGATCTCTGAAGCCTACATGGAAGAAGGCCTGGGCAGCTGAGACCAGCCTCATCCTGGTTGGAAAAGGCAGGACTGGTGGAAGAATATTCCCAGACAGAACAGGAGATGCATCTCCTATGGAGAGTTGTGGGTGTGTTAACATCTCAGATGCTGCAGGTGGCGCTATGGGGCTCCCTCAAAATAGAGGAGGTTTGTCCTTCAGAGATCTGTATGGAATTTCAAAACTGATCTCATGATCCAGCAGGGAGCCTTACCAGAGAGGCCACGATCCCAGGATTCTCCTCCTTGACTTCCTTCTGCAGAGCTCTCTGGTCAGGATCCAGCAAAGCCCAGTCCTCCTCTGTGAAAGGAAGAGCTACGTCTTCAAAGCCCACTGGACCCTAAGGGGAAAAGGGAGAAGAAAGATGATATTTTTCTACACATTGCTCTGTTCTTTTCTGCCTCTTAATAGCTGCATTGTTTTAATACTATTCTTTTCTTGCATGCTTATTTCAGTATCTTAATGGAGGTTTTATGTACTGAGTTGAATAGGATCCAAACTGCAGCAGTCTGATTGGTCCTAGAAGAATAGGATTCAGAATGCAGCAGTCTGATTGGTCCTAGAACAATAGGATTCAGAATGCAGCAGTCTGATTGGTCCTAGAACAGTAGAATTCAGAATGCAGCAGTCTGATTGGTCCTAGAACAATGCAGCAGTATGATTGGTTGGCAGGAACCACCCAATCTTGCTCCAGATATAAGTGAATCCAGAACCTGATTGGCTTACAGTAGAATTCCAGAATTAGCCAATCATGTGCAGCCCATTGTGTCAATAATGTATATAAAGCAGATACTTTGAGGGGACTTTCATTCATTCCTCCTCACCACTATGAGCTGAATAAAGAGCATGAAATCACTTTGCGACTCTGAGTCTATTTCACTGGCAACGAAGGTTGGATCCTGCTGAGCTGACTGCCACACACAGCACCGCAGCACCGCCACCTCCCGCACCGCTGCCTCGCACTGTGTATCCAGGCTTCAGCTCCGGGACACAAGGAACTCAGAATGGCAACTGACAGCAGCTTCTCGCGGTTCAACCCAGCATCTGGAGACTGGGAAGCGGGGAAAATGTCTACTAGGAGTGCCTCAGGTGGACTTTCTGGGATTTATGGTGGACGCAGAAGGGGTCCACCCGACTGGGGACAAGGTACGGGCCATTTGTGATGCCCCAGCGCCCAAGAGCAAGACTGAACTTCCGGCCTTCTTGGGACTATTGAACTTTTACCGTTCCTTCCTTCCCCACAAGGCGGCAGTAGCGGAGCCCCTACACAGACTCCTGGACAAGCGGGCCCCTTGGGTGTGGGGCCAGCGCCAGGAGGCTGCATTCCAGGCAGTCAAGGACTTGCTTGTCTCAAACTCGGTCTTGGCACACTTCAACGAGAGGCTGCCAGTGGTGCTAGCATGCGACGCCTCGCCCTATGGCATTGGCACTGTCCTGGGACACCAACTCCCAGATGGAAGAGAGGTACCGGTAGCATACTTTTCCCAGACACTCAACGCAACCGAGCGGAACTACTCGCAAATAGATGAGGAGGGGCTGGCAATTGTGAAGGGAGTAAAAAAATTCCATGATTTCTTGTACGGGCGGCCCTTCACCGTGGTGACTGACCACAAGCCGTTGCTGGGCTTGTTTGCCCCCGAAAAGCAGACCCCCAAAGTGCTCTCTCCTCGCGTCCTCAGGTGGTCAGTTTTCCTTGCCAGCTACCAGTACACACTGATTCACCGCCCGGGGAAGGCGATGGGCCATGCGGACGCCCTCAGCAGGCTACCACTACCGGAAACAGGCCCCGACCCAGCACCTGCACAAGAGGTTATGAGCCTGGAGCTGCTTCCTGACCGCCCCATTCAGGCACAAGAAGTCGCACACCATTCCAAGAAAGATAGGGTCATCTCCCGGGTCCTGGACTGGGTGTGGAGGGGATGGCCCAGCAGGAGCCCTGGGCCAGAATTTGCTGGCTACACAACCTGCAAACATGAACTGTCGGCCCACAAGGGGTGCCTGTTAGGCAACTTTGTTGTGTATTTTAATGATGGGTCTTAATCCTTGTATAAATGTGGCCAGCATGACTAAGCCACTTCTGGCCAACCAGAGCAGCGCATGGAAACGCCATTTACCTTCCCGCCGGAGTGGTACCTATTTATCTACTTGCATCTGACGCGCTTTTGAACTGCTAGGTGGGCAGGAGCTGGGAACAAGCAACGGGAGCTCACCGCGTCATTGCGGGGATTCGAACCCCCGACCTTCTGATCGGCAAGCCCAAGAGGCTCAGTGGTTTAACCCACAGCGCCCCCCGCATCCCATTCCACATCATCATAATCCCTAAATCTGAAGGGGGTTTCTTTTCCTGCCCAGTTTCCCTTGACCCCAAGCCCCCTCCCCAAAATGAAGGCAGCCTCTGGATCCCAAGGAAGAGCAGAGCTGCAGACCTCCTGCGATCTTGGCAGAGAGGACAAGGGAGGACCCTCTGCTCCCTGACTTGGGGGTCTGCCCCCCCCCCTCTGTATGATCTGAGCAGGGACCCCCACGCCCCCTCCCTGCCCCCCTGGGACCCCCTTCTCCCCATTGCACCCTCAGAGGGAGGAAAGAGGGGACTCACCGGATTCCAGGAGGGGCTTTTGCAAAGGAGAGAAGAAAGCAGGAAGGGAGGGGGGAGGGAGGGAGGGAATTGAGCGATGGAGGACCTTCCCCCCTTCACTTCCCATCCTCTCTAGGAATCCAGCTCTGCTCCTCTTAACCCTTGCCGAGCCTGCCCTCCCCGCCCCCATTGGCCCCAAGGAGCCCAGATCTAGGTCTGAGCAAGTGCCTTGGGCAGCTGAATAGGGAGATCCCAAACCCTGGAGGACCCTGCTCTCCTCTTGCTTTCCATTTGGGACGTGGCAAACATTGATCCGGGGAAGAGTTCAATCTGGACCATCCTGGACATTTATTTGTTCATTTCAGAGATCCGGGGATGATGGGCTCTATTTTGCTGTCACCATCTGCAGCGATCCTGGAGCCCAAGAAAGCAAAATCTCTCACTGCCTCCATCTCTTCCCCTTCTAGTTGCCAGGAGGTGATGGGACCAGTGGCCAGGATCTTCGTTTTTTTGGTGCTGAGCTTCAGACCATATTTTGCGCTCTCCTCTGTCACCCTCAGTAAAAGGTTCTTTAATTCCTCCCCACTTTCTGCCATCAAGGTTGTGTCATCTGCATATCTGAGGTTGTTGATATTTCTTCCGGCCATCTTAATTCCGGCTTCGGATTCATCCAGCCCAGCCTTTCGCATGATGAATTCTGCATATAAGTTAAATAAGCAGGGAGACAAAATACAGCCTCGCCGCACTCCTTTCCCAATTTTGAACCAATCAGTTGTTCCATATCCAGTTGTAACTGTAGCTTCTTGTCCCACATAGAGATTTCTCAGGAGACAGATGAGGTGATCAGGCACTCCCATTTCCCAACCCCCCTAACCGTTATATAATGGCATCCCGGTTACATGTATTCCCCTTTTCCCAAAAGTTGCTCCAAGAAGTTTTCCTCAGTGTTTGACCCACGTTGAGCCTGGAGTGTCCTAGGGAACCTTCTGCCACTGGAGAGTCAGGCTCAGGTGCCTTCTCCTGGCAGCTCATTCAGAAGAACCCCTGAAGCTGAGGCTCTTTTGGGACAAGGGGAATACATATAACTGGGATGCCATTAAATAATGGGAAGGGTGTTGGAGGGAAGGGTCTCCAGCCAGCCTGCCCCTTATTTTGAATTGGGGGGGGGGATGAGGGGCTAAGAAAAGCCCTCCCTGAAAACCAAGCGGGGGGGGGATGTGAGCAGGTGGAGGTGCTGATTTCTTCGTATTTGAGAGTTGCTGCTTCTCAAAATGGTGCTTTTAAAGTGGGGAGGGGGTTGGAGGTGGCGTTGAGCTTGACTTAGAATCATAGAATCATAGAATCATCGAGTTGGAAGAGACCACAAGGGCCATCGCGTCCAACCCCCTGCCAAGCAGGAAACACCATCAGAGCACTCCTGACATATGGTTGTCAAGCCTCTGCTTAAAGACCTCCAAAGAAGGAGACTCCACCACACTCCTTGGCAGCAAATTCCACTGTCCAACAGATCTTACTGTCAGGAAGTTCTTCCTAATGTTTAGGTGGAATCTTCTTTCTTGTAGTTTGGATCCATTGCTCCATGTCCGCTTCTCTGGAGCAGCAGAAAACAACCTTTCTCCCTCCTCTATGTGACATCCTTTTATATATTTGAACATGCCTATCATATCACCCCTTAACCTCCTCTTCTCCAGGCTAAACATGCCCAGCTCCCTTAGCTGTTCCTCATAAGGCATCATTTCCAGGCCTTTGACCATTTTGGTTGCCCTCCTCTGGACACGTTCCAGTTTCTCAGTGTCCTTCTTGAACTGTGGTGCCCAGAACTGGACACAGTACTCCAGGTGTGGTCTGACCAGAGCAGAATACAGTGGCACTATTACTTCCCTTGATCTAGATGCTATACTCCTATTGATGCAGCCCAGAATTGCATTGGCTTTTTTAGCTGCCGCGTCACACTGTTGGCTCATGTCAAGTTTGTGGTCAACCAAGACTCCTAGATCCTTTTCACATGTACTGCTCTCAAGCCAGGTGTCACCCATCTTGTATTTGTGCCTCTCATTTTTTTTGCCCAAGTGCAATACTTTACATTTCTCCCTGTTAAAATTCATCTTGTTTGTTTTGGCCCAGTTCTCTAATCTGTCCAGGTCGTTTTGAAGTGTGATCCTGTCCTCTGGGGTGTTAGCCACCCCTCCCAGACTTGCCCCTGTTTGGGACCCAGCAGGAAAGGAGGGCGTTTCTTATTCCAGAAAGAAGTCTGACAGAGCTGACTCCGGACTCCAGTTCAAAGGAAGAGGGACACCTGCCATCCTGTCCGTGTTTCCTGCCAGAAAACCAGTTTCTACTGGATTCCCAGAACTATCTGACCCCATTTCCCACACCAGAGCAGGGCTGGACCAATCAGAAGCCTCTCCATTGGACAGTCAGCCAATCCCCTTTCAGATTCCCCTGGGCCTCGTCCTCTCCTTCGCCCGGTTTCCTGAGGGAGTTTTCCCCCTGATTTTCCCTCATGGCTGCTCCCCCTCCCAGCTTCTCCTTCATTTCTCCTTCCTTCTCTTCCTTTTCCTCTCCCCCCCCCCCATTGTTTGGGGGCAGATGGATTCCCCCCCCCCCATGGCCAGGCAGGCCCAGGAGGAGCCCATGGAGGCAGTAGGGCCAGGAGAAGGGGTTTCCCGCCCTTTTCCGAAATAGGAGGGAGCGCCATTTTGTTTTTCCCGGAGGCCCCAGCCGCTCCCAGAGACGCCATGGCTCCCCTGTGGGCCTCGGGGGTCCCACGCTCTCGGGGTCTCTCCTCCCGGCTGAAGGAGGGCGGCACCTT
This sequence comes from Podarcis erhardii, assembly GCF_964252035.2. Lineage (NCBI taxonomy): Eukaryota > Metazoa > Chordata > Lepidosauria > Squamata > Lacertidae > Podarcis > Podarcis erhardii. Next base: position 127,133,704 of record NC_138498.1, on the reverse strand, counting down.
TGGTCCTCAGCCGCCTCCCTGCCATGATGGCTTGGCCTCCGCAGGGCAGCCTCTCTCCTCGCCATGTTGGCCCCACAGAGGAGGCCTCTCCCTTGGGAGACGAGGAGGGAAAGCCCCTCTCTGTCTCAGAGGCCCAAGGAGGAGAATAGTAATACAGTGGTACCTCGCGTTACAGACGCTTCAGGTTACAGACTCCGCTAACCCAGAAATATTACCTCAGGTGAAGAACTTTGTTTCAGGATGAGAACAGAAATTGTGTGGTGGCGGCAGCAGGAGGCCCCATTAGCTAAAGTGGTACCTCAGCTTAAGAACAGTTTCAGGTACTTTCAGGCAGAAGTCAACTTCTTGCCTCAACTTGGAGGCTGTCAGGGCATTAAAGGCGGAAGTCCAGGCACAGCTTCTCTTCTCAGGCCGATGTTCCGCTTTCTAGACATGGTGGTCAAATGCTGAACTCCATTTCTGCCCCTTCTTCCCTCTCCTTCCTGGACTGAGTCATGTCCCATTCAGACTTGGGGGGTTCCTGAGCGAGGGGCCCTTTCCCTCTCAGTCCGCCCCCCACACCCAGGGGGCCCCTCAGCCCTCCTTCTTGGGGGTCTTCCTCCCCTCCCCCAGCTTCTCCCCTTGAACTCCCGCCTGACTCCTCTTCCTCTCCTCCCCACCTTCCCCTCCAAGCTCCCCCCTCAGACCATCCCTCAGAAAAGCAGCCTTGCATTTTCCCGCCAAAAGGGCTGGCTCCGCCATCCCTGGTGGCATGGCAGCCAATCAGAGCAAGGCTCCAGGAAATTTCTGAGGGACTAAGTCCGCTGACTGGCCTGGCTCTGCTGTCCATCACAGGCCCAAACAAGGGGGGCATCCAGCAGCTGCCATATATCTAATAATCAATCAATCAATCTTTATTACGGTCCAGAGACCCAACAAATCATTACAAAACAATTTATTAGATATAGCTAATAAATGGGTGGAGGAAAAGTCTGGGAAGGGGCGAGAGGCCCCTCCCTGCCCCCCTCAAGGCTCCTCTCAGGTTCATCCAGGGTCCAAAGCCGCCTGCATTTTTGGGGGGGCCAGGAAGGGAGTGGTCCCTGCAGCTTCGCCTGCTGGAAAGGGGGCGACATGCAAGAGGCCAGCCTGGCAGGGTTGTTGTGGAAGTGATCACGCGAGTGATCATGCTCTTCTGAAGTTTACTATACAGCGGAAAGGAGCAGCCAAGCATACTAGGACTCAATTTCTTGACTTTAAGAAAGCCGACTTCATAAAACTTAGGGAAGTGCTGGGTGAGATCCCATGGACAGTAATACTAAAAGGAAAGGGAGTTCATGATGGCTGGGAGTTTGTTAAGAGGGAGATAGTAAAAGCACAACTTCAGGCAATACCAATGAGACGGAAACATGGAAGGTGCCTAAAGAAGCCAGGGTGGCTATCTAAAGAACTTTTAAGTGAGTTAAGATTTAAAAAGGATGTGTACAAAAAATGGAAAAGGGGGGAAACCACCAAAGAGGAATTCAAACAAATAGCCAGCACGTGTAGACACAAAGTCAGCAAAGCTAAAGCACAGAATGAACTCAGGCTTGCTAGAGAGGTTGAAAGCAACAAAAAAGGCTTTGGTGGGTATGTTCGTAGCAAAAGGAAGAACAAAGAAACCGTGGGGTCACTCAGAGGAGAAGATGGTGAAATGCAAAAAGGGGATACAGAAAGGGTTGAACTCCTCAATGCCTTCTTTGCCTCAGTCTTCTCCGATAAAGAAAACAATGCCCGACCTGAAGAATGTGGAGCAAATGATTCAGCAGAGGAAACACAGCCCAGAATAACTAAGGAGATAGTACAAGAATGCTTGGCTAGTTTAGATGTATTCAAGTCTCCAGGGCCAGATGAACTGCATCCAAGAGTATTAAAAGAACTGGCAGATGTGATCTCAGAACCACTGGCAGTCATCTTTGAGAATTCCTGGAGAACAGGTGAAGTCCCAGCAGACTGGAGAAGGGCAAGTGTTGTCCCTATTTTCAAAAAGGGGGAAAGAGAGGACCCAAATAATTACCGCCCAGTCAGTCTGACATCAATACCAGGGAAGATTCTGGAGCAGATCATTAAGCAAACAGTCTGTGAGCACCTAGAAAGGAATGCTGTGATCACCAATAGCCAGCATGGATTTCTGCAAAACAAGTCATGTCAGACTAACCTGATCTCGTCTTTTGACAGAATTACAAGCCTGGTAGATGATGATGATAATAATAATAATAATAATAATAATAATAATAATAATAATAATATTTTTTTATTTATACCCCGCCCTCCCCAGCCAAGGCCGGGCTCAGAGCGGCTTACAAGCAATAATAAAAACAAGATGAATGATTACAAACTTAAAAACAAAAATAAAATACAACATTAAAATAATGGAACATTAAAATATTAAAATGTAGCCTCATCGCAGGAGGAGAAGGAAAAGAAGGGGGGGGAGAGAGAGAGAGGGAGAGGGAGGGAGGGAGGGAGGGAGGGAATCAAATTGGCTCCAAGCCAAAGGCCAGGCGGAACAACTCTGTCTTACAGGCCCTGCGGAAAGAAATCAGATCCTGCAGGGCCCTGGTCTCATGAGGCAGAGGGTTCCACCAGGCCAGAGCCAGAGTTGAAAAGGCCCTGGCTCTGGTTGAAGCTAATCTAACTTCCTTAGGGCCTGGGACCACTAGGCTGTTGTTATTTATGGACCTTGAGGCTCTCCGTGGGGCATACCAGGAGAGGCGGTCCCGTAGGTACGAGGGTCCTATGCCGTGAAGGGCTTTAAAGGTCAAAAGCAGCACCTTAAATCTGACCCTGTACTCCACCGGGAGCCAGTGCAGCTTAAAAAGCACTGGGTGAATATGCTCCCATGGCAGAGACGCCGTGAGGAGCCTCGCTGCAGCATTCTGCACCCGCTGGAGTGTCTGGGACAGCTTCAAGGGCATCCCCGCGTAGAGCGAATTACAGTAGTCAAGCCTGGATAAAGGGAACACAGTGGATGTAGCCTACCTTGATTTCAGCAAGGCATTTGACAAGGTGCCCCATGATATTCTTATAAAGAAGCTGGTAAAATGCGGACTTGACTATGCTACCACTCAGTGGATTTGTAACTGGCTGACTGACCGAACCCAAAGGGTGCTCATCAATGGTTCCTCTTCATCCTGGAGAAGAGTGACTAGTGGGGTGCTACAGGGTTCTGTCTTGGGCCCGGTCTTATTCAACATCTTTATCAACGACTTGGATGATGGACTCAAGGGCATCCTGATCAAATTTGCAGATGACACCAAACTGGGAGGGGTGGCTAACACCCCAGAGGACAGGATCACACTTCAAAACGACCTTGGCAGATTAGAGAACTGGGACAAAACAAACAAGATGAATTTTAACAGCGAGAAATGTAAAGTATTGCACTTGGGCAAAAAAAATGAGAGGCACAAATACAAGATGGGTGACACCTGGCTTGAGAGCAGTACATGTGAAAAGGATCTAGGAGTCTTGGTTGACCACAAACTTGACATGAGCCAACAGTGTGACGCGGCAGCTAAAAAAGCCAATGCAATTCTATGCTGCATCAATAGGAGTATAGCATCTAGATCAAGGGAAGTAATAGTGCCACTGTATTCTGCTCTGGTCAGACCTCACCTGGAGTACTGTGTCCAGTTCTGGGCACCACAGTTCAAGAAGGACACTGACAAACTGGAACGTGTCCAGAGGAGGGCAACCAAAATGGTCAAAGGCCTGGAAACGATGCCTTATGAGGAACGGCTAAGGGAGCTGGGCATGTTTAGCCTGGAGAAGAGGAGGTTAAGGGGTGATATGATAGGCATGTTCAAATATATAAAAGGATGTCACATAGAGGAGGGAGAAAGGTTGTTTTCTGCTGCTCCAGAGAAGCGGACACGGAGCAATGGATCCAAACTACAAGAAAGAAGATTCCACCTAAACATTAGGAAGAACTTCCTGACAGTAAGAGCTGTTTGACAGTGGAATTTGCTGCCAAGGAGTGTGGTGGAGTCTCCTTCTTTGGAGGTCTTTAAGCAGAGGCTTGACAACCATATGTCAGGAGTGCTCTGATGGTGTTTCCTGCTTGGCAGGGGGTTGGACTCGATGGCCCTTGTGGTCTCTTCCAACGCTATGATTCTATGATTGTATGGTTGCCCTGACCCAACATGGCCTCTGCTCTTTCTGGCCTCCTGGGCAGCGTCAACTCCAGGACGGCCCTCCTCGCGCGGTGAATGGAGGGGAGAAGTCAATTTACACTCAGACTTGGGGCTGTCAGGGCCTGAAGCGCAGCAGGACAGGCCCAGCTTTTCTCCAGCTCCGCTTGCCCAAATGCAGCTGCTCCCCTTCAGGCCGATGTTCCCCTATCTAGAAATGGGGGCCTAATGCTTCCCTCGCTCTCTGCTCCCTTCCCTGAGTACTTTCACCATTCAGTGCTTTGGACGCAGCCCCGCTTCCCTGGCGGAACAGTAGGATTCAGGGCACCAGGAATATCTACCCTTTACGAACTCCAGAGGGGAGCTTCTCGCTCCTCCTGTGACAAGATTCCCAAAGGCTGAGGGTTGCTTGAGAGAACTAGCCTCTTTTGAGACAGCACCAATTTCCATTTCTTCTTGATCAAAACCCACAAACGCTCTGCTAGTTTTCCCCCAGAAGGTTTTACAAGTATCTATATAGGATGGTAAGAATTTTACTAGTGAGCCAAAAAGGATTTTATGTGTTCCATGTCCTCTGTTAGTAGTAGTACAAGGCACCCGCTGACGGATAATCCCTCCTCATTTGTCCCAGAATATTGGGAGAAGGAGTCTTTTATCATTGCTTTAGCATTTCCTGAGGATACACCTGAAATTTGCTTTCACATTAGTTCGTCTACTTGTTTAGCCTGAATAGGGGAGAGACGTGTGTTGTTGCATCTGGGACAGAGGAAGTGGTCCGGTTGTGAAGATGCAGACGGGCTTTTCTTCTCCCTGTTCCCCCCCCCCCCATGTGGGAATGTTCTCGTCTGTCTACATCCTCTGTTCACAAATGTGACTTTTCCCTCAATTTGAAGTGAGTTTATTTCCTTGACCCAAAGCCCCCTCCCCCAAAAGGAAGGCAGCATCTGGATCCCAAGGAAGAACAGCTGCAGTCCTCCTGTAGCCGTATAAGGCTTTGCCCTCGGGTGGGAAAAATATTGCGCCCGGAAAAGGGAAAATGGGAGTCAACAGACACTCAAGGAATAGTTTCGGAGAAAAAGCTTTATTTCTACTATCCATGAACTGGTAGAAGGAGCAAGTGTGATAACTCACAAACAAGCACGAGTTCACAGCCATTTGCACAGAGCATATATTCCCCTTCCAGTTCCCTCCCCTTTCTCCTCCTTCGGAAAAGTTCTGCCCCATGTCTCCTGAGCATGAACAGAAAGTTCCCGTCTTGGGACTATTTTGGACTGTTCCCAGGAAAAGGGGGTGAGAAACCAAAGGGGGTTTCAGAGTGTTCAGATATGTTTCATTCTCCTGTAAGAAAGTTGCAATCTGGTTTTAACAAGGCCACTGGCCTTAGAAACAAAAAGGCTTTGAGAAGCAAAGGACTCTGTTCTCCACCTTCGTTTCAGTCTTTTTGTTGCAGCAAGAGCAATATGCTTAGCTAATGCTTTTAGCCCTAGAGAGAGAAAAAAAGATTTGAGAGTTCCTGAGGCGAGGCTTGGAGGCCTGGCTGGGGGGGGGGGGTTCAGAAACAGTTTTAGGGTTTTTAGGTTAACCTGACTGTCTTTCTTCACTCCTGCGAACTGGCCCCTCCCTGGCTTGGCAGAGAGGACAAAGGAGGACCCTCTCCGCCTGATTTGGGGGTCTCCCCCCATCAGGCATGATCTGAACAGGGACCCCCATGCCCGCTCCCTGCACCCCGGGTAGTGGCATAACAAGGTCAGGGGGTACTTGGTGTGGAAAAGTTTTTGTCACCTCCCCAATATTGACCTCTATTTTTTGCCTGCAAAAATGTTTTGACTTTATTTCACATTTTCTTACAAAGGATTGTGGATTCTGGGCCTCTGATAACAAGTAGGCCACTGTGGAGAGATGCTTAAATCTACAGGATGCATTGTGTTTTGGCTTGTGCTATTTTATTTATATTGATTGTTTATTCCCATCAGATGTCAAAGAGATAAAGAATTACCTGACGTTCAGAAGACATCTTAAGGCAGCCCTGTTCAGGGATGTTTTTAATATGTAATGCTGTATTGTTTTTAATACTGATTGGGAGCCGCCCAGAGTGGCTGGGGAAACTCAGCCAGATGGGCGGGGTATAAATAATAAATTATTATTATTATTATTATTTATTTATTAAAATTTATTTTTAAAAACCTGTAAAGTTGTTTACCAATACAAAAAACAAATAAACAACACCACTGCAGTAAAATCAATAAAAATTAACAAGCCTACTTTAACAAGCCTACTTTTTAAAATTAACAAGCCTACTTTAAAACACAGAAAAGCTAAAATATTAAAAGAGATTAAAATTACTTCAGCGTCCTAAGCATCTGGCTATGCTTGCCTAAACAAGAATGCTTTTAGGCAAGGTGCCAGAAAAGAGTCTAGCAAAGGCACGCGCTTTATTGCAAGAGGTGGGGAGTTCCAAAGGGCAGGTGCTGCCACACTAAACAACGCAGTGCTGGAAAGGGGGTGAAAGGCAAGCGGCCAGCCTGGCAGGGTTGTGGAAGGAGGAGCTCCTGGGAGGAAAGGAGGTGACGTGGAAATGCCATTCTTTTTTTTTTAAAAAAAATAATATTTATTAAAGTTTTAAAGGTTACACAAGAAAAAGAAAAAACACCAAATTAAACAGAAAACAAAACAATACATCACAATAAAAAAGAGCAAAAAAGAAAAATACAAACAATTAAAACAAAAACAGTTCAAACCTTCACATAACTTATCTTTCATTTGCTTGTTTCCTTGACCTCCTCACACCTCCCTTTTTATATTCTAGTTCTAAAAGTCAAGAGCCTCAGTCTCTCACTCCTCTTCCAAACGAGAGCCAGGTGTGTGTGTGTGTGTGTGTGTGTGTGTGTGTGTGTGTGTGAACATATAGAGGAGAGAAAGTATTTGATCCCCTGCTAAATTTGCTTTTTTGCCCTCTGACGAAGAAATGCCTAGTCCACAATATTAATGGTAGGTTTATTGTAGCTGTGAGAGACAGAATAACAACAGAGAAACCCAGAAGACAAAAGTCAAAGATTGACGATGATGATGATTTTTTTTTTGGTTCTTGTTCCTACTTTTCTCTCTTTTATTTATTCCCAATATCATCCCGATCTTAATACTTTTATCTTATGTTGACAACCACTGGCATGCAACTTTAATCATATTCAGATCTATATGTAAATTAGCATGCAAGATGAACATTTTGCTCTTCTTCTTGTTGTCCCTCAACTGTTTTCGGTGCAGTCCCTCCTCAGAAGGCTCTATTTCATTCCACCGTCTTACCTTCCAGGACTCTGGGCTGTCTTCCAGCTTTCCTTTGTTTAGTTAAAATTAAGACACGTGTAATGTATTTTAATGGACTGATATTTTCCCAAACCGAAGAATCTTCTGTAAGAGACCACACTGTGCGATAGATTTCACAGTTAATAATTGTTTGGTTCCTCTAGAATCCAAGCTTGCTCCCCCTGAGCCCTAAGGGAAGCTTGCAAAGATCAAAGATTCATCTTCACTTTTATAAATCCATATATGACAAAAGTCCATGCAAGCAGATGTGGTTTCCTGTGTGAAATATTCCCCAGTTGTAATCTGTCGGTTGTCTTCAGCCCCCTTTGAGAGGGACCCCTTTTTTTCTAATGTGCCATCATTTGCACCATTTTAGCATCCCCAGCCGAAAAAATATTTAATCTTGTACAGTGGTGCCTCGGGTTACATATGCTTCAGGTTACATACGCTTCAGGTTACAGACTCCGCTAACCCAGAAATAGTGCTTCCGGTTAAGAACTCTGGGGCTGCAGTTTTCAGGCTTGGGGACAGGATGATGACTGTTTTTGGCACCAAGTTCTGTCCATAAACCCCACTGAGTACAATGGGATCTACTCTAGGTCATTACTGAGCAGACCATGCCAGCCTTATGAAGTGGGGTGAGGAGCAAAAAAAATGAAATGGAAATCAATGGAGATGTTTAGAAATGGGGCTTCTGGTTCTGGTCTGCCTTAATGGATCCTGCTCCCAAGATAGCAGAGATTGATAGCAAAGAATAAACAAGGAAGCTTTGAGGGTAATTGTCCTTGCAAGCTCCCCCCAGGGCCCGGGGGGAGTGAGCTTCACTCGCAGATTGTCTTGATACCTGGCTCTTTCTCCACCATGGAATCTGAGAGGCAGCAAAATCACTTTGCCTATTGGTAGCCCTCCTACTCGGCCATTAAGAAGCAGAGGTACTTCTGTTTATTAGAGTGAAATTAGAACTAATATACAGACATGTGCTGGAACAGAAGGAACAAGATCATAAACTGCTAAATTGAAGCAGATACAAAGCCAAAACGATTCAAACCGCAAAAAAGACTTCCTTCGATGTAAAATATTTACTCTTTCTTTATATATATCATGTTTGCAACATAAATGATTCAGCAGCACGCACCCCCCCCCCGAATGCTAACAAACTGAGAAAAAGCAAGAGGAGATAAAAGAGAATGGGATTATACTTCTGGATTACAATGAAAAAGAGAACTATATGTGACAAAATTGAAATGGATTTAAAGTCCCAAAGTTTCACTGTATTCCTATGGAAGGAAATGGAGTTTGAGCTTTGATGACCGGCTAAGGCTTTGGCAGGACGCCAGATCGTTATTGAGAGAGTTGGAGAAGCTGGAGTCTTGCCAGAGCTTTGGTGGGACGCCAGATTACTCTCTATCTAGACTCAAACAATAACAAAAAAGGGAGAGAAGATGGCGTGTGACGCAGTTGAAATTACAGCCTCATTCTCTGATAAGACTGTATTTCAACAAAGTCTCTCCATATTTTCAAACAAGCTGATACCTTGCCAATAATAATTAGAGCCCTCCACAAAGGACCGCACCATTAAACATCAAATTCTCAAGTTTTTTTTAATATAGTTTCACTTGCATTCCATTTCATTAATTGACTCTTTCTCCACGAGGCTTGCCAAATCATGAAGTAGCTGGCAGTACTGCAGTGTTTCATTCTATCATTGCACAGTGTGACACTGTGCCTTTAATTGCCTAATTACCTAATGTATCATCGTGTGAGAACGGGAGCTATTTCTATCCCCTCTGGTGCGTGAGTCAGCTCTTCGCTCTGTTGACTTTGTTAGGATATTTCCGTTCCACCTTAAGAAGGGAGCAGGTTGTTGTGTCACAGCCTGCGTATTTCCTGTTCACAGGATGTTTCTGTTTATGTATATAGCTTTTGTTTCTTCTCTCTCTGTGCCTGAACAGCGAAGCAGGCAGTCATGTTTTTCTTTGTTCTGATCAACGCTGAATAAAGTTGTAAATAATGCTCTCCTGAGTGCACCTTTCGTTGTGCGAACTCTGCTGATAGAGCGTGCACGAGCCCTGGAATATGGCAAGCTATTTCTGCAGCTCGTGTCGCTAATTGACTGATACTGTATCTACGGGAGATCGATGGATCGTCCGGAATTGACGTGGGGTCATGATGGCCTTTGTCTCCCTGGCAGTATCCCAACAGACTTCTTATTTTCTTGATGCTGCATTCCAGCCAGAGTCTGCCATAGGCCATCACACCGGAAGTCTTCTCCAAAGTCTTTTTTATATTTTCTCTCTGATAGTAAGAGCTGACAGTGGAAAGGAACTCTCTCAGAAGGGGGTGGACCTTCACTGGGGGGTTTTAAGAAGAAGCTGGATGGTCATGGCTGCTTGAAATGAGATTTCTGGAGGGGGTTGGACTAGATTCTGAATCCATAATTCTATTCTTCACCCTGGTGTGAGATCTTAAATTGACTTTTGAACAAGTGAAATTTTATACACATTCCATGTGCTGATATGCTTTCAATCCTGTATGAATTATTTGGTGGGCCATGAATGAATCTTTTCCCACATTCCAAACACTTTCTCTCTTGTATGGATTCTTTGATGGGAAGTGAGATGGGTCCTTTGACTGAAGCGCTTCCCACATTCTGAGCACTGATAGGGTTTCTCCCCTGTATGAATTCTGTGATGAGAAGTGAGATTCCCCTCGTGACTGAAGCGCTTCCCACATTCCAAGCACTGAAAGGGTTTCTCCCCTGTATGAATTCTGTGATGGGAAGTGAGACTATGCTTCTGATTGAAGCTCTTTCCGCATTCCAAGCACTGATAGGGTTTCTCACCTGTATGAATTCTTTGATGGGAAGTGAGGTGGTAGCCCTCCCGGAAGCTTTTCCCACAATCGAAGCACATATAGGGTTTCTCCCCTGTATGAATTCTTTGATGGGAAGTGAGATCACAACTCAGACGAAAGCTCTTTCCACATTCCAAGCAGTGATACGGTTTCTCTCCTGTATGAATTCTTTGATGGGAAGTCAGATCACCACTCAGGCGAAAACTCTTTCCACATTCCAAGCACTGATAGGGTTTCTCCCCTGTATGAATTCTTTGATGAGAAGTGAGATTCCCCTCGTGACTGAAGCGCTTCCCACATCCTGAGCACTGATAGGGTTTCTCCCCTGTATGAATTCTGTGATGGGAAGAGAGTGTGGCACTTTGACTGAAGCTCTTTCCGCATTCCAAGCACTGATAGGGTTTCTCACCTGTATGAATTCTTTGATGGGAAGTGAGCTTGTGGCCGTCCCGGAAGCTTTTCCCACAATCGAAGCACATATAGGGTTTCTCCCCTGTATGAATTCTTTGATGAGAAGTGAGATTCCCCTCGTGACTGAAGCACTTCCCACATTCCAAGCACTGATAGGGTTTTTCCCCTGTGTGAACTCTTTGATGGCAAGTCAGATCACAACTCCGACGAAAGCTCTTTCCACATTCAAAGCACTGATAGGGTTTCTCTCCTGTATGAATTCTTTGATGGGAAGCCAGATGACCACTCAGACGAAAACCTTTTCCACATTCGAAACACTGATAGGGTTTCTCCCCAGTATGAACTCTTTGATGGGAAGTGAGATTTGTACTTTGACTAAAGCTCTTTCCACATTCGAAGCACTGATAAGGTTTCTCCCCAGTATGAACTCTTTGGTGCAAAGTGAGATTACCCTTCTGATTGAAGCTCTTTCCACATTCTCTGCACTGATACAATTTCTCCCTACTCTGTGTTATTTCGTGTGAAGTGAGGTTATTCCTTTGAACAAAGCTCTTTCTTTGATGGGAGGTGGACTGGGAGCTCTGACAGATCTTCTCTACACACTCTGAATATTTATCTGACTTCTCCGCTATGTGGATTCTGTTGTGCTCCCCCTTGTTCTTCCCTTCCAGTTCATCACCATCTGCAATGAAGAGAGATGCTAATTAGAGTCTCAGGAGGAAATGGGATCTCCAGATTATTGAACAATGTTAATGACAGAGGAATGATGTTGTGACAGAGGAAGAACTGAAGAGAACTGAAGACAATGTTGTGACAGAGGAAGAACTGAAGAGAATGAGATGTGAGGCCGTCCAATAGTTTTCACTTTTTTTGTTTCCTGGTATTAACTGAGATATTGCTTGGCTTTTATCTGGGATGGATATTTTTGTGGCTCAATCATGGAATCCACTCCATCTCCAATCACAACATGTTATGATCCAACAGGGATCCTTACTGAGAGAGTCCATGATCCCACGATTCTCCTCCTTGACTTCTCCTTGACCTCCCCTCTGTGAATGCCTGAGGGCCCTGCTCTTGCCACTCACCACCTGGCCCGGGACGGGGCCTGAAGCCTCAAAAGGACTGCTCTGCTGCCCAGGAGGACTCTCCTGTGTGAGTGCCTGAGGGCCCTGCTCTTGCCACTAACCACCTGGCCCGGGGCGGGGCCTGACAGGCCTCACAACTATGGTTGCTGTTACTGCTGCTGCTGTCCAGAGTTCTTTTAAAAATGTTTTTAAATTTTTCTTTTGAATTTTTTGTATGTGGGGGTGGGGTGGATGTTTGGTTGGGCCTGGGAATTTGTTTGATTTAGGTGTCTTTGTAATTTTTACAGGTTTTTTTGTATTGTTTTATTGTTTTATTTTTTAAAAGGTTTTATTTTGTTCTTAAGGGGAGGGGTCAGGGCTGCTGGGGAGTGGGTCCCAGCCAACAAAATAGCTGGGGCATGTTGCACAGGGGGGGATGCACTGGGATAACCGATCTCAGTGATCACGGGTAGGAGGAGGAGTTACGCTAAGACCAGACCATGTTGTTACAGAGGAGGCAGGTTTAGTCGTTGTCTGAGGACTATCCCTGCCTCCGGGTCTGATCCTGTTGGATGGATACTAGAATCAGCAAGGGATACCCACATGACCTGAAGGTGCTGCTGTGCAATGCCAGGTCAATGATTCATAAAACCACTGCCATCCATGACTTGATCATGGATGGAGGACTTGACCTGGCATGTGTAACAGAGACTTGGTTGGATGAAGCAGATGGGCCTGTCCTTGCCGCTGCTTGTCCACCAGGTTTCTCTTATGCACAGCAACCCAGGCCATGTGGGCGGGGAGGGGGGGGGTTGCAGTGATTTTTAGGAAGTCATTAGTCTGCACCAGGCATCCTATTGGGAAGACTCAGTTTTCTGAGTGCATGTTCTGGAAGTTGGGCAATAGGGGCAGTACAGGATTCCTTTTGGTGTACCGACCTCCCCGCTGCACCAAGGATTCCCTGCCTGAGCTGCTTCAGGTCGTGGCGGATGTTCTCCTGGAGACACCTAGCTTGGTTGTCCTAGGGGATTTTAATATCCATGCCGACACAACCTTACAAGGGGCGGCTCGGGACTTCGTGGAAAGCATGGCCTCCATGGGGCTGTCCCTGAATAAATCTGGCCCAACCCATAGCCACGGACATGCCTTGGACCTGGTGTTTACCTCTATGGATGTTGGTGATCTGACACTAAGTAAAAGTGAAACGAAAGAAGTGCCATGGTCAGATCACTTCCTGGTGCAACTGGACTTCTCCGCGACCCATCCCCTCTGCAGGGAGGTGGGACGTATTCGGATGGTCCGCCCCTGCCACTTAATGGATCCAAATGGTTTCCTGTGAATGGTAGGGGATGTTTTATCCCATGTTGATGGCCTTTCAGCTGATTCCCTGCTGGCCCGCTGGAATGTGGAGTTAACCAGGGCTATTGACTGTTTGGCTCCGAAGTGCCCTCTCCGACTGCATGGAGCCTGGACAGCCCCGTGTTTTTCCACGGATCTGAGGGCAATGAAACAATCATTGAGACGGCTAGAGTGCCGGTGGCAGATAACTCATTCTGAAGCTGACCAGACACAGGTTAGAGCTCAATGTCGAGCCTACCAAGTGGCGGTAGCGACGGCGAAGGAGACTTTCTTCATCGCCTCTATTTAATTTGCAGAAAACAGCAGCAGGAGACTTTTTCAGGTGGTTCGCAATATAGCAGAACCACCTGTTACATCGGGGCCCAGCAAGGGCCACATGATCTCCTGCAATGATTTTGCTAATTTTTTTGCAGATAAAGTCGCTCAGATTCGGGAAGAGGTAGACGCCACCGTGGGAGCAGAGCCGGGGCGGGAGAGTGCTAGAGTCCTGTCTAGTCGAATTGCATGGGATCAATTCCAATCTGTTACCTCCGAGGATGTGGACAGGCTGCTTGGACGAGTGAAGCCAACCACCTGTCTCCTGGATCCTTGCCCATCCTGGCTTATAAAAGCTAGCCGGGAAGGACTGGGCGATGGGCTTCGTGGGGTGGTGAATGCTTCCCTCCGTGAGGGAGCCTTCCAAGACCCGCTGAAAGAGGCAGTTATTAAACCGCTTCTTAAAAAACTATCTTTAGATGCGGCCATAATGGCCAACTATCGCCCAGTCTCAAATCTTCCATTCTTGGGCAAGGTGATGGAGCAAGTGGTTGCTGAACAACTCCAGGCACGCCTGGAAGAAGCGGACCATTTGGATCCCTTCCAGTCGGGATTCAGGCCTCATCATGGGACTGAAACTGCCTTGGTCGCACTGGTTGATGATCTCCGGCGGGCTAGGGACAAAGGTGAGAGCTGCTTCCTAGTTCTGCTGGATCTCTCAGCGGCGTTAGATACCATCGACCATGACATCCTTCTGGACCGTCTTGAGGGGCTGGGAGCTGGGGGAACTGTCATACAGTGGTTCAGCTCCTTCCTCCTGGGCCGTATTCAGAAAGTGGGGGGGGGATGAGTGTTCAGACCCCTGGGCTCTCACTTGTGGGGTGCCTCAGGGTACTGTCCGCTCCCCCATGCTTTTCAACATCTACATGCAGCCGCTGGGAGAGATCATCAGGGGGTCTGGGCTGGGTGTTCATCAGTATGCGGATGATACCCAGCTCTACCACTCTTTTAAATCAGTGAATCACCAGTGAAGGCGGTGAAGGTCCTGTGTGAGTGTCTGGAGGCGGTTGGAGAATGGATGGCGGCTAACAGATTGAGGCTGAACCATGACAAGACAGAAGTACTGTTTTGGGGGGACAGGAGGCAGGCAGGTGTGGGGGACTCCCTGTCCTGAATGGGGTAACTGTGCCCCTGAAGGACCAGGTGCGCAGCCTGGGAGTCATTTTGGACTCACAGCTGTCCATGGAGGCGCAGGTTAACTCTGTGTCCAGGGCAGCTGTCTACCAGCTCCATCTGGTACACAGGATGAGACCCTCCTTGCCCATGGACTGTCTCTCCAGAGTGGTGCATGCTCTGGTTATCTCCCGCTTGGACTACTGCAATGCGCTCTATGTGGGGCTACCTTTGAAGGTGACTCAGAAACTACAACTAATCCAGAATGCGGCGGCTAGACTGGTGACTGGGAGCGGCCACCGAGACCATATAACACCGGTCTTGAAAGACCTACATTGGCTCCCAGTACATTTCCAAGCACAATTCAAAGTGTTGGTGCTGACCTTGAAAGCCCTAAATGGCCTCGGTCCAGTATATCTGAAGGAGTGTCTCCACCCCCATCGTTCTACCCGGACACTGAGGTCCAGCACCGAGGGCCTTCTGGTGGTTCCCTCACTGCAAGAAGCCAAGTTACAGGGAACCAGGCAGAGGGCCTTCTCGGTAGTGGCACCCTCCCTGTGGAATGCCCTCCCACCAGATGTAAAAGAGGACAACAACTACCAGACTTTAAGAAGACATCGGAAGGCGGCCCTGTTTAGGGAGGCTTTTAATGTTTGATGTAGTACAGTATGTTTTTTTATTTTATTTTTTGGGAAGCTGCCCAGAGTCGCTGGGGAAGCCCAGCCAGATGGGGGGGTATAAATAATAAATTATTATTATTATTATTATTATTATTATTCTTTATGCTGAGCTCTCTGGTCAGGATCCAGCAACGTCCACGCCTCTTCTGTGAAACAACAGCAACATCTTCACCTGAACACTCCCCATCAGAAGTTATCTCAATCTGGTTGGTCTAAATTTAAATTTATATGTAAATCTCTTTCTTCACTTTGAACCCCCTCCCTCCCATTTTCATGATGAGACCAACTCTGTATTGTTTCATTGGTAACAGTAGAGGAAAAATGACTATTACTCACTTAATCTAAGCACAACGGCCACAATAGCGTCAGTCTAGGCATTTGGCTCTGCGATGTTGAATGTTCTCTGTTCTCTCCTGTTTCCCCTTTTTTTGTTCCAGTTGAAAGCAATTCATGAACCCAGAACTCATACACTGACCCCTAATGATGAACTATATGTTATAGATATTCTGGCAAATTTATTCTGCTATTTTACATAGAAATGACATGAGAAGACTTGGTCTACATGTTTTATTATTCCTATGTTCCTTGTTTATAAAAGCAAATAAAAAGTTATTCCAAAAAGAAAAGAATAATACATGGAGGCCTCATCTGCATTCAATCTGCAAAGCAGGATCAGGTTCCTTTCAAGACTCATGGCTTCTAGTACTGCGCGACGGGGCGGACGGAAGTTTGAGGATGGAGAAAAGAATAATATGATGGATTGAGGAAATAGAAATGTAAATGTATGGGGGGGGATGGGGAGGAAATGGTGTTGGCTTTGGTACATCTGTATTGTAATAAAATTGTGGGTTCTAGTGCTGCGCGACGGATCAGTGTTGGACATTGGTAAGGCATTCAGATCACAGAACTGATTTTAGACCTTTTGAGCTGCCAATGCATCGCGGTGACTGGGGAGCTGTGACCTATTCCTAGCTGAAATTGCCTGCAGATGACAAAGGAGCAGGCAGGCAGGCAGGTGGGGGAGCCCGAAAAGGTGCCCCCCTTCTCCATCTCCATCCGCCTGCCTGCCTCCCTCCACCCCCTAACTGAGCAAGCCCCAATACCTCTCTGGCTCCATCCATCCATGTCCCCATCTCCCCTCCCCTGGGACTCACCAGATCTCTCGGAGGTCCCTGGGAGGGAACTCTCAGAGGTTGTGGGGAGGGATGCGGGAAACAGCCGGACCAGGTCATGCGTCCATCTTCCCTCTTCCATCTCCTCTAGCTTGACAGGATCCGTCTCACTCATCCTTCCTGAAGAGTCAAGGAGCCAAAAGAAGCTGCAGGGTCCTGGGAGAGAGGAAGAAGCAAAGGGAGCCTCAGAGGCCCTGCAGGGATTCTCCTGCCCTAGATATTCTCCTGCCCCTGGAGAAGCCCAAATGGGGCAGCCCCTTCCCAACAGAAGCCCCATTTCTAAACATCTCCAGTGCTTGCAGTTTCCCCTGTTTGCTCCTCACTTCGTAAGGCTGACATGTTCTGCACAGTAGTGACCTGAGGGTAGATCCCATTGAATTCAATGGTGCTTATGGACAGAACTTGGTGCCAAAACCAGTCACCATCCTGTCCCCAAGCCTTGGCCGATCATCAAAACTAAACTCCATTTCCTTCCATAGCAATACAGTGAAAGTTTGAGGCTTTAATCCATTTCAATTTTATCACATAGTTCGCTTTTCTGTTGCAATCCATAAATATAATCCCATTCTCTTTTATCTCCTCTTGCTTTTTATCAGTTTGTTAGCATTCGAGGTATGTGTGCTTCCGAATCATTTATGTTACAAACATGATATATATATATATAAAGAAAGAGTAAAGGCTCCCCCTCCCCAACAACACACATTTTCCTTTCCAGTTCAAATTGTTTCGGCTTTGTATCTGTCTAAATTTAGCGATTTATTATCTTGTTCCATCTGTTCCAGCACGCAGCTTTAATTGAGGACAATTACCCTCAAATCATCTGTTTATTCTTTGCTAACGATCTCTGCTATCGTGGGAGCGGCATCCATTAAGGGAGACCGGAACCAGAAGCCTCAAAAGCCCCATTTCTAAACAATTCCAGTGATTCCAATTTCAGCTCTTTGCTCCTCACCCCACTTTGTAAGGCTGGCATGGTCTGTCCAGTAGTGACCTGAGAGTAGATCCCATTGAACTCACTGGGGCTTATGGACAGAACTTGGTGCCAAAACGAGTTACCATCCTGTCCCTAAGCCTGAAAACTGCAACCCCAGAGCATGGGCAGAAAACAGACGAGTAGCTAATACATGTAAGTGGCCCCATGCTTGGTGCTTTCGATGGAGAGTCCTGTTGACGCTCTTTGAGCTCTCTCATTGAAAGCCAGACAGATGTGGCCATATTTGCCTCTTGCATGGGGACCAAATCTTCGGGGAAAGAGGGTTCGTTCTGGTGGGCTGGATCTGGAGCACAAAGGGTCAGGTTTTGCTTGCATGAGCCCTTGTGTTCCTTCTTCAAACTTATTAGGCAGGAATGTCAGAGGTCAAATCTGGAGAATATTTCATTCTGGGCTTCTTATGGCAGAGCACAGAAGACATGCAATCAATTCTTTTCAGTTCTGTCAAGTAGGTCCTTCCCACAGCTGTCTGAGTTATGGGGTTCCTTGGGGTCCAGATCAGCTGACTAGTCAGGATTGTCACCTGCAGAGTATATGTCAACTAAAGGATAATAGTCTGCCTTGAATTGAGGAGTTTTTGGAGGTGTTGCTGAATGTGGAAGCAGAGGAGCTGGTGATGCCACATTTTGGAATAATATTGAGACTAATACACCACTCCTCCATAGATATTCTCTGCGCTTATACACTATATTCACAGACTTTGCGCTCCTCTTGTGAGAAGATACTAGGGTAGCTTGAGAGAAGTAGCTTATTTTGAGACAGAAGCCATTTCCAATTCTTGATTATCAAAACCCTCTCCCTGGTTTGGTTTTGGCTTCTGACCGGACAGCAGAGCATTTGATAACCTTGCATATCGTTTCATATTGATATAAGGATCTGGTGTGCAAATTCCAGTACAGTGGTACCTCGGGTTACATATTATTCAGGTTATATACGCTTCAGTTTACAGACTCCGCTAACCTAGAAATAGTACCTCGGGTTAAGAACTTTGCTTCAGGATGAGAACAGAAATCATGCTCCGGCGGCACGGCAGCAGCAGGAGGCCCCATTAGCTAAAGTGGTGCTTCAGGTTAAGAACAGTGTCAGGTTAAGAACGGACCTCTGGAACGAATTAAGTACTTAACCCAAGGTACCACTGTACAGTACAAGCTTCTTAAGTGTTCTGTCTGGACCCAGAGCATGAGCTACTCTTAAGTAAGTTAAAAGGTATTTTTAAGTCAACTTTTTAATATGGCACTATTTTAATTTTTTTTAACATTTTTGCTCTTCTTTGTACTTATAGACCTCCTTTTGCCATGTGGACGAATTAAACCTCCCTTATTGATCTATTTCTAATGGTAGGGAAAGAGATATTGTTGTATTATCTGGTTCCACACTCTCTGCCAGACTTTATTCCAGAAGGTTTTACAAGTACCTATCAGGATGGTAAGAATTTTATTACAGTCAGCCAAAAAGGATTTTAAGCGTTCCATGTCCTCTCTTAGTACTACAAGCCACCAAAGGCTGATAATCCCTCTTTTGTCCCAGAAGTTTGGGAGTAGCAGTCTTTTATACTTGCTTTAATTTTGAAATTTGCTTTCAGATTAGTTCCTCTACCTGTTTAGCCTGAATTTGGCCTTGAGTCGCTTGAGCTCCTGGTCTCAGTGCCAGAGATGACTTAGCAGTTGAGCTGCCTGGGCCCCAAACCTCTTTCTGCTCATCCTTAGAGCTGCTGAGAGATCCTATAAGGTCAGTAATAGGATCTGGCTCCTGCTGTTTCTTAGCCACCTCCTCGTTTTCCTTATTCACGTAAAATGGAGTAATTTCTGCTTGGGCTTTCTTAGAGAGACTCTCTTTGGAGGAGGGTCTGTGGCACTTGGGGAGAGAACATGCATTTTGTAACTACTCTGGGTCAACACTGTCTTTCCCCTTAATTCCTCATCAAGTTTCCCGATACCAGAAATACCATATGCCTTATACCATTTTCTAAAATTCTGTGATTATCCTTGCTGTGATTTATTGAATGGAAACTGATTTTTTTCCAAACCCTCCCCTGTATGAAGTATCTCATGGGAACTGTGGGTGGAGCTGCGAAGGAAGCTTTTCCCCCATTTCAAGCACTTATTTCTTAGAATAGAATCATAGAATCATAGAATCATAGAATCATAGAGTTGGAAGAGACCACAAGGGCCATCGAGTCCAACCCCCTGCCAAGCAGGAAACACCATCAGAGCACTCCTGACATATGGTTGTCAAGCCTCTGCTTAAAGACCTCCAAAGAAGGAGACTCCACCACACTCCTGGGCAGCAAATTCCACTGTTGAACAGCTCTTACTGTCAGGAAGTTCTTCCTAATGTTTAGGTGGAATCTTCTTTCTTGTAGTTTGGAACCATTGCTCCGTGTCCGCTTCTTCCCCCGTTAGTTCTTTCATGTGAAGTGAGGCTCTCCTTGTGAACGAAGAGCTTTCCTTGATGGGAAGTGGACTGGGAGCTCCGACTAAAGTTCTCTCCACACTCTGAATATTTATATGGTTTCTCCATTGTGTGGATTCTCTTGGTTGTCTCCCTTCTTCTTCCTCTCCAATTCACCACCTACAATCTACTGTTATATGGCAGTATTAGTATTATTATGTTTAGGCTGAGGAAGAAATTGAGCCTGAAATGATTGAACAATGCAAATGACTGCTTGTGAAAGAGGAAGAATGGAAATGAATTACTGCCTTTGTATCTGAAGTGTGTATCTGAAGAAGTGTGCATGCACACGAAAGTTCATACCAAGAACTGACTTAGTTGGTCTTTAAGGTGCTACTGGAAGGAATTTGTTTTGTTTTGCCTTTTTTGAGAAAATCTGCTCCAACTCCAAGCTCAGTCATTTCTTTGCTCAACCCAAAACAGACAGATGCAGAAAGGGAAACAGAAAATTTGACAGGATGTACCTCCACGCCCCTGAGATCTCTGAAGCCTACATGGAAGAAGGCCTGGGCAGCTCAGAGCAGCCTCATCCTGGTTGGAAAAGGCAGGACTGGTGGAAGAATATTCCCAGACAGAACAGGAGATGCATCTCCTATGGAGAGTTGTGGGTGGGTTAACATCTCAGATGCTGCAGGTGGCGCTATGGGGCTCCCTCAAAATAGAGGAGGTTTGTCCTTCAGAGATCTGTATGGAATTTCAAAACTGATCTCATGATCCAGCAGGGAGCCTTACCAGAGAGGCCACGATCCCAGGATTCTCCTCCTTGACTTCCTTCTGCAGAGCTCTCTGGTCAGGATCCAGCAAAGCCCAGTCCTCCTCTGTGAAAGGAAGAGCTACGTCTTCAAAGCCCACTGGACCCTATGAGAAAAAGGGAGAATAAAGATGATATTTTTCTACACATTGCTCTGTTCTTTTCTGCCTCTTAATAGCTGCATTGTTTTAATACTATTCTTTTCTTGCATGCTTATTTCAGTATCTTAATGGAGGTTTTATGTACTGAGTTGAATAGGATCCAAACTGCAGCAGTCTGATTGGTCCTAGAACAATAGGATTCAGAATGCAGCAGTCTGATTGGTCCTAGAACAATGCAGCAGTATGATTGGTTGGCAGGAACCACCCAATCTTGCTCCAGATATAAGTGAATCCAGAACCTGATTGGCTTACAGTAGAATTCCAGAATTAGCCAATCATGTGCAGCCCATTGTGTCAATAATGTATATAAAGCAGATACTTTGAGGGGACTTTCATTCATTCCTCCTCACCACTATGAGCTGAATAAAGAGCATGAAATCACTTTGCGACTCTGAGTCTATTTCACTGGCAACGAAGGTTGGATCCTGCTGAGCTGACTGCCACACACAGCACCGCAGCACCGCCACCTCCCGCACCGCTGCCTCGCACCGTGTATCCAGGCTTCAGCTCCGGGACACAAGGAACTCAGAATGGCAACTGACAGCAGCTTCTCGCGGTTCAACCCAGCATCTGGAGACTGGGAAGCGGGGAAAATGTCTACTAGGAGTGCCTCAGGTGGACTTTCTGGGATTTATGGTGGACGCAGAAGGGGTCCACCCGACTGGGGACAAGGTACGGGCCATTTGTGATGCCCCAGCGCCCAAGAGCAAGACTGAACTTCCGGCCTTCTTGGGACTATTGAACTTTTACCGTTCCTTCCTTCCCCACAAGGCGGCAGTAGCGGAGCCCCTACACAGACTCCTGGACAAGCGGGCCCCTTGGGTGTGGGGCCAGCGCCAGGAGGCTGCATTCCAGGCAGTCAAGGACTTGCTTGTCTCAAACTCGGTCTTGGCACACTTCAACGAGAGGCTGCCAGTGGTGCTAGCATGCAACGCCTCGCCCTATGGCATTGGCGCTGTCCTGGGACACCAACTCCCAGATGGAAGAGAGGTACCGGTAGCATACTTTTCCCAGACACTCAAGGCAACCGAGCGGAACTACTCGCAAATAGATGAGGAGGGGCTGGCAATTGTGAAGGGAGTAAAAAAATTCCATGATTTCTTGTACGGGCGGCCCTTCACCGTGGTGACTGACCACAAGCCGTTGCTGGGCTTGTTTGCCCCCGAAAAGCAGACCCCCAAAGTGCTCTCTCCTCGCGTCCTCAGGTGGTCAGTTTTCCTTGCCAGCTACCAGTACGCACTGATTCACCGCCCGGGGAAGGCGATGGGCCATGTGGACGCCCTCAGCAGGCTACCACTACCGGAAACAGGCCCCGACCCAGCACCTGCACAAGAGGTTATGAGCCTGGAGCTGCTTCCTGACCGCCCCATTCAGGCACAAGAAGTCGCACACCATTCCAAGAAAGATAGGGTCATCTCCCGGGTCCTGGACTGGGTGTGGAGGGGATGGCCCAGCAGGAGCCCTGGGCCAGAATTTGCTGGCTACACAACCCGCAAACATGAACTGTCGGCCCACAAGGGGTGCCTGTTAGGCAACTTTGTTGTGTATTTTAATGATGGGTCTTAATCCTTGTATAAATGTGGCCAGCATGACTAAGCCACTTCTGGCCAACCAGAGCAGCGCATGGAAACGCCATTTACCTTCCCGCCGGAGTGGTACCTATTTATCTACTTGCATCTGATGCGCTTTTGAACTGCTAGGTGGGCAGGAGCTGGGAACAAGCAACGGGAGCTCACCGCGTCATTGCGGGGATTCGAACCCCCGACCTTCTGATCGGCAAGCCCAAGAGGCTCAGTGGTTTAACCCACAGCGCCCCCCGCATCCCATTCCACATCATCATAATCCCTAAATCTGAAGGGGGTTTCTTTTCCTGCCCAGTTTCCCTTGACCCCAAGCCCCCTCCCCAAAATGAAGGCAGCCTCTGGATCCCAAGGAAGAGCAGAGCTGCAGACCTCCTGCGATCTTGGCAGAGAGGACAAGGGAGGACCCTCTGCTCCCTGACTTGGGGGTCTGCCCCCCCCCCTCTGTATGATCTGAGCAGGGACCCCCACGCCCCCTCCCTGCCCCCCTGGGACCCCCTTCTCCCCATTGCACCCTCAGAGGGAGGAAAGAGGGGACTCACCAGATTCCAGGAGGGGCTTTTGCAAAGGAGAGAAGAAAGCAGGAAGGGAGGGGGGAGGGAGGGAGGGAATTGAGCGATGGAGGACCTTCCCCCCTTCACTTCCCATCCTCTCTAGGAATCCAGCTCTGCTCCTCTTAACCCTTGCAGAGCCTGCCCTCCCCGCCCCCATTGGCCCCAAGGAGCCCAGATCTAGGTCTGAGCAAGTGCCTTGGGCAGCTGAATAGGGAGATCCCAAACCCTGGAGGACCCTGCTCTCCTCTTGCTTTCCATTTGGGACGTGGCAAACATTGATCCGGGGAAGAGTTCAATCTGGACCATCCTGGACATTTATTTGTTCATTTCAGAGATCCGGGGATGATGGGCTCTATTTTGCTGTCACCATCTGCAGCGATCCTGGAGCCCAAGAAAGCAAAATCTCTCACTGCCTCCATCTCTTCCCCTTCTAGTTGCCAGGAGGTGATGGGACCAGTGGCCAGGATCTTCGTTTTTTTGGTGCTGAGCTTCAGACCATATTTTGCGCTCTCCTCTGTCACCCTCAGTAAAAGGTTCTTTAATTCCTCCTCACTTTCTGCCATCAAGGTTGTGTCATCTGCATATCTGAGGTTGTTGATATTTCTTCCGGCCATCTTAATTCCGGCTTCGGATTCATCCAGCCCAGCCTTTCGCATGATGAATTCTGCATATAAGTTAAATAAGCAGGGAGACAAAATACAGCCTCGCCGCACTCCTTTCCCAATTTTGAACCAATCAGTTGTTCCATATCCAGTTGTAACTGTAGCTTCTTGTCCCACATAGAGATTTCTCAGGAGACAGATGAGGTGATCAGGCACTCCCATTTCCCAACCCCCCTAACCGTTATATAATGGCATCCCGGTTACATGTATTCCCCTTTTCCCAAAAGTTGCTCCAAGAAGTTTTCCTCAGTGTTTGACCCACGTTGAGCCTGGAGTGTCCTAGGGAACCTTCTGCCACTGGAGAGTCAGGCTCAGGTGCCTTCTCCTGGCAGCTCATTCAGAAGAACCCCTGAAGCTGAGGCTCTTTTGGGACAAGGGGAATACATATAACTGGGATGCCATTAAATAATGGGAAGGGTGTTGGAGGGAAGGGTCTCCAGCCAGCCTGCCCCTTATTTTGAATTGGGGGGGGGATGAGGGGCTAAGAAAAGCCCTCCCTGAAAACCAAGCGGGGGGGGGATGTGAGCAGGTGGAGGTGCTGATTTCTTCGTATTTGAGAGTTGCTGCTTCTCAAAATGGTGCTCTTAATGTGGGGAGGGGGTTGGAGGTGGCGTTGAGCTTGACTTGCCCGTTTGGGACCCAGGAGGAAAGGAGGGCGTTTCTTATTCCAGAAAGAAGTCTGACAGAGCTGACTCCGGACTCCAGTTCAAAGGAAGAGGGACACCTGCCATCCTTTCCGTGTTTCCTGCCAGAAAACCAGTTTCTACTGGGTTCCCAGAACTATCTGACCCCATTTCCCACCCCAGAGCAGGGCTGGACCAATCAGAGGCCTCTCCATTGGGCAGCTGGCCAATCCCCTTTCAGATTCCCCTGGGCCTCGTCCTCTCCTTCGCCTGGTTTCCTGAGGGAGTTTTCCCCCTGATTTTCCCTCATGGCTGCTCCCCCTCCCAGCTTCTCCTTCATTTCTCCTTCCTTCTCTTCCTTTTCCTCTCCCCCCCCCCATTGTTTGGGGGCAGATGGATTCCCCCCCCCCATGGCCAGGCAGGCCCAGGAGGAGCCCATGGAGGCAGTAGGGCCAGGAGAAGGGGTTTCCCGCCCTTTTCCGAAATAGGAGGGAGCGCCATTTTGTTTTTCCCGGAGGCCCCAGCCGCTCCCAGAGACGCCATGGCTCCCCTGTGGGCCTCGGGGGTCCCACGCTCTCAGGGTCTCTCCTCCCGGCTGAAGGAGGGCGGCACCTTTGGTCCTCAGCCGCCTTCCTGCCATGATGGCTTGGCCTCCGCAGGGCAGCCTCTCTCCTCGCCATGTTGGCCCCACGGAGGAGGCCTCTCCCTTGGGAGACGAGGAGGGAAAGCCCCTCTCTGTCTCAGAGGCCCAAGGAGGAGAATAGTAATACAGTGGTACCTCGCGTTACAGACGCTTCAGGTTACAGACTCCGCTAACCCAGAAATATTACCTCAGGTGAAGAACTTTGTTTCAGGATGAGAACAGAAATTGTGTGGTGGCGGCAGCAGGAGGCCCCATTAGCTAAAGTGGTACCTCAGCTTAAGAACAGTTTCAGGTACTTTCAGGCAGAAGTCAACTTCTTGCCTCAACTTGGAGGCTGTCAGGGCATTAAAGGCGGAAGTCCAGGCACAGCTTCTCTTCTCAGGCCGATGTTCCGCTTTCTAGACATGGTGGTCAAATGCTGAACTCCATTTCTGCCCCTTCTTCCCTCTCCTTCCTGGACTGAGTCATGTCCCATTCAGACTTGGGGGGTTCCTGAGCGAGGGGCCCTTTCCCTCTCAGTCCGCCCCCCACACCCAGGGGGCCCCTCAGCCCTCCTTCTTGGGGGTCTTCCTCCCCTCCCCCAGCTTCTCCCCTTGAACTCCCGCCTGACTCCTCTTCCTCTCCTCCCCACCTTCCCCTCCAAGCTCCCCCCTCAGACCATCCCTCAGAAAAGCAGCCTTGCATGGCAGCCAATCAGAGCGAGGCTCCAGGAAATTTCTGAGGGACTAAGTCCGCTGACTGGCCTGGCTCTGCTGTCCATCACAGGCCCAAACAAGGGGGGCATCCAGCAGCTGCCATATATCTAATAATCAATCAATCAATCTTTATTACGGTCCAGAGACCCAACAAATCATTACAAAACAATTTATTAGATATAGCTAATAAATGGGTGGAGGAAAAGTCTGGGAAGGGGCGGGAGGCCCCTCCCTGCCCCCCTCCAGGCTCCTCTCAGGTTCATCCAGGGTCCAAAGCCGCCTCCATTTTTGGAGGGCCAGGAAGTGAGTGGTCCCTGCAGCTTCGCCTGCTGGAAAGGGGGCGACATGCAAGAGGCCAGCCTGGCAGGGTTGTTGTGGAAGTGATCACGCGAGTGATCATGCTCTTCTGAAGTTTACTATACAGCGGAAAGGAGCAGCCAAGCATACTAGGACTCAATTTCTCGACTTTAAGAAAGCCGACTTCATAAAACTTAGGGAAGTGCTGGGTGAGATCCCATGGACAGTAATACTAAAAGGAAAGGGAGTTCATGATGGCTGGGAGTTTGTTAAGAGGGAGATAGTAAAAGCACAACTTCAGGCAATACCAATGAGACGGAAACATGGAAGGTGCCTAAAGAAGCCAGGGTGGCTATCTAAAGACCTTTTAAGTGAGTTAAGATTTAAAAAGGATGTGTACAAAATATTGAAAAGGGGGGAAACCACCAAAGAGGAATTCAAACAAATAGCCAGCACGTGTAGACACAAAGTCAGAAAAGCTAAAGCACAGAATGAACTCAGGCTTGCTAGAGAGGTTGAAAGCAACAAAAAAAGGCTTTTATGGGTATGTTCGTAGCAAAAGGAAGAAGAAAGGAACAGTGGGGTCACTCAGAGGAGAAGATGGTGAAATGCAAACAGGGGACACAGAAAGGGCTGAACTCCTCAATGCCTTCTTTGCCTCAGTCTTCTCCGATAAAGAAAACAATGCCCGACCTGAAGAATGTGGAGCAAATGATTCAGCAGAGGAAACACAGCCCAGAATAACTAAGGAGATAGTACAAGAATACTTGGCTAGTTTAGATGTATTCAAGTCTCCAGGGCCAGATGAACTGCATCCAAGAGTATTAAAAGAACTGGCAGATGTGATCTCAGAACCACTGGCAGTCATCTTTGAGAATTCCTGGAGAACAGGTGAAGTCCCGGCAGACTGCAGAAGGGCAAATGTTGTCCCTATTTTCAAAAAGGGGGAAAGAGAGGACCGCCCAGTCAGTCTGACATCAATACCAGGGAAGATTCTGGAGCAGATCATTAAGCAAACAGTCTGTGAGCACCTAGAAAGGAATGCTGTGATCACCAATAGCCAGCATGGATTTCTGAAAAATAAGTCATGTCAGACTAACCTGATCTCGTTTTTTGACAGAATTACAAGCCTGGTAGATAATAATAATAATAATAATAATAATAATAATAATAATAATAATAATAATATATTTTTATTTATACCCCGCCCTCCCCAGCCAAGGCCGGGCTCAGAGCGGCTTACAAGCAATAATAAAAACAAGATGAATGATTACAAACTTAAAAACAAAAATAAAGTACAACATTAAAATAATGGAACATTAAAATATTAAAATGTAGCCTCATCGCAGGAGGAGAAGGAAAAGAAGGGGGGGGGGAAAGAGAGAGAGAGAGAGAGGGAGGGAGGGAGGGAGGGAATCAAATTGGCTCCAAGCCAAAGGCCAGGCGGAACAACTCTGAAATCAGATCCTGCAGGGCCCTGGTCTCATGAGGCAGAGGGTTCCACCAGGCCAGAGCCAGAGTTGAAAAGGCCCTGGCTCTGGTTGAAGCTAATCTAACTTCCTTAGGGCCTGGGACCACTAGGGTGTTGTTATTTATGGACCTTGAGGCTCTCCGTGGGGCATACCAGGAGAGGCGGTCCCGTAGGTACGAGGGTCCTATGCCGTGAAGGGCTTTAAAGGTCAAAAGCAGCACCTTAAATCTGACCCTGTACTCCACCGGGAGCCAGTGCAGCTTAAAAAGCACTGGGTGAATCTGCTCCCATGGCAGAGACGCCGTGAGGAGCCTCGCTGCAGCATTCTGCACCCGCTGGAGTGTCTGGGACAGCTTCAAGGGCATCCCCGCGTAGAGCGAATTACAGTAGTCAAGCCTGGATAAAGGGAACACAGTGGATGTAGCCTACCTTGATTTCAGCAAGGCATTTGACAAGGTGCCCCATGATATTCTTATAAAGAAGCTGGTAAAATGCGGACTTGACTATGCTACCACTCAGTGGATT
Organism: Podarcis erhardii; assembly: GCF_964252035.2. Lineage (NCBI taxonomy): Eukaryota > Metazoa > Chordata > Lepidosauria > Squamata > Lacertidae > Podarcis > Podarcis erhardii. The sequence goes on along the minus strand of NC_138498.1, from coordinate 127,105,885 downwards.
TGTAACTGGCTGACTGACCGAACCCAAAGGGTGCTCATCAATGGTTCCTCTTCATCCTGGAGAAGAGTGACTAGTGGGGTGCTACAGGGTTCTGTCTTGGGCCCGGTCTTATTCAACATCTTTATCAACGACTTGGATGATGGACTCAAGGGCATCCTGATCAAATTTGCAGATGACACCAAACTGGGAGGGGTGGCTAACACCCCAGAGGACAGGATCACACTTCAAAACGACCTTGGCAGATTAGAGAACTGGGACAAAACAAACAAGATGAATTTTAACAGCGAGAAATGTAAAGTATTGCACTTGGGCAAAAAAAATGAGAGGCACAAATACAAGATGGGTGACACCTGGCTTGAGAGCAGTACATGTGAAAAGGATCTAGGAGTCTTGGTTGACCACAAACTTGACATGAGCCAACAGTGTGACGCGGCAGCTAAAAAAGCCAATGCAATTCTATGCTGCATCAATAGGAGTATAGCATCTAGATCAAGGGAAGTAATAGTGCCACTGTATTCTGCTCTGGTCAGACCTCACCTGGAGTACTGTGTCCAGTTCTGGGCACCACAGTTCAAGAAGGACACTGACAAACTGGAACGTGTCCAGAGGAGGGCAACCAAAATGGTCAAAGGCCTGGAAACGATGCCTTATGAGGAACGGCTAAGGGAGCTGGGCATGTTTAGCCTGGAGAAGAGGAGGTTAAGGGGTGATATGATAGGCATGTTCAAATATATAAAAGGATGTCACATAGAGGAGGGAGAAAGGTTGTTTTCTGCTGCTCCAGAGAAGCGGACACGGAGCAATGGATCCAAACTACAAGAAAGAAGATTCCACCTAAACATTAGGAAGAACTTCCTGACAGTAAGAGCTGTTTGACAGTGGAATTTGCTGCCAAGGAGTGTGGTGGAGTCTCCTTCTTTGGAGGTCTTTAAGCAGAGGCTTGACAACCATATGTCAGGAGTGCTCTGATGGTGTTTCCTGCTTGGCAGGGGGTTGGACTCGATGGCCCTTGTGGTCTCTTCCAACGCTATGATTCTATGATTGTATGGTTGCCCTGACCCAACATGGCCTCTGCTCTTTCTGGCCTCCTGGGCAGCGTCAACTCCGGGACGGCCCTCCTCGCGCGGTGAATGGAGGGGAGAAGTCAATTTACACTCAGACTTGGGGCTGTCAGGGCCTGAAACGCAGCAGGACAGGCCCAGCTTTTCTCCAGCTCCGCTTGCCCAAATGCAGCTGCTCCCCTTCAGGCCGATGTTCCCCTATCTAGAAATGGGGGCCTAATGCTTCCCTCGCTCTCTGCTCCCTTCCCTGAGTACTTTCACCATTCAGTGCTTTGGACGCAGCCCCGCTTCCCTGGCGGAACAGCAGGATTAAGGGCACCAGGAATATCTACCCTTTACGAACTCCAGAGGGGAGCTTCTCGCTCCTCCTGTGACAAGATTCCCAAAGGCTGAGGGTTGCTTGAGAGAACTAGCCTCTTTTGAGACAGCACCAATTTCCATTTCTTCTTGATCAAAACCCACAAACGCTCTGCTAGTTTTCCCCCAGAAGGTTTTACAAGTATCTATATAGGATGGTAAGAATTTTACTAGTGAGCCAAAAAGGATTTTATGTGTTCCATGTCCTCTGTTAGTAGTAGTACAAGGCACCCGCTGACGGATAATCCCTCCTCATTTGTCCCAGAATATTGGGAGAAGGAGTCTTTTATCATTGCTTTAGCATTTCCTGAGGATACACCTGAAATTTGCTTTCACATTAGTTCGTCTACTTGTTTAGCCTGAATAGGGGAGAGACGTGTGTTGTTGCATCTGGGACAGAGGAAGTGGTCCGGTTGTGAAGATGCAGGCGGGCTTTTCTTCTCCCTGTTCCCCCCCCCCATGTGGGAATGTTCTCGTCTGTCTACATCCTCTGTTCACAAATGTGACTTTTCCCTCAATTTGAAGTGAGTTTATTTCCTTGACCCAAAGCCCCCTCCCCCAAAAGGAAGGCAGCATCTGGATCCCAAGGAAGAACAGCTGCAGTCCTCCTGTAGCCGTATAAGGCTTTGCCCTCGGGTGGGAAAAATATTGCGCCCGGAAAAGGGAAAATGGGAGTCAACAGACACTCAAGGAATAGTTTCGGAGAAAAAGCTTTATTTCTACCATCCATGAACTGGTAGAAGGAGCAAGTGTGATAACTCACAAACAAGCACGAGTTCACAGCCATTTGCACAGAGCATATATTCCCCTTCCAGTTCAAACCTTCACATAACTTATCTTTCATTTGCTTGTTTCCTTGACCTCCTCACACCTCCCTTTTTATATTCTAGTTCTAAAAGTCAAGAGCCTCCGTCTCTCACTCCTCTTCCAAACGAGAGCCAGGTGTGTGTGTGTGTGTGTGTGTGTGTGTGAACATATAGAGGAGAGAAAGTATTTGATCCCCTGCTAAATTTGCTTTTTTGCCCTCTGACGAAGAAATGCCTAGTCCACAATATTAATGGTAGGTTTATTGTAGCTGTGAGAGACAGAATAACAACAGAGAAACCCAGAAGACAAAAGTCAAAGATTGACGATGATGATGATTTTTTTTTTGGTTCTTGTTCCTACTTTTCTCTCTTTTATTTATTCCCAATATCATCCCGATCTTAATACTTTTATCTTATGTTGACAACCACTGGCATGCAACTTTAATCATATTCAGATCTATATGTAAATTAGCATGCAAGATGAACATTTTGCTCTTCTTCTTGTTGTCCCTCAACTGTTTTCGGTGCAGTCCCTCCTCAGAAGGCTCTATTTCATTCCACCGTCTTACCTTCCAGGACTCTGGGCTGTCTTCCAGCTTTCCTTTGTTTAGTTAAAATTAAGACACGTGTAATGTATTTTAATGGACTGATATTTTCCCAAACCGAAGAATCTTCTGTAAGAGACCACACTGTGCGATAGATTTCACAGTTAATAATTGTTTGGTTCCTCTAGAATCCAAGCTTGCTCCCCCTGAGCCCTAAGGGAAGCTTGCAAAGATCAAAGATTCATCTTCACTTTTATAAATCCATATATGACAAAAGTCCATGCAAGCAGATGTGGTTTCCTGTGTGAAATATTCCCCAGTTGTAATCTGTCGGTTGTCTTCAGCCCCCTTTGAGAGGGACCCCTTTTTTTCTAATGTGCCATCATTTGCACCATTTTAGCATCCCCAGCCGAAAAAATATTTAATCTTGTACAGTGGTGCCTCGGGTTACATATGCTTCAGGTTACATACGCTTCAGGTTACAGACTCCGCTAACCCAGAAATAGTGCTTCCGGTTAAGAACTCTGGGGCTGCAGTTTTCAGGCTTGGGGACAGGATGATGACTGTTTTTGGCACCAAGTTCTGTCCATAAACCCCACTGAGTACAATGGGATCTACTCTAGGTCATTACTGAGCAGACCATGCCAGCCTTATGAAGTGGGGTGAGGAGCAAAAAAAATGAAATGGAAATCAATGGAGATGTTTAGAAATGGGGCTTCTGGTTCTGGTCTGCCTTAATGGATCCTGCTCCCAAGATAGCAGAGATTGATAGCAAAGAATAAACAAGGAAGCTTTGAGGGTAATTGTCCTTGCAAGCTCCCCCCAGGGCCCGGGGGGAGTGAGCTTCACTCGCAGATTGTCTTGATACCTGGCTCTTTCTCCACCATGGAATCTGAGAGGCAGCAAAATCACTTTGCCTATTGGTAGCCCTCCTACTCGGCCATTAAGAAGCAGAGGTACTTCTGTTTATTAGAGTGAAATTAGAACTAATATACAGACATGTGCTGGAACAGAAGGAACAAGATCATAAACTGCTAAATTGAAGCAGATACAAAGCCAAAACGATTCAAACCGCAAAAAAGACTTCCTTCGATGTAAAATATTTACTCTTTCTTTATATATATCATGTTTGCAACATAAATGATTCAGCAGCACGCACACACACCCCCCCGAATGCTAACAAACTGAGAAAAAGCAAGAGGAGATAACAGAGAATGGGATTATACTTCTGGATTACAATGAAAAAGAGAACTATATGTGACAAAATTGAAATGGATTTAAAGTCCCAAAGTTTCACTGTATTCCTATGGAAGGAAATGGAGTTTGAGCTTTGATGACCGGCTAAGGCTTTGGCAGGACGCCAGATCGTTATTGAGAGAGTTGGAGAAGCTGGAGTCTTGCCAGAGCTTTGGTGGGACGCCAGATTACTCTCTATCTAGACTCAAACAATAACAAAAAAGGGAGAGAAGATGGCGTGTGACGCAGTTGAAATTACAGCCTCATTCTCTGATAAGACTGTATTTCAACAAAGTCTCTCCATATTTTCAAACAAGCTGATACCTTGCCAATAATAATTAGAGCCCTCCACAAAGGACCGCACCATTAAACATCAAATTCTCAAGTTTTTTTTAATATAGTTTCACTTGCATTCCATTTCATTAATTGACTCTTTCTCCACGAGGCTTGCCAAATCATGAAGTAGCTGGCAGTACTGCAGTGTTTCATTCTATCATTGCACAGTGTGACACTGTGCCTTTAATTGCCTAATTACCTAATGTATCATCGTGTGAGAACGGGAGCTATTTCTATCCCCTCTGGTGCGTGAGTCAGCTCTTCGCTCTGTTGACTTTGTTAGGATATTTCCGTTCCACCTTAAGAAGGGAGCAGGTTGTTGTGTCACAGCCTGCGTATTTCCTGTTCACAGGATGTTTCTGTTTATGTATATAGCTTTTGTTTCTTCTCTCTCTGTGCCTGAACAGCGAAGCAGGCAGTCATGTTTTTCTTTGTTCTGATCAACGCTGAATAAAGTTGTAAATAATGCTCTCCTGAGTGCACCTTTCGTTGTGCGAACTCTGCTGATAGAGCGTGCACGAGCCCTGGAATATGGCAAGCTATTTCTGCAGCTCGTGTCGCTAATTGACTGATACTGTATCTACGGGAGATCGATGGATCGTCCGGAATTGACGTGGGGTCATGATGGCCTTTGTCTCCCTGGCAGTATCCCAACAGACTTCTTATTTTCTTGATGCTGCATTCCAGCCAGAGTCTGCCATAGGCCATCACACCGGAAGTCTTCTCCAAAGTCTTTTTTATATTTTCTCTCTGATAGTAAGAGCTGACAGTGGAAAGGAACTCTCTCAGAAGGGGGTGGACCTTCACTGGGGGGTTTTAAGAAGAAGCTGGATGGTCATGGCTGCTTGAAATGAGATTTCTGGAGGGGGTTGGACTAGATTCTGAATCCATAATTCTATTCTTCACCCTGGTGTGAGATCTTAAATTGACTTTTGAACAAGTGAAATTTTATACACATTCCATGTGCTGATATGCTTTCAACCCTGTATGAATTATTTGGTGGGCCATGAATGAATCTTTTCCCACATTCCAAACACTTTCTCTCTTGTATGGATTCTTTGATGGGAAGTGAGATGGGTCCTTTGACTGAAGCGCTTCCCACATTCTGAGCACTGATAGGGTTTCTCCCCTGTATGAATTCTCTGATGAGAAGTGAGATTCCCCTCGTGACGGAAGCGCTTCCCACATTCCAAGCACTGAAAGGGTTTCTCCCCTGTATGAATTCTGTGATGGGAAGTGAGACTATGCTTCTGATTGAAGCTCTTTCCGCATTCCAAGCACTGATAGGGTTTCTCACCTGTATGAATTCTTTGATGGGAAGTGAGGTGGTAGCCCTCCCGGAAGCTTTTCCCACAATCGAAGCACATATAGGGTTTCTCCCCTGTATGAATTCTTTGATGGGAAGTGAGATCACAACTCAGACGAAAGCTCTTTCCACATTCCAAGCAGTGATACGGTTTCTCTCCTGTATGAATTCTTTGATGGGAAGTCAGATCACCACTCAGGCGAAAACTCTTTCCACATTCCAAGCACTGATAGGGTTTCTCCCCTGTATGAATTCTTTGATGAGAAGTGAGATTCCCCTCGTGACTGAAGCGCTTCCCACATCCTGAGCACTGATAGGGTTTCTCCCCTGTATGAATTCTGTGATGGGAAGAGAGTGTGGCACTTTGACTGAAGCTCTTTCCGCATTCCAAGCACTGATAGGGTTTCTCACCTGTATGAATTCTTTGATGGGAAGTGAGCTTGTGGCCGTCCCGGAAGCTTTTCCCACAATCGAAGCACATATAGGGTTTCTCCCCTGTATGAATTCTTTGATGAGAAGTGAGATTCCCCTCGTGACTGAAGCACTTCCCACATTCCAAGCACTGATAGGGTTTTTCCCCTGTGTGAACTCTTTGATGGCAAGTCAGATCACAACTCCGACGAAAGCTCTTTCCACATTCAAAGCACTGATAGGGTTTCTCTCCTGTATGAATTCTTTGATGGGAAGCCAGATGACCACTCAGACGAAAACCTTTTCCACATTCGAAACACTGATAGGGTTTCTCCCCAGTATGAACTCTTTGATGGGAAGTGAGATTTGTACTTTGACTAAAGCTCTTTCCACATTCGAAGCACTGATAAGGTTTCTCCCCAGTATGAACTCTTTGGTGCAAAGTGAGATTACCCTTCTGATTGAAGCTCTTTCCACATTCTCTGCACTGATACAATTTCTCCCTACTCTGTGTTATTTCGTGTGAAGTGAGGTTATTCCTTTGAACAAAGCTCTTTCTTTGATGGGAGGTGGACTGGGAGCTCTGACAGATCTTCTCTACACACTCTGAATATTTATCTGAATTCTCCGCTATGTGGATTCTGTTGTGCTCCCCCTTGTTCTTCCCTTCTGATTCATCACCATCTGCAATGAAGAGAGATGCTAATTAGAGTCTCAGGAGGAAATGGGATCTCCAGATTATTGAACAATGTTAATGAATGCTTGTGACAGAGGAAGAACTGAAGAGAATGAGATGTGAGGCCGTCCAATAGTTTTCACTGTTTTTGTTTCCTGGTATTAACTGAGATATTGCTTGGCTTTTATCTGGGATGGATATTTTTGTGGCTCAATCATGGAATCCACTCCATCTCCAATCACAACATGTTATGATCCAACAGGGATCCTTACTGAGAGAGTCCATGATCCCACGATTCTCCTCCTTGACTTCTCCTTGACCTCCCCTCTGTGAATGCCTGAGGGCCCTGCTCTTGCCACTAACCACCTGGCCCGGGGCGGGGCCTGACAGGCCTCACAACTATGGTTGCTGTTACTGCTGCTGCTGTCCAGAGTTCTTTTAAAAATGTTTTTAAATTTTTCTTTTGAATTTTTTGTATGTGGGGGTGGGGTGGATGTTTGGTTGGGCCTGGGAATTTGTTTGATTTAGGTGTCTTTGTAATTTTTACAGGTTTTTTGGTATTGTTTTATTGTTTTATTTTTTAAAAGGTTTTATTTTGTTCTTAAGGGGAGGGGTCAGGGCTGCTGGGGAGTGGGTCCCAGCCAACAAAATAGCTGGGGCATGTTCCACAGGGGGGGATGCACTGGGATAACCGATCTCAGTGATCACGGGTAGGAGGAGGAGTTACGCTAAGACCAGACCATGTTGTTACAGAGGAGGCAGGTTTAGTCGTTGTCTGAGGACTATCCCTGCCTCCGGGTCTGGTCCTGACTGGATGGATACTAGAATCAGCAAGGGATACCCACATGACCTGAAAGTGTTGCTGTGCAATGCCAGGTCAATGATTCATAAAACCACTGCCATCCATGACTTGATCATGGATGGAGGACTTGACCTGGCATGTGTAACAGAGACTTGGTTGGATGAAACAGATGGGCCTGTCCTTGCCGCTGCTTGTCCACCAGGTTTCTCTTACGCACAGCAACCCAGGTCATGTGGGTGGGGAGGGGGGTTTGCAGTGATTTTTAGGAAGTCATTAGTCTGCACCAGGCGTCCTATTGGGAAGACTCAGTTCTCTGAGTGCATGTTCTGGAAGTTGGGCAATAGGGGCAGTACAGGATTCCTTTTGGTGTACCGACCTCCCCGCTGCACCAAGGATTCCCTGCCTGAGCTGCTTCAGGTCGTGGCGGATGTTCTCCTGAAGACACCTAGCTTGGTTGTCCTAGGGGATTTTAACATCCATGCCGACACGACCTTACAAGGGGCGGCTCGGGACTTCGTGGAAAGCATGGCCTCCATGGGGCTGTCCCTGAATAAGTCTGGCCCAACCCATAGCCACGGACATGCCTTGGACCTGGTGTTTACCTCTATGGATGTTGGTGATCTGACACTAAGTAAAAGTGAAACGAAAGAAGTGCCATGGTCAGATCACTTCCTGGTGCAACTGGACTTCTCCGCGACCCATACCCTCTGCAGGGAGGTGGGACGTATTCAGATGGTCCGCCCCCGCCACTTAATGGATCCAAATGGTTTCCAGAGAATGGTAGGGGATGTTTTATCCCATGTTGATGGCCTTTCAGCTGATTCCCTGCTGGCCCGCTGGAATGTGGAGTTAACCAGGGCTATTGACTGTTTGGCTCCGAAGTGCCCTCTCCGACTGCATGGAGCCTGGACAGCCCCGTGGTTTTCCACGGATCTGAGGGCAATGAAACAATCATTGAGACGGCTAGAGTGCCGGTGGCAGATAACTCATTCTGAAGCTGACCAGACACAGGTTAGAGCTCAATGTCGAGCCTACCAAGTGGCCGTAGCGACGGCGAAGGAGACTTTCTTCACCGCCTCTACTGAATTTGCAGAAAACAGCAGCAGGAGACTTTTTCAGATGGTTCACAATTTAGCAGAACCACCTGTTACATCGGGGCCCAGTAAGGGCCACATGATCTCCTGCAATGATTTTGCAAAATTTTTTGCAGATAAAGTCGCTCAGATTTGGGAAGAGGTAGACACCACCATGGGAGCAGGGCCGGAGCGGGAGAGTGCTAGAGTCCTGTCTAGTCAAATTGTGTGGGATCAATTCCAATCTGTTACCTCCGAGGATGTGGACAGGCTGCTTGGACGAGTGAAGCCAACCACCTGTCTCCTGGATCCTTGCCCATCCTGGCTTATAAAAGCTAGCCGGGAAGGACTGGGCGATGGGCTTCGTGGGGTGGTGAATGCTTCCCTCCGTGAGGGAGCCTTCCCAGACTCGCTGAAAGAGGCGGTTATTAAACCGCTTCTTAAAAAACTATCTTTAGATGCGGCCATAATGGCCAACTATCGCCCAGTCTCAAATCTTCCATTCTTGGGCAAGGTGATGGAGCAAGTGGTTGCTGAACAACTCCAGGCACGCCTGGAAGAAGCGGACCATTTGGATCCCTTCCAGTCGGGATTCAGGCCTCATCATGGGACTGAAACTGCCTTGGTCGCACTGGTTGATGATCTCCGGCGGGCTAGGGACAAAGGTGAGAGCTGCTTCCTAGTTCTGCTGGATCTCTCAGCGGCGTTAGATACCATCGACCATAACATCCTTCTGGACCGTCTTGAGGGGCTGGGAGCTGGGGGAACTGTCATACAGTGGTTCAGCTCCTTCCTCCTGGGCCGTATTCAGAAAGTGGGGGGGGGATGAGTGTTCAGACCCCTGGGCTCTCACTTGTGGGGTGCCTCAGGGTTCCATCCTCTCCCCCATGCTTTTCAACATCTACATGCAGCCGCTGGGAGAGATCATCAGGGGGTTTGGGCTGGGTGTTCATCAGTATGCGGATGATACCCAGCTCTACCACTCTTTTAAATCAGTGAATCACCAGTGAAGGCGGTGAAGGTCCTGTGTGAGTGTCTGGAGGCGGTTGGAGAATGGATGGCGGCTAACAGATTGAGGCTGAACCATGACAAGACAGAAGTACTGTTTTGGGGGGACAGGGGGCGGGGAGGTGTGGGGGACTCCCTGTCCTGAATGGGGTAACTGTGCCCCTGAAGGACCAGGTGCGCAGCCTGGGAGTCATTTTGGACTCACAGCTGTCCATGGAGGCGCAGGTTAACTCTGTGTCCAGGGCAGCTGTCTACCAGCTCCATCTGGTACACAGGATGAGACCCTCCTTGCCCATGGACTGTCTCTCCAGAGTGGTGCATGCTCTGGTTATCTCCCGCTTGGACTACTGCAATGCGCTCTATGTGGGGCTACCTTTGAAGGTGACTCAGAAACTACAACTAATCCAGAATGCGGCGGCTAGACTGGTGACTGAGAGCGGCCACTGAGACCATATAACACCGGTCTTGAAAGACCTACATTGGCTCCCAGTACATTTCCGAGCACAATTCAAAGTGTTGGTGCTGACCTTGAAAGCCCTAAATGGCCTCAGTCCAGTATATCTGAAGGAGTGTCTCCACCCCCATCGTTCTACCCGGACACTGAGGTCCAGCACCGAGGGCCTTCTGGTGGTTCCCTCACTGCAAGAAGCCAAGTTACAGGGAACCAGGCAGAGGGCCTTCTCGGTAGTGGCGCCCTCCCTGTGGAACGCCCTCCCACCAGATGTCAAAGAGAACAACAACTACCAGACTTTAAGAAGACATTGGAAGGCGGCCCTGTTTAGGGAGGCTTTTAATGTTTGATGTAGTACAGTATTTTATTTTATTTTATTTTTTTGGAAGCTGCCCAGAGTCGCTGGGGAAGCCCAGCCAGATGGGGGGGTATAAATAATAAATTATTATTATTATTATTATTATTATTATTATTATTATTATTATTCTTTATGCTGAGCTCTCTGGTCAGGATCCAGCAACGTCCACGCCTCTTCTGTGAAACAACAGCAAGATCTTCACCTGAACACTCCCCATCAGAAGTTATCTCAATCTGGTTGGTCTAAATTTAAATTTATACGTAAATCTCTTTCTTCACTTTGAACCCCCTGCCTCCCATTTTCATGATGAAACCAACTCTGTATGGAAAAATGACTATTACTCACTTAATCTAAGCACAACGGCCACAATAGCGTCAGTCTAGGCATTTGGCTCTGTGATGTTGAATGTTCTCTGTTCTCTCCTGTTTCCCCTTTTTTTGTTCCAGTTGAAAGCAATTCATGAACCCAGAACTCATACACTGACCCCTAATGATGAACTATATGTTATAGATATTCCGGCAAATTTATTCTGCTATTTTACATAGAAATGACATGAGAAGACTTGGTCTACATGTTTTAGTATTCCTATGTTCCTTGTTTATAAAAGCAAATAAAAAGTTATTCCAAAAAGAAAAGAATAATACATGGAGGCCTCATCTGCATTCAATCTGCAAAGCAGGATCAGGTTCCTTTCAAGACTCATGGCTTCTAGTGCTGCGCGACGGGGTGGAGGGAAGTTTGAGGATGGAGAAAAGAATAATATGATGGATTGAGGAAATAGAAATGTAAATGTATGGGGGGGATGGGGAGGAAATGGTGTTGGCTTTGGTACATCTGTATTGTAATACAATATGTGAAAACCAATTTTTTTAAAAAAGAGTCGTGGGTTCTAGTGCTGCGCGACGGATCAGTGTTGGACATTGGTAAGGCATTCAGATCACAGAACTGATTTTAGACCTTTTGAGCTGCCAATGCATCGCGGTGACTGGGGAGCTGTGACCTATTCCTAGCTGAAATTGCCTGCAGATGACAAAGGCGCAAGCAGGCAGGCAGGTGGGGGAGCCCGAAAAAGTGCTCCCCTTCTCCATCTCCATCCGCCTGCCTCCCCCCCCCACCCCCTAGCTGAGCAAGCCCCAATTCCTCTCTGGCTCCATCCATCCAGGTCCCCATCTCCCCTCCCCTGGGACTCACCAGATCTCTCGGAGGTCCCTGGGAGGGAGTGCTCAGAGGTTGTGGGGAGGGACGCGGGAAACAGCCGGACCAGGTCATGCGTCCATCTTCCCCCTTCCATCTCCTCTAGCTTGACAGGATCCGTCTCACTCATCCTTCCTGAAGAGTCAAGGAGCCAAAAGAAGCTGCAGGGTCCTGGGAGAGAGGAAGAAGCAAAGGGAGCCTCAGAGGCCCTGCAGGGATTCTCCTGCCCTAGATATTCTCCTGCCCCTGGAGAAGCCCAAATGGGGCAGCCCCTTCCCAACAGAAGCCCCATTTCTAAACATCTCCAGTGCTTGCAGTTTCCCCTGTTTGCTCCTCACTTCGTAAGGCTGACATGTTCTGCACAGTAGTGACCTGAGGGTAGATCCCATTGAATTCAATGGTGCTTATGGACAGAACTTGGTGCCAAAACCAGTCACCATCCTGTCCCCAAGCCTTGGCCGATCATCAAAACTAAACTCCATTTCCTTCCATAGCAATACAGTGAAAGTTTGAGGCTTTAATCCATTTCAATTTTATCACATAGTTCGCTTTTCTGTTGCAATCCATAAATATAATCCCATTCTCTTTTATCTCCTCTTGCTTTTTATCAGTTTGTTAGCATTCGAGGTGTGTGTGCTGCCGAATCATTTATGTTACAAACATGATATATATATATATAAAGAAAGAGTAAAGGCTCCCCCTCCCTAACAACACACATTTTCCTTTCCAGTTCAAATTGTTTCGGCTTTGTATCTGTCTAAATTTAGCGATTTATTATCTTGTTCCATCTGTTCCAGCACGCAGCTTTAATTGAGGACAATTACCCTCAAATCATCTGTTTATTATTTGCTAACGATCTCTGCTATCGTGGGAGCGGCATCCATTAAGGGAGACCGGAACCAGAAGCCTCAAAAGCCCCATTTCTAAACAATTCCAGTGATTCCAATTTCAGCTCTTTGCTCCTCACCCCACTTTGTAAGGCTGGCATGGTCTGTACAGTAGTGACCTGAGAGTAGATCCCATTGAACTCATTGGGGCTTATGGACAGAACTTGGTGCCAAAACGAGTTACCATCCTGTCCCTAAGCCTGAAAACTGCAACCCCAGAGCATGGGCAGAAAACAGACGAGTAGCTAATACATGTAAGTGGCCCCATGCTTGGTGCTTTCGATGGAGAGTCCTGTTGACGCTCTTTGAGCTCTCTCATTGAAAGCCAGGCAGATGTGGCCATATTTGCCTCTTGCATGGGGACCAAATCTTCGGGGAAAGAGGGTTCGTTCTGGTGGGCTGGATCTGGAGCACAAAGGGTCAGGTTTTGCTTGCATGAGCCCTTGTGTTCCTTCTTCAAACTTATTAGGCAGGAATGTCAGAGGTCAAATCTGGAGAATATTTCATTCTGGGCTTCTTATGGCAGAGCACAGAAGACATGCAATCAATTCTTTTCAGTTCTGTCAAGTAGGTCCTTCCCACAGCTGTCTGAGTTATGGGGTTCCTTGGGGTCCAGATCAGCTGACTAGTCAGGATTGTCACCTGCAGAGTATATGTCAACTAAAGGATAATAGTCTGCCTTGAATTGAGGAGTTTTTGGAGGTGTTGCTGAATGTGGAAGCAGAGGAGCTGGTGATGCCACATTTTGGAATAATATTGAGACTAATACACCACTCCTCCATAGATATTCTCTGCGCTTATACACTATATTCACAGACTTTGCGCTCCTCTTGTGAGAAGATACTAGGGTAGCTTGAGAGAAGTAGCTTATTTTGAGACAGAACCCATTTCCAATTCTTGATTATCAAAACCCTCTCCCTGGTTTGGTTTTGGCTTCTGACCGGACAGCAGAGCATTTGATAACCTTGCATATCGTTTCATATTGATATAAGGATCTGGTGTGCAAATTCCAGTACAGTGGTACCTCGGGTTACATATTATTCAGGTTATATACGCTTCAGTTTACAGACTCCGCTAACCTAGAAATAGTACCTCGGGTTAAGAACTTTGCTTCAGGATGAGAACAGAAATCATGCTCCGGCGGCACGGCAGCAGCAGGAGGCCCCATTAGCTAAAGTGGTGCTTCAGGTTAAGAAAAGTGTCAGGTTAAGAACGGACCTCTGGAACGAATTAAGTACTTAACCCAAGGTACCACTGTACAGTACAAGCTTCTTAAGTGTTCTGTCTGGACCCAGAGCATGAGCTACTCTTAAGTAAGTTAAAAGGTATTTTTAAGTCAACTTTTTAATATTGCATTATTTTAATTTTTTTAACATTTTTGCTCTTCTTTGTACTTATAGACTTCCTTTTGCCATGTGGACGAATTAAACCTCCCTTATTGATCTATTTCTAATGGTAGGGAAAGAGATATTGTTGTATTATCCGGTTCCACACTCTCTGCCAGACTTTATTCCAGAAGGGTTTACAAGTACCTATCAGGATGGTAAGAATTTTATTACAGTGAGCCAAAAAGGATTTTATGCATTCTATGTCCCTCGTTAGTAGTCCCTCGTCACCCAGTGACGGATAATTCCTCATTTGCACCAGAGGCTTGGGAGAAGGAGTCTTTTAGCCTTCTATTAGCATTTCCTGAGGATAGTTCTGAATTTTTCTTTCAGATTAGTTCCTCTACTTGTTTAGCCTGAATTTGGCCTTGAGTCGCTTGAGCTCCTGGTCTCCGTGCCAGAGATGACTTAGCAGTTGAGCTGCCTGGGCCCAAAACCTCTTTCTGCTCATCCTTAGAGCTGCTGAGAGATCCTATAAGGTCAGTAATAGGATCTGGCTCCTGCTGTTTCTTAGCCACCTCCTCGTTTTCCTTATTCACGTAAAATGGAGTAATTTCTGCTTGGGCTTTCTTAGAGAGACTCTCTTTGGAGGAGGGTCTGTGGCACTTGGGGAGAGAACATGCATTTTGTAACTACTCTGGGTCAACACTGTCTTTCCCCTTAATTCCTCATCAAGTTTCCCGATACCAGAAATACCATATGCCTTATACCATTTTCTAAAATTCTGTGATTATCCTTGCTGTGATTTATTGAATGGAAACTGATTTTTTTCCAAACCCTCCCCTGTATGAAGTATCTCATGGGAACTGTGGGTGGAGCTGCGAAGGAAGCTTTTCCCCCATTTCAAGCACTTATTTCTTAGAATAGAATCATAGAATCATAGAATCATAGAGTTGGAAGAGACCACAAGGGCCATCGAGTCCAACCCCCTGCCAAGCAGGAAACACCATCAGAGCACTCCTGACATATGGTTGTCAAGCCTCTGCTTAAAGACCTCCAAAGAAGGAGACTCCACCACACTCCTGGGCAGCAAATTCCACTGTTGAACAGCTCTTACTGTCAGGAAGTTCTTCCTAATGTTTAGGTGGAATCTTCTTTCTTGTAGTTTGGAACCATTGCTCCGTGTCCGCTTCTTCCCCCGTTAGTTCTTTCATGTGAAGTGAGGCTCTCCTTGTGAACGAAGAGCTTTCCTTGATGGGAAGTGGACTGGGAGCTCCGACTAAAGTTCTCTCCACACTCTGAATATTTATATGGTTTCTCCATTGTGTGGATTCTCTTGGTTGTCTCCCTTCTTCTTCCTCTCCAATTCACCACCTACAATCTACTGTTATATGGCAGTATTAGTATTATTATGTTTAGGCTGAGGAAGAAATTGAGCCTGAAATGATTGAACAATGCAAATGACTGCTTGTGAAAGAGGAAGAATGGAAATGAATTACTGCCTTTGTATCTGAAGTGTGTATCTGAAGAAGTGTGCATGCACACGAAAGTTCATACCAAGAACTGACTTAGTTGGTCTTTAAGGTGCTACTGGAAGGAATTTGTTTTGTTTTGCCTTTTTTGAGAAAATCTGCTCCAACTCCAAGCTCAGTCATTTCTTTGCTCAACCCAAAACAGACAGATGCAGAAAGGGAAACAGAAAATTAGACAGGATGTACCTCCACGCCCCTGAGATCTCTGAAGCCTACATGGAAGAAGGCCTGGGCAGCTCAGAGCAGCCTCATCCTGGTTGGAAAAGGCAGGACTGGTGGAAGAATATTCCCAGACAGAACAGGAGATGCATCTCCTATGGAGAGTTGTGGGTGGGTTAACATCTCAGATGCTGCAGGTGGCGCTATGGGGCTCCCTCAAAATAGAGGAGGTTTGTCCTTCAGAGATCTGTATGGAATTTCAAAACTGATCTCATGATCCAGCAGGGAGCCTTACCAGAGAGGCCACGATCCCAGGATTCTCCTCCTTGACTTCCTTCTGCAGAGCTCTCTGGTCAGGATCCAGCAAAGCCCAGTCCTCCTCTGTGAAAGGAAGAGCTACGTCTTCAAAGCCCACTGGACCCTAAGAGAAAAAGGGAGAAGAAAGATGATATTTTTCTACACATTGCTCTGTTCTTTTCTGCCTCTTAATAGCTGCATTGTTTTAATACTATTCTTTTCTTGCATGCTTATTTCAGTATCTTAATGGAGGTTTTATGTACTGAGTTGAATAGGATCCAAACTGCAGCAGTCTGATTGGTCCTAGAACAATAGGATTCAGAATGCAGCAGTCTGATTGGTCCTAGAACAATGCAGCAGTATGATTGGTTGGCAGGAACCACCCAATCTTGCTCCAGATATAAGTGAATCCACAACCTGATTGGCATACAGTAGAATTCCAGAATTAGCCAATCATGTGCAGCCCATTGTGTCAATAATGGATATAAAGCAGATACTTTGAGGGGACTTTCATTCATTCCTCCTCACCACTATGAGCTGAATAAAGAGCATGAAATCACTTTGCGACTCTGAGTCTATTTCACTGGCAACGAAGGTTGGATCCCGCTGAGCTGACTGCCACACACAGCACCGCAGCACCGCCACCTCCCGCACCGCTGCCTCGCACCATGTATCCAGGCTTCAGCTCCGGGACACAAGGAACTCAGAATGGCAACTGACAGCAGCTTCTCGCGGTTCAACCCAGCATCTGGAGACTGGGAAGCGGGGAAAATGTCTACTAGGAGTGCCTCAGGTGGACTTTCTGGGATTTATGGTGGACGCAGAAGGGGTCCGCCCGACTGGGGACAAGGTACGGGCCATTTGTGATGCCCCAGCGCCCAAGAGCAAGACTGAACTTCCGGCCTTCTTGGGACTATTGAACTTTTACCGTTCCTTCCTTCCCCACAAGGCGGCAGTAGCGGAGCCCCTACACAGACTCCTGGACAAGCGGGCCCCTTGGGTGTGGGGCCAGCGCCAGGAGGCTGCATTCCAGGCAGTCAAGGACTTGCTTGTCTCAAACTCGGTCTTGGCACACTTCAACGAGAGGCTGCCGGTGGTGCTAGCATGCGACGCCTCGCCCTATGGCATCCGCACTGTCCTGGGACACCAACTCCCAGATGGAAGAGAGGTACCGGTAGCATACTTTTCCCAGACACTCAACGCAACCGAGCGGAACTACTCGCAAATAGATGAGGAGGGGCTGGCAATCGTGAAGGGAGTAAAAAAATTCCATGATTTCTTGTACGGGCGGCCCTTCACCGTGGTGACTGACCACAAGCCGTTGCTTGGCTTGTTTGCCCCCGAAAAGCAGACCCCCAAAGTGCTCTCCCCTCGCGTCCTCAGGTGGTCAGTTTTCCTTGCCAGCTACCAGTACGCACTGATTCACCGCCCGGGGAAGGCGATGGGCCATGCGGACGCCCTCAGCAGGCTACCACTACCGGAAACAGGCCCCGACCCAGCACCTGCACAAGAGGTTATGAGCCTGGAGCTGCTTCCTGACCGCCCCATTCAGGCACAAGAATTCGCACACCATTCCAAGAAAGATAGGGTCATCTCCCGGGTCCTGGACTGGGTGTGGAGGGGATGGCCCAGCAGGAGCCCTGGGCCAGAATTTGCTGGCTACACAACCCGCAAACATGAACTGTCGGCCCACAAGGGGTGCCTGTTAGGCAACTTTGTTGTGTATTTTAATGATGGGTCTTAATCCTTGTATAAATGTGGCCAGCATGACTAAGCCACTTCTGGCCAACCAGAGCAGCGCATGGAAACGCCATTTACCTTCCCGCCGGAGTGGTACCTATTTATCTACTTGCATCTGACGCGCTTTTGAACTGCTAGGTGGGCAGGAGCTGGGAACAAGCAACGGGAGCTCACCGCGTCATTGCGGGGATTCGAACCCCCGACCTTCTGATCGGCAAGCCCAAGAGGCTCAGTGGTTTAACCCACAGCGCCCCCCGCATCCCATTCCACATCATCATAATCCCTAAATCTGAAGGGGGTTTCTTTTCCTGCCCAGTTTCCCTTGACCCCAAGCCCCCTCCCCAAAATGAAGGCAGCCTCTGGATCCCAAGGAAGAGCAGAGCTGCAGACCTCCTGCGATCTTGGCAGAGAGGACAAGGGAGGACCCTCTGCTCCCTGACTTGGGGGTCTGCCCCCCCCCCTCTGTATGATCTGAGCAGGGACCCCCACGCCCCCTCCCTGCCCCCCTGGGACCCCCTTCTCCCCATTGCACCCTCAGAGGGAGGAAAGAGGGGACTCACCGGATTCCAGGAGGGGCTTTTGCAAAGGAGAGAAGAAAGCAGGAAGGGAGGGGGGAGGGAGGGAGGGAATTGAGCGATGGAGGACCTTCCCCCCTTCACTTCCCATCCTCTCTAGGAATCCAGCTCTGCTCCTCTTAACCCTTGCAGAGCCTGCCCTCCCCGCCCCCATTGGCCCCAAGGAGCCCAGATCTAGGTCTGAGCAAGTGCCTTGGGCAGCTGAATAGGGAGATCCCAAACCCTGGAGGACCCTGCTCTCCTCTTGCTTTCCATTTGGGACGTGGCAAACATTGATCCGGGGAAGAGTTCAATCTGGACCATCCTGGACATTTATTTGTTCATTTCAGAGATCCGGGGATGATGGGCTCTATTTTGCTGTCACCATCTGCAGCGATCCTGGAGCCCAAGAAAGCAAAATCTCTCACTGCCTCCATCTCTTCCCCTTCTAGTTGCCAGGAGGTGATGGGACCAGTGGCCAGGATCTTCGTTTTTTTGGTGCTGAGCTTCAGACCATATTTTGCGCTCTCCTCTGTCACCCTCAGTAAAAGGTTCTTTAATTCCTCCCCACTTTCTGCCATCAAGGTTGTGTCATCTGCATATCTGAGGTTGTTGATATTTCTTCCGGCCATCTTAATTCCGGCTTCGGATTCATCCAGCCCAGCCTTTCGCATGATGAATTCTGCATATAAGTTAAATAAGCAGGGAGACAATATGCAGCCTCGCCGCACTCCTTTCCCAATTTTGAACCAATCAGTTGTTCCATATCCAGTTGTAACTGTAGCTTCTTGTCCCACATAGAGATTTCTCAGGAGACAGATGAGGTGATCAGGCACTCCCATTTCCCAACCCCCCTAACCGTTATATAATGGCATCCCGGTTACATGTATTCCCCTTTTCCCAAAAGTTGCTCCAAGAAGTTTTCCTCAGTGTTTGACCCACGTTGAGCCTGGAGTGTCCTAGGGAACCTTCTGCCACTGGAGAGTCAGGCTCAGGTGCCTTCTCCTGGCAGCTCATTCAGAAGAACCCCTGAAGCTGAGGCTCTTTTGGGACAAGGGGAATACATATAACTGGGATGCCATTAAATAATGGGAAGGGTGTTGGAGGGAAGGGTCTCCAGCCAGCCTGCCCCTTATTTTGAATTGGGGGGGGGATGAGGGGCTAAGAAAAGCCCTCCCTGAAAACCAAGCGGGGGGGGGGATGTGAGCAGGTGGAGGTGCTGATTTCTTCGTATTTGAGAGTTGCTGCTTCTCAAAATGGTGCTCTTAATGTGGGGAGGGGGTTGGAGGTGGCGTTGAGCTTGACTTGCCCGTTTGGGACCCAGGAGGAAAGGAGGGCGTTTCTTATTCCAGAAAGAAGTCTGACAGAGCTGACTCCGGACTCCAGTTCAAAGGAAGAGGGACACCTGCCATCCTTTCCGTGTTTCCTGCCAGAAAACCAGTTTCTACTGGGTTCCCAGAACTATCTGACCCCATTTCCCACCCCAGAGAAGGGCTGGACCAATCAGAGGCCTCTCCATTGGGCAGCTGGCCAATCCCCTTTCAGATTCCCCTGGGCCTCGTCCTCTCCTTCGCCTGGTTTCCTGAGGGAGTTTTCCCCCTGATTTTCCCTCATGGCTGCTCCCCCTCCCAGCTTCTCCTTCATTTCTCCTTCCTTCTCTTCCTTTTCCTCTCCCCCCCCCCATTGTTTGGGGGCAGATGGATTCCCCCCCCCCCATGGCCAGGCAGGCCCAGGAGGAGCCCATGGAGGCAGTAGGGCCAGGAGAAGGGGTTTCCCGCCCTTTTCCGAAATAGGAGGGAGCGCCATTTTGTTTTTCCCAGAGGCCCCAGCCGCTCCCAGAGACGCCATGGCTCCCCTGTGGGCCTCGGGGGTCCCACGCTCTCGGGGTCTCTCCTCCCGGCTGAAGGAGGGCGGCACCTTTGGTCCTCAGCCGCCTTCCTGCCATGATGGCTTGGCCTCCGCAGGGCAGCCTCTCTCCTCGCCATGTTGGCCCCACGGAGGAGGCCTCTCCCTTGGGAGACGAGGAGGGAAAGCCCCTCTCTGTCTCAGAGGCCCAAGGAGGAGAATAGTAATACAGTGGTACCTCGCGTTACAGACGCTTCAGGTTACAGACTCCGCTAACCCAGAAATATTACCTCAGGTGAAGAACTTTGTTTCAGGATGAGAACAGAAATTGTGTGGTGGCGGCAGCAGGAGGCCCCATTAGCTAAAGTGGTACCTCAGCTTAAGAACAGTTTCAGGTACTTTCAGGCAGAAGTCAACTTCTTGCCTCAACTTGGAGGCTGTCAGGGCATTAAAGGCGGAAGTCCAGGCACAGCTTCTCTTCTCAGGCCGATGTTCCGCTTTCTAGACATGGTGGTCAAATGCTGAACTCCATTTCTGCCCCTTCTTCCCTCTCCTTCCTGGACTGAGTCATGTCCCATTCAGACTTGGGGGGTTCCTGAGCGAGGGGCCCTTTCCCTCTCAGTCCGCCCCCCACGCCCAGGGGGCCCCTCAGCCCTCCTTCTTGGGGGTCTTCCTCCCCTCCCCCAGCTTCTCCCCTTGAACTCCCGCCTGACTCCTCTTCCTCTCCTCCCCACCTTCCCCTCCAAGCTCCCCCCTCAGACCATCCCTCAGAAAAGCAGCCTTGCATGGCAGCCAATCAGAGCGAGGCTCCAGGAAATTTCTGAGGGACTAAGTCCGCTGACTGGCCTGGCTCTGCTGTCCATCACAGGCCCAAACAAGGGGGGCATCCAGCAGCTGCCATATATCTAATAATCAATCAATCAATCTTTATTACGGTCCAGAGACCCAACAAATCATTACAAAACAATTTATTAGATATAGCTAATAAATGGGTGGAGGAAAAGTCTGGGAAGGGGCGAGAGGCCCCTCCCTGCCCCCCTCCAGGCTCCTCTCAGGTTCATCCAGGGTCCAAAGCCGCCTCCATTTTTGGAGGGCCAGGAAGTGAGTGGTCCCTGCAGCTTCGCCTGCTGGAAAGGGGGCGACATGCAAGAGGCCAGCCTGGCAGGGTTGTTGTGGAAGTGATCACGCGAGTGATCATGCTCTTCTGAAGTTTACTATACAGCGGAAAGGAGCAGCCAAGCATACTAGGACTCAATTTCTCGACTTTAAGAAAGCCGACTTCATAAAACTTAGGGAAGTGCTGGGTGAGATCCCATGGACAGTAATACTAAAAGGAAAGGGAGTTCATGATGGCTGGGAGTTTGTTAAGAGGGAGATAGTAAAAGCACAACTTCAGGCAATACCAATGAGACGGAAACATGGAAGGTGCCTAAAGAAGCCAGGGTGGCTATCTAAAGACCTTTTAAGTGAGTTAAGATTTAAAAAGGATGTGTACAAAATATTGAAAAGGGGGGAAACCACCAAAGAGGAATTCAAACAAATAGCCAGCACGTGTAGACACAAAGTCAGAAAAGCTAAAGCACAGAATGAACTCAGGCTTGCTAGAGAGGTTGAAAGCAACAAAAAAAGGCTTTTATGGGTATGTTCGTAGCAAAAGGAAGAAGAAAGGAACAGTGGGGTCACTCAGAGGAGAAGATGGTGAAATGCAAACAGGGGACACAGAAAGGGCTGAACTCCTCAATGCCTTCTTTGCCTCAGTCTTCTCCGATAAAGAAAACAATGCCCGACCTGAAGAATGTGGAGCAAATGATTCAGCAGAGGAAACACAGCCCAGAATAACTAAGGAGATAGTACAAGAATACTTGGCTAGTTTAGATGTATTCAAGTCTCCAGGGCCAGATGAACTGCATCCAAGAGTATTAAAAGAACTGGCAGATGTGATCTCAGAACCACTGGCAGTCATCTTTGAGAATTCCTGGAGAACAGGTGAAGTCCCGGCAGACTGCAGAAGGGCAAATGTTGTCCCTATTTTCAAAAAGGGGGAAAGAGAGGACCGCCCAGTCAGTCTGACATCAATACCAGGGAAGATTCTGGAGCAGATCATTAAGCAAACAGTCTGTGAGCACCTAGAAAGGAATGCTGTGATCACCAATAGCCAGCATGGATTTCTGAAAAATAAGTCATGTCAGACTAACCTGATCTCGTTTTTTGACAGAATTACAAGCCTGGTAGATGATAATAATAATAATAATAATAATAATAATAATAATAATAATAATAATATATTTTTATTTATACCCCGCCCTCCCCAGCCAAGGCCGGGCTCAGAGCGGCTTACAAGCAATAATAAAAACAAGATGAATGATTACAAACTTAAAAACAAAAATAAAATACAACATTAAAATAATGGAACATTAAAATATTAAAATGTAGCCTCATCGCAGGAGGAGAAGGAAAAGAAGGGGGGGGGGAAAGAGAGAGAGAGAGAGAGGGAGGGAGGGAGGGAGGGAATCAAATTGGCTCCAAGCCAAAGGCCAGGCGGAACAACTCTGAAATCAGATCCTGCAGGGCCCTGGTCTCATGAGGCAGAGGGTTCCACCAGGCCAGAGCCAGAGTTGAAAAGGCCCTGGCTCTGGTTGAAGCTAATCTAACTTCCTTAGGGCCAGAGACCACTAGGGTGTTGCTATATATGGACCTTGAGGCTCTCCGTGGGGCATACCGGGAGAGGCGGTCCCGTAGGTACGAGGGTCCTAGGCCGTGAAGGGCTTTAAAGGTCAAAAGCAGCACCTTAAATCTGACCCTGTACTCCACCGGGAGCCAGTGCAGCTTAAAAAGCACTGGGTGAATATGCTCCCATGGCAGAGACGCCGTGAGGAGCCTCGCTGCAGCATTCTGCACCCGCTGGAGTGTCTGGGACAGCTTCAAGGGCATCCCCGCGTAGAGCGAATTACAGTAGTCAAGCCTGGATAAAGGGAACACAGTGGATGTAGCCTACCTTGATTTCAGCAAGGCATTTGACAAGGTGCCCCATGATATTCTTATAAAGAAGCTGGTAAAATGCGGACTTGACTATGCTACCACTCAGTGGATTTGTAACTGGCTGACTGACCGAACCCAAAGGGTGCTCATCAATGGTTCCTCTTCATCCTGGAGAAGAGTGACTAGTGGGGTGCCACAGGGTTCTGTCTTGGGCCCGGTCTTATTCAACATCTTTATCAACGACTTGGATGATGGACTCAAGGGCATCCTGATCAAATTTGCAGATGACACCAAACTGGGAGGGGTGGCTAACACCCCAGAGGACAGGATCACACTTCAAAACGACCTTGGCAGATTAGAGAACTGGGACAAAACAAACAAGATGAATTTTAACAGCGAGAAATGTAAAGTATTGCACTTGGGCAAAAAAAATGAGAGGCACAAATACAAGATGGGTGACACCTGGCTTGAGAGCAGTACATGTGAAAAGGATCTAGGAGTCTTGGTTGACCACAAACTTGACATGAGCCAACAGTGTGACGCGGCAGCTAAAAAAGCCAATGCAATTCTATGCTGCATCAATAGGAGTATAGCATCTAGATCAAGGGAAGTAATAGTGCCACTGTATTCTGCTCTGGTCAGACCTCACCTGGAGTACTGTGTCCAGTTCTGGGCACCACAGTTCAAGAAGGACACTGACAAACTGGAACGTGTCCAGAGGAGGGCAACCAAAATGGTCAAAGGCCTGGAAACGATGCCTTATGAGGAACGGCTAAGGGAGCTGGGCATGTTTAGCCTGGAGAAGAGGAGGTTAAGGGGTGATATGATAGCCATGTTCAAATATATAAAAGGATGTCACATAGAGGAGGGAGAAAGGTTGTTTTCTGCTGCTCCAGAGAAGCGGACACGGAGCAATGGATCCAAACTACAAGAAAGAAGATTCCACCTAAACATTAGGAAGAACTTCCTGACAGTAAGAGCTGTTTGACAGTGGAATTTGCTGCCAAGGAGTGTGGTGGAGTCTCCTTCTTTGGAGGTCTTTAAGCAGAGGCTTGACAACCATATGTCAGGAGTGCTCTGATGGTGTTTCCTGCTTGGCAGGGGGTTGGACTCGATGGCCCTTGTGGTCTCTTCCAACGCTATGATTCTATGATTGTATGGTTGCCCTGACCCAACATGGCCTCTGCTCTTTCTGGCCTCCTGGGCAGCGTCAACTCCGGGACGGCCCTCCTCGCGCGGTGAATGGAGGGGAGAAGTCAATTTACACTCAGACTTGGGGCTGTCAGGGCCTGAAACGCAGCAGGACAGGCCCAGCTTTTCTCCAGCTCCGCTTGCCCAAATGCAGCTGCTCCCCTTCAGGCCGATGTTCCCCTATCTAGAAATGGGGGCCTAATGCTTCCCTCGCTCTCTGCTCCCTTCCCTGAGTACTTTCACCATTCGGTGCTTTGGACGCAGCCCCGCTTCCCTGGCGGAACAGCAGGATTAAGGGCACCAGGAATATCTACCCTTTACGAACTCCAGAGGGGAGCTTCTCGCTCCTCCTGTGACAAGATTCCCAAAGGCTGAGGGTTGCTTGAGAGAACTAGCCTCTTTTGAGACAGCACCAATTTCCATTTCTTCTTGATCAAAACCCACAAACGCTCTGCTAGTTTTCCCCCAGAAGGTTTTACAAGTATCTATATAGGATGGTAAGAATTTTACTAGTGAGCCAAAAAGGATTTTATGTGTTCCATGTCCTCTGTTAGTAGTAGTACAAGGCACCCGCTGACGGATAATCCCTCCTCATTTGTCCCAGAATATTGGGAGAAGGAGTCTTTTATCATTGCTTTAGCATTTCCTGAGGATACACCTGAAATTTGCTTTCACATTAGTTCGTCTACTTGTTTAGCCTGAATAGGGGAGAGACGTGTGTTGTTGCATCTGGGACAGAGGAAGTGGTCCGGTTGTGAAGATGCAGGCGGGCTTTTCTTCTCCCTGTTCCCCCCCCCCCCATGTGGGAATGTTCTCGTCTGTCTACATCCTCTGTTCACAAATGTGACTTTTCCCTCAATTTGAAGTGAGTTTATTTCCTTGACCCAAAGCCCCCTCCCCCAAAAGGAAGGCAGCATCTGGATCCCAAGGAAGAACAGCTGCAGTCCTCCTGTAGCCGTATAAGGCTTTGCCCTCGGGTGGGAAAAATATTGCGCCCGGAAAAGGGAAAATGGGAGTCAACAGACACTCAAGGAATAGTTTCGGAGAAAAAGCTTTATTTCTACCATCCATGAACTGGTAGAAGGAGCAAGTGTGATAACTCACAAACAAGCACGAGTTCACAGCCATTTGCACAGAGCATATATTCCCCTTCCAGTTCAAACCTTCACATAACTTATCTTTCATTTGCTTGTTTCCTTGACCTCCTCACACCTCCCTTTTTATATTCTAGTTCTAAAAGTCAAGAGCCTCCGTCTCTCACTCCTCTTCCAAACGAGAGCCAGGTGTGTGTGTGTGTGTGTGTGTGTGTGTGTGAACATATAGAGGAGAGAAAGTATTTGATCCCCTGCTAAATTTGCTTTTTTGCCCTCTGACGAAGAAATGCCTAGTCCACAATATTAATGGTAGGTTTATTGTAGCTGTGAGAGACAGAATAACAACAGAGAAACCCAGAAGACAAAAGTCAAAGATTGACGATGATGATGATTTTTTTTTTGGTTCTTGTTCCTACTTTTCTCTCTTTTATTTATTCCCAATATCATCCCGATCTTAATACTTTTATCTTATGTTGACAACCACTGGCATGCAACTTTAATCATATTCAGATCTATATGTAAATTAGCATGCAAGATGAACATTTTGCTCTTCTTCTTGTTGTCCCTCAACTGTTTTCGGTGCAGTCCCTCCTCAGAAGGCTCTATTTCATTCCACCGTCTTACCTTCCAGGACTCTGGGCTGTCTTCCAGCTTTCCTTTGTTTAGTTAAAATTAAGACACGTGTAATGTATTTTAATGGACTGATATTTTCCCAAACCGAAGAATCTTCTGTAAGAGACCACACTGTGCGATAGATTTCACAGTTAATAATTGTTTGGTTCCTCTAGAATCCAAGCTTGCTCCCCCTGAGCCCTAAGGGAAGCTTGCAAAGATCAAAGATTCATCTTCACTTTTATAAATCCATATATGACAAAAGTCCATGCAAGCAGATGTGGTTTCCTGTGTGAAATATTCCCCAGTTGTAATCTGTCGGTTGTCTTCAGCCCCCTTTGAGAGGGACCCCTTTTTTTCTAATGTGCCATCATTTGCACCATTTTAGCATCCCCAGCCGAAAAAATATTTAATCTTGTACAGTGGTGCCTCGGGTTACATATGCTTCAGGTTACATACGCTTCAGGTTACAGACTCCGCTAACCCAGAAATAGTGCTTCCGGTTAAGAACTCTGGGGCTGCAGTTTTCAGGCTTGGGGACAGGATGATGACTGTTTTTGGCACCAAGTTCTGTCCATAAACCCCACTGAGTACAATGGGATCTACTCTAGGTCATTACTGAGCAGACCATGCCAGCCTTATGAAGTGGGGTGAGGAGCAAAAAAAATGAAATGGAAATCAATGGAGATGTTTAGAAATGGGGCTTCTGGTTCTGGTCTGCCTTAATGGATCCTGCTCCCAAGATAGCAGAGATTGATAGCAAAGAATAAACAAGGAAGCTTTGAGGGTAATTGTCCTTGCAAGCTCCCCCCAGGGCCCGGGGGAGAGTGAGCCTCACTCGCAGATTGTCTTGATACCTGGCTCTTTCTCCACCATGGAATCTGAGAGGCAGCAAAATCACTTTGCCTATTGGTAGCCCTCCTACTCGGCCATTAAGAAGCAGAGGTACTTCTGTTTATTAGAGTGAAATTAGAACTAATATACAGACATGTGCTGGAACAGAAGGAACAAGATCATAAACTGCTAAATTGAAGCAGATACAAAGCCAAAACGATTCAAACCGCAAAAAAGACTTCCTTCGATGTAAAATATTTACTCTTTCTTTATATATATCATGTTTGCAACATAAATGATTCAGCAGCACGCACACACACCCCCCCGAATGCTAACAAACTGAGAAAAAGCAAGAGGAGATAACAGAGAATGGGATTATACTTCTGGATTACAATGAAAAAGAGAACTATATGTGACAAAATTGAAATGGATTTAAAGTCCCAAAGTTTCACTGTATTCCTATGGAAGGAAATGGAGTTTGAGCTTTGATGACCGGCTAAGGCTTTGGCAGGACGCCAGATCGTTATTGAGAGAGTTGGAGAAGCTGGAGTCTTGCCAGAGCTTTGGTGGGACGCCAGATTACTCTCTATCTAGACTCAAACAATAACAAAAAAGGGAGAGAAGATGGCGTGTGACGCAGTTGAAATTACAGCCTCATTCTCTGATAAGACTGTATTTCAACAAAGTCTCTCCATATTTTCAAACAAGCTGATACCTTGCCAATAATAATTAGAGCCCTCCACAAAGGACCGCACCATTAAACATCAAATTCTCAAGTTTTTTTTAATATAGTTTCACTTGCATTCCATTTCATTAATTGACTCTTTCTCCACGAGGCTTGCCAAATCATGAAGTAGCTGGCAGTACTGCAGTGTTTCATTCTATCATTGCACAGTGTGACACTGTGCCTTTAATTGCCTAATTACCTAATGTATCATCGTGTGAGAACGGGAGCTATTTCTATCCCCTCTGGTGCGTGAGTCAGCTCTTCGCTCTGTTGACTTTGTTAGGATATTTCCGTTCCACCTTAAGAAGGGAGCAGGTTGTTGTGTCACAGCCTGCGTATTTCCTGTTCACAGGATGTTTCTGTTTATGTATATAGCTTTTGTTTCTTCTCTCTCTGTGCCTGAACAGCGAAGCAGGCAGTCATGTTTTTCTTTGTTCTGATCAACGCTGAATAAAGTTGTAAATAATGCTCTCCTGAGTGCACCTTTCGTTGTGCGAACTCTGCTGATCAGAGTGTGCACGAGCCCTGGAATATGGCAAGCTATTTCTGCAGCTCGTGTCGCTAATTGACTGATACTGTATCTACGGGAGATCGATGGATCGTCCGGAATTGACGTGGGGTCATGATGGCCTTTGTCTCCCTGGCAGTATCCCAACAGACTTCTTATTTTCTTGATGCTGCATTCCAGCCAGAGTCTGCCATAGGCCATCACACCGGAAGTCTTCTCCAAAGTCTTTTTTATATTTTCTCTCTGATAGTAAGAGCTGACAGTGGAAAGGAACTCTCTCAGAAGGGGGTGGACCTTCACTGGGGGGTTTTAAGAAGAAGCTGGATGGTCATGGCTGCTTGAAATGAGATTTCTGGAGGGGGTTGGACTAGATTCTGAATCCATAATTCTATTCTTCACCCTGGTGTGAGATCTTAAATTGACTTTTGAACAAGTGAAATTTTATACACATTCCATGTGCTGATATGCTTTCAACCCTGTATGAATTATTTGGTGGGCCATGAATGAATCTTTTCCCACATTCCAAACACTTTCTCTCTTGTATGGATTCTTTGATGGGAAGTGAGATGGGTCCTTTGACTGAAGCGCTTCCCACATTCTGAGCACTGATAGGGTTTCTCCCCTGTATGAATTCTCTGATGAGAAGTGAGATTCCCCTCGTGACGGAAGCGCTTCCCACATTCCAAGCACTGAAAGGGTTTCTCACCTGTATGAATTCTTTGATGGGAAGTGAGGTGGTAGCCCTCCCGGAAGCTTTTCCCACAATCGAAGCACATATAGGGTTTCTCCCCTGTATGAATTCTTTGATGGGAAGTGAGATCACAACTCAGACGAAAGCTCTTTCCACATTCCAAGCAGTGATACGGTTTCTCTCCTGTATGAATTCTTTGATGGGAAGTCAGATCACCACTCAGGCGAAAACTCTTTCCACATTCCAAGCACTGATAGGGTTTCTCCCCTGTATGAATTCTTTGATGAGAAGTGAGATTCCCCTCGTGACTGAAGCGCTTCCCACATCCTGAGCACTGATAGGGTTTCTCCCCTGTATGAATTCTGTGATGGGAAGAGAGTGTGGCACTTTGACTGAAGCTCTTTCCGCATTCCAAGCACTGATAGGGTTTCTCACCTGTATGAATTCTTTGATGGGAAGTGAGCTTGTGGCCGTCCCGGAAGCTTTTCCCACAATCGAAGCACATATAGGGTTTCTCCCCTGTATGAATTCTTTGATGAGAAGTGAGATTCCCCTCGTGACTGAAGCACTTCCCACATTCCAAGCACTGATAGGGTTTTTCCCCTGTGTGAACTCTTTGATGGCAAGTCAGATCACAACTCCGACGAAAGCTCTTTCCACATTCAAAGCACTGATAGGGTTTCTCTCCTGTATGAATTCTTTGATGGGAAGCCAGATGACCACTCAGACGAAAACCTTTTCCACATTCGAAACACTGATAGGGTTTCTCCCCAGTATGAACTCTTTGATGGGAAGTGAGATTTGTACTTTGACTAAAGCTCTTTCCACATTCGAAGCACTGATAAGGTTTCTCCCCAGTATGAACTCTTTGGTGCAAAGTGAGATTACCCTTCTGATTGAAGCTCTTTCCACATTCTCTGCACTGATACAATTTCTCCCTACTCTGTGTTATTTCGTGTGAAGTGAGGTTATTCCTTTGAACAAAGCTCTTTCTTTGATGGGAGGTGGACTGGGAGCTCTGACAGATCTTCTCTACACACTCTGAATATTTATCTGAATTCTCCGCTATGTGGATTCTGTTGTGCTCCCCCTTGTTCTTCCCTTCTGATTCATCACCATCTGCAATGAAGAGAGATGCTAATTAGAGTCTCAGGAGGAAATGGGATCTCCAGATTATTGAACAATGTTAATGAATGCTTGTGACAGAGGAAGAACTGAAGAGAATGAGATGTGAGGCCGTCCAATAGTTTTCACTGTTTTTGTTTCCTGGTATTAACTGAGATATTGCTTGGCTTTTATCTGGGATGGATATTTTTGTGGCTCAATCATGGAATCCACTCCATCTCCAATCACAACATGTTATGATCCAACAGGGATCCTTACTGAGAGAGTCCATGATCCCACGATTCTCCTCCTTGACTTCTCCTTGACCTCCCCTCTGTGAATGCCTGAGGGCCCTGCTCTTGCCACTAACCACCTGGCCCGGGGCGGGGCCTGAAGCTGAAAAGGACTGCTCTGCTGCCCAGGAGGACTCCCCTGTGTGAGTGCCTGAGGGCCCTGCTCTTGCCACTAACCACCTGGCCCGGGGCGGGGCCTGAAGCCTCAAAAGGACTGCTCTGCTGCCCAGGAGGACTCTCCTGGGTGAGTGCCTGAGGGCCCTGCTCTTGCCACTAACCACCTGGCCCGGGGCGGGGCCTGACAGGCCTCACAACTATGGTTGCTGTTACTGCTGCTGCTGTCCAGAGTTCTTTTAAAAATGTTTTTAAATTTTTCTTTTGAATTTTTTGTATGTGGGGGTGGGGTGGATGTTTGGTTGGGCCTGGGAATTTGTTTGATTTAGGTGTCTTTGTAATTTTTACAGGTTTTTTTGTATTGTTTTATTGTTTTATTTTTTAAAAGGTTTTATTTTGTTCTTAAGGGGAGGGGTCAGGGCTGCTGGGGAGTGGGTCCCAGCCAACAAAATAGCTGGGGCATGTTCCACAGGGGGGGATGCACTGGGATAACCGATCTCAGTGATCACGGGTAGGAGGAGGAGTTACGCTAAGACCAGACCATGTTGTTACAGAGGAGGCAGGTTTAGTCGTTGTCTGAGGACTATCCCTGCCTCCGGGTCTGGTCCTGACTGGATGGATACTAGAATCAGCAAGGGATACCCACATGACCTGAAAGTGTTGCTGTGCAATGCCAGGTCAATGATTCATAAAACCACTGCCATCCATGACTTGATCATGGATGGAGGACTTGACCTGGCATGTGTAACAGAGACTTGGTTGGATGAAACAGATGGGCCTGTCCTTGCCGCTGCTTGTCCACCAGGTTTCTCTTATGCACAGCAACCCAGGCCATGTGGGCGGGGAGGGGGGGGTTGCAGTGATTTTTAGGAAGTCATTAGTCTGCACCAGGCATCCTATTGGGAAGACTCAGTTTTCTGAGTGCATGTTCTGGAAGTTGGGCAATAGGGGCAGTACAGGATTCCTTTTGGTGTACCGACCTCCCCGCTGCACCAAGGATTCCCTGCCTGAGCTGCTTCAGGTCGTGGCGGATGTTCTCCTGGAGACACCTAGCTTGGTTGTCCTAGGGGATTTTAATATCCATGCCGACACGACCTTACAAGGGGCGGCTCGGGACTTCGTGGAAAGCATGGCCTCCATGGGGCTGTCCCTGAATAAATCTGGCCCAACCCATAGCCACGGACATGCCTTGGACCTGGTGTTTACCTCTATGGATGTTGGTGATCTGACACTAAGTAAAAGTGAAACGAAAGAAGTGCCATGGTCAGATCACTTCCTGGTGCAACTGGACTTCTCCGCGACCCATACCCTCTGCAGGGAGGTGGGACGTATTCAGATGGTCCGCCCCCGCCACTTAATGGATCCAAATGGTTTCCAGAGAATGGTAGGGGATGTTTTATCCCATGTTGATGGCCTTTCAGCTGATTCCCTGCTGGCCCGCTGGAATGTGGAGTTAACCAGGGCTATTGACTGTTTGGCTCCGAAGTGCCCTCTCCGACTGCATGGAGCCTGGACAGCCCCGTGGTTTTCCATGGATCTGAGGGCAATGAAACAATCATTGAGACGGCTAGAGTGCCGGTGGCAGATAACTCATTCTGAAGCTGACCAGACACAGGTTAGAGCTCAATGTCGAGCCTACCAAGTGGCCGTAGCGACGGCGAAGGAGACTTTCTTCACCGCCTCTACTGAATTTGCAGAAAACAGCAGCAGGAGACTTTTTCAGATGGTTCACAATTTAGCAGAACCACCTGTTACATCGGGGCCCAGTAAGGGCCACATGATCTCCTGCAATGATTTTGCAAAATTTTTTGCAGATAAAGTCGCTCAGATTTGGGAAGAGGTAGACACCACCATGGGAGCAGGGCCGGAGCGGGAGAGTGCTAGAGTCCTGTCTAGTCCAATTGCGTGGGATCAATTCCAATCTGTTACCTCCGAGGATGTGGACAGGCTGCTTGGACGAGTGAAACCAACCACCTGTCTCCTGGATCCTTGCCCATCCTGGCTTATAAAAGCTAGCCGGGAAGGACTGGGCGATGGGCTTCGTGGGGTGGTGAATGCTTCCCTCCGTGAGGGAGCCTTCCCAGACTCGCTGAAAGAGGCGGTTATTAAACCGCTTCTTAAAAAACTATCTTTAGATGCGGCCATAATGGCCAACTATCGCCCAGTCTCAAATCTTCCATTCTTGGGCAAGGTGATGGAGCAAGTGGTTGCTGAACAACTCCAGGCACGCCTGGAAGAAGCGGACCATTTGGATCCCTTCCAGTCGGGATTCAGGCCTCATCATGGGACTGAAACTGCCTTGGTCGCACTGGTTGATGATCTCCGGCGGGCTAGGGACAAAGGTGAGAGCTGCTTCCTAGTTCTGCTGGATCTCTCAGCGGCGTTAGATACCATCGACCATAACATCCTTCTGGACCGTCTTGAGGGGCTGGGAGCTGGGGGAACTGTCATACAGTGGTTCAGCTCCTTCCTCCTGGGCCGTATTCAGAAAGTGGGGGGGGGATGAGTGTTCAGACCCCTGGGCTCTCACTTGTGGGGTGCCTCAGGGTTCCATCCTCTCCCCCATGCTTTTCAACATCTACATGCAGCCGCTGGGAGAGATCATCAGGGGGTTTGGGCTGGGTGTTCATCAGTATGCGGATGATACCCAGCTCTACCACTCTTTTAAATCAGTGAATCACCAGTGAAGGCGGTGAAGGTCCTGTGTGAGTGTCTGGAGGCGGTTGGAGAATGGATGGCGGCTAACAGATTGAGGCTGAACCATGACAAGACAGAAGTACTGTTTTGGGGGGACAGGGGGCGGGGAGGTGTGGGGGACTCCCTGTCCTGAATGGGGTAACTGTGCCCCTGAAGGACCAGGTGCGCAGCCTGGGAGTCATTTTGGACTCACAGCTGTCCATGGAGGCGCAGGTTAACTCTGTGTCCAGGGCAGCTGTCTACCAGCTCCATCTGGTACACAGGATGAGACCCTCCTTGCCCATGGACTGTCTCTCCAGAGTGGTGCATGCTCTGGTTATCTCCCGCTTGGACTACTGCAATGCGCTCTATGTGGGGCTACCTTTGAAGGTGACTCAGAAACTACAACTAATCCAGAATGCGGCGGCTAGACTGGTGACTGGGAGCGGCCACCGAGACCATATAACACCGGTCTTGAAAGACCTACATTGGCTCCCAGTACATTTCCGAGCACAATTCAAAGTGTTGGTGCTGACCTTGAAAGCCCTAAATGGCCTCGGTCCAGTATATCTGAAGGAGTGTCTCCACCCCCATCGTTCTACCCGGACACTGAGGTCCAGCACCGAGGGCCTTCTGGTGGTTCCCTCACTGCAAGAAGCCAAGTTACAGGGAACCAGGCAGAGGGCCTTCTCGGTAGTGGCGCCCTCCCTGTGGAACGCCCTCCCACCAGATGTCAAAGAGAACAACAACTACCAGACTTTAAGAAGACATTGGAAGGCGGCCCTGTTTAGGGAGGCTTTTAATGTTTGATGTAGTACAGTATTTTATTTTATTTTATTTTTTTGGAAGCTGCCCAGAGTCGCTGGGGAAGCCCAGCCAGATGGGGGGGTATAAATAATAAATTATTATTATTATTATTATTATTATTATTATTATTATTATTCTTTATGCTGAGCTCTCTGGTCAGGATCCAGCAACGTCCACGCCTCTTCTGTGAAACAACAGCAAGATCTTCACCTGAACACTCCCCATCAGAAGTTATCTCAATCTGGTTGGTCTAAATTTAAATTTATACGTAAATCTCTTTCTTCACTTTGAACCCCCTCCCTCCCATTTTCATGATGAAACCAACTCTGTATTGTTTCTTTGGTAACAGAAGAGGAAAAGCGACTATTACTCACATAATCTAAGCACAACGGCCACAATAGCGTCAGTCTAGGCATTTGGCTCTGCGATGTTGAATGTTCTCTGTTCTCTCCTGTTTCCCCTTTTTTTGTTCCAGTTGAAAGCAATTCATGAACCCAGAACTCATACACTGACCCCTAATGATGAACTATATGTTATAGATATTCCGGCAAATTTATTCTGCTATTTTACATAGAAATGACATGAGAAGACTTGGTCTACATGTTTTATTATTCCTATGTTCCTTGTTTATAAAAGCAAATAAAAAGTTATTCCAAAAAGAAAAGAATAATACATGGAGGCCTCATCTGCATTCAATCTGCAAAGCAGGATCAGGTTCCTTTCAAGACTCATGGCTTCTAGTGCTGCGCGACGGGGTGGAGGGAAGTTTGAGGATGGAGAAAAGAATAATATGATGGATTGAGGAAATAGAAATGTAAATGTATGGGGGGGATGGGGAGGAAATGGTGTTGGCTTTGGTACATCTGTATTGTAATACAATATGTGAAAACCAATTTTTTTTAAAAAGAGTCGTGGGTTCTAGTGCTGCGCGACGGATCAGTGTTGGACATTGGTAAGGCATTCAGATCACAGAACTGATTTTAGACCTTTTGAGCTGCCAATGCATCGCGGTGACTGGGGAGCTGTGATCTACTCCTAGCTCAAATTGCCTGCAGATGACAAAGGAGCAGGCAGGCAGGCAGGTGGGGGAGCCCGAAAAAGTGCTCCCCTTCTCCATCTCCATCCGCCTGCCTCCCCCCCCCACCCCCTAGCTGAGGAAGCCCCAATACCTCTCTGGCTCCATCCATCCAGGTCCCCATCTCCCCTCCCCTGGGACTCACCAGATCTCTCGGAGGTCCCTGGGAGGGAGTGCTCAGAGGTTGTGGGGAGGGACGCGGGAAACAGCCGGACCAGGTCATGCGTCCATCTTCCCCCTTCCATCTCCTCTAGCTTGACAGGATCCGTCTCACTCATCCTTCCTGAAGAGTCAAGGAGCCAAAAGAAGCTGGAGGGTCCTGGGAGAGAGGAAGAAGCAAAGGGAGCCTCAGAGGCCCTGCAGGGATTCTCCTGCCCTAGATATTCTCCTGCCCCTGGAGAAGCCCAAATGGGGCAGCCCCTTCCCAACAGAAGCCCCATTTCTAAACATCTCCAGTGCTTGCAGTTTCCCCTGTTTGCTCCTCACTTCGTAAGGCTGACATGTTCTGCACAGTAGTGACCTGAGGGTAGATCCCATTGAATTCAATGGTGCTTATGGACAGAACTTGGTGCCAAAACCAGTCACCATCCTGTCCCCAAGCCTTGGCCGATCATCAAAACTAAACTCCATTTCCTTCCATAGCAATACAGTGAAAGTTTGAGGCTTTAATCCATTTCAATTTTATCACATAGTTCGCTTTTCTGTTGCAATCCATAAATATAATCCCATTCTCTTTTATCTCCTCTTGCTTTTTATCAGTTTGTTAGCATTCGAGGTGTGTGTGCTGCCGAATCATTTATGTTACAAACATGATATATATATATATAAAGAAAGAGTAAAGGCTCCCCCTCCCTAACAACACACATTTTCCTTTCCAGTTCAAATTGTTTCGGCTTTGTATCTGTCTAAATTTAGCGATTTATTATCTTGTTCCATCTGTTCCAGCACGCAGCTTTAATTGAGGACAATTACCCTCAAATCATCTGTTTATTATTTGCTAACGATCTCTGCTATCGTGGGAGCGGCATCCATTAAGGGAGACCGGAACCAGAAGCCTCAAAAGCCCCATTTCTAAACAATTCCAGTGATTCCAATTTCAGCTCTTTGCTCCTCACCCCACTTTGTAAGGCTGGCATGGTCTGTACAGTAGTGACCTGAGAGTAGATCCCATTGAACTCATTGGGGCTTATGGACAGAACTTGGTGCCAAAACGAGTTACCATCCTGTCCCTAAGCCTGAAAACTGCAACCCCAGAGCATGGGCAGAAAACAGACGAGTAGCTAATACATGTAAGTGGCCCCATGCTTGGTGCTTTCGATGGAGAGTCCTGTTGACGCTCTTTGAGCTCTCTCATTGAAAGCCAGACAGATGTGGCCATATTTGCCTCTTGCATGGGGACCAAATCTTCGGGGAAAGAGGGTTCGTTCTGGTGGGCTGGATCTGGAGCACAAAGGGTCAGGTTTTGCTTGCATGAGCCCTTGTGTTCCTTCTTCAAACTTATTAGGCAGGAATGTCAGAGGTCAAATCTGGAGAATATTTCATTCTGGGCTTCTTATGGCAGAGCACAGAAGACATGCAATCAATTCTTTTCAGTTCTGTCAAGTAGGTCCTTCCCACAGCTGTCTGAGTTATGGGGTTCCTTGGGGTCCAGATCAGCTGACTAGTCAGGATTGTCACCTGCAGAGTATATGTCAACTAAAGGATAATAGTCTGCCTTGAATTGAGGAGTTTTTGGAGGTGTTGCTGAATGTGGAAGCAGAGGAGCTGGTGATGCCACATTTTGGAATAATATTGAGACTAATACACCACTCCTCCATAGATATTCTCTGCGCTTATACACTATATTCACAGACTTTGCGCTCCTCTTGTGAGAAGATACTAGGGTAGCTTGAGAGAAGTAGCTTATTTTGAGACAGAACCCATTTCCAATTCTTGATTATCAAAACCCTCTCCCTGGTTTGGTTTTGGCTTCTGACCGGACAGCAGAGCATTTGATAACCTTGCATATCGTTTCATATTGATATAAGGATCTGGTGTGCAAATTCCAGTACAGTGGTACCTCGGGTTACATATTATTCAGGTTATATACGCTTCAGTTTACAGACTCCGCTAACCTAGAAATAGTACCTCGGGTTAAGAACTTTGCTTCAGGATGAGAACAGAAATCATGCTCCGGCGGCACGGCAGCAGCAGGAGGCCCCATTAGCTAAAGTGGTGCTTCAGGTTAAGAAAAGTGTCAGGTTAAGAACGGACCTCTGGAACGAATTAAGTACTTAACCCAAGGTACCACTGTACAGTACAAGCTTCTTAAGTGTTCTGTCTGGACCCAGAGCATGAGCTACTCTTAAGTAAGTTAAAAGGTATTTTTAAGTCAACTTTTTAATATGGCACTATTTTAATTTTTTTTAACATTTTTGCTCTTCTTTGTACTTATAGACCTCCTTTTGCCATGTGGACGAATTAAACCTCCCTTATTGATCTATTTCTAATGGTAGGGAAAGAGATATTGTTGTATTATCTGGTTCCACACTCTCTGCCAGACTTTATTCCAGAAGGTTTTACAAGTACCTATCAGGATGGTAAGAATTTTATTACAGTCAGCCAAAAAGGATTTTAAGCGTTCCATGTCCTCTCTTAGTACTACAAGCCACCAAAGGCTGATAATCCCTCTTTTGTCCCAGAAGTTTGGGAGTAGCAGTCTTTTATACTTGCTTTAATTTTGAAATTTGCTTTCAGATTAGTTCCTCTACCTGTTTAGCCTGAATTTGGCCTTGAGTCGCTTGAGCTCCTGGTCTCAGTGCCAGAGATGACTTAGCAGTTGAGCTGCCTGGGCCCCAAACCTCTTTCTGCTCATCCTTAGAGCTGCTGAGAGATCCTATAAGGTCAGTAATAGGATCTGGCTCCTGCTGTTTCTTAGCCACCTCCTCGTTTTCCTTATTCACGTAAAATGGAGTAATTTCTGCTTGGGCTTTCTTAGAGAGACTCTCTTTGGAGGAGGGTCTGTGGCACTTGGGGAGAGAACATGCATTTTGTAACTACTCTGGGTCAACACTGTCTTTCCCCTTAATTCCTCATCAAGTTTCCCGATACCAGAAATACCATATGCCTTATACCATTTTCTAAAATTCTGTGATTATCCTTGCTGTGATTTATTGAATGGAAACTGATTTTTTTCCAAACCCTCCCCTGTATGAAGTATCTCATGGGAACTGTGGGTGGAGCTGCGAAGGAAGCTTTTCCCCCATTTCAAGCACTTATTTCTTAGAATAGAATCATAGAATCATAGAATCATAGAATCATAGAGTTGGAAGAGACCACAAGGGCCATCGAGTCCAACCCCCTGCCAAGCAGGAAACACCATCAGAGCACTCCTGACATATGGTTGTCAAGCCTCTGCTTAAAGACCTCCAAAGAAGGAGACTCCACCACACTCCTGGGCAGCAAATTCCACTGTTGAACAGCTCTTACTGTCAGGAAGTTCTTCCTAATGTTTAGGTGGAATCTTCTTTCTTGTAGTTTGGAACCATTGCTCCGTGTCCGCTTCTTCCCCCGTTAGTTCTTTCATGTGAAGTGAGGCTCTCCTTGTGAACGAAGAGCTTTCCTTGATGGGAAGTGGACTGGGAGCTCCGACTAAAGTTCTCTCCACACTCTGAATATTTATATGGTTTCTCCATTGTGTGGATTCTCTTGGTTGTCTCCCTTCTTCTTCCTCTCCAATTCACCACCTACAATCTACTGTTATATGGCAGTATTAGTATTATTATGTTTAGGCTGAGGAAGAAATTGAGCCTGAAATGATTGAACAATGCAAATGACTGCTTGTGAAAGAGGAAGAATGGAAATGAATTACTGCCTTTGTATCTGAAGTGTGTATCTGAAGAAGTGTGCATGCACACGAAAGTTCATACCAAGAACTGACTTAGTTGGTCTTTAAGGTGCTACTGGAAGGAATTTGTTTTGTTTTGCC
The DNA here is from genome assembly GCF_964252035.2 of Podarcis erhardii. NCBI lineage: Eukaryota > Metazoa > Chordata > Lepidosauria > Squamata > Lacertidae > Podarcis > Podarcis erhardii. The sequence continues at coordinate 127,067,254 of NC_138498.1, read as the reverse complement.
TTTTTTGAGAAAATCTGCTCCAACTCCAAGCTCAGTCATTTCTTTGCTCAACCCAAAACAGACAGATGCAGAAAGGGAAACAGAAAATTAGACAGGATGTACCTCCACGCCCCTGAGATCTCTGAAGCCTACATGGAAGAAGGCCTGGGCAGCTCAGAGCAGCCTCATCCTGGTTTGAAAAGGCAGGACTGGTGGAAGAATATTCCCAGACAGAACAGGAGATGCATCTCCTATGGAGAGTTGTGGGTGGGTTAACATCTCAGATGCTGCAGGTGGCGCTATGGGGCTCCCTCAAAATAGAGGAGGTTTGTCCTTCAGAGATCTGTATGGAATTTCAAAACTGATCTCATGATCCAGCAGGGAGCCTTACCAGAGAGGCCACGATCGCAGGATTCTCCTCCTTGACTTCCTTCTGCAGAGCTCTCTGGTCAGGATCCAGCAAAGCCCAGTCCTCCTCTGTGAAAGGAAGAGCTACGTCTTCAAAGCCCACTGGACCCTATGAGAAAAAGGGAGAATAAAGATGATATTTTTCTACACATTGCTCTGTTCTTTTCTGCCTCTTAATAGCTGCATTGTTTTAATACTATTCTTTTCTTGCATGCTTATTTCAGTATCTTAATGGAGGTTTTATGTACTGAGTTGAATAGGATCCAAACTGCAGCAGTCTGATTGGTCCTAGAAGAATAGGATTCAGAATGCAGCAGTCTGATTGGTCCTAGAACAATGCAGCAGTATGATTGGTTGGCAGGAACCACCCAATCTTGCTCCAGATATAAGTGAATCCAGAACCTGATTGGCTTACAGTAGAATTCCAGAATTAGCCAATCATGTGCAGCCCATTGTGTCAATAATGTATATAAAGCAGATACTTTGAGGGGACTTTCATTCATTCCTCCTCACCACTATGAGCTGAATAAAGAGCATGAAATCACTTTGCGACTCTGAGTCTATTTCACTGGCAACGAAGGTTGGATCCTGCTGAGCTGACTGCCACACACAGCACCGCAGCACCGCCACCTCCCGCACCGCTGCCTCGCACCGTGTATCCAGGCTTCAGCTCCGGGACACAAGGAACTCAGAATGGCAACTGACAGCAGCTTCTCGCGGTTCAACCCAGCATCTGGAGACTGGGAAGCGGGGAAAATGTCTACTAGGAGTGCCTCAGGTGGACTTTCTGGGATTTATGGTGGACGCAGAAGGGGTCCACCCGACTGGGGACAAGGTACGGGCCATTTGTGATGCCCCAGCGCCCAAGAGCAAGACTGAACTTCCGGCCTTCTTGGGACTATTGAACTTTTACCGTTCCTTCCTTCCCCACAAGGCGGCAGTAGCGGAGCCCCTACACAGACTCCTGGACAAGCGGGCCCCTTGGGTGTGGGGCCAGCGCCAGGAGGCTGCATTCCAGGCAGTCAAGGACTTGCTTGTCTCAAACTCGGTCTTGGCACACTTCAACGAGAGGCTGCCAGTGGTGCTAGCATGCAACGCCTCGCCCTATGGCATTGGCACTGTCCTGGGACACCAACTCCCAGATGGAAGAGAGGTACCGGTGGCATACTTTTCCCAGACACTCAACACAACCGAGCGGAACTACTCGCAAATAGATGAGGAGGGGCTGGCAATCGTGAAGGGAGTAAAAAAATTCCATGATTTCTTGTACGGGCGGCCCTTCACCGTGGTGACTGACCACAAGCCGTTGCTTGGCTTGTTTGCCCCCGAAAAGCAGACCCCCAAAGTGCTCTCTCCTCGCGTCCTCAGGTGGTCAGTTTTCCTTGCCAGCTACCAGTACGCACTGATTCACCGCCCGGGGAAGGCGATGGGCCATGCGGACGCCCTCAGCAGGCTACCACTACCGGAAACAGGCCCCGACCCAGCACCTGCACAAGAGGTTATGAGCCTGGAGCTGCTTCCTGACCGCCCCATTCAGGCACAAGAAGTCGCACACCATTCCAAGAAAGATAGGGTCATCTCCCGGGTCCTGGACTGGGTGTGGAGGGGATGGCCCAGCAGGAGCCCTGGGCCAGAATTTGCTGGCTACACAACCCGCAAACATGAACTGTCGGCCCACAAGGGGTGCCTGTTAGGCAACTTTGTTGTGTATTTTAATGATGGGTCTTAATCCTTGTATAAATGTGGCCAGCATGACTAAGCCACTTCTGGCCAACCAGAGCAGCGCATGGAAACGCCATTTACCTTCCCGCCGGAGTGGTACCTATTTATCTACTTGCATCTGATGCGCTTTTGAACTGCTAGGTGGGCAGGAGCTGGGAACAAGCAACGGGAGCTCACCGCGTCATTGCGGGGATTCGAACCCCCGACCTTCTGATCGGCAAGCCCAAGAGGCTCAGTGGTTTAACCCACAGCGCCCCCCGCATCCCATTCCACATCATCATAATCCCTAAATCTGAAGGGGGTTTCTTTTCCTGCCCAGTTTCCCTTGACCCCAAGCCCCCTCCCCAAAATGAAGGCAGCCTCTGGATCCCAAGGAAGAGCAGAGCTGCAGACCTCCTGCGATCTTGGCAGAGAGGACAAGGGAGGACCCTCTGCTCCCTGACTTGGGGGTCTGCCCCCCCCCTCTGTATGATCTGAGCAGGGACCCCCACGCCCCCTCCCTGCCCCCCTGGGACCCCCTTCTCCCCATTGCACCCTCAGAGGGAGGAAAGAGGGGACTCACCAGATTCCAGGAGGGGCTTTTGCAAAGGAGAGAAGAAAGCAGGAAGGGAGGGGGGAGGGAGGGAGGGAATTGAGCGATGGAGGACCTTCCCCCCTTCACTTCCCATCCTCTCTAGGAATCCAGCTCTGCTCCTCTTAACCCTTGCAGAGCCTGCCCTCCCCGCCCCCATTGGCCCCAAGGAGCCCAGATCTAGGTCTGAGCAAGTGCCTTGGGCAGCTGAATAGGGAGATCCCAAACCCTGGAGGACCCTGCTCTCCTCTTGCTTTCCATTTGGGACGTGGCAAACATTGATCCGGGGAAGAGTTCAATCTGGACCATCCTGGACATTTATTTGTTCATTTCAGAGATCCGGGGATGATGGGCTCTATTTTGCTGTCACCATCTGCAGCGATCCTGGAGCCCAAGAAAGCAAAATCTCTCACTGCCTCCATCTCTTCCCCTTCTAGTTGCCAGGAGGTGATGGGACCAGTGGCCAGGATCTTCGTTTTTTTGGTGCTGAGCTTCAGACCATATTTTGCGCTCTCCTCTGTCACCCTCAGTAAAAGGTTCTTTAATTCCTCCCCACTTTCTGCCATCAAGGTTGTGTCATCTGCATATCTGAGGTTGTTGATATTTCTTCCGGCCATCTTAATTCCGGCTTCGGATTCATCCAGCCCAGCCTTTCGCATGATGAATTCTGCATATAAGTTAAATAAGCAGGGAGACAATATGCAGCCTCGCCGCACTCCTTTCCCAATTTTGAACCAATCAGTTGTTCCATATCCAGTTGTAACTGTAGCTTCTTGTCCCACATAGAGATTTCTCAGGAGACAGATGAGGTGATCAGGCACTCCCATTTCCCAACCCCCCTAACCGTTATATAATGGCATCCCGGTTACATGTATTCCCCTTTTCCCAAAAGTTGCTCCAAGAAGTTTTCCTCAGTGTTTGACCCACGTTGAGCCTGGAGTGTCCTAGGGAACCTTCTGCCACTGGAGAGTCAGGCTCAGGTGCCTTCTCCTGGCAGCTCATTCAGAAGAACCCCTGAAGCTGAGGCTCTTTTGGGACAAGGGGAATACATATAACTGGGATGCCATTAAATAATGGGAAGGGTGTTGGAGGGAAGGGTCTCCAGCCAGCCTGCCCCTTATTTTGAATTGGGGGGGGGATGAGGGGCTAAGAAAAGCCCTCCCTGAAAACCAAGCGGGGGGGGGGGATGTGAGCAGGTGGAGGTGCTGATTTCTTCGTATTTGAGAGTTGCTGCTTCTCAAAATGGTGCTCTTAATGTGGGGAGGGGGTTGGAGGTGGCGTTGAGCTTGACTTGCCCGTTTGGGACCCAGGAGGAAAGGAGGGCGTTTCTTATTCCAGAAAGAAGTCTGACAGAGCTGACTCCGGACTCCAGTTCAAAGGAAGAGGGACACCTGCCATCCTTTCCGTGTTTCCTGCCAGAAAACCAGTTTCTACTGGGTTCCCAGAACTATCTGACCCCATTTCCCACCCCAGAGCAGGGCTGGACCAATCAGAGGCCTCTCCATTGGGCAGCTGGCCAATCCCCTTTCAGATTCCCCTGGGCCTCGTCCTCTCCTTCGCCTGGTTTCCTGAGGGAGTTTTCCCCCTGATTTTCCCTCATGGCTGCTCCCCCTCCCAGCTTCTCCTTCATTTCTCCTTCCTTCTCTTCCTTTTCCTCTCCCCCCCCCCATTGTTTGGGGGCAGATGGATTCCCCCCCCCCCCCATGGCCAGGCAGGCCCAGGAGGAGCCCATGGAGGCAGTAGGGCCAGGAGAAGGGGTTTCCCGCCCTTTTCCGAAATAGGAGGGAGCGCCATTTTGTTTTTCCCGGAGGCCCCAGCCGCTCCCAGAGACGCCATGGCTCCCCTGTGGGCCTCGGGGGTCCCACGCTCTCGGGGTCTCTCCTCCCGGCTGAAGGAGGGCGGCACCTTTGGTCCTCAGCCGCCTTCCTGCCATGATGGCTTGGCCTCCGCAGGGCAGCCTCTCTCCTCGCCATGTTGGCCCCACGGAGGAGGCCTCTCCATTGGGAGACGAGGAGGGAAAGCCCCTCTCTGTCTCAGAGGCCCAAGGAGGAGAATAGTAATACAGTGGTACCTCGCGTTACAGACGCTTCAGGTTACAGACTCCGCTAACCCAGAAATATTACCTCAGGTGAAGAACTTTGTTTCAGGATGAGAACAGAAATTGTGTGGTGGCGGCAGCAGGAGGCCCCATTAGCTAAAGTGGTACCTCAGCTTAAGAACAGTTTCAGGTACTTTCAGGCAGAAGTCAACTTCTTGCCTCAACTTGGAGGCTGTCAGGGCATTAAAGGCGGAAGTCCAGGCACAGCTTCTCTTCTCAGGCCGATGTTCCGCTTTCTAGACATGGTGGTCAAATGCTGAACTCCATTTCTGCCCCTTCTTCCCTCTCCTTCCTGGACTGAGTCATGTCCCATTCAGACTTGGGGGGTTCCTGAGCGAGGGGCCCTTTCCCTCTCAGTCCGCCCCCCACACCCAGGGGGCCCCTCAGCCCTCCTTCTTGGGGGTCTTCCTCCCCTCCCCCAGCTTCTCCCCTTGAACTCCCGCCTGACTCCTCTTCCTCTCCTCCCCACCTTCCCCTCCAAGCTCCCCCCTCAGACCATCCCTCAGAAAAGCAGCCTTGCATGGCAGCCAATCAGAGCGAGGCTCCAGGAAATTTCTGAGGGACTAAGTCCGCTGACTGGCCTGGCTCTGCTGTCCATCACAGGCCCAAACAAGGGGGGCATCCAGCAGCTGCCATATATCTAATAATCAATCAATCAATCTTTATTACGGTCCAGAGACCCAACAAATCATTACAAAACAATTTATTAGATATAGCTAATAAATGGGTGGAGGAAAAGTCTGGGAAGGGGCGAGAGGCCCCTCCCTGCCCCCCTCCAGGCTCCTCTCAGGTTCATCCAGGGTCCAAAGCCGCCTCCATTTTTGGAGGGCCAGGAAGTGAGTGGTCCCTGCAGCTTCGCCTGCTGGAAAGGGGGCGACATGCAAGAGGCCAGCCTGGCAGGGTTGTTGTGGAAGTGATCACGCGAGTGATCATGCTCTTCTGAAGTTTACTATACAGCGGAAAGGAGCAGCCAAGCATACTAGGACTCAATTTCTCGACTTTAAGAAAGCCGACTTCATAAAACTTAGGGAAGTGCTGGGTGAGATCCCATGGACAGTAATACTAAAAGGAAAGGGAGTTCATGATGGCTGGGAGTTTGTTAAGAGGGAGATAGTAAAAGCACAACTTCAGGCAATACCAATGAGACGGAAACATGGAAGGTGCCTAAAGAAGCCAGGGTGGCTATCTAAAGACCTTTTAAGTGAGTTAAGATTTAAAAAGGATGTGTACAAAATATTGAAAAGGGGGGAAACCACCAAAGAGGAATTCAAACAAATAGCCAGCACGTGTAGACACAAAGTCAGAAAAGCTAAAGCACAGAATGAACTCAGGCTTGCTAGAGAGGTTGAAAGCAACAAAAAAAGGCTTTTATGGGTATGTTCGTAGCAAAAGGAAGAAGAAAGGAACAGTGGGGTCACTCAGAGGAGAAGATGGTGAAATGCAAACAGGGGACACAGAAAGGGCTGAACTCCTCAATGCCTTCTTTGCCTCAGTCTTCTCCGATAAAGAAAACAATGCCCGACCTGAAGAATGTGGAGCAAATGATTCAGCAGAGGAAACACAGCCCAGAATAACTAAGGAGATAGTACAAGAATACTTGGCTAGTTTAGATGTATTCAAGTCTCCAGGGCCAGATGAACTGCATCCAAGAGTATTAAAAGAACTGGCAGATGTGATCTCAGAACCACTGGCAGTCATCTTTGAGAATTCCTGGAGAACAGGTGAAGTCCCGGCAGACTGCAGAAGGGCAAATGTTGTCCCTATTTTCAAAAAGGGGGAAAGAGAGGACCGCCCAGTCAGTCTGACATCAATACCAGGGAAGATTCTGGAGCAGATCATTAAGCAAACAGTCTGTGAGCACCTAGAAAGGAATGCTGTGATCACCAATAGCCAGCATGGATTTCTGAAAAATAAGTCATGTCAGACTAACCTGATCTCGTTTTTTGACAGAATTACAAGCCTGGTAGATAATAATAATAATAATAATAATAATAATAATAATAATAATAATATATTTTTATTTATACCCCGCCCTCCCCAGCCAAGGCCGGGCTCAGAGCGGCTTACAAGCAATAATAAAAACAAGATGAATGATTACAAACTTAAAAACAAAAATAAAATACAACATTAAAATAATGGAACATTAAAATATTAAAATGTAGCCTCATCGCAGGAGGAGAAGGAAAAGAAGGGGGGGGGAAGAGAGAGAGAGAGAGAGGGAGGGAGGGAGGGAGGGAATCAAATTGGCTCCAAGCCAAAGGCCAGGCGGAACAACTCTGAAATCAGATCCTGCAGGGCCCTGGTCTCATGAGGCAGAGGGTTCCACCAGGCCAGAGCCAGAGTTGAAAAGGCCCTGGCTCTGGTTGAAGCTAATCTAACTTCCTTAGGGCCTGGGACCACTAGGGTGTTGTTATTTATGGACCTTGAGGCTCTCCGTGGGGCATACCAGGAGAGGCGGTCCCGTAGGTACGAGGGTCCTAGGCCGTGAAGGGCTTTAAAGGTCAAAAGCAGCACCTTAAATCTGACCCTGTACTCCACCGGGAGCCAGTGCAGCTTAAAAAGCACTGGGTGAATATGCTCCCATGGCAGAGACGCCGTGAGGAGCCTCGCTGCAGCATTCTGCACCCGCTGGAGTGTCTGGGACAGCTTCAAGGGCATCCCCGCGTAGAGCGAATTACAGTAGTCAAGCCTGGATAAAGGGAACACAGTGGATGTAGCCTACCTTGATTTCAGCAAGGCATTTGACAAGGTGCCCCATGATATTCTTATAAGGAAGCTGGTAAAATGCGGACTTGACTATGCTACCACTCAGTGGATTTGTAACTGGCTGACTGACCGAACCCAAAGGGTGCTCATCAATGGTTCCTCTTCATCCTGGAGAAGAGTGACTAGTGGGGTGCCACAGGGTTCTGTCTTGGGCCCGGTCTTATTCAACATCTTTATCAACGACTTGGATGATGGACTCAAGGGCATCCTGATCAAATTTGCAGATGACACCAAACTGGGAGGGGTGGCTAACACCCCAGAGGACAGGATCACACTTCAAAACGACCTTGGCAGATTAGAGAACTGGGACAAAACAAACAAGATGAATTTTAACAGCGAGAAATGTAAAGTATTGCACTTGGGCAAAAAAAATGAGAGGCACAAATACAAGATGGGTGACACCTGGCTTGAGAGCAGTACATGTGAAAAGGATCTAGGAGTCTTGGTTGACCACAAACTTGACATGAGCCAACAGTGTGACGCGGCAGCTAAAAAAGCCAATGCAATTCTATGCTGCATCAATAGGAGTATAGCATCTAGATCAAGGGAAGTAATAGTGCCACTGTATTCTGCTCTGGTCAGACCTCACCTGGAGTACTGTGTCCAGTTCTGGGCACCACAGTTCAAGAAGGACACTGACAAACTGGAACGTGTCCAGAGGAGGGCAACCAAAATGGTCAAAGGCCTGGAAACGATGCCTTATGAGGAACGGCTAAGGGAGCTGGGCATGTTTAGCCTGGAGAAGAGGAGGTTAAGGGGTGATATGATAGCCATGTTCAAATATATAAAAGGATGTCACATAGAGGAGGGAGAAAGGTTGTTTTCTGCTGCTCCAGAGAAGCGGACACGGAGCAATGGATCCAAACTACAAGAAAGAAGATTCCACCTAAACATTAGGAAGAACTTCCTGACAGTAAGAGCTGTTTGACAGTGGAATTTGCTGCCAAGGAGTGTGGTGGAGTCTCCTTCTTTGGAGGTCTTTAAGCAGAGGCTTGACAACCATATGTCAGGAGTGCTCTGATGGTGTTTCCTGCTTGGCAGGGGGTTGGACTCGATGGCCCTTGTGGTCTCTTCCAACGCTATGATTCTATGATTGTATGGTTGCCCTGACCCAACATGGCCTCTGCTCTTTCTGGCCTCCTGGGCAGCGTCAACTCCGGGACGGCCCTCCTCGCGCGGTGAATGGAGGGGAGAAGTCAATTTACACTCAGACTTGGGGCTGTCAGGGCCTGAAACGCAGCAGGACAGGCCCAGCTTTTCTCCAGCTCCGCTTGCCCAAATGCAGCTGCTCCCCTTCAGGCCGATGTTCCCCTATCTAGAAATGGGGGCCTAATGCTTCCCTCGCTCTCTGCTCCCTTCCCTGAGTACTTTCACCATTCGGTGCTTTGGACGCAGCCCCGCTTCCCTGGCGGAACAGCAGGATTAAGGGCACCAGGAATATCTACCCTTTACGAACTCCAGAGGGGAGCTTCTCGCTCCTCCTGTGACAAGATTCCCAAAGGCTGAGGGTTGCTTGAGAGAACTAGCCTCTTTTGAGACAGCACCAATTTCCATTTCTTCTTGATCAAAACCCACAAACGCTCTGCTAGTTTTCCCCCAGAAGGTTTTACAAGTATCTATATAGGATGGTAAGAATTTTACTAGTGAGCCAAAAAGGATTTTATGTGTTCCATGTCCTCTGTTAGTAGTAGTACAAGGCACCCGCTGACGGATAATCCCTCCTCATTTGTCCCAGAATATTGGGAGAAGGAGTCTTTTATCATTGCTTTAGCATTTCCTGAGGATACACCTGAAATTTGCTTTCACATTAGTTCGTCTACTTGTTTAGCCTGAATAGGGGAGAGACGTGTGTTGTTGCATCTGGGACAGAGGAAGTGGTCCGGTTGTGAAGATGCAGGCGGGCTTTTCTTCTCCCTGTTCCCCCCCCCCCCCCATGTGGGAATGTTCTCGTCTGTCTACATCCTCTGTTCACAAATGTGACTTTTCCCTCAATTTGAAGTGAGTTTATTTCCTTGACCCAAAGCCCCCTCCCCCAAAAGGAAGGCAGCATCTGGATCCCAAGGAAGAACAGCTGCAGTCCTCCTGTAGCCGTATAAGGCTTTGCCCTCGGGTGGGAAAAATATTGCGCCCGGAAAAGGGAAAATGGGAGTCAACAGACACTCAAGGAATAGTTTCGGAGAAAAAGCTTTATTTCTACCATCCATGAACTGGTAGAAGGAGCAAGTGTGATAACTCACAAACAAGCACGAGTTCACAGCCATTTGCACAGAGCATATATTCCCCTTCCAGTTCAAACCTTCACATAACTTATCTTTCATTTGCTTGTTTCCTTGACCTCCTCACACCTCCCTTTTTATATTCTAGTTCTAAAAGTCAAGAGCCTCCGTCTCTCACTCCTCTTCCAAACGAGAGCCAGGTGTGTGTGTGTGTGTGTGTGTGTGTGTGTGTGTGTGAACATATAGAGGAGAGAAAGTATTTGATCCCCTGCTAAATTTGCTTTTTTGCCCTCTGACGAAGAAATGCCTAGTCCACAATATTAATGGTAGGTTTATTGTAGCTGTGAGAGACAGAATAACAACAGAGAAACCCAGAAGACAAAAGTCAAAGATTGACGATGATGATGATTTTTTTTTTGGTTCTTGTTCCTACTTTTCTCTCTTTTATTTATTCCCAATATCATCCCGATCTTAATACTTTTATCTTATGTTGACAACCACTGGCATGCAACTTTAATCATATTCAGATCTATATGTAAATTAGCATGCAAGATGAACATTTTGCTCTTCTTCTTGTTGTCCCTCAACTGTTTTCGGTGCAGTCCCTCCTCAGAAGGCTCTATTTCATTCCACCGTCTTACCTTCCAGGACTCTGGGCTGTCTTCCAGCTTTCCTTTGTTTAGTTAAAATTAAGATACGTGTAATGTATTTTAATGGACTGATATTTTCCCAAACCGAAGAATCTTCTGTAAGAGACCACACTGTGCGATAGATTTCACAGTTAATAATTGTTTGGTTCCTCTAGAATCCAAGCTTGCTCCCAGTACGCAACAATACGCCCAGTACGCAACAATAATAAATAGGGAAGTAGAATGGAACATAAAAAAACTAAGACAAAGAACGTTTGAGTTTGCGAATAAGTCAGGGAAGCTTTTGGCATGGCAAACCAAGAAAAGAAAGGAACAAAGCACAATAAATAAAATTGTAGCGAACGGAGAAGAAATAACTAACCCCAAGGAAATAAGGAAAGGTTTTCTGGATTATTATAGAGGATTATACAAAAATAGAGAGAGATTTAACCAGAGAAAAATAGAAAGATTCTTGAAAGATAAACAGGTTCAGAAGATTCCAATAGAGAAAAAAGAGCAATTAAACACCCCAATAGAGACAGAAGAAATAAAATCAGCAATTAAAGATTTAAAAAGAGGGAAAGCTCCGGGCCCAGATGGCTTCACGGCAAGTTACTATAAAGAAATGGAAAATACTGTACTGGCACCACTGAGAGAAGTAATGAATAATATTTTGAAAGAAAAAGAAATACCAGATACTTGGAAGGATGCCTTCATTACTTTAATCCCAAAACAAGACTCAGATCTGTCGCAAGTTAAGAACTACAGGCCGATCTCGCTGTTAAATGTCGATTATAAAATTTTCGCAGGAATATTGGCAAGTAGAGTTAAAAACATATGGCTAGAATATATCCATGGAGACCAGGCGGGCTTTCTGCCTGGCAGGCAAATGAGAGATAATATTAGAAATATAATAAATTCCATAGAATACTTGTCTGCCAGGTATGATAAGCAAGCCATAATGATGTTCGTGGATGCAGAGAAAGCATTCGATAATATAGTTTGGGATTTTTTACTAAAACAGTTAGAATATATGGAGGTTGGTACGAACTTCTTCAACGGAATAAAGGCAATCTATACGGAGCAAAAGGCCAAATTAATTATAAACAACGTGGTGTCAGAAGAAATAACGGTAGAAAAGGGTACAAGACAAGGCTGCCCACTCTCCCCGTTGCTATTTATAATAGTACTGGAAGTACTCCTGAACTCAATAAGACAAAACAAGAAAATAAAAGGGATTAGAATCGGTGAAAATGAATATAAAGTTAAAGCATTCGCAGACGATTTAGTAATAACAACAGAAGACCCGCTGAACTCAATAAAAGAGATACTGGAAGAACTGGAACAATTTGGTAAGGTGGCTGGTTTTAAGTTAAACAAAAGGAAGACTAAAATAATGGTGAAGAATTTAGATTCGAAGGCAATCGAGGAATTACAACAACAAACAGAAATAGAAGTGGCCAAAAAGGTAAAATATCTAGGGATATGGATAACCCCGAAAAATATAGACCTATTTAAGAATAACTATGAGCAGGTATGGAAAGAGATAAAAAAGGACTTGGAGAGGTGGGGGAAGCTGAGATTGTCATTCTGGGGTAGGATAGCCTTAATTAAGATGAACGTTCTCCCGAGAATGTTATTTCTGTTCCAGAACTTACCGATAATCAAGGGCACTAAGATATTCAAAGAGTGGCAAAGAGGAATCTCAAAATATGTCTGGCAGGGCAAAAAACCAAGGATTAAGTTTAAATTGTTAACAGAAGCTAAAGAAAGAGGGGGATTCGCCCTGCCAGATCTGAAGTTATACTATGAGGCAGCGTGCCTCTGCTGGGTGAAAACATGGATAAAATTGGAAAATAAGGAACTATTAGACCTGGAGGGGTTCGACAATAGAGCAGGATGGCACGCGTACTTATGGCAGGGGAAGAGGAAGCACAAGGGTTTCGCAACACATATTTTTAAAGGCCCTCTATTGGAAGTTTGGGAGAGGAATAGATTTTTATTAGAACCTAAAGTACCACATTGGCTATCCCCATTGGAAGTTATGAGCGTGAAAAAAGTAAACATGAGAGGTGACTGGATAACTTATGAACAATTGTTAACAAAAGTAGGGGGGACATGGAAATTGAAACCATATGACCAGGTTAAAGGAAAAGTCTATGATTGGTTACACTATTTCCAAATAAACGAAATGTTTAGACAAGACGTTAAAGAGAGAGGATACGCGGATAAAGAATCTAAATTCCAGACTGAAATAATAAACAATGATTACAAAATTCTTTCTAAAACGTATAATATGCTATTAGAGTATAACCTGATAGATGAGGAAGTGAAGTCTGTGATGATTCATTGGGCAAGGGACATCGGCCATAATATATATTATGAAGAATGGGAGAAACTCTGGAAAAAAAACTTTAAATTTACAGCTTGCATAACGTTAAAAGAGAACCTCATGAAGATGTTTTACCGTTGGTATATAACACCTGCAAAATTAGCAAAAATATATAAAACTTGTAATAAATGCTGGAAATGCAGGGAAAAAGAGGGATCCTTCTTCCATATGTGGTGGGACTGCAGAAAGGTCAAAGGCTTTTGGGAAAGTGTATATAATGAAATGAAAAGTATATTAAGATATAACTTTGGGAAAAAGCCGGAGGCTTTTCTGTTAGGCCTAGCAGGAAGAGATATAAAGAACAATGACAGTAAATTCTTCCAATATGCAACAACGGCTGCAAGGGTCTTATTGGCTCAAAATTGGAAACAACAGAACATACCGACGCTTGAGGAATGGAGAGCAAAACTACTAGAATACGCGGAGATGGACAGATTGACGGGGAAAATTAGATATTTAAAAGACCAAAGGTTCATTGAGGACTGGGGGAAATTTGTGGAATATCTGGAAAATGTAAGTGAAGGTCAGATAACGCTAGTTGGGTTTAAAAAAGCTCTGTGAAAAGGTTGGAATATTGTCTAAAGAGAAAAAGAAGGAAAGAGAAAATAATGTCAATATAAGCTAGGATTTGTGTGAATTTGTTAAATTAGGGTATGGATGATTTCAGGGGAAGCTGAAGGAAGTCTTATAGAAAGAAATCTGTGACAACAAGGTGTAAACTGTTTTATTTTCTTGTTTGTTATGATTTAAAAACAATAAAAATTATGCGAGAAAAAAAAAAAAAGGAAATCAATGGAGATGTTTAGAAATGGGGCTTCTGGTTCTGGTCTGCCTTAATGGATCCTGCTCCCAAGATAGCAGAGATTGATAGCAAAGAATAAACAAGGAAGCTTTGAGGGTAATTGTCCTTGCAAGCTCCCCCCAGGGCCCGGGGGGAGTGAGCTTCACTCGCAGATTGTCTTGATACCTGGCTCTTTCTCCACCATGGAATCTGAGAGGCAGCAAAATCACTTTGCCTATTGGTAGCCCTCCTACTCGGCCATTAAGAAGCAGAGGTACTTCTGTTTATTAGAGTGAAATTAGAACTAATATACAGACATGTGCTGGAACAGAAGGAACAAGATCATAAACTGCTAAATTGAAGCAGATACAAAGCCAAAACGATTCAAACCGCAAAAAAGACTTCCTTCGATGTAAAATATTTACTCTTTCTTTATATATATCATGTTTGCAACATAAATGATTCAGCAGCACGCACACCCCCCCCCCCGAATGCTAACAAACTGAGAAAAAGCAAGAGGAGACAAAAGAGAATGGGATTATACTTCTGGATTACAATGAAAAAGAGAACTATATGTGACAAAATTGAAATGGATTTAAAGTCCCAAAGTTTCACTGTATTCCTATGGAAGGAAATGGAGTTTGAGCTTTGATGACCGGCTAAGGCTTTGGCAGGACGCCAGATCGTTATTGAGAGAGTTGGAGAAGCTGGAGTCTTGCCAGAGCTTTGGTGGGACGCCAGATTACTCTCTATCTAGACTCAAACAATAACAAAAAAGGGAGAGAAGATGGCGTGTGACGCAGTTGAAATTACAGCCTCATTCTCTGATAAGACTGTATTTCAACAAAGTCTCTCCATATTTTCAAACAAGCTGATACCTTGCCAATAATAATTAGAGCCCTCCACAAAGGACCGCACCATTAAACATCAAATTCTCAAGTTTTTTTTAATATAGTTTCACTTGCATTCCATTTCATTAATTGACTCTTTCTCCACGAGGCTTGCCAAATCATGAAGTAGCTGGCAGTACTGCAGTGTTTCATTCTATCATTGCACAGTGTGACACTGTGCCTTTAATTGCCTAATTACCTAATGTATCATCGTGTGAGAACGGGAGCTATTTCTATCCCCTCTGGTGCGTGAGTCAGCTCTTCGCTCTGTTGACTTTGTTAGGATATTTCCGTTCCACCTTAAGAAGGGAGCAGGTTGTTGTGTCACAGCCTGCGTATTTCCTGTTCACAGGATGTTTCTGTTTATGTATATAGCTTTTGTTTCTTCTCTCTCTGTGCCTGAACAGCGAAGCAGGCAGTCATGTTTTTCTTTGTTCTGATCAACGCTGAATAAAGTTGTAAATAATGCTCTCCTGAGTGCACCTTTCGTTGTGCGAACTTTGCTGATCAGAGTGTGCACGAGCCCTGGAATATGGCAAGCTATTTCTGCAGCTCGTGTCGCTAATTGACTGATACTGTATCTACGGGAGATCGATGGATCGTCCGGAATCGACGTGGGGTCATGATGGCCTTTGTCTCCCTGGCAGTATCCCAACAGACTTCTTATTTTCTTGATGCTGCATTCCAGCCAGAGTCTGCCTCTGCTGTACTCTGCTACTGCGGGCGAAGTTCCTCACCATTCGGACAAGTGAGGGAGGGCATTGGCCCAACAGCACGAAGTATCAAAAAAGATGAAACGCTCACCTCACATCTTGTGTAGCAGAGCGACAAAAGTCCTTTCAAAGTCCGAATTCAAATCTTTGTTGAAAAACAGGAATGCTCCCGCTCATGGCGTTGGCATCGGAGAGTTTCCAATTCGTGCAATGCTAAACACCCAGCGCCCCTGCCTCCACTGCAGCGAGCGGCAGATACCGGACGACGTGCGGGTGAAGGCACATCCGCCCCATCTCTGCGGGGTTCAACAGGGATAATTACCCCCAGATTCACCTTGTTTAATTGCACGACTGGGGTCCGGTGTCCTGGGAAAGCAGCCAAACGCCATAGGCCATCACACCGGAAGTCTTCTCCAAAGTCTTTTTTATATTTTCTCTCTGATAGTAAGAGCTGACAGTGGAAAGGAACTCTCTCAGAAGGGGGTGGACCTTCACTGGGGGGTTTTAAGAAGAAGCTGGATGGTCATGGCTGCTTGAAATGAGATTTCTGGAGGGGGTTGGACTAGATTCTGAATCCATAATTCTATTCTTCACCCTGGTGTGAGATCTTAAATTGACTTTTGAACAAGTGAAATTTTATACACATTCCATGTGCTGATATGCTTTCAACCCTGTATGAATTATTTGGTGGGCCATGAATGAATCTTTTCCCACATTCCAAACACTTTCTCTCTTGTATGGATTCTTTGATGGGAAGTGAGATGGGTCCTTTGACTGAAGCGCTTCCCACATTCTGAGCACTGATAGGGTTTCTCCCCTGTATGAATTCTGTGATGAGAAGTGAGATTCCCCTCGTGACTGAAGCGCTTCCCACATTCCAAGCACTGAAAGGGTTTCTCCCCTGTATGAATTCTTTGATGGGAAGTGAGACTATGCTTCTGATTGAAGCTCTTTCCGCATTCCAAGCACTGATAGGGTTTCTCACCTGTATGAATTCTTTGATGGGAAGTGAGGTGGTAGCCCTCCCGGAAGCTTTTCCCACAATCGAAGCACATATAGGGTTTCTCCCCTGTATGAATTCTTTGATGGGAAGTGAGATCACAACTCAGACGAAAGCTCTTTCCACATTCCAAGCAGTGATACGGTTTCTCTCCTGTATGAATTCTTTGATGGGAAGTCAGATCACCACTCAGGCGAAAACTCTTTCCACATTCCAAGCACTGATAGGGTTTCTCCCCTGTATGAATTCTTTGATGAGAAGTGAGATTCCCCTCGTGACTGAAGCGCTTCCCACATCCTGAGCACTGATAGGGTTTCTCCCCTGTATGAATTCTGTGATGGGAAGAGAGTGTGGCACTTTGACTGAAGCTCTTTCCGCATTCCAAGCACTGATAGGGTTTCTCACCTGTATGAATTCTTTGATGGGAAGTGAGCTTGTGGCCGTCCCGGAAGCTTTTCCCACAATCGAAGCACATATAGGGTTTCTCCCCTGTATGAATTCTTTGATGAGAAGTGAGATTCCCCTCGTGACTGAAGCACTTCCCACATTCCAAGCACTGATAGGGTTTTTCCCCTGTGTGAACTCTTTGATGGCAAGTCAGATCACAACTCCGACGAAAGCTCTTTCCACATTCAAAGCACTGATAGGGTTTCTCTCCTGTATGAATTCTTTGATGGGAAGCCAGATGACCACTCAGACGAAAACCTTTTCCACATTCGAAACACTGATAGGGTTTCTCCCCAGTATGAACTCTTTGATGGGAAGTGAGATTTGTACTTCGACTAAAGCTCTTTCCACATTCGAAGCACTGATAAGGTTTCTCCCCAGTATGAACTCTTTGGTGCAAAGTGAGATTACCCTTCTGATTGAAGCTCTTTCCACATTCTCTGCACTGATACAATTTCTCCCTACTCTGTGTTATTTCGTGTGAAGTGAGGTTATTCCTTTGAACAAAGCTCTTTCTTTGATGGGAGGTGGACTGGGAGCTCTGACAGATCTTCTCTACACACTCTGAATATTTATCTGAATTCTCCGCTATGTGGATTCTGTTGTGCTCCCCCTTGTTCTTCCCTTCTGATTCATCACCATCTGCAATGAAGAGAGATGCTAATTAGAGTCTCAGGAGGAAATGGGATCTCCAGATTATTGAACAATGTTAATGAATGCTTGTGACAGAGGAAGAACTGAAGAGAATGAGATGTGAGGCCGTCCAATAGTTTTCACTGTTTTTGTTTCCTGGTATTAACTGAGATATTGCTTGGCTTTTATCTGGGATGGATATTTTTGTGGCTCAATCATGGAATCCACTCCATCTCCAATCACAACATGTTATGATCCAACAGGGATCCTTACTGAGAGAGTCCATGATCCCACGATTCTCCTCCTTGACTTCTCCTTGACCTCCCCTCTGTGAATGCCTGAGGGCCCTGCTCTTGCCACTAACCACCTGGCCCGGGGCGGGGCCTGACAGGCCTCACAACTATGGTTGCTGTTACTGCTGCTGCTGTCCAGAGTTCTTTTAAAAATGTTTTTAAATTTTTCTTTTGAATTTTTTGTATGTGGGGGTGGGGTGGATGTTTGGTTGGGCCTGGGAATTTGTTTGATTTAGGTGTCTTTGTAATTTTTACAGGTTTTTTGGTATTGTTTTATTGTTTTATTTTTTAAAAGGTTTTATTTTGTTCTTAAGGGGAGGGGTCAGGGCTGCTGGGGAGTGGGTCCCAGCCAACAAAATAGCTGGGGCATGTTCCACAGGGGGGGATGCACTGGGATAACCGATCTCAGTGATCACGGGTAGGAGGAGGAGTTACGCTAAGACCAGACCATGTTGTTACAGAGGAGGCAGGTTTAGTCGTTGTCTGAGGACTATCCCTGCCTCCGGGTCTGGTCCTGACTGGATGGATACTAGAATCAGCAAGGGATACCCACATGACCTGAAAGTGTTGCTGTGCAATGCCAGGTCAATGATTCATAAAACCACTGTCATCCATGACTTGATCATGGATGGAGGACTTGACCTGGCATGTGTAACAGAGACTTGGTTGGATGAAACAGATGGGCCTGTCCTTGCCGCTGCTTGTCCACCAGGTTTCTCTTATGCACAGCAACCCAGGCCATGTGGGCGGGGAGGGGGGGGGGTTGCAGTGATTTTTAGGAAGTCATTAGTCTGCACCAGGCATCCTATTGGGAAGACTCAGTTTTCTGAGTGCATGTTCTGGAAGTTGGGCAATAGGGGCAGTACAGGATTCCTTTTGGTGTACCGACCTCCCCGCTGCACCAAGGATTCCCTGCCTGAGCTGCTTCAGGTCGTGGCGGATGTTCTCCTGGAGACACCTAGCTTGGTTGTCCTAGGGGATTTTAATATCCATGCCGACACAACCTTACAAGGGGCGGCTCGGGACTTCGTGGAAAGCATGGCCTCCATGGGGCTGTCCCTGAATAAGTCTGGCCCAACCCATAGCCACGGACATGCCTTGGACCTGGTGTTTACCTCTATGGATGTTGGTGATCTGACACTAAGTAAAAGTGAAACGAAAGAAGTGCCATGGTCAGATCACTTCCTGGTGCAACTGGACTTCTCCGCGACCCATACCCTCTGCAGGGAGGTGGGACGTATTCAGATGGTCTGCCCCCGCCACTTAATGGATCCAAATGGTTTCCAGAGAATGGTAGGGGATGTTTTATCCCATGTTGATGGCCTTTCAGCTGATTCCCTGCTGGCCCGCTGGAATGTGGAGTTAACCAGGGCTATTGACTGTTTGGCTCCGAAGTGCCCTCTCCGACTGCATGGAGCCTGGACAGCCCCGTGGTTTTCCACGGATCTGAGGGCAATGAAACAATCATTGAGACGGCTAGAGTGCCGGTGGCAGATAACTCATTCTGAAGCTGACCAGACACAGGTTAGAGCTCAATGTCGAGCCTACCAAGTGGCCGTAGCGACGGCGAAGGAGACTTTCTTCACCGCCTCTATTGAATTTGCAGAAAACAGCAGCAGGAGAC
The DNA here is from genome assembly GCF_964252035.2 of Podarcis erhardii. Classification (NCBI taxonomy): domain Eukaryota; kingdom Metazoa; phylum Chordata; class Lepidosauria; order Squamata; family Lacertidae; genus Podarcis; species Podarcis erhardii. The sequence goes on along the minus strand of NC_138498.1, from coordinate 127,048,092 downwards.
TTTTTCAGATGGTTCACAATTTAGCAGAACCACCTGTTACATCGGGGCCCAGTAAGGGCCACATGATCTCCTGCAATGATTTTGCAAAATTTTTTGCAGATAAAGTCGCTCAGATTTGGGAAGAGGTAGACACCACCATGGGAGCAGGGCCGGAGCGGGAGAGTGCTAGAGTCCTGTCTAGTCCAATTGTGTGGGATCAATTCCAATCTGTTACCTCCGAGGATGTGGACAGGCTGCTTGGACGAGTGAAGCCAACCACCTGTCTCCTGGATCCTTGCCCATCCTGGCTTATAAAAGCTAGCCGGGAAGGACTGGGTGATGGGCTTCGTGGGGTGGTGAATGCTTCCCTCCGTGAGGGAGCCTTCCCAGACTCGCTGAAAGAGGCGGTTATTAAACCGCTTCTTAAAAAACTATCTTTAGATGCGGCCATAATGGCCAACTATCGCCCAGTCTCAAATCTTCCATTCTTGGGCAAGGTGATGGAGCAAGTGGTTGCTGAACAACTCCAGGCACGCCTGGAAGAAGCGGACCATTTGGATCCCTTCCAGTCGGGATTCAGGCCTCATCATGGGACTGAAACTGCCTTGGTCGCACTGGTTGATGATCTCCGGCGGGCTAGGGACAAAGGTGAGAGCTGCTTCCTAGTTCTGCTGGATCTCTCAGCGGCGTTAGATACCATCGACCATAACATCCTTCTGGACCGTCTTGAGGGGCTGGGAGCTGGGGGCACTGTCATACAGTGGTTCCGCTCCTTCCTCCTGGGCCGTATTCAGAAAGTGGGGGGGGGATGAGTGTTCAGACCCCTGGGCTCTCACTTGTGGGGTGCCTCAGGGTTCCATCCTCTCCCCCATGCTTTTCAACATCTACATGCAGCCGCTGGGAGAGATCATCAGGGGGTTTGGGCTGGGTGTTCATCAGTATGCGGATGATACCCAGCTCTACCACTCTTTTAAATCAGTGAATCACCAGTGAAGGCGGTGAAGGTCCTGTGTGAGTGTCTGGAGGCGGTTGGAGAATGGATGGCGGCTAACAGATTGAGGCTGAACCATGACAAGACAGAAGTACTGTTTTGGGGGGACAGGGGGCGGGGAGGTGTGGGGGACTCCCTGTCCTGAATGGGGTAACTGTGCCCCTGAAGGACCAGGTGCGCAGCCTGGGAGTCATTTTGGACTCACAGCTGTCCATGGAGGCGCAGGTTAACTCTGTGTCCAGGGCAGCTGTCTACCAGCTCCATCTGGTACACAGGATGAGACCCTCCTTGCCCATGGACTGTCTCTCCAGAGTGGTGCATGCTCTGGTTATCTCCCGCTTGGACTACTGCAATGCGCTCTATGTGGGGCTACCTTTGAAGGTGACTCAGAAACTACAACTAATCCAGAATGCGGCGGCTAGACTGGTGACTGAGAGCGGCCACTGAGACCATATAACACCGGTCTTGAAAGACCTACATTGGCTCCCAGTACATTTCCGAGCACAATTCAAAGTGTTGGTGCTGACCTTGAAAGCCCTAAATGGCCTCAGTCCAGTATATCTGAAGGAGTGTCTCCACCCCCATCGTTCTACCCGGACACTGAGGTCCAGCACCGAGGGCCTTCTGGTGGTTCCCTCACTGCAAGAAGCCAAGTTACAGGGAACCAGGCAGAGGGCCTTCTCGGTAGTGGCACCCTCCCTGTGGAACGCCCTCCCACCAGATGTCAAAGAGAACAACAACTACCAGACTTTAAGAAGACATTGGAAGGCGGCCCTGTTTAGGGAGGCTTTTAATGTTTGATGTAGTACAGTATTTTATTTTATTTTATTTTTTTGGAAGCTGCCCAGAGTCGCTGGGGAAGCCCAGCCAGATGGGGGGGTATAAATAATAAATTATTATTATTATTATTATTATTATTATTATTATTATTCTTTATGCTGAGCTCTCTGGTCAGGATCCAGCAACGTCCACGCCTCTTCTGTGAAACAACAGCAAGATCTTCACCTGAACACTCCCCATCAGAAGTTATCTCAATCTGGTTGGTCTAAATTTAAATTTATACGTAAATCTCTTTCTTCCCTTTGAACCCCCTGCCTCCCATTTTCATGATGAAACCAACTCTGTATGGAAAAATGACTATTACTCACTTAATCTAAGCACAACGGCCACAATAGCGTCAGTCTAGGCATTTGGCTCTGTGATGTTGAATGTTCTCTGTTCTCTCCTGTTTCCCCTTTTTTTGTTCCAGTTGAAAGCAATTCATGAACCCAGAACTCATACACTGACCCCTAATGATGAACTATATGTTATAGATATTCCGGCAAATTTATTCTGCTATTTTACATAGAAATGACATGAGAAGACTTGGTCTACATGTTTTATTATTCCTATGTTCCTTGTTTATAAAAGCAAATAAAAAGTTATTCCAAAAAGAAAAGAATAATACATGGAGGCCTCATCTGCATTCAATCTGCAAAGCAGGATCAGGTTCCTTTCAAGACTCATGGCTTCTAGTGCTGCGCGACGGGGTGGAGGGAAGTTTGAGGATGGAGAAAAGAATAATATGATGGATTGAGGAAATAGAAATGTAAATGTATGGGGGGGATGGGGAGGAAATGGTGTTGGCTTTGGTACATCTGTATTGTAATACAATATGTGAAAACCAATTTTTTTAAAAAAGAGTCGTGGGTTCTAGTGCTGCGCGACGGATCAGTGTTGGACATTGGTAAGGCATTCAGATCACAGAACTGATTTTAGACCTTTTGAGCTGCCAATGCATCGCGGTGACTGGGGAGCTGTGACCTATTCCTAGCTGAAATTGCCTGCAGATGACAAAGGAGCAGGCAGGCAGGCAGGTGGGGGAGCCCGAAAAAGTGCTCCCCTTCTCCATCTCCATCCGCCTGCCTCCCCCCCCCACCCCCTAGCTGAGCAAGCCCCAATTCCTCTCTGGCTCCATCCATCCAGGTCCCCATCTCCCCTCCCCTGGGACTCACCAGATCTCTCGGAGGTCCCTGGGAGGGAGTGCTCAGAGGTTGTGGGGAGGGACGCGGGAAACAGCCGGACCAGGTCATGCGTCCATCTTCCCCCTTCCATCTCCTCTAGCTTGACAGGATCCGTCTCACTCATCCTTCCTGAAGAGTCAAGGAGCCAAAAGAAGCTGCAGGGTCCTGGGAGAGAGGAAGAAGCAAAGGGAGCCTCAGAGGCCCTGCAGGGATTCTCCTGCCCTAGATATTCTCCTGCCCCTGGAGAAGCCCAAATGGGGCAGCCCCTTCCCAACAGAAGCCCCATTTCTAAACATCTCCAGTGCTTGCAGTTTCCCCTGTTTGCTCCTCACTTTGTAAGGCTGACATGTTCTGCACAGTAGTGACCTGAGGGTAGATCCCATTGAATTCAATGGTGCTTATGGACAGAACTTGGTGCCAAAACCAGTCACCATCCTGTCCCCAAGCCTTGGCCGATCATCAAAACTAAACTCCATTTCCTTCCATAGCAATACAGTGAAAGTTTGAGGCTTTAATCCATTTCAATTTTATCACATAGTTCGCTTTTCTGTTGCAATCCATAAATATAATCCCATTCTCTTTTATCTCCTCTTGCTTTTTATCAGTTTGTTAGCATTCGAGGTGTGTGTGCTGCCGAATCATTTATGTTACAAACATGATATATATATATATAAAGAAAGAGTAAAGGCTCCCCCTCCCCAACAACACACATTTTCCTTTCCAGTTCAAATTGTTTCGGCTTTGTATCTGTCTAAATTTAGCGATTTATTATCTTGTTCCATCTGTTCCAGCACGCAGCTTTAATTGAGGACAATTACCCTCAAATCATCTGTTTATTATTTGCTAACGATCTCTGCTATCGTGGGAGCGGCATCCATTAAGGGAGACCGGAACCAGAAGCCTCAAAAGCCCCATTTCTAAACAATTCCAGTGATTCCAATTTCAGCTCTTTGCTCCTCACCCCACTTTGTAAGGCTGGCATGGTCTGTACAATAGTGACCTGAGAGTAGATCCCATTGAACTCACTGGGGCTTATGGACAGAACTTGGTGCCAAAACCAGTCGCCTTCCTCTCCCTGAGCCTGAAAACTGCAACATCAGAGCATGGGCAGAAAACAGACGAGTAGCTAATACATGTAAGTGGCCCCATGCTTGGTGCTTTCGATGGAGAGTCCTGTTGACGCTCTTTGAGCTCTCTCATTGAAAGCCAGGCAGATGTGGCCATATTTGCCTCTTGCATGGGGACCAAATCTTCGGGGAAAGAGGGTTCGTTCTGGTGGGCTGGATCTGGAGCACAAAGGGTCAGGTTTTGCTTGCATGAGCCCTTGTGTTCCTTCTTCAAACTTATTAGGCAGGAATGTCAGAGGTCAAATCTGGAGAATATTTCATTCTGGGCTTCTTATGGCAGAGCACAGAAGACATGCAATCAATTCTTTTCAGTTCTGTCAAGTAGGTCCTTCCCACAGCTGTCTGAGTTATGGGGTTCCTTGGGGTCCAGATCAGCTGACTAGTCAGGATTGTCACCTGCAGAGTATATGTCAACTAAAGGATAATAGTCTGCCTTGAATTGAGGAGTTTTTGGAGGTGTTGCTGAATGTGGAAGCAGAGGAGCTGGTGATGCCACATTTTGGAATAATATTGAGACTAATACACCACTCCTCCATAGATATTCTCTGCGCTTATACACTATATTCACAGACTTTGCGCTCCTCTTGTGAGAAGATACTAGGGTAGCTTGAGAGAAGTAGCTTATTTTGAGACAGAACCCATTTCCAATTCTTGATTATCAAAACCCTCTCCCTGGTTTGGTTTTGGCTTCTGACCGGACAGCAGAGCATTTGATAACCTTGCATATCGTTTCATATTGATATAAGGATCTGGTGTGCAAATTCCAGTACAGTGGTACCTCGGGTTACATATTATTCAGGTTATATACGCTTCAGTTTACAGACTCCGCTAACCTAGAAATAGTACCTCGGGTTAAGAACTTTGCTTCAGGATGAGAACAGAAATCATGCTCCGGCGGCACGGCAGCAGCAGGAGGCCCCATTAGCTAAAGTGGTGCTTCAGGTTAAGAACAGTGTCAGGTTAAGAACGGACCTCTGGAACGAATTAAGTACTTAACCCAAGGTACCACTGTACAGTACAAGCTTCTTAAGTGTTCTGTCTGGACCCAGAGCATGAGCTACTCTTAAGTAAGTTAAAAGGTATTTTTAAGTCAACTTTTTAATATTGCATTATTTTAATTTTTTTAACATTTTTGCTCTTCTTTGTACTTATAGACTTCCTTTTGCCATGTGGACGAATTAAACCTCCCTTATTGATCTATTTCTAATGGTAGGGAAAGAGATATTGTTGTATTATCCAGTTCCACACTCTCTGCCAGACTTTATTCCAGAAGGTTTTACAAGTACCTATCAGGATGGTAAGAATTTTATTAGTGTCAGCCAAAAAGGATTTTATGCATTCTATGTCCCTCGTTAGTAGTCCCTCGTCACCCAGTGACGGATAATTCCTCATTTGCACCAGAGGCTTGGGACAAGGAGTCTTTTAGCCTTCTATTAGCATTTCCTGAGGATAGTTCTGAATTTTTCTTTCAGATTAGTTCCTCTACCGGTTTAGCCTGAATTTGGCCTTGAGTCGCTTGAGCTCCTGGTCTCAGTGCCAGAGATGACTTAGCAGTTGAGCTGCCTGGGCCCAAAACCTCTTTCTGCTCATCCTTGGAGCTGCTGAGAGATCCTATAAGGTCAGTAATAGGATCTGGCTCCCGCTGTTTCTTAGCCACCTCCTCGTTTTCCTTATTCACGTAAAATGGAGTAATTTCTGCTTGTGCTTTCTTAGAGAGACTCTCTTTGGAGGAGGGTCTGTGGCACTCGGGGAGAGAACATGCATTTTGTAACTACTCTGGGTCAACACTGTCTTTCCCCTTAATTCCTCATCAAGTTTCCCGATACCAGAAATACCATATGCCTTATACCATTTTCTAAAATTCTGTGATTATCCTTGCTGTGATTTATTGAATGGAAACTGATTTTTTTCCAAACACTCCCCTGTATGAAGTATCTCATGGGAACTGTGGGTGGAGCTGCGAAGGAAGCTTTTCCCCCATTTCAAGCACTTATTTCTTAGAATAGAATCATAGAATCATAGAATCATAGAGTTGGAAGAGACCACAAGGGCCATCGAGTCCAACCCCCTGCCAAGCAGGAAACACCATCAGAGCACTCCTGACATATGGTTGTCAAGCCTCTGCTTAAAGACCTCCAAAGAAGGAGACTCCACCACACTCCTGGGCAGCAAATTCCACTGTTGAACAGCTCTTACTGTCAGGAAGTTCTTCCTAATGTTTAGGTGGAATCTTCTTTCTTGTAGTTTGGAACCATTGCTCCGTGTCCGCTTCTTCCCCCGTTAGTTCTTTCATGTGAAGTGAGGCTCTCCTTGTGAACGAAGAGCTTTCCTTGATGGGAAGTGGACTGGGAGCTCCGACTAAAGTTCTCTCCACACTCTGAATATTTATATGGTTTCTCCATTGTGTGGATTCTCTTGGTTGTCTCCCTTCTTCTTCCTCTCCAATTCACCACCTACAATCTACTGTTATATGGCAGTATTAGTATTATTATGTTTAGGCTGAGGAAGAAATTGAGCCTGAAATGATTGAACAATGCAAATGACTGCTTGTGAAAGAGGAAGAATGGAAATGAATTACTGCCTTTGTATCTGAAGTGTGTATCTGAAGAAGTGTGCATGCACACGAAAGTTCATACCAAGAACTGACTTAGTTGGTCTTTAAGGTGCTACTGGAAGGAATTTGTTTTGTTTTGCCTTTTTTGAGAAAATCTGCTCCAACTCCAAGCTCAGTCATTTCTTTGCTCAACCCAAAACAGACAGATGCAGAAAGGGAAACAGAAAATTAGACAGGATGTACCTCCACGCCCCTGAGATCTCTGAAGCCTACATGGAAGAAGGCCTGGGCAGCTGAGAACAGCCTCATCCTGGTTTGAAAAGGCAGGACTGGTGGAAGAATATTCCCAGACAGAACAGGAGATGCATCTCCTATGGAGAGTTGTGGGTGGGTTAACATCTCAGATGCTGCAGGTGGCGCTATGGGGCTCCCTCAAAATAGAGGAGGTTTGTCCTTCAGAGATCTGTATGGAATTTCAAAACTGATCTCATGATCCAGCAGGGAGCCTTACCAGAGAGGCCACGATCCCAGGATTCTCCTCCTTGACTTCCTTCTGCAGAGCTCTCTGGTCAGGATCCAGCAAAGCCCAGTCCTCCTCTGTGAAAGGAAGAGCTACGTCTTCAAAGCCCACTGGACCCTAAGAGAAAAAGGGAGAATAAAGATGATATTTTTCTACACATTGCTCTGTTCTTTTCTGCCTCTTAATAGCTGCATTGTTTTAATACTATTCTTTTCTTGCATGCTTATTTCAGTATCTTAATGGAGGTTTTATGTACTGAGTTGAATAGGATCCAAACTGCAGCAGTCTGATTGGTCCTAGAACAATAGGATTCAGAATGCAGCAGTCTGACTGGTCCTAGAACAATGCAGCAGTATGATTGGTTGGCAGGAACCACCCAATCTTGCTCCAGATATAAGTGAATCCAGAACCTGATTGGCTTACAGTAGAATTCCAGAATTAGCCAATCATGTGCAGCCCATTGTGTCAATAATGTATATAAAGCAGATACTTTGAGGGGACTTTCATTCATTCCTCCTCACCACTATGAGCTGAATAAAGAGCATGAAATCACTTTGCGACTCTGAGTCTATTTCACTGGCAACGAAGGTTGGATCCTGCTGAGCTGACTGCCACACACAGCACCGCAGCACCGCCACCTCCCGCACCGCTGCCTCGCACCGTGTATCCAGGCTTCAGCTCCGGGACAGAAGGAACTCAGAATGGCAACTGACAGCAGCTTCTCGCGGTTCAACCCAGCATCTGGAGACTGGGAAGCGGGGAAAATGTCTACTAGGAGTGCCTCAGGTGGACTTTCTGGGATTTATGGTGGACGCAGAAGGGGTCCACCCGACTGGGGACAAGGTACGGGCCATTTGTGATGCCCCAGCGCCCAAGAGCAAGACTGAACTTCCGGCCTTCTTGGGACTATTGAACTTTTACCGTTCCTTCCTTCCCCACAAGGCGGCAGTAGCGGAGCCCCTACACAGACTCCTGGACAAGCGGGCCCCTTGGGTGTGGGGCCAGCGCCAGGAGGCTGCATTCCAGGCAGTCAAGGACTTGCTTGTCTCAAACTCGGTCTTGGCACACTTCAACGAGAGGCTGCCGGTGGTGCTAGCATGCGACGCCTCGCCCTATGGCATTGGCACTGTCCTGGGACACCAACTCCCAGATGGAAGAGAGGTACCATACTTTTCCCAGACACTCAACACAACCGAGCGGAACTACTCGCAAATAGATGAGGAGGGGCTGGCAATCGTGAAGGGAGTAAAAAAATTCCATGATTTCTTGTACGGGCGGCCCTTCACCGTGGTGACTGACCACAAGCCGTTGCTTGGCTTGTTTGCCCCCGAAAAGCAGACCCCCAAAGTGCTCTCTCCTCGCGTCCTCAGGTGGTCAGTTTTCCTTGCCAGCTACCAGTACGCACTGATTCACCGCCCGGGGAAGGCGATGGGCCATGCGGACGCCCTCAGCAGGCTACCACTACCGGAAACAGGCCCCGACCCAGCACCTGCACAAGAGGTTATGAGCCTGGAGCTGCTTCCTGACCGCCCCATTCAGGCACAAGAAGTCGCACACCATTCCAAGAAAGATAGGGTCATCTCCCGGGTCCTGGACTGGGTGTGGAGGGGATGGCCCAGCAGGAGCCCTGGGCCAGAATTTGCTGGCTACACAACCCGCAAACATGAACTGTCGGCCCACAAGGGGTGCCTGTTAGGCAACTTTGTTGTGTATTTTAATGATGGGTCTTAATCCTTGTATAAATGTGGCCAGCATGACTAAGCCACTTCTGGCCAACCAGAGCAGCGCATGGAAACGCCATTTACCTTCCCGCCGGAGTGGTACCTATTTATCTACTTGCACTCTGACGCGCTTTTGAACTGCTAGGTGGGCAGGAGCTGGGAACAAGCAACGGGAGCTCACCGCGTCATTGCGGGGATTCGAACCCCCGACCTTCTGATCGGCAAGCCCAAGAGGCTCAGTGGTTTAACCCACAGCGCCCCCCGCATCCCATTCCACATCATCATAATCCCTAAATCTGAAGGGGGTTTCTTTTCCTGCCCAGTTTCCCTTGACCCCAAGCCCCCTCCCCAAAATGAAGGCAGCCTCTGGATCCCAAGGAAGAGCAGAGCTGCAGACCTCCTGCGATCTTGGCAGAGAGGACAAGGGAGGACCCTCTGCTCCCTGACTTGGGGGTCTGCCCCCCCCCCTCTGTATGATCTGAGCAGGGACCCCCACGCCCCCTCCCTGCCCCCCTGGGACCCCCTTCTCCCCATTGCACCCTCAGAGGGAGGAAAGAGGGGACTCACCAGATTCCAGGAGGGGCTTTTGCAAAGGAGAGAAGAAAGCAGGAAGGGAGGGGGGAGGGAGGGAGGGAATTGAGCGATGGAGGACCTTCCCCCCTTCACTTCCCATCCTCTCTAGGAATCCAGCTCTGCTCCTCTTAACCCTTGCCGAGCCTGCCCTCCCCGCCCCCATTGGCCCCAAGGAGCCCAGATCTAGGTCTGAGCAAGTGCCTTGGGCAGCTGAATAGGGAGATCCCAAACCCTGGAGGACCCTGCTCTCCTCTTGCTTTCCATTTGGGACGTGGCAAACATTGATCCGGGGAAGAGTTCAATCTGGACCATCCTGGACATTTATTTGTTCATTTCAGAGATCCGGGGATGATGGGCTCTATTTTGCTGTCACCATCTGCAGCGATCCTGGAGCCCAAGAAAGCAAAATCTCTCACTGCCTCCATCTCTTCCCCTTCTAGTTGCCAGGAGGTGATGGGACCAGTGGCCAGGATCTTCGTTTTTTTGGTGCTGAGCTTCAGACCATATTTTGCGCTCTCCTCTGTCACCCTCAGTAAAAGGTTCTTTAATTCCTCCCCACTTTCTGCCATCAAGGTTGTGTCATCTGCATATCTGAGGTTGTTGATATTTCTTCCGGCCATCTTAATTCCGGCTTCGGATTCATCCAGCCCAGCCTTTCGCATGATGAATTCTGCATATAAGTTAAATAAGCAGGGAGACAATATGCAGCCTCGCCGCACTCCTTTCCCAATTTTGAACCAATCAGTTGTTCCATATCCAGTTGTAACTGTAGCTTCTTGTCCCACATAGAGATTTCTCAGTAGACAGATGAGGTGATCAGGCACTCCCATTTCCCAACCCCCCTAACCGTTATATAATGGCATCCCGGTTACATGTATTCCCCTTTTCCCAAAAGTTGCTCCAAGAAGTTTTCCTCAGTGTTTGACCCACGTTGAGCCTGGAGTGTCCTAGGGAACCTTCTGCCACTGGAGAGTCAGGCTCAGGCGCCTTCTCCTGGCAGCTCATTCAGAAGACACCCCTGAAGCTGAGGCTCTTTTGGGACAAGGGGAATACATATAACTGGGATGCCATTAAATAATGGGAAGGGTGTTGGAGGGAAGGGTCTCCAGCCAGCCTGCCCCTTATTTTGAATTGGGGGGGGGATGAGGGGCTAAGAAAAGCCCTCCCTGAAAACCAAGCGGGGGGGGGGGGATGTGAGCAGGTGGAGGTGCTGATTTCTTCGTATTTGAGAGTTGCTGCTTCTCAAAATGGTGCTCTTAATGTGGGGAGGGGGTTGGAGGTGGCGTTGAGCTTGACTTAGAATCATAGAATCATAGAATCATCGAGTTGGAAGAGACCACAAGGGCCATCGCGTCCAACCCCCTGCCAAGCAGGAAACACCATCAGAGCACTCCTGACATATGGTTGTCAAGCCTCTGCTTAAAGACCTCCAAAGAAGGAGACTCCACCACACTCCTTGGCAGCAAATTCCACTGTCAAACAGCTCTTACTGTCAGGAAATTCTTCCTAATGTTTAGGTGGAATCTTCTTTCTTGTAGTTTGGATCCATTGCTCTGTGTCCGCTTCTCTGGAGCAGCAGAAAACAACCTTTCTCCCTCCTCTATGTGACATCCTTTTATATATTTGAACATGCCTATCATATCACCCCTTAACCTCCTCTTCTCCAGGCTAAACATGCCCAGCTCCCTTAGCCGTTCCTCATAAGGCATCATTTCCAGGCCTTTGACCATTTTGGTTGCCCTCCTCTGGACACGTTCCAGTTTGTCAGTGTCCTTCTTGAACTGTGGTGCCCAGAACTGGACACAGTACTCCAGGTGAGGTCTGACCAGAGCAGAATACAGTGGCACTATTACTTCCCTTGATCTAGATGCTATACTCCTATTGATGCAGCCCAGAATTGCATTGGCTTTTTTAGCTGCCGCGTCACACTGTTGGCTCATGTCAAGTTTGTGGTCAACCAAGACTCCTAGATCCTTTTCACATGTACTGCTCTCAAGCCAGGTGTCACCCATCTTGTATTTGTGCCTCTCATTTTTTTTGCCCAAGTGCAATACTTTACATTTCTCCCTGTTAAATTTCATCTTGTTTGTTTTGCCCCAGTTCTCTAATCTGTCAAGGTCGTTTTGAAGTGTGATCCTGTCCTCTGGGGTGTTAGCCACCCCTCCCAGACTTGCCCCTGTTTGGGACCCAGCAGGAAAGGAGGGCGTTTCTTATTCCAGAAAGAAGTCTGACAGAGCTGACTCCGGACTCCAGTTCAAAGGAAGAGGGACACCTGCCATCCTGTCCGTGTTTCCTGCCAGAAAACCAGTTTCTACTGGATTCCCAGAACTATCTGACCCCATTTCCCACACCAGAGCAGGGCTGGACCAATCAGAAGCCTCTCCATTGGACAGTCAGCCAATCCCCTTTCAGATTCCCCTGGGCCTCGTCCTCTCCTTCGCCCGGTTTCCTGAGGGAGTTTTCCCCCTGAGTTTCCCTCATGGCTGCTCCCCCTCAGGGAGAAGAACTTTGTTTCAGGATGAGAACAGAAATTGTGTGGTGGCGGCAGCAGGAGGCCCCATTAGCTAAAGTGGTACCTCAGCTTAAGAACAGTTTCAGGTACTTTCAGGCAGAAGTCAACTTCTTGCCTCAACTTGGAGGCTGTCAGGGCATTAAAGGCGGAAGTCCAGGCACAGCTTCTCTTCTCAGGCCGATGTTCCGCTTTCTAGACATGGTGGTCAAATGCTGAACTCCATTTCTGCCCCTTCCTCCCTCTCCTTCCTGGACTGAGTCGTGTCCCATTCAGACTTGGGGGGTTCCTGAACGAGGGGCCCTTTCCCTCTCAGTCCGCCCCCCACACCCAGGGGGCCCCTCAGCCCTCCTTCTTGGGGGTCTCCCTTCCTTCCCCCCCTCAGTCCGCCCCCCACACCCAGGGGGCCCCTCAGCCCTCCTTCTTGGGGGTCTCCCTCCCCTCCCACAGCTTCTCCCCTTGAACTCCCGCCTGACTCCTCTTCCTCTCCTCCCCACCTTCCCCTCCAAGCTCCCCCCTCAGACCATCCCTCAGAAAAGCAGCCTTGCATTTTCCCGCCAAAAGGGCTGGCTCCGCCATCCCTGGTGGCATGGCAGCCAATCAGAGCGAGGCTCCAGGAAATTTCTGAGGGACTAAGTCCGCTGACTGGCCTGGCTCTGCTGTCCATCACAGGCCCAAACAAGGGGGGCATCCAGCAGCTGCCATATATCTAATAATCAATCAATCAATCTTTATTACGGTCCAGAGACCCAACAAATCATTACAAAACAATTTATTAGATATAGCTAATAAATGGGTGGAGGAAAAGTCTGGGAAGGGGCAAGAGGCCCCTCCCTGCCCCCCTCAAGGCTCCTCTCAGGTTCATCCAGGGTCCAAAGCCGCCTCCATTTTGGGGGGGCCAGGAAGTGAGTGGTCCCTGCAGCTTCGCCTGCTGGAAAGGGGGCGACATGCAAGAGGCCAGCCTGGCAGGGTTGTTGTGGAAGTGATCACGCGAGTGATCATGCTCTTCTGAAGTTTACTATACAGCGGAAAGGAGCAGCCAAGCATACTAGGACTCAATTTCTTGACTTTAAGAAAGCCGACTTCATAAAACTTAGGGAAGTGCTGGGTGAGATCCCATGGACAGTAATACTAAAAGGAAAGGGAGTTCATGATGGCTGGGAGTTTGTTAAAAGGGAGATAGTAAAAGCACAACTTCAGGCAATACCAATGAGACGGAAACATGGAAGGTGCCTAAAGAAGCCAGGGTGGCTATCTAAAGAACTTTTAAGTGAGTTAAGATTTTAAAAGGATGTGTACAAAAAATGGAAAAGGGGGGAAACCACCAAAGAGGAATTCAAACAAGGACCCTGTTGCCTGTGGCTCCCACAATTGTCACTGCTTGGTTGCTTTTTGCCTTTAATGGCTTCGTGAGCACCGAAAATTGCGCTCCAGTGTCTATCATGAAATTTACTAAACGGCTCCCCAGTTTAACCGAGACCATGGGCTCCTGGGAGCCTAAAGAAAGAGTTGAGCCCGGTCTATCCTATGCATTCTCATTCTCATATTCCTCCAATTGCGCTAATCCAACAAAATCTCTGCTACTTCCTCTGTTTCTCACATATCTTCCTGCTTGCATCCTTCCTCTCTGCGATCCCCATTCACGTCCACGTTCCCTCTGATCCCTGAATCCACCTTCTCCCTCTGCTTCCCTTGCATCAGGGCACTCTTGCTTCCAATGACCTTCCTTCCTGCAAATTGCACATTGATTCCTTCCCAATGGCAGTCCTCTTCCCCTTCCACTTCTACCTCCACGTGCCCTACTTGAACCTCTCCCTTGGGCACCTGCATCAAATGCCGATCCTTGGCTGATGGCTGCAGCCAAAAACACTGCCTTTTGCTTCATTTCCCGAACTCTGTCCTTCTTAACCTCATTCTCTCTGTTCAAGAAAACCTTTTGAGCGATTGCTAGGAGCTGATCCATTTGCAATGTTTCAAAAGCGTCTAACTTTTGTAATTTCCTCTTAATGTCCGTAGCACTCTGAGCCACAAATGCCGCATTTACCATTTGCTTACTTTCTGGGGTTTATGGATCAAAGGCCTGAATCTGTAATTGCATCCATTAATTTCCATTATTTTGAACTGTCATGGCTTCCTGGGGTTCTTAATGAATTAATTTGTTCCCCCCATGCTCCAGACATTTGAAATGTACTGGTTCCTCCTTCCGCTCCCTCTGTCTGTGTCTGCCTGACTGACATGTCCTGGTTGAATTTTTCCTCGGGAGGGGAGGGTAACATGCTTTGATCTAAGGCAGCCGCTTGATTTGGCTGGGAAGGCAAATCTGGAAGGCTAGGCACATCCAGCGTTGCTTGAAAAGGTGGGGCTGCCTGAGAAGCTTGTTGTGAGTTATTTACCGCCAGCTGAGATGGGCTGGGCACAGGTATCTGTTGGGCTTGTCCTGCCATTGCATTGTGAGTTGGCAACACTTGCCCTGAAGGCGGCTGCATTGCTTGATTTGTGCTGCTATAATTGTATGGCGGTGGAGGGATTCCCTCCTCCTCTGGCGGAGCAACATAAATTTTTCTGTCAGCTGCAGAAGAATTTGTGGTTTTCCTGGCTTCCTGTCTTACAGCAAAAATCTCACAGCTGCTATTATTTCCTTTTATTCTGAGCCAGTCCAGATTTTTTAAACAAATAGTAGTCCATTTTGAAATATAATAAAACTGCTCCTTAAGCAAATCCGGTTTCTGCATTATTGAGTCCATAACTGCTTGACATAGCTCAATCCTGAAGGTACCTCCCCGTGGCCAATTTTTGACCTGTTGGGGCCAAATCTGCTGGCAATATTTCTTTAAAACCTCCTTACTTGGTTTGACCTCTCCTTGTTCTTCTGGGAAAACTCTTTTAAAATTTTCTAACATGCATTCTAGGGGTGTACAGGCTTGAACTGGTTTTGAACATTTTCCCCCCATAGTTGTTCTTTGCAAAAACTTTCCCTCTTCGCCAGGCAAGCTTTTAGCTAGGCAGTTTCAAAAATAGGACAAGGAAACCCACAGCACACTTCCCCTTTTTTTTCCTTGCCTTTCTGCACTCATTCAGAACCCCTTTCTTCTTTTTTTTTTCTTTCAAACACTCTTCCTTTTATATATATCACAGTCCTTACTCATTCAACCACAAGTCCCGGGACACTCTTCCATTCGATCATACACATACACACCGCCCTTTTCGCCCCCCTTTGCCTGCGGCGAAACAACTTTGGCAGAGAAACACACACACACACACACACAGCTGTTTTGTTTCTTGTTTTTCCTAACCTTTTCCTGCAGAAACTCCCTTATTCCCTCCTTTGGGCTCACCCAGCTTCTCCTCCCTTTCCCTTCTGGGAATCCTTTCCCCTTTAACGGGAGGTTACTAGTGGGTCGCCCGAGTGTTGATCAAGCACTCATTTTTATCTCAACTCACCGTGAGTTCCTTCCGTGGCGCGCTTTTCCTGTTGGCTCACGTTCAGGTTCTCCTTCCTCGGTCCTTGCCTCCGTCTTGCCGGGGATCCGGGCCGAGGCGATTGCCCCCCTCCTTCGGAAATGATGTCCGAGTGGCGCCTGGAGTGAGCAAGGTCCCCGACACGCGCCCCCCCCCCGCAAGAACCGAGCGAGGCTCTTTTGGGTTAAAAAACCCTACTGGCCTGTCTGATCCAGTCACGGCACCAAATGAAGCAAAGGTACTCGCGATGTGTTAAAAATAGATCAGCCAGACAGCAATGGAGAATAAGAAGGTGAGGTTTATTGCCAGGCAATAAGGTACCCAGTTGGAATATTTTCCAAAGAACTGGGGACCCCGATTGACAGAAATCCAGAGGTCTTTATACCTGAGCAGAACACAGCAAATCATTGATCATGAGACAATCAGGAAGGATTCACAATATTGTCAGCGAGAATCAGCCAATCAGCAAGCGGTTGTCACGCTACTTGACCCCCGGTCAAACCTTGGTCGGCACCGGATTCTACTTCTGCTTTCCGATGCTTGTAGTGACGCTCTGTCTAACCTTTCCCCCAGTAATGACAGGACAGGGAGCTTGGACATTTTGTGGTTTTGCTCTTCCTGTTCTGTGGATTAATTTAGCCTGTATCTGAGGGGATTTTGTACCAGAATCTCTGATTCATGTCTTTCCCCCTTGTCCGGGGTGCACAGATATTTAGGGGAAAGGTCGGCTCTAACTTTTTGCCGTTTCAAGCAGTTTGCAGCACAGCTTCCCTTTTGATTCAAAATGAATTATAAAGTACTGTAATCCTTGATTTGTATAAGCATATGCGGATATATATTGAATATATTGAATATATTGGTTTCTGATAACTGATTATGTGGATAGCATAGGGGTAGCCCTTCTCCCTTGCCTCAAAACCACCAAAGAGGAATTCAAACAAATAGCCAGCACGTGTAGACACAAAGTCAGAAAAGCTAAAGCACAGAATGAACTCAGGCTTGCTAGAGAGGTTGAAAGCAACAAAAAAGGCTTTGGTGGGTATGTTCGTAGCAAAAGGAAGAACAAAGAAACCGTGGGGTCACTCAGAGGAGAAGATGGTGAAATGCAAACAGGGGACACAGAAAGGGCTGAACTCCTCAATGCCTTCTTTGCCTCAGTCTTCTCCGATAAAGAAAACAATGCCCGACCTGAAGAATGTGGAGCAAATGATTCAGCAGAGGAAACACAGCCCAGAATAACTAAGGAGATAGTACAAGAATACTTGGCTAGTTTTTTTTTTTTTTTTTTTTTTTTTTACAATACTTCTATAACATAGCTATTTCTTTCAGGACTTCCTTCAGCTTGGCCGCAAATCATTCGAAGCAATAAAAAGGAGGTTACACGTTCCATCATTTATATTGTCATTGTTTCTAATTTTGTTTTCTATTTACTTTAAACAATAACCCATATTCTTTCACAGTGCATCTTTGAAACCCTTTAGCGTTATTTGACCTTCACTAATACATTCCAGATAATCTACATACTTTCCCCAATCTTTGATAAACACTTGGTCTTTCCTATATCTAATTTTCCCCGTTAATTTATCAAGCTCTGCATATTCCGATAGTTTGAATCTCCACTCTTCCACTGTTGGAATTTCTTGCTGTTTCCACCTCTGGGCTATTAACACCCTTGCCGCAGTTACCGCATAGTATACCAATTTGTTATCTTCTTTCTTAATCTCTTGTTGTAATATTCCTAATAGAAAGATTTCGGGTTTCTTTAAAAACGTGTATTTTAGTATCTTTTTTAATTCCGTATAGACTTTCTCCCAGAACTGCTTGACCCTTCCACACTCCCACCACATGTGGTAAAAGGAGCCCTCAACATCTTTACACCTCCAACATTTGTTGTTTACCTTATACATTTTTGCAAGTTTCATGGGTGTCAAGTGCCATCTGTAGAACATTTTCATAACATTCTCCCTTATCGTAATGCACGCCGTGAAATTCAACCCGTCCTTCCAAAATCTTTCCCAATCCTCAAATTGTATATTATGTCCTATATCCTTTGCCCAGCGGATCATCACAGATTTGACCTCCTCATCTCCTAAATTCCAATTTAACAACATCTTATACATCTTTGATATAGTTTTCGTTTTGCTATTTATTATCTCCGTCTGAAAGTTAGAGTCTTTATCCGCATAACCTCTTTCTCTAATATCTTTATTGAACATCTGATTCACTTGTTGATGGTGAAGCCAATCATAAACATGTTCTTTTATTTGTTCATAAGATTTGGTTCTCCATTTCCCATCTACCTTCGTTACTAGCTGATTGTATGTCGCCCAGTTTTTCCTCATGTTAGTAGTTTTTATACTTGTTATTTCAAGAGGTGATAGCCAGTGTGGTGTTTTCGGCTCTAACACGTTTTTATATCTTTCCCACACTTCAATTAGCGGCCCTCTGAAGATATGATTACCAAACCCCTTGTGTGCTTTCATCTTATCCTTCCATAAGTAGGCGTGCCAACCGAAAAAGTTGTCGAAGCCCTCGAGGTCGAGTAGCTCCGTATTCTCCAACTTAACCCAGTCTTTTAGCCAACTTAGGCATGATGCCTCGTAATATAATCTCAGATCCGGCAGGGCAAAGCCCCCCCTTTCCTTTACATCTGTCAATAGTTTAAATTGTATTCTGGGTCTTTTGCCCTGCCATATATATCTCGAGACTGTCCTCTGCCACTCCTTAAAGATCTTATTCCCCTTTATTATAGGGATGGTCTGAAATAAAAACATTAGTCTTGGGAGTACATTCATCTTAATTATATTAATTCTTCCCCACAATGACAGATTCAACCGTCCCCATTTTTCTAAATCTCTCTTTATTTCCCTCCCTATCGGCTCGTAGTTATTTTTGTATAAGTCTATATTTTTGGGTGTTAGCCAGATACCGAGGTATTTAACTTTTTTGGCGATCTCTATCTGTGATTGCTGTTGAATTAATTCTATTGTTCTTGAATCTATATTTTTACCTATCATCTTTGTTTTCGTTTTATTTAGTTTAAACCCTGCAACCTCTCCGAATGCTTCTATTTCTTTCAATATCTCTCTCATTGAAGTTACTGGATCTTCTGTCAATACTACTAGATCATCTGCGAATGCTTTTGTTTTGTAGGTATTCTGACCTAAGATCACTCCCTTTATGTTCTCGTTTTGCCTTATTGAATTAAGGAGCACTTCTAACACTGTTATAAATAACAGCGGGGAGAGCGGACATCCCTGTCTCGTTCCTTTCTGTATTTTTATCTCTTCTGTTAGCATATTATTCACGATCAGTTTGGCCCTCTGTTCTGTGTATATTGCCCTTACCCCATTGAAGAAGTCGTAGCCTACATCCATATGTTCTAGATTTTTTAACATAAACTTCCAAATCACATTATCAAACGCCTTTTCGGCATCAATGAACATCATTATAACTTGTTTATCAATCCTGACAGACAAGAATTCTAGCATGTCGACAATAATTCTTGTATTATCCCTCATCAACCGGCCTGGCAGGAATCCTGCCTGGTCCTTATGTATAATATCTACTAACACCTTTTTTAGCCTTCTTGCCAGAATCCCTGCAAAGATCTTATAGTCCGTGTTTAATAATGAGATTGGTCTATAATTTTTAACTTGGGTTAAGTCCGCATTCTGTTTTGGAATGAACGTGATGTACGCCTCTTTCCAAGTTTCTGGGACTTCTCCTTCCTTTAAAATGTTGTTCATGGTTTTTTTCAGAGGTCCCGCCAAAATAGTTTTCATTTCCTTGTAGTATCCAGCAGTGAATCCATCAGGGCCTGGTGCTTTGCCCCTCTTTAAATCTCTAATTGCCTCCTCTATTTCCTCATATTCAATTGGAGTGTTCAGTTTTTGTTTTCCCTCTTTTGGGATTTTTTGTCCCCCTTTATCCTTTATAAATCTCTCTATCTTTCTTGGACCAACTCTCTCTTGGTCTTTATACAAATTTCTGTAGTAGTTAAGGAATTCGCTCCTAATTCCTTTGGGGTCAGTTCTCTCTTCTCCCTCTCTTGTTATTTTGTTAATTGTACCTTGCTCTTTCCTTCTTTTTGTTTGCCAGGCAAGCCATTTGCCTGGTTTGTTCGCGAATTCAAAATACTTTTGCTTAAGTCTTTTAATATTCCACTCTATCTCTCTATTTATTATTATAGCAAACTGGGTTTGTAAAATTTTTATTTTTTCCTTTGTTTTTAAACAATTAGGGTTCTGGGATAGTTTCTGTTCGTTTTCCATTATCTGTCTTAGGATCTCCTCTTTGCTTTTCTCTCTGTTCTTATTCTTGATTGCATTCTGTTGGATGAAGAACCCTCTCATTACCGCCTTTCCTGCATCCCAAACTACATTATCCTTTGTTCCCTTACCACAATTATCTTTGAAATAATCTGACAGTTTTTCTTTTGCCATTTCCACTACCTTCTGATCTTCCAGGAGGTAGTCTTTTAATCTCCATCTAAAGGTTCTTGCCTCTAAATTTTCTAATTCTAATTCTATTGGGTTGTGGTCTGATATTATTTTTGGTCTTATTTCTATTAGTTTAACTCTTGGGCATAATTCATTTGAGATCCAGATCTGGTCTATTCTTGAAAGTGATTGGTTAGGTTCGGAGTAAAATGTAAATTGTTTTTCAAGAGGGTGCCTAAGCCGCCATATATCCACCAAGTTGCAATTCTCTACTATGGAGAAGAAGGATTTTGGTAGCTTTCCTTCTTTATTTGCTCCTTCTCTAAGCCTGTCTATCCCCAACGAAACAACAGCGTTCATATCTCCCATCAAGATTATTTTTTGATCTGCATGTTCCATTAGTATTTCTTCTAGTCTTTTAAAAAACTCAGTTTTGCTGCCGTTCGGGGCATAAATCCCCACAATCATCAGCTTTTCCCCTTGCCAGTTGATGTTAACCCCTATCATCCTCCCCTCCTCATCCTTGAACACTGTCTTGGCTTCTATTTTATTTCTAATATACAATACTACCCCTCTTTTCTTCACCTTATCCAAGGCTTCAAATTCATTTCCCAACCGTTTATTAATTAATATCTTTCTGTGTTTTCTAGCGACGTGCGTCTCCTGCAGACAGATAATGTCTAGATTTTTCTTTTTTAAGCATTGTTCGATTTTATTTCTCTTATTTTTGTTGTTCATTCCATTAATGTTCCAGCTCCAAATTTTTAACCCCATAGTGCTTGATTTTTCTTTTAGTTATTTTGTGGTCTTTCCGTCTATTGTATGTTCTCTGTATCTTCTGTTTCCTCTTCCTCCTCTTCTCCTGACCCACTCCCGCCCTCCTCCTCCCCCTCTACCGCTCTTGATTCTCCTGGTGAGGATCCCTCTACTCTTCCTGCTCCATATACCTCCACTTTAAGCTCTTTATATTTTCTAAGGAATTTCCCGGTTTCCTCTTGGTTTGTCAGTTTATGTCTTTTACCCCTGTAAGCAAAGGAAATCCCTTCAGGAAATTCCCACCTGAACTCAATCTTATTTTTCTTTAGTGTCTGCGTCAAAGATTTGTAAGAATCTCTCCTTTTGAGTAATCTGATTGGGATGTCTTTGAAAATAATTATATAATTACCATCTATGTTCAGTCTCTTTTCTCTATTCCTCTGGAGTATCCTGTCTCTCATTTGTTTATCTTTGAAGGTAACCAAACAGTCACCTATAAGTTTCTTTGCTTTTATTGCATTAGTCCGCATTCTAAATGCGTTCAGGATACTGTTATCCATTTCCTCTACTGTTAGGCCCATCCAATCCGCCAGCTCTCTCGTCAATCTTTCTCTAATATTTTCATTTTGTATCTCTGCTATCGCTCTGAACCTCAGATTCACCTGCCTCTGTCTTAGTTCATTCATCGCTATAATATCTTTCATTTCTTCCTGTGCCTTATTTAACTCCAACACTTCTGATTTGATCTTTTCTTTGTCTCTTTTCATATCCCTTAGTTCTATCTTTGTCTTTTTAAGTCCTTCCTCTGTGAGCTGTGTCCTTCTAAATATTTCTTTTATTTGGCCCTTTAGTTCGTTCACTGTTTCCTCCATTTTTTTGTCTATTTTCCCAATCCTATTATCCACCAATTCAAGCTTGTGTTCTACATTCGCTTGGCTTTGTTTTATCTCCGCAAACATCTTCAGAATATCTGACTTAAAATCAATCTCCTGTTTGGAGCCTCTCCTATCTCCGGGGGTCCCCCCATTCGTTCCCTTCTTGCCTGTATACGACATCACGTTTGATTTTTTTTTTTTTTTGTTGTTGTTTTTTCACTCCTTCTCCCCAATAGTTCCTTTTACCCCTTCTTTGTATTCACTTATATTCACTTACTCCTTGTCAATGTTTACAGTCTTTAAATTCACTTATTCCTTATCAGTATTTACATTTCCTACCTCTGTTTACTTCCCTTGAGTGCTCTAACCAATAATGTTCTAAACAATCGTTTCTCCCAACCCTTTAACAATTTCCAGTTGTAGGACGGAGTTCAAAGAATTTGGTAGAGTAGGAGGGTTAAACAGGAAAGAGGGATTACACACAAAAACAAGCTAAGAGGGGAGGAGGGAGGGGCAGGAGCGGATATCAGTCTGTTTCACACCCACTCCATTTTGTCCTCGGCGTTCATCCAATCAACTCTCTCACACTCCCGCTGGATCTTTGGAATGTTCTCAAAGTTCTTCACAAATTCAGAGTTTTTAGTCCCCCGTCTCCACGTATATGAAGGAGGAGACGGTCTCTCATATACAGTTCTCAGTGTGATATTAGTGGAGATCACAAAACCTTTTCTCGCTGCCTCTACACTCCTTATTCAGTCTCTAAATGGCGGCGGAGGGGGGGGGTTTCTCTTCCGGGTTTTCTAACTCGTCGAAATTCTGACTCGTCCCTTCCTTACTCCACACTCCGTGCTCAAATTGTAAATGACGGCGGGAGTCTCCCCTCCAGATTTTAAAAAAAAACAACAGCAAAGCGTCCCTTCTTTACACCTCCTGTTCACCAAAGAGGTTCCAGTTGTCACTCAGCCCTGGACCCTGTCCGAGCCCCTCCACCTCTCAAGGCTCACTTTATTCTATGTTTCTCCGGGAGGGATATTCTTGAAAGGGAACCGCGTTACCGCCCGGGCAGACTACTCACTTTCTCCTGCACTGGTTTCTCACCGCGTCTTATTTGATTCCGACTATCCGCTGAACTCCGTTGACTTCTCTCTGCTGCTCCGAGGCATTATTTTCTACTCTTTGCTACTAAGTTGCAAGCGTCGGAGTCCTTTTTTTGAAAGCGAGCCGCTCTTCCTGCAAGCACAGGGCTTCGCTATCTGAAGGTGAGAAATGGCTCCCCTCGACCCTCTAGACCTCTCCGCCGCGCTCTTCGCCTCTTACGAGGTTACCTGGCGGCCGGTTCGGTCTTTTTTTCGGTCAAGCCGGGACTAGACTCCTTGAATATCCTTCACAGGAGTTTTGGGGGGTCTCCGCGCCCTGGAGTTGCCCCTATAAGAATACTTGGCTAGTTTAGATGTATTCAAGTCTCCGGGGCCAGATGAACTGCATCCAAGAGTATTAAAAGAACTGGCAGATGTGATCTCAGAACCACTGGCAGTCATCTTTGAGAATTCCTGGAGAACAGGTGAAGTCCTGGCAGACTGGAGAAGGGCAAATGTCCCTATTTTCAAAAAGGGGGAAAGAGAGGACCCAAATAATTACCGCCCAGTCAGTCTGACATCAATACCAGGGAAGATTCTGGAGCAGATCATTAAGCAAACAGTCTGTGAGCACCTAGAAAGGAATGCTGTGATCACCAATAGCCAGCATGGATTTCTGCAAAATAAGTCATGTCAGACTAACCTGATCTCGTTTTTTGACAGAATTACAAGCCTGGTAGATAATAATAATAATAATAATAATAATAATAATAATAATAATTTTTTATTTATACCCCGCCCTCCCCAGCCAAGGCCGGGCTCAGAGGGGCTTACAAGCAATAATAAAAACAAGATGAATGATTACAAACTTAAAAACAAAAATAAAATACAACATTAAAATAATGGAACATTAAAATATTAAAATGTAGCCTCATCGCAGGAGGAGAAGGAAAAGAAGGGGGGGGAGAGAGAGAGAGAGGGAGGGAGGGAGGGAGGGAGGGAGGGAGGGAATCAAATTGGCTCCAAGCCAAAGGCCAGGCGGAACAACTCTGTCTTACAGGCCCTGCGGAAAGAAATCAGATCCTGCAGGGCCCTGGTCTCATGAGGCAGAGGGTTCCACCAGGCCAGAGCCAGAGTTGAAAAGGCCCTGGCTCTGGTTGAAGCTAATCTAACTTCCTTAGGGCCTGGGACCACTAGGCTGTTGTTATTTATGGACCTTGAGGCTCTCCGTGGGGCATACCAGGAGAGGCAGTCCCGTAGGTACGAGGGTCCTAGGCCGTGAAGGGCTTTAAAGGTCAAAAGCAGTACCTTAAATCTTACCCTGTACTCCACCGGGAGCCAGTGCAGCTTAAAAAGCACTGGGTGAATATGCTCCCATGGCAGAGACCCCGTGAGGAGCCTCGCTGCAGCATTCTGCACCCGCTGGAGTGTCTGGGACAGCTTCAAGGGCATCCCCGCGTAGAGCGAATTACAGTAGTCAAGCCTGGATAAAGGGAACACAGTGGATGTAGCCTACCTTGATTTCAGCAAGGCATTTGACAAGGTGCCCCATGATATTCTTATAAAGAAGCTGGTAAAATGCGGACTTGACTATGCTACTACTCAGTGGATTTGTAACTGGCTGACTGACCAAACCCAAAGGGTGCTCATCAATGGTTCCTCTTCATCCTGGAGAAGAGTGACTAGTGGGATGCCACAGGGTTCTGTCTTGGGCCCGGTCTTATTCAACATCTTTATCAACGACTTGGATGATGGACTCAAGGGCATCCTGATCAAATTTGCAGATGACACCAAACTGGGAGGGGTGACCCCCTCCCCCAAAAGGAAGGCAGCATCTGGATCCCAAGGAAGAACAGCTGCAGTCCTCCTGTAGCCGTATAAGGCTTTGCCCTCGGGTGGGAAAAATATTGCGCCCGGAAAAGGGAAAATGGGAGTCAACAGACACTCAAGGAATAGTTTCGGAGAAAAAGCTTTATTTCTACCATCCATGAACTGGTAGAAGGAGCAAGTGTGATAACTCACAAACAAGCACGAGTTCACAGCCATTTGCACAGAGCATATATTCCCCTTCTAGTTCCCTCCCCTTTCTCCTCCTTCGGAAAAGTTCTGCCCCATGTCTCCTGAGCATGAACAGAAAGTTCCCGTCTTGGGACTATTTTGGACTGTTCCCAGAAAAAGGGGGTGAGAAACCAAAGGGGGTTTCAGAGTGTTCAGATATGTTTCATTCTCCTGTTCTGGCATAGTTCCCAGAAAGAAAGTTGCAATCTGGTTTTAACAAGGCCACTGGCCTTAGAAACAAAAAGGCTTTGAGAAGCAAAGGACTCTGTTCTCCACCTTCGTTTCAGTCTTTTTGTTGCAGCAAGAGCAATATGCTTAGCTAATGCTTTTAGCCCTAGAGAGAGAAAAAAAGATTTGAGAGTTCCTGAGGCGAGGCTTGGAGGCCTGGCTGGGGGGAGGGGGGGGATTCACAAAGAGTTTTAGGGTTTTTAGGGTAACCTGACTGTCTTTCTTCACTCCTGCGAACTGGCCCCTCCCTGGCTTGGCAGAGAGGACAAAGGAGGACCCTCTCTGCCTGACTTGGGGGTCTCCCCCCATCAGGCATGATCTGAACAGGGACCCCCATGCCCCCTCCCTGCACCCCGGGTAGTGGCATAACAAGGTCAGGGGGTACCTGGTGTGGAAAAGTTTTTGTCACCTCCCCAATATTGACCTCTATTTTTTGCCTGCAAAAATGTTTTGACTTTATTTCACATTTTCTTACAAAGGAATGTGGATTTTGGGCCTCTGATAACAAGTAGGCCACTGTGGAGAGATGCTTAAATCTACAGGATGCATTGTGTTTTGGCTTGTGTTGTTTTATTTATATTGATTGTTTATTTATTTATTAAAATTTATTTTTAAAAACCTGTAAAGTTCTTTACCAATACAAAAAACAAATAAACAACACCACTGCAGTAAAATCAATAAAAATTAACAAGCCTACTTTAACAAGCCTACTTTTTAAAATTAACAAGCCTACTTTAAAACACAGAAAAGCTAAAATATTAAAAGACATTAAAATTACTTCAGCGTCCTAAGCATCTGGCTATGCTTGCCTAAACAAGAATGCTTTTAGGCAAGGTGCCAGAAAAGAGTCTAGCAAAGGCACGCGCTTTATTGCAAGAGGTGGGGAGTTCCAAAGGGCAGGTGCTGCCACACTAAACAACGCAGTGCTGGAAAGGGGGTGAAAGGCAAGCGGCCAGCCTGGCAGGGTTGTGGAAGGAGGAGCTCCTGGGAGGAAAGGAGGTGACGTGGAAATGCCATTCTTTTTTTTTAAAAAAATAATATTTATTAAAGTTTTAAAGGTTACACAAGAAAAAGAAAAAACACCAAATTAAACAGAAAACAAAACAATACATCACAATAAAAAAGAGCAAAAAAGAAAAATACAAACAATTAAAACAAAAACAGTTCAAACCTTCACATAACTTATCTTTCATTTGCTTGTTTCCTTGACCTCCTCACACCTCCCTTTTTATATTCTAGTTCTAAAAGTCAAGAGCCTCCGTCTCTCACTCCTCTTCCAAACGAGAGCCAGGTGTGTGTGTGTGTGTGTGTGTGTGTGTGTGTGTGTGTTGTGTGTGTGTGTGTGAACATATAGAGGAGAGAAAGTATTTGATCCCCTGCTAAATTTGCTTTTTTGCCCTCTGACGAAGAAATGCCTAGTCCACAATATTAATGGTAGGTTTATTGTAGCTGTGAGAGACAGAATAACAACAGAGAAACCCAGAAGACAAAAGTCAAAGATTGACGATGATGATGATTTTTTTTTTTTTGGTTCTTGTTCCTACTTTTCTCTCTTTTATTTATTCCCAATATCATCCCGATCTTAATACTTTTATCTTATGTTGACAACCACTGGCATGCAACTTTAATCATATTCAGATCTATATGTAAATTAGCATGCAAGATGAACATTTTGCTCTTCTTCTTGTTGTCCCTCAACTGTTTTCGGTGCAGTCCCTCCTCAGAAGGCTCTATTTCATTCCACCGTCTTACCTTCCAGGACTCTGGGCTGTCTTCCAGCTTTCCTTTGTTTAGTTAAAATTAAGACACGTGTAATGTATTTTAATGGACTGATATTTTCCCAAACCGAAGAATCTTCTGTAAGAGACCACACTGTGCGATAGATTTCACAGTTAATAATTGTTTGGTTCCTCTAGAATCCAAGCTTGCTCCCCCTGAGCCCTAAGGGAAGCTTGCAAAGATCAAAGATTCATCTTCACTTTTATAAATCCATATATGACAAAAGTCCATGCAAGCAGATGTGGTTTCCTGTGTGAAATATTCCCCAGTTGTAATCTGTCGGTTGTCTTCAGCCCCCTTTGAGAGGGACCCCTTTTTTTCTAATGTGCCATCATTTGCACCATTTTAGCATCCCCAGCCGAAAAAATATTTAATCTTGTACAGTGGTGCCTCGGGTTACATATGCTTCAGGTTACATACGCTTCAGGTTACAGACTCCGCTAACCCAGAAATAGTGCTTCCGGTTAAGAACTCTGGGGCTGCAGTTTTCAGGCTTGGGGACAGGATGATGACTGTTTTTGGCACCAAGTTCTGTCCATAAACCCCACTGAGTACAATGGGATCTACTCTAGGTCATTACTGAGCAGACCATGCCAGCCTTATGAAGTGGGGTGAGGAGCAAAAAAAATGAAATGGAAATCAATGGAGATGTTTAGAAATGGTTCTGGTCTGCCTTAATGGATCCTGCTCCCAAGATAGCAGAGATTGATAGCAAAGAATAAACAAGGAAGCTTTGAGGGTAATTGTCCTTGCAAGCTCCCCCCAGGGCCCGGGGGGAGTGAGCTTCACTCGCAGATTGTCTTGATACCTGGCTCTTTCTCCACCATGGAATCTGAGAGGCAGCAAAATCACTTTGCCTATTGGTAGCCCTCCTACTCGGCCATTAAGAAGCAGAGGTACTTCTGTTTATTAGAGTGAAATTAGAACTAATATACAGACATGTGCTGGAACAGAAGGAACAAGATCATAAACTGCTAAATTGAAGCAGATACAAAGCCAAAACGATTCAAACCGCAAAAAAGACTTCCTTCGATGTAAAATATTTACTCTTTCTTTATATATATCATGTTTGCAACATAAATGATTCAGCAGCACGCACACACCCCCCCCCCCGAATGCTAACAAACTGATAAAAAGCAAGAGGAGATAAAAGAGAATGGGATTATACTTCTGGATTACAATGAAAAAGAGAACTATATGTGACAAAATTGAAATGGATTTAAAGTCCCAAAGTTTCACTGTATTCCTATGGAAGGAAATGGAGTTTGAGCTTTGATGACCGGCTAAGGCTTTGGCAGGACGCCAGATCGTTATTGAGAGAGTTGGAGAAGCTGGAGTCTTGCCAGAGCTTTGGTGGGACGCCAGATTACTCTCTATTTAGACTCAAACAATAACAAAAAAGGGAGAGAAGATGGCGTGTGACGCAGTTGAAATTACAGCCTCATTCTCTGATAAGACTGTATTTCAACAAAGTCTCTCCATATTTTCAAACAAGCTGATACCTTGCCAATAATAATTAGAGCCCTCCACAAAGGACCGCACCATTAAACATCAAATTCTCAAGTTTTTTTTAATATAGTTTCACTTGCATTCCATTTCATTAATTGACTCTTTCTCCACGAGGCTTGCCAAATCATGAAGTAGCTGGCAGTACTGCAGTGTTTCATTCTATCATTGCACAGTGTGACACTGTGCCTTTAATTGCCTAATTACCTAATGTATCATCGTGTGAGAACGGGAGCTATTTCTATCCCCTCTGGTGCGTGAGTCAGCTCTTCGCTCTGTTGACTTTGTTAGGATATTTCCGTTCCACCTTAAGAAGGGAGCAGGTTGTTGTGTCACAGCCTGCGTATTTCCTGTTCACAGGATGTTTCTGTTTATGTATATAGCTTTTGTTTCTTCTCTCTCTGTGCCTGAACAGCGAAGCAGGCAGTCATGTTTTTCTTTGTTCTGATCAACGCTGAATAAAGTTGTAAATAATGCTCTCCTGAGTGCACCTTTCGTTGTGCGAACTTTGCTGATCAGAGTGTGCACGAGCCCTGGAATATGGCAAGCTATTTCTGCAGCTCGTGTCGCTAATTGACTGATACTGTATCTACGGGAGATCGATGGATCGTCCGGAATCGACGTGGGGTCATGATGGCCTTTGTCTCCCTGGCAGTATCCCAACAGACTTCTTATTTTCTTGATGCTGCATTCCAGCCAGAGTCTGCCTCTGCTGTACTCTGCTACTGCGGGCGAAGTTCCTCACCATTCGGACAAGTGAGGGAGGGCATTGGCCCAACAGCACGAAGTATCAAAAAAGATGAAACGCTCACCTCACATCTTGTGTAGCAGAGCGACAAAAGTCCTTTCAAAGTCCGAATTCAAATCTTTGTTGAAAAACAGGAATGCTCCCGCTCATGGCGTTGGCATCGGAGAGTGTCCAATTCGTGCAATGCTAAACACCCAGCGCCCCTGCCTCCACTGCAGCGAGCGGCAGATATCGGACGACGTGCGGGTGAAGGCACATCCGCCCCATCTCTGCGGGGTTCAACAGGGATAATTACCCACAGATTCACCTTGTTTAATTGCACGACTGGGGTCCGGTGTCCTGGGAAAGCAGCCAAACGCCATAGGCCATCACACCGGAAGTCTTCTCCAAAGTCTTTTTTATATTTTCTCTCTGATAGTAAGAGCTGACAGTGGAAAGGAACTCTCTCAGAAGGGGGTGGACCTTCACTGGGGGGTTTTAAGAAGAAGCTGGATGGTCATGGCTGCTTGAAATGAGATTTCTGGAGGGGGTTGGACTAGATTCTGAATCCATAATTCTATTCTTCACCCTGGTGTGAGATCTTAAATTGACTTTTGAACAAGTGAAATTTTATACACATTCCATGTGCTGATATGCTTTCAATCCTGTATGAATTATTTGGTGGGCCATGAATGAATCTTTTCCCACATTCCAAACACTTTCTCTCTTGTATGGATTCTTTGATGGGAAGTGAGATGGGTCCTTTGACTGAAGCGCTTCCCACATTCTGAGCACTGATAGGGTTTCTCCCCTGTATGAATTCTGTGATGAGAAGTGAGATTCCCCTCGTGACTGAAGCGCTTCCCACATTCCAAGCACTGAAAGGGTTTCTCCCCTGTATGAATTCTTTGATGGGAAGTGAGACTATGCTTCTGATTGAAGCTCTTTCCGCATTCCAAGCACTGATAGGGTTTCTCACCTGTATGAATTCTTTGATGGGAAGTGAGGTGGTAGCCCTCCCGGAAGCTTTTCCCACAATCGAAGCACATATAGGGTTTCTCCCCTGTATGAATTCTTTGATGGGAAGTGAGATCACAACTCAGACGAAAGCTCTTTCCACATTCCAAGCAGTGATACGGTTTCTCTCCTGTATGAATTCTTTGATGGGAAGTCAGATCACCACTCAGACGAAAACTCTTTCCACATTCCAAGCACTGATAGGGTTTCTCCCCTGTATGAATTCTTTGATGAGAAGTGAGATTCCCCTCGTGACTGAAGCGCTTCCCACATCCTGAGCACTGATAGGGTTTCTCCCCTGTATGAATTCTGTGATGGGAAGAGAGTGTGGCACTTTGACTGAAGCTCTTTCCGCATTCCAAGCACTGATAGGGTTTCTCACCTGTATGAATTCTTTGATGGGAAGTGAGCTTGTGGCCGTCCCGGAAGCTTTTCCCACAATCGAAGCACATATAGGGTTTCTCCCCTGTATGAATTCTTTGATGAGAAGTGAGATTCCCCTCGTGACTGAAGCACTTCCCACATTCCAAGCACTGATAGGGTTTTTCCCCTGTGTGAACTCTTTGATGGCAAGTCAGATCACAACTCCGACGAAAGCTCTTTCCACATTCAAAGCACTGATAGGGTTTCTCTCCTGTATGAATTCTTTGATGGGAAGCCAGATGACCACTCAGACGAAAACCTTTTCCACATTCGAAACACTGATAGGGTTTCTCCCCAGTATGAACTCTTTGATGGGAAGTGAGATTTGTACTTTGACTAAAGCTCTTTCCACATTCGAAGCACTGATAAGGTTTCTCCCCAGTATGAACTCTTTGGTGCAAAGTGAGATTACCCTTCTGATTGAAGCTCTTTCCACATTCTCTGCACTGATACAATTTCTCCCTACTCTGTGTTATTTCGTGTGAAGTGAGGTTATTCCTTTGAACAAAGCTCTTTCTTTGATGGGAGGTGGACTGGGAGCTCTGACAGATCTTCTCTACACACTCTGAATATTTATCTGACTTCTCCGCTATGTGGATTCTGTTGTGCTCCCCCTTGTTCTTCCCTTCTGATTCATCACCATCTGCAATGAAGAGAGATGCTAATTAGAGTCTCAGGAGGAAATGGGATCTCCAGATTATTGAACAATGTTAATGACAGAGGAATGATGTTGTGACAGAGGAAGAACTGAAGAGAATGAGATGTGAGGCCGTCCAATAGTTTTCACTTTTTTTGTTTCCTGGTATTAACTGAGATATTGCTTGGCTTTTATCTGGGATGGATATTTTTGTGGCTCAATCATGGAATCCACTCCATCTCCAATCACAACATGTTATGATCCAACAGGGATCCTTACTGAGAGAGTCCATGATCCCACGATTCTCCTCCTTGACTTCTCCTTGACCTCCCCTCTGTGAATGCCTGAGGGCCCTGCTCTTGCCACTCACCACCTGGCCCGGGGCGGGGCCTGACAGGCCTCACAACTATGGTTGCTGTTACTGCTGCTGCTGTCCAGAGTTCTTTTAAAAATGTTTTTAAATTTTTCTTTTGAATTTTTTGTATGTGGGGGTGGGGTGGATGTTTGGTTGGGCCTGGGAATTTGTTTGATTTAGGTGTCTTTGTAATTTTTACAGGTTTTTTTGTATTGTTTTATTGTTTTATTTTTTAAAAGGTTTTATTTTGTTCTTATGGGGAGGGGTCAGGGCTGCTGGGGAGTGGGTCCCAGCCAACAAAATAGCTGGGGCATGTTGCACAGGGGGGGATGCACTGGGATAACCGATCTCAGTGATCACGGGTAGGAGGAGGAGTTACGCTAAGACCAGACCATGTTGTTACAGAGGAGGCAGGTTTAGTCGTTGTCTGAGGACTATCCCTGCCTCCGGGTCTGATCCTGTTGGATGGATACTAGAATCAGCAAGGGATACCCACATGACCTGAAGGTGCTGCTGTGCAATGCCAGGTCAATGATTCATAAAACCACTGCCATCCATGACTTGATCATGGATGGAGGACTTGACCTGGCATGTGTAACAGAGACTTGGTTGGATGAAGCAGATGGGCCTGTCCTTGCCGCTGCTTGTCCACCAGGTTTCTCTTATGCACAGCAACCCAGGCCATGTGGGCGGGGAGGGGGGGGGGTTGCAGTGATTTTTAGGAAGTCATTAGTCTGCACCAGGCATCCTATTGGGAAGACTCAGTTTTCTGAGTGCATGTTCTGGAAGTTGGGCAATAGGGGCAGTACAGGATTCCTTTTGGTGTACCGACCTCCCCGCTGCACCAAGGATTCCCTGCCTGAGCTGCTTCAGGTCGTGGCGGATGTTCTCCTGGAGACACCTAGCTTGGTTGTCCTAGGGGATTTTAATATCCATGCCGACACAACCTTACAAGGGGCGGCTCGGGACTTCGTGGAAAGCATGGCCTCCATGGGGCTGTCCCTGAATAAGTCTGGCCCAACCCATAGCCGCGGACATGCCTTGGACCTGGTGTTTACCTCTATGGATGTTGGTGATCTGACACTAAGTAAAAGTGAAACGAAAGAAGTGCCATGGTCAGATCACTTCCTGGTGCAACTGGACTTCTCCGCGACCCATCCCCTCTGCAGGGAGGTGGGACGTATTCGGATGGTCCGCCCCTGCCACTTAATGGATCCAAATGGTTTCCTGTGAATGGTAGGGGATGTTTTATCCCATGTTGATGGCCTTTCAGCTGATTCCCTGCTGGCCCGCTGGAATGTGGAGTTAACCAGGGCTATTGACTGTTTGGCTCCGAAGTGCCCTCTCCGACTGCATGGAGCCTGGACAGCCCCGTGTTTTTCCACGGATCTGAGGGCAATGAAACAATCATTGAGACGGCTAGAGTGCCGGTGGCAGATAACTCATTCTGAAGCTGACCAGACACAGGTTAGAGCTCAATGTCGAGCCTACCAAGTGGCGGTAGCGACGGCGAAGGAGACTTTCTTCACCGCCTCTATTTAATTTGCAGAAAACAGCAGCAGGAGACTTTTTCAGGTGGTTCGCAATATAGCAGAACCACCTGTTACATCGGGGCCCAGCAAGGGCCACATGATCTCCTGCAATGATTTTGCTAATTTTTTTGCAGATAAAGTCGCTCAGATTCGGGAAGAGGTAGACGCCACCGTGGGAGCAGAGCCGGGGCGGGAGAGTGCTAGAGTCCTGTCTAGTCGAATTGCATGGGATCAATTCCAATCTGTTACCTCCGAGGATGTGGACAGGCTGCTTGGACGAGTGAAGCCAACCACCTGTCTCCTGGATCCTTGCCCATCCTGGCTTATAAAAGCTAGCTGGGAAGGGCTGGGCGATGGGCTTCGTGGGGTGGTGAATGCTTCCCTCTGTGAGGGAGCCTTCCAAGACCCGCTGAAAGAGGCAGTTATTAAACCGCTTCTTAAAAAACTATCTTTAGATGCGGCCATAATGGCCAACTATCGCCCAGTCTCAAATCTTCCATTTTTGGGCAAGGTGATTGAGCGAGTGGTTGCTGAACAACTCCAGGCACGCCTGGAAGAAGCGGACCATTTGGATCCCTTCCAGTCGGGATTCAGGCCTCATCATGGGACTGAAACTGCCTTGGTCGCACTGGTTGATGATCTCCGGCGGGCTAGGGACAAAGGTGAGAGCTGCTTCCTAGTTCTGCTGGATCTCTCAGCGGCGTTAGATACCATCGACCATGACATCCTTCTGGACCGTCTTGAGGGGCTGGGAGCTGGGGGAACTGTCATACAGTGGTTCCGCTCCTTCCTCCTGGGCCGTATTCAGAAAGTGGGGGGGGGGATGAGTGTTCAGACCCCTGGGCTCTCACTTGTGGGGTGCCTCAGGGTTCCATCCTCTCCCCCATGCTTTTCAACATCTACATGCAGCCGCTGGGAGAGATCATCAGGGGGTCTGGGCTGGGTGTTCATCAGTATGCGGATGATACCCAGCTCTACCACTCTTTTAAATCAGTGAATCACCAGTGAAGGCGGTGAAGGTCCTGTGTGAGTGTCTGGAGGCGGTTGGAGAATGGATGGCGGCTAACAGATTGAGGCTGAACCATGACAAGACAGAAGTACTGTTTTGGGGGGACAGGGGGCGGGGAGGTGTGGGGGACTCCCTGTCCTGAATGGGGTAACTGTGCCCCTGAAGGACCAGGTGCGCAGCCTGGGAGTCATTTTGGACTCACAGCTGTCCATGGAGGCGCAGGTTAACTCTGTGTCCAGGGCAGCTGTCTACCAGCTCCATCTGGTACACAGGATGAGACCCTCCTTGCCCATGGACTGTCTCTCCAGAGTAGTGCATGCTCTAGTTATCTCCCGCTTGGACTACTGCAATGCGTTCTACGTGGGGCTACCTTTGAAGGTGACTCAGAAACTACAACTAATCCAGAATGCGGCGGCTAGACTGGTGACTGGGAGCGGCCACCGAGACCATATAACACCGGTCTTGAAAGACCTACATTGGCTCCCAGTACATTTCCAAGCACAATTCAAAGTGTTGGTGCTGACCTTGAAAGCCCTAAATGGCCTCGGTCCAGTATATCTGAAGGAGTGTCTCCACCCCCATCGTTCTACCCGGACACTGAGGTCCAGCACCGAGGGCCTTCTGGTGGTTCCCTCACTGCAAGAAGCCAAGTTACAGGGAACCAGGCAGAGGGCCTTCTCGGTAGTGGCACCCTCCCTGTGGAATGCCCTCCCACCAGATGTAAAAGAGGACAACAACTACCAGACTTTAAGAAGACATCGGAAGGCGGCCCTGTTTAGGGAGGCTTTTAATGTTTGATGTAGTACAGTATGTTTTTTTATTTTATTTTTTGGGAAGCTGCCCAGAGTCGCTGGGGAAGCCCAGCCAGATGGGGGGGTATAAATAATAAATTATTATTATTATTATTATTATTATTATTATTATTATTATTATTATTCTTTATGCTGAGCTCTCTGGTCAGGATCCAGCAACGTCCACGCCTCTTCTGTGAAACAACAGCAACATCTTCACCTGAACACTCCCCATCAGAAGTTATCTCAATCTGGTTGGTCTAAATTTAAATTTATATGTAAATCTCTTTCTTCACTTTGAACCCCCTCCCTCCCATTTTCATGATGAGACCAACTCTGTATTGTTTCATTGGTAACAGTAGAGGAAAAATGACTATTACTCACTTAATCTAAGCACAACGGCCACAATAGCGTCAGTCTAGGCATTTGGCTCTGCGATGTTGAATGTTCTCTGTTCTCTCCTGTTTCCCCTTTTTTTGTTCCAGTTGAAAGCAATTCATGAACCCAGAACTCATACACTGACCCCTAATGATGAACTATATGTTATAGATATTCTGGCAAATTTATTCTGCTATTTTACATAGAAATGACATGAGAAGACTTGGTCTACATGTTTTATTATTCCTATGTTCCTTGTTTATAAAAGCAAATAAAAAGTTATTCCAAAAAGAAAAGAATAATACATGGAGGCCTCATCTGCATTCAATCTGCAAAGCAGGATCAGGTTCCTTTCAAGACTCATGGCTTCTAGTACTGCGCGACGGGGCGGACGGAAGTTTGAGGATGGAGAAAAGAATAATATGATGGATTGAGGAAATAGAAATGTAAATGTATGGGGGGGGATGGGGAGGAAATGGTGTTGGCTTTGGTACATCTGTATTGTAATAAAATTGTGGGTTCTAGTGCTGCGCGACGGATCAGTGTTGGACATTGGTAAGGCATTCAGATCACAGAACTGATTTTAGACCTTTTGAGCTGCCAATGCATCGCGGTGACTGGGGAGCTGTGACCTATTCCTAGCTGAAATTGCCTGCAGATGACAAAGGAGCAGGCAGGCAGGCAGGTGGGGGAGCCCGAAAAGGTGCCCCCCTTCTCCATCTCCATCCGCCTGCCTGCCTCCCCCCACCCCCTAACTGAGCAAGCCCCAATTCCTCTCTGGCTCCATCCATCCAGGTCCCCATCTCCCCTCCCCTGGGACTCACCAGATCTCTCGGAGGTCCCTGGGAGGGAACTCTCAGAGGTTGTGGGGAGGGATGCGGGAAACAGCCGGACCAGGTCATGCGTCCATCTTCCCTCTTCCATCTCCTCTAGCTTGACAGGATCCGTCTCACTCATCCTTCCTGAAGAGTCAAGGAGCCAAAAGAAGCTGCAGGGTCCTGGGAGAGAGGAAGAAGCAAAGGGAGCCTCAGAGGCCCTGCAGGGATTCTCCTGCCCTAGATATTCTCCTGCCCCTGGAGAAGCACAAATGGGGCAGCCCCTCCCCCACAGAAGCCCCATTTCTAATCATCTCCAGTGCTTGCAGTTTCCCCTGTTTGCTCCTCACTTCGTAAGGCTGACATGTTCTGCACAGTAGTGACCTGAGGGTAGATCCCATTGAATTCAATGGTGCTTATGGACAGAACTTGGTGCCAAAACCAGTCACCATCCTGTCCCCAAGCCTTGGCCGATCATCAAAACTAAACTCCATTTCCTTCCATAGCAATACAGTGAAAGTTTGAGGCTTTAATCCATTTCAATTTTATCACATAGTTTGCTTTTCTGTTGTAATCCATAAATATAATCCCATTCTCTTTTATCTCCTCTTGCTTTTTATCAGTTTGTTAGCATTCGAGGTGTGTGTGCTTCCGAATCATTTATGTTACAAACATGATATATATATATATAAAGAAAGAGTATAGGCTCCCCCTCCCCAACAACACACATTTTCCTTTCCAGTTCAAATTGTTTCGGCTTTGTATCTGTCTAAATTTAGCGATTTATTATCTTGTTCCATCTGTTCCAGCACGCAGCTTTAATTGAGGACAATTACCCTCAAATCATCTGTTTATTCTTTGCTAACGATCTCTGCTATCGTGGGAGCGGCATCCATTAAGGGAGACCGGAACCAGAAGCCTCAAAAGCCCCATTTCTAAACAATTCCAGTGATTCCAATTTCAGCTCTTTGCTCCTCACCCCACTTTGTAAGGCTGGCATGGTCTGTCCAGTAGTGACCTGAGAGTAGATCCCATTGAACTCACTGGGGCTTATGGACAGAACTTGGTGCCAAAACGAGTTACCATCCTGTCCCTAAGCCTGAAAACTGCAACTCCAGAGCATGGGCAGAAAACAGACGAGTAGCTAATACATGTAAGTGGCCCCATGCTTGGTGCTTTCGATGGAGAGTCCTGTTGACGCTCTTTGAGCTCTCTCATTGAAAGCCAGGCAGATGTGGCCATATTTGCCTCTTGCATGGGGACCAAATCTTCGGGGAAAGAGGGTTCGTTCTGGTGGGCTGGATCTGGAGCACAAAGGGTCAGGTTTTGCTTGCATGAGCCCTTGTGTTCCTTCTTCAAACTTATTAGGCAGGAATGTCAGAGGTCAAATCTGGAGAATATTTCATTCTGGGCTTCTTATGGCAGAGCACAGAAGACATGCAATCAATTCTTTTCAGTTCTGTCAAGTAGGTCCTTCCCACAGCTGTCTGAGTTATGGGGTTCCTTGGGGTCCAGATCAGCTGACTAGTCAGGATTGTCACCTGCAGAGTATATGTCAACTAAAGGATAATAGTCTGCCTTGAATTGAGGAGTTTTTGGAGGTGTTGCTGAATGTGGAAGCAGAGGAGCTGGTGATGCCACATTTTGGAATAATATTGAGACTAATACACCACTCCTCCATAGATATTCTCTGCGCTTATACACTATATTCACAGACTTTGCGCTCCTCTTGTGAGAAGATACTAGGGTAGCTTGAGAGAAGTAGCTGAAACTAGGATTCCAGAAGGAGAGGTCAAAGCTAGAAACAGAATTGTTAGAACCCAATACTAAGAATTTGTCTAGAATGTACAATCTGCTGCTAAAATGGAACACACAGGATGAAACGGTCAAATCAGCTATGATTAAGTGGGCACAAGACATTGGTCATGATATTATGTTTGCTGACTGGGAGCAGTTATGGACCACAGGTATTAAATTCACGGCATGTAGTGCCTTAAAAGAGAATATAATGAAAATGATCTATAGGTGGTACATGACCCCAGTCAAGCTTGCAAAGATATATCATTTGCCCAATAACAACTGTTGGAAGTGTAATGAATGCGAAGGAACTTTTTATCATCTTTGGTGGACCTGCCCGAAGATTAAGGCCTACTGGGAAATGATCTATAACGAAATTAAGAAAATCCTTAAGTGGACATTTGCAAAGAAACCGGAGGCTTTTCTCTTGGGCATGGTAGGCCAAATGATTCCAAAGAAAGATAGAACATTTTTCATGTATGCAACAACAGCAGCAAGAATTCTTTTGGCAAAGTATTGGAAGACTAAAGAACTACCTACTCTGGAAGAATGGCAGACCAAGGTGACTGAATTTATGGGACTGGCAGAGATGACCGGCAGAATTCGTGACCAGAGGAGAGAGACAGTGGAAGAGGATTGGAAAAAATTTAAAATTTATCTTAAAAATTGTTGTAAAATTTCGGAATGTTAAGATGTCAAGGGATTTGATATAAAGAATTACAGCTGTAAA
The DNA here is from genome assembly GCF_964252035.2 of Podarcis erhardii. NCBI lineage: Eukaryota > Metazoa > Chordata > Lepidosauria > Squamata > Lacertidae > Podarcis > Podarcis erhardii. The sequence goes on along the minus strand of NC_138498.1, from coordinate 127,009,725 downwards.
AATTTAAGCTTAAGAAAATTTTAAAGAGAATTAAATATAAAAATGGATGAAGGATTGCTAAAAAATTTTAAAACAAGGATGCAGTGAAGGGGAGGTATGGGGAAGTCGTGTAAAAAAAAAAAAAGAAAATTGCAAAACAGGTAGTTTCTCGTTAAAATCCATATATTCAAATTTTTCATCCATCCCTAGTGCAAGCCCCACCTGCCACCTTTGGGTAGCAAAGGAGTTGGATCCAGAAAATATATTTGAATTTTATGAAGCCACCTGCCTTCTTAGCCATTTTCTTGGTATGGGTTTATAATGGCTGTTTTAATTGTTACCTTTCTTTTATCTGCTCCCGCTTTTTGTATTGTTATGCTAAACTGTGTGTTTGTAACGTCCCTTGGAATAAGCACTAATGAAAGGTGGAGTTGATTTTTCTCTCTGAAATAAATAAATATAAAAAAAAAAGAGAGAGAAGTAGCTTATTTTGAGACAGAACCCATTTCCAATTCTTGATTATCAAAACCCTCTCCCTGGTTTGGTTTTGGCTTCTGACCGGACAGCAGAGCATTTGATAACCTTGCATATCGTTTCATATTGATATAAGGATCTGGTGTGCAAATTCCAGTACAGTGGTACCTCGGGTTACATATTATTCAGGTTATATACGCTTCAGTTTACAGACTCCGCTAACCTAGAAATAGTACCTCGGGTTAAGAACTTTGCTTCAGGATGAGAACAGAAATCATGCTCCGGCGGCACGGCAGCAGCAGGAGGCCCCATTAGCTAAAGTGGTGCTTCAGGTTAAGAAAAGTGTCAGGTTAAGAACGGACCTCTGGAACGAATTAAGTACTTAACCCAAGGTACCACTGTACAGTACAAGCTTCTTAAGTGTTCTGTCTGGACCCAGAGCATGAGCTACTCTTAAGTAAGTTAAAAGGTATTTTTAAGTCAACTTTTTAATATTGCATTATTTTAATTTTTTTAACATTTTTGCTCTTCTTTGTACTTATAGACTTCCTTTTGCCATGTGGACGAATTAAACCTCCCTTATTGATCTATTTCTAATGGTAGGGAAAGAGATATTGTTGTATTATCCGGTTCCACACTCTCTGCCAGACTTTATTCCAGAAGGTTTTACAAGTACCTATCAGGATGGTAAGAATTTTATTAGTGTCAGCCAAAAAGGATTTTATGCATTCTATGTCCCTCGTTAGTAGTCCCTCGTCACCCAATGACGGATAATTCCTCATTTGCACCAGAGGCTTGGGAGAAGGAGTCTTTTAGCCTTCTATTAGCATTTCCTGAGGATAGTTCTGAATTTTTCTTTCAGATTAGTTCCTCTACTTGTTTAGCCTGAATTTGGCCTTGAGTCACTTGAGCTCCTGGTCTCAGTGCCAGAGATGACTTAGCAGTTGAGCTGCCTGGGCCCCAAACCTCTTTCTGCTCATCCTTAGAGCTGCTGAGAGATCCTATAAGGTCAGTAATAGGATCTGGCTCCTGCTGTTTCTTAGCCACCTCCTCGTTTTCCTTATTCACGTAAAATGGAGTAATTTCTGCTTGGGCTTTCTTAGAGAGACTCTCTTTGGAGGAGGGTCTGTGGCACTTGGGGAGAGAACATGCATTTTGTAACTACTCTGGGTCAACACTGTCTTTCCCCTTAATTCCTCATCAAGTTTCCCGATACCAGAAATACCATATGCCTTATACCATTTTCTAAAATTCTGTGATTATCCTTGCTGTGATTTATTGAATGGAAACTGATTTTTTTCCAAACCCTCCCCTGTATGAAGTATCTCATGGGAACTGTGGGTGGAGCTGCGAAGGAAGCTTTTCCCCCATTTCAAGCACTTATTTCTTAGAATAGAATCATAGAATCATAGAATCATAGAATCATAGAGTTGGAAGAGACCACAAGGGCCATCGAGTCCAACCCCCTGCCAAGCAGGAAACACCATCAGAGCACTCCTGACATATGGTTGTCAAGCCTCTGCTTAAAGACCTCCAAAGAAGGAGACTCCACCACACTCCTGGGCAGCAAATTCCACTGTTGAACAGCTCTTACTGTCAGGAAGTTCTTCCTAATGTTTAGGTGGAATCTTCTTTCTTGTAGTTTGGAACCATTGCTCCGTGTCCGCTTCTTCCCCCGTTAGTTCTTTCATGTGAAGTGAGGCTCTCCTTGTGAACGAAGAGCTTTCCTTGATGGGAAGTGGACTGGGAGCTCCGACTAAAGTTCTCTCCACACTCTGAATATTTATATGGTTTCTCCAATTTTGTGGATTTTTCTTGTTGTCTCCTTCCTTCTTCCTTTCCAATTCACCACCTACAACCTACAATCTACTGTTATATGGCAGTATTATTATCATTAATAGTAATAATAATAATAATCCTAGCCGGAGGAAGAAACTGAGCCTGAAATGACTGAACAATGCAAATGAATGTTTGTGAAAGAGGAAGAAGGGAAGGGAGTTACTGCCTTTTTTGGCTGATATTATCTAACTTATTTATGGGACCCGGAGATTCGAAAAGCCTGGCTCTTTCCAGGGATGGATTTAATTTGGCTCAGTCGTGGAATCCGCTCCATCTCCAAGCTCAGTCATTTCTTTGCTCAACCAAAAACAGAGAGATGCAGAAAGGAAAATAGAAAATTAGACAGGATGTACCTCCACGTCCCTGAGATCTCTGAAGCCTACATGAAAGAAGGCCTGGGCAGCTGAGAACAGCCTCATCCTGGTTTGAAAAGACAGGACTGGTGGAAGAATATTCCCAGACAGAACAGGAGATGCATCTCCTATGGAGAGTTGTGGGTGGGTTAACATCTCAGATGCTGCAGGTGGCGCTATGGGGCTCCCTCAAAATAGAGGAGGTTTGTCCTTCAGAGATCTGTATGGAATTTCAAAACTGATCTCATGATCCAGCAGGGAGCCTTACCAGAGAGGCCACGATCCCAGGATTCTCCTCCTTGACTTCCTTCTGCAGAGCTCTCTGGTCAGGATCCAGCAAAGCCCAGTCCTCCTCTGTGAAAGGAAGAGCTACGTCTTCAAAGCCCACTGGACCCTATGAGAAAAAGGGAGAATAAAGATGATATTTTTCTACACATTGCTCTGTTCTTTTCTGCCTCTTAATAGCTGCATTGTTTTAATACTATTCTTTTCTTGCATGCTTATTTCAGTATCTTAATGGAGGTTTTATGTACTGAGTTGAATAGGATCCAAACTGCAGCAGTCTGATTGGTCCTAGAAGAATAGGATTCAGAATGCAGCAGTCTGATTGGTCCTAGAACAATGCAGCAGTATGATTGGTTGGCAGGAACCACCCAATCTTGCTCCAGATATAAGTGAATCCAGAACCTGATTGGCTTACAGTAGAATTCCAGAATTAGCCAATCATGTGCAGCCCATTGTGTCAATAATGTATATAAAGCAGATACTTTGAGGGGACTTTCATTCATTCCTCCTCACCACTATGAGCTGAATAAAGAGCATGAAATCACTTTGCGACTCTGAGTCTATTTCACTGGCAACGAAGGTTGGATCCTGCTGAGCTGACTGCCACACACAGCACCGCAGCACCGCCACCTCCCGCACCGCTGCCTCGCACCGTGTATCCAGGCTTCAGCTCCGGGACACAAGGAACTCAGAATGGCAACTGACAGCAGCTTCTCGCGGTTCAACCCAGCATCTGGAGACTGGGAAGCGGGGAAAATGTCTACTAGGAGTGCCTCAGGTGGACTTTCTGGGATTTATGGTGGACGCAGAAGGGGTCCACCCGACTGGGGACAAGGTACGGGCCATTTGTGATGCCCCAGCGCCCAAGAGCAAGACTGAACTTCCGGCCTTCTTGGGACTATTGAACTTTTACCGTTCCTTCCTTCCCCACAAGGCGGCAGTAGCGGAGCCCCTACACAGACTCCTGGACAAGCGGGCCCCTTGGGTGTGGGGCCAGCGCCAGGAGGCTGCATTCCAGGCAGTCAAGGACTTGCTTGTCTCAAACTCGGTCTTGGCACACTTCAACGAGAGGCTGCCGGTGGTGCTAGCATGCGACGCCTCGCCCTATGGCATTGGCACTGTCCTGGGACACCAACTCCCAGATGGAAGAGAGGTACCATACTTTTCCCAGACACTCAACACAACCGAGCGGAACTACTCGCAAATAGATGAGGAGGGGCTGGCAATCGTGAAGGGAGTAAAAAAATTCCATGATTTCTTGTACGGGCGGCCCTTCACCGTGGTGACTGACCACAAGCCGTTGCTGGGCTTGTTTGCCCCCGAAAAGCAGACCCCCAAAGTGCTCTCTCCTCGCGTCCTCAGGTGGTCAGTTTTCCTTGCCAGCTACCAGTACGCACTGATTCACCGCCCGGGGAAGGCGATGGGCCATGCGGACGCCCTCAGCAGGCTACCACTACCGGAAACAGGCCCCGACCCAGCACCTGCACAAGAGGTTATGAGCCTGGAGCTGCTTCCTGACCGCCCCATTCAGGCACAAGAAGTCGCACACCATTCCAAGAAAGATAGGGTCATCTCCCGGGTCCTGGACTGGGTGTGGAGGGGATGGCCCAGCAGGAGCCCTGGGCCAGAATTTGCTGGCTACACAACCCGCAAACATGAACTGTCGGCCCACAAGGGGTGCCTGTTAGGCAACTTTGTTGTGTATTTTAATGATGGGTCTTAATCCTTGTATAAATGTGGCCAGCATGACTAAGCCACTTCTGGCCAACCAGAGCAGCGCATGGAAACGCCATTTACCTTCCCGCCGGAGTGGTACCTATTTATCTACTTGCATCTGATGCGCTTTTGAACTGCTAGGTGGGCAGGAGCTGGGAACAAGCAACGGGAGCTCACCGCGTCATTGCGGGGATTCGAACCCCCGACCTTCTGATCGGCAAGCCCAAGAGGCTCAGTGGTTTAACCCACAGCGCCCCCCGCATCCCATTCCACATCATCATAATCCCTAAATCTGAAGGGGGTTTCTTTTCCTGCCCAGTTTCCCTTGACCCCAAGCCCCCTCCCCAAAATGAAGGCAGCCTCTGGATCCCAAGGAAGAGCAGAGCTGCAGACCTCCTGCGATCTTGGCAGAGAGGACAAGGGAGGACCCTCTGCTCCCTGACTTGGGGGTCTGCCCCCCCCCTCTGTATGATCTGAGCAGGGACCCCCACGCCCCCTCCCTGCCCCCCTGGGACCCCCTTCTCCCCATTGCACCCTCAGAGGGAGGAAAGAGGGGACTCACCAGATTCCAGGAGGGGCTTTTGCAAAGGAGAGAAGAAAGCAGGAAGGGAGGGGGGAGGGAGGGAGGGAATTGAGCGATGGAGGACCTTCCCCCCTTCACTTCCCATCCTCTCTAGGAATCCAGCTCTGCTCCTCTTAACCCTTGCCGAGCCTGCCCTCCCCGCCCCCATTGGCCCCAAGGAGCCCAGATCTAGGTCTGAGCAAGTGCCTTGGGCAGCTGAATAGGGAGATCCCAAACCCTGGAGGACCCTGCTCTCCTCTTGCTTTCCATTTGGGACGTGGCAAACATTGATCCGGGGAAGAGTTCAATCTGGACCATCCTGGACATTTATTTGTTCATTTCAGAGATCCGGGGATGATGGGCTCTATTTTGCTGTCACCATCTGCAGCGATCCTGGAGCCCAAGAAAGCAAAATCTCTCACTGCCTCCATCTCTTCCCCTTCTAGTTGCCAGGAGGTGATGGGACCAGTGGCCAGGATCTTCGTTTTTTTGGTGCTGAGCTTCAGACCATATTTTGCGCTCTCCTCTGTCACCCTCAGTAAAAGGTTCTTTAATTCCTCCCCACTTTCTGCCATCAAGGTTGTGTCATCTGCATATCTGAGGTTGTTGATATTTCTTCCGGCCATCTTAATTCCGGCTTCGGATTCATCCAGCCCAGCCTTTCGCATGATGAATTCTGCATATAAGTTAAATAAGCAGGGAGACAATATGCAGCCTCGCCGCACTCCTTTCCCAATTTTGAACCAATCAGTTGTTCCATATCCAGTTGTAACTGTAGCTTCTTGTCCCACATAGAGATTTCTCAGGAGACAGATGAGGTGATCAGGCACTCCCATTTCCCAACCCCCCTAACCGTTATATAATGGCATCCCGGTTACATGTATTCCCCTTTTCCCAAAAGTTGCTCCAAGAAGTTTTCCTCAGTGTTTGACCCACGTTGAGCCTGGAGTGTCCTAGGGAACCTTCTGCCACTGGAGAGTCAGGCTCAGGTGCCTTCTCCTGGCAGCTCATTCAGAAGAACCCCTGAAGCTGAGGCTCTTTTGGGACAAGGGGAATACATATAACTGGGATGCCATTAAATAATGGGAAGGGTGTTGGAGGGAAGGGTCTCCAGCCAGCCTGCCCCTTATTTTGAATTGGGGGGGGGATGAGGGGCTAAGAAAAGCCCTCCCTGAAAACCAAGCGGGGGGGGGGGATGTGAGCAGGTGGAGGTGCTGATTTCTTCGTATTTGAGAGTTGCTGCTTCTCAAAATGGTGCTCTTAATGTGGGGAGGGGGTTGGAGGTGGCGTTGAGCTTGACTTAGAATCATAGAATCATAGAATCATCGAGTTGGAAGAGACCCCAAGGGCCATCGCGTCCAACCCCCTGCCAAGCAGGAAACACCATCAGAGCACTCCTGACATATGGTTGTCAAGCCTCTGCTTAAAGACCTCCAAAGAAGGAGACTCCACCACACTCCTTGGCAGCAAATTCCACTGTCCAACAGCTCTCACTGTCAGGAAGTTCTTCCTAATGTTTAGGTGGAATCTTCTTTCTTGTAGTTTGGATCCATTGCTCCGTGTCCGCTTCTCTGGAGCAGCAGAAAACAACCTTTCTCCCTCCTCTATGTGACATCCTTTTATATATTTGAACATGGCTATCATATCACCCCTTAACCTCCTCTTCTCGAGGCTAAACATGCCCAGCTCCCTTAGCCGTTCCTCATAAGGCATCATTTCCAGGCCTTTGACCATTTTGGTTGCCCTCCTCTGGACACGTTCCAGTTTCTCAGTGTCCTTCTTGAACTGTGGTGCCCAGAACTGGACACAGTACTCCAGGTGTGGTCTGACCAGAGCAGAATACAGTGGCACTATTACTTCCCTTGATCTAGATGCAATACTCCTATTGATGCAGCCCAGAATTGCATTGGCTTTTTTAGCTGCCGCGTCACACTGTTGGCTCATGTCAAGTTTGTGGTCAACCAAGACTCCTAGATCCTTTTCACATGTACTGCTCTCAAGCCAGGTGTCACCCATCTTGTATTTGTGCCTCTCATTTTTTTTGCCCAAGTGCAATACTTTACATTTCTCCCTGTTAAAATTCATCTTGTTTGTTTTGGCCCAGTTCTCTAATCTGTCAAGGTCGTTTTGAAGTGTGATCCTGTCCTCTGGGGTGTTAGCCACCCCTCCCAGACTTGCCCCTGTTTGGGACCCAGCAGGAAAGGAGGGCGTTTCTTATTCCAGAAAGAAGTCTGACAGAGCTGACTCCGGACTCCAGTTCAAAGGAAGAGGGACACCTGCCATCCTGTCCGTGTTTCCTGCCAGAAAACCAGTTTCTACTGGATTCCCAGAACTATCTGACCCCATTTCCCACACCAGAGCAGGGCTGGACCAATCAGAAGCCTCTCCATTGGACAGTCAGCCAATCCCCTTTCAGATTCCCCTGGGCTTCGTCCTCTCCTTCGCCCGGTTTCCTGAGGGAGTTTTCCCCCTGAGTTTCCCTCATGGCTGCTCCCCCTCCCAGCTTCTCCTTCATTTCTCCTTCCTTCTCTTCCTTTTCCTCTCTCCCCCCCCCATTGTTTGGGGGCAGATGGATTCCCCCCCCCCATGGCCAGGCAGGCCCAGGAGGAGCCCATGGAAGCGGCAGGGACAGATGGTGTTTTTCTGAAAAAGGCGGGAACGCCATTTTGTTTTTCCCAGAGACGTCATGGCTCCCCTGTGGGCCTCGGGGGTCCCACGCTCTCGGGGTCTCTCCTCCCGGCTGAAGGAGGGCGGCACCTTTGGTCCTCAGCCGCCTCCCTGCCATGATGGCTTGGCCTCCGCAGGGCAGCCTCTCTCCTTGCCATGTTGGCCCCACAGAGGAGGCCTCTCCCTTGGGAGACGAGGAGGGAAAGCCCCTCTCTGTCTCAGAGGCCCAAGGAGGAGAATAGTAATACAGTGGTACCTCGCGTTACAGACGCTTCAGGTTACAGACTCCGCTAACCCAGAAATATTACCTCAGGTTAAGAACTTTGTTTCAGGATGAGAACAGAAATTGTGTGGTGGCGGCAGCAGGAGGCCCCATTAGCTAAAGTGGTACCTCAGCTTAAGAACAGTTTCAGGTACTTTCAGGCAGAAGTCAACTTCTTGCCTCAACTTGGAGGCTGTCAGGGCATTAAAGGCGGAAGTCCAGGCACAGCTTCTCTTCTCAGGCCGATGTTCCGCTTTCTAGACATGGTGGTCAAATGCTGAACTCCATTTCTGCCCCTTCTTCCCTCTCCTTCCTGGACTGAGTCATGTCCCATTCAGACTTGGGGGGTTCCTGAGCGAGGGGCCCTTTCCCTCTCAGTCCGCCCCCCACACCCAGGGGGCCCCTCAGCCCTCCTTCTTGGGGGTCTTCCTCCCCTCCCCCAGCTTCTCCCCTTGAACTCCCGCCTGACTCCTCTTCCTCTCCTCCTCTCCTTGTTGTGGAAGTGATCACGCGAGTGATCATGCTCTTCTGAAGTTTACTATACAGCGGAAAGGAGCAGCCAAGCATACTAGGACTCAATTTCTTGACTTTAAGAAAGCCGACTTCATAAATCTTAGAGAAGTGCTGGGTGAGATCCCATGGACAGTAATACTAAAAGGAAAGGGAGTTCATGATGGCTGGGAGTTTGTTAAGAGGGAGATAGTAAAAGCACAACTTCAGGCAATACCAATGAGACGGAAACATGGAAGGTGCCTAAAGAAGCCAGGGTGGCTATCTAAAGAACTTTTAAGTGAGTTAAGATTTAAAAAGGATGTGTACAAAAAATGGAAAAGGGGGGAAACCACCAAAGAGGAATTCAAACAAATAGCCAGCACATGTAGACACAAAGTCAGAAAAGCTAAAGCACAGAATGAACTCAGGCTTGCTAGAGAGGTTGAAAGCAACAAAAAAGGCTTTGGTGGGTATGTTCGTAGCAAAAGGAAGAACAAAGAAACCGTGGGGTCACTCAGAGGAGAAGATGGTGAAATGCAAACAGGGGACACAGAAAGGGCTGAACTCCTCAATGCCTTCTTTGCCTCAGTCTTCTCCGATAAAGAAAACAATGCCCGACCTGAAGAATGTGGAGCAAATGATTCAGCAGAGGAAACACAGCCCAGAATAACTAAGGAGATAGTACAAGAATACTTGGCTAGTTTAGATGTATTCAAGTCTCCGGGGCCAGATGAACTGCATCCAAGAGTATTAAAAGAACTGGCAGATGTGATCTCAGAACCACTGGCAGTCATCTTTGAGAATTCCTGGAGAACAGGTGAAGTCCTGGCAGACTGGAGAAGGGCAAATGTCCCTATTTTCAAAAAGGGGGAAAGAGAGGACCCAAATAATTACCGCCCAGTCAGTCTGACATCAATACCAGGGAAGATTCTGGAGCAGATCATTAAGCAAACAGTCTGTGAGCACCTAGAAAGGAATGCTGTGATCACCAATAGCCAGATTCTAATAAAAACAAGATGAATGATTACAAACTTAAAAACAAAAATAAAATACAACATTAAAATAATGGAACATTAAAATATTAAAATGTAGCCTCATCGCAGGAGGAGAAGGAAAAGAAGGGGGGGGGAGAGAGAGAGAGAGAGAGAGAGGGAGGGAGGGAGGGAATCAAATTGGCTCCAAGCCAAAGGCCAGGCGGAACAACTCTGTCTTACAGGCCCTGCGGAAAGAAATCAGATCCTGCAGGGCCCTGGTCTCATGAGGCAGAGGGTTCCACCAGGCCAGAGCCAGAGTTGAAAAGGCCCTGGCTCTGGTTGAAGCTAATCTAACTTCCTTAGGGCCTGGGACCACTAGGGTGTTGTTATTTATGGACCTTGAGGCTCTCCGTGGGGCATACCAGGAGAGGCAGTCCCGTAGGTACGAGGGTCCTAGGCCGTGAAGGGCTTTAAAGGTCAAAAGCAGTACCTTAAATCTTACCCTGTACTCCACCGGGAGCCAGTGCAGCTTGAAAAGCACTGGGTGAATATGCTCCCATGGCAGAGACGCCGTGAGGAGCCTCGCTGCAGCATTCTGCACCTGCTGGAGTGTCTGGGACAGCTTCAAGGGCATCCCCGCGTAGAGCGAATTACAGTAGTCAAGCCTGGATAAAGGGAACACAGTGGATGTAGCCTACCTTGATTTCAGCAAGGCATTTGACAAGGTGCCCCATGATATTCTTATAAAGAAGCTGGTAAAATGCGGACTTGACTATGCTACTACTCAGTGGATTTGTAACTGGCTGACTGACCAAACCCAAAGGGTGCTCATCAATGGTTCCTCTTCATCCTGGAGAAGAGTGACTAGTGGGGTGCCACAGGGTCCTGTCTTGGGTCCGGTCTTATTCAACATCTTTATCAACGACTTGGATGATGGACTCAAGGGCATCCTGATCAAATTTGCAGATGACACCAAACTGGGAGGGGTGGCTAACACCCCAGAGGACAGGATCACACTTCAAAACGACCTTGGCATATTAGAGAACTGGGCCAAAACAAACAAGATGAATTTTAACAGGGAGAAATGTAAAGTATTGCACTTGGGCAAAAAAAATGAGAGGCACAAATACAAGATGGGTGACACCTGGCTTGAGAGCAGTACATGTGAAAAGGATCTAGGAGTCTTGGTTGACCACAAACTTGACATGAGCCAACAGTGTGACGCGGCAGCTAAAAAAGCCAATGCAATTCTGGGCTGCATCAATAGGAGTATAGCATCTAGATCAAGGGAAGTAATAGTGCCACTGTATTCTGCTCTGGTCAGACCTCACCTGGAGTACTGTGTCCAGTTCTGGGCACCACAGTTCAAGAAGGACACTGACAAACTGGAACGTGTCCAGAGGAGGGCAACCAAAATGGTCAAAGGCCTGGAAACGATGCCTTATGAGGAACGGCTAAGGGAGCTGGGCATGTTTAGCCTGGAGAAGAGGAGGTTAAGGGGTGATATGATAGGCATGTTCAAATATATAAAAGGATGTCACATAGAGGAGGGAGAAAGGTTGTTTTCTGCTGCTCCAGAGAAGCGGACACGGAGCAATGGATCCAAACTACAAGAAAGAAGATTCCACCTAAACATTAGGAAGAACTTCCTGACAGTAAGAGCTGTTTGACAGTGGAATTTGCTGCCAAGGAGTGTGGTGGAGTCTCCTTCTTTGGAGGTCTTTAAGCAGAGGCTTGACAACCATATGTCAGGAGTGCTCTGATGGTGTTTCCTGCTTGGCAGGGGGTTGGACTCGATGGCCCTTGTGGTCTCTTCCAACGCTATGATTCTATGATTGTATGGTTGCCCTGACCCAACATGGCCTCTGCTCTTTCTGGCCTCCTGGGCAGCGTCAACTCCGGGACGGCCCTCCTCGCGCGGTGAATGGAGGGGAGAAGTCAATTTACACTCAGACTTGGGGCTGTCAGGGCCTGAAACGCAGCAGGACAGGCCCAGCTTTTCTCCAGCTCCGCTTGCCCAAATGCAGCTGCTCCCCTTCAGGCCGATGTTCCCCTATCTAGAAATGGGGGCCTAATGCTTCCCTCGCTCTCTGCTCCCTTCCCTGAGTACTTTCAGCATTCGGTGCTTTGGACGCAGCCCCGCTTCCCTGGCGGAACAGTAGGATTCAGGGCACCAGGAATATCTACCCTTCACGAACTCCAGAGGGGAGCTTCTCGCTCCTCCTGTGACAAGATTCCCAAAGGCTGAGGGTTGCTTGAGAGAACTAGCCTCTTTTGAGACAGCACCAATTTCCATTTCTTCTTGATCAAAACCCACAAACGCTCTGCTAGTTTTCCCCCAGAAGGTTTTACAAGTATCTATATAGGATGGTAAGAATTTTACTAGTGAGCCAAAAAGGATTTTATGTGTTCCATGTCCTCTGTTAGTAGTAGTACAAGGCACCCGCTGACGGATAATCCCTCCTCATTTGTCCCAGAATATTGGGAGAAGGAGTCTTCTATCCTTGCTTTAGCATTTCCTGAGGATACACCTGAAATTTGCTTTCACATTAGTTCGTCTACTTGTTTAGCCTGAATAGGGGAGAGACGTGTGTTGTTGCATCTGGGACAGAGGAAGTGGTCCGGTTGTGAAGATGCAGGCGGGCTTTTCTTCTCCCTGTCCCCCCCCCCCCCATGTGGGAATGTTCTCGTCTGTCTACATCCTCTGTTCACAAATGTGACTTTTCCCTCAATTTGAAGTGAGTTTATTTCCTTGACCCAAAGCCCCCTCCCCCAAAAGGAAGGCAGCATCTGGATCCCAAGGAAGAACAGCTGCAGTCCTCCTGTAGCCGTATAAGGCTTTGCCCTCGGGTGGGAAAAATATTGCGCCCGGAAAAGGGAAAATGGGAGTCAACAGACACTCAAGGAATAGTTTCGGAGAAAAAGCTTTATTTCTACCATCCATGAACTGGTAGAAGGAGCAAGTGTGATAACTCACAAACAAGCACGAGTTCACAGCCATTTGCACAGAGCATATATTTCCCTTCCAGTTCCCTCCCCTTTCTCCTCCTTCGGAAAAGTTCTGCCCCGTGTCTCCTGAGCATGAACAGAAAGTTCCCGTCTTGGGACTATTTTGGACTGTTCCCAGGAAAAGGGGGTGAGAAACCAAAGGGGGTTTCAGAGTGTTCAGATATGTTTCATTCTCCTGTAAGAAAGTTGCAATCTGGTTTTAACAAGGCCACTGGCCTTAGAAACAAAAAGGCTTTGAGAAGCAAAGGACTCTGTTCTCCACCTTCGTTTCAGTCTTTTTGTTGCAGCAAGAGCAATATGCTTAGCTAATGCTTTTAGCCCTAGAGAGAGAAAAAAAGATTTGAGAGTTCCTGAGGCGAGGCTTGGAGGCCTGGCTGGGGGGGGGGGGTTCAGAAACAGTTTTAGGGTTTTTAGGTTAACCTGACTGTCTTTCTTCACTCCTGCGAACTGGCCCCTCCCTGGCTTGGCAGAGAGGACAAAGGAGGACCCTCTCCGCCTGATTTGGGGGTCTCCCCCCATCAGGCATGATCTGAACAGGGACCCCCATGCCCGCTCCCTGCACCCCGGGTAGTGGCATAACAAGGTCAGGGGGTACTTGGTGTGGAAAAGTTTTTGTCACCTCCCCAATATTGACCTCTATTTTTTGCCTGCAAAAATGTTTTGACTTTATTTCACATTTTCTTACAAAGGATTGTGGATTCTGGGCCTCTGATAACAAGTAGGCCACTGTGGAGAGATGCTTAAATCTACAGGATGCATTGTGTTTTGGCTTGTGCTATTTTATTTATATTGATTGTTTATTCCCATCAGATGTCAAAGAGATAAAGAATTACCTGACGTTCAGAAGACATCTTAAGGCAGCCCTGTTCAGGGATGTTTTTAATATGTAATGCTGTATTGTTTTTAATACTGATTGGGAGCCGCCCAGAGTGGCTGGGGAAACTCAGCCAGATGGGCGGGGTATAAATAATAAATTATTATTATTATTATTATTATTTATTTATTAAAATTTATTTTTAAAAACCTGTAAAGTTGTTTACCAATACAAAAAACAAATAAACAACACCACTGCAGTAAAATCAATAAAAATTAACAAGCCTACTTTAACAAGCCTACTTTTTAAAATTAACAAGCCTACTTTAAAACACAGAAAAGCTAAAATATTAAAAGAGATTAAAATTACTTCAGCATCCTAAGCATCTGGCTATACTTGCCTAAACAAGAATGCTTTTAGCAGGTGCCAGAAAAGAGTCTAGCAAAGGCACGCGCTTTATTGCAAGAGGTGGGGAGTTCCAAAGGGCAGGTGCTGCCACACTAAACAACGCAGTGCTGGAAAGGGGGTGAAAGGCAAGCGGCCAGCCTGGCAGGGTTGTGGAAGGAGGAGCTCCTGGGAGGAAAGGAGGTGACGTGGAAATGCCATTCTTTTTTTTTAAAAAAATAATATTTATTAAAGTTTTAAAGGTTACACAAGAAAAAGAAAAAACACCAAATTAAACAGAAAACAAAACAATACATCACAATAAAAAAGAGCAAAAAAGAAAAATACAAACAATTAAAACAAAAACAGTTCAAACCTTCACATAACTTATCTTTCATTTGCTTGTTTCCTTGACCTCCTCACACCTCCCTTTTTATATTCTAGTTCTAAAAGTCAAGAGCCTCCGTCTCTCACTCCTCTTCCAAACGAGAGCCAGGTGTGTGTTGTGTGTGTGTGTGTGAACATATAGAGGAGAGAAAGTATTTGATCCCCTGCTAAATTTGCTTTTTTGCCCTCTGACGAAGAAATGCCTAGTCCACAATATTAATGGTAGGTTTATTGTAGCTGTGAGAGACAGAATAACAACAGAGAAACCCAGAAGACAAAAGTCAAAGATTGACGATGATGATGATTTTTTTTTTTTTTGTTCTTGTTCCTACTTTTCTCTCTTTTATTTATTCCCAATATCATCCCGATCTTAATACTTTTATCTTATGTTGACAACCACTGGCATGCAACTTTAATCATATTCAGATCTATATGTAAATTAGCATGCAAGATGAACATTTTGCTCTTCTTCTTGTTGTCCCTCAACTGTTTTCGGTGCAGTCCCTCCTCAGAAGGCTCTATTTCATTCCACCGTCTTACCTTCCAGGACTCTGGGCTGTCTTCCAGCTTTCCTTTGTTTAGTTAAAATTAAGACACGTGTAATGTATTTTAATGGACTGATATTTTCCCAAACCGAAGAATCTTCTGTAAGAGACCACACTGTGCGATAGATTTCACAGTTAATAATTGTTTGGTTCCTCTAGAATCCAAGCTTGCTCCCCCTGAGCCCTAAGGGAAGCTTGCAAAGATCAAAGATTCATCTTCACTTTTATAAATCCATATATGACAAAAGTCCATGCAAGCAGATGTGGTTTCCTGTGTGAAATATTCCCCAGTTGTAATCTGTCGGTTGTCTTCAGCCCCCTTTGAGAGGGACCCCTTTTTTTCTAATGTGCCATCATTTGCACCATTTTAGCATCCCCAGCCGAAAAAATATTTAATCTTGTACAGTGGTGCCTCGGGTTACATATGCTTCAGGTTACATACGCTTCAGGTTACAGACTCCGCTAACCCAGAAATAGTGCTTCCGGTTAAGAACTCTGGGGCTGCAGTTTTCAGGCTTGGGGACAGGATGATGACTGTTTTTGGCACCAAGTTCTGTCCATAAACCCCACTGAGTACAATGGGATCTACTCTAGGTCATTACTGAGCAGACCATGCCAGCCTTATGAAGTGGGGTGAGGAGCAAAAAAAATGAAATGGAAATCAATGGAGATGTTTAGAAATGGGGCATCTGGTTCTGGTCTGCCTTAATGGATCCTGCTCCCAAGATAGCAGAGATTGATAGCAAAGAATAAACAAGGAAGCTTTGAGGGTAATTGTCCTTGCAAGCTCCCCCCAGGGCCCGGGGGGAGTGAGCTTCACTCGCAGATTGTCTTGATACCTGGCTCTTTCTCCACCATGGAATCTGAGAGGCAGCAAAATCACTTTGCCTATTGGTAGCCCTCCTACTCGGCCATTAAGAAGCAGAGGTACTTCTGTTTATTAGAGTGAAATTAGAACTAATATACAGACATGTGCTGGAACAGAAGGAACAAGATCATAAACTGCTAAATTGAAGCAGATACAAAGCCAAAACGATTCAAACCGCAAAAAAGACTTCCTTCGATGTAAAATATTTACTCTTTCTTTATATATATCATGTTTGCAACATAAATGATTCAGCAGCACGCACACCCCCCCCCCCGAATGCTAACAAACTGATAAAAAGCAAGAGGAGATAAAAGAGAATGGGATTATACTTCTGGATTACAATGAAAAAGAGAACTATATGTGACAAAATTGAAATGGATTTAAAGTCCCAAAGTTTCACTGTATTCCTATGGAAGGAAATGGAGTTTGAGCTTTGATGACCGGCTAAGGCTTTGGCAGGACGCCAGATCGTTATTGAGAGAGTTGGAGAAGCTGGAGTCTTGCCAGAGCTTTGGTGGGACGCCAGATTACTCTCTATTTAGACTCAAACAATAACAAAAAAGGGAGAGAAGATGGCGTGTGACGCAGTTGAAATTACAGCCTCATTCTCTGATAAGACTGTATTTCAACAAAGTCTCTCCATATTTTCAAACAAGCTGATACCTTGCCAATAATAATTAGAGCCCTCCACAAAGGACCGCACCATTAAACATCAAATTCTCAAGTTTTTTTTAATATAGTTTCACTTGCATTCCATTTCATTAATTGACTCTTTCTCCACGAGGCTTGCCAAATCATGAAGTAGCTGGCAGTACTGCAGTGTTTCATTCTATCATTGCACAGTGTGACACTGTGCCTTTAATTGCCTAATTACCTAATGTATCATCGTGTGAGAACGGGAGCTATTTCTATCCCCTCTGGTGCGTGAGTCAGCTCTTCGCTCTGTTGACTTTGTTAGGATATTTCCGTTCCACCTTAAGAAGGGAGCAGGTTGTTGTGTCACAGCCTGCGTATTTCCTGTTCACAGGATGTTTCTGTTTATGTATATAGCTTTTGTTTCTTCTCTCTCTGTGCCTGAACAGCGAAGCAGGCAGTCATGTTTTTCTTTGTTCTGATCAACGCTGAATAAAGTTGTAAATAATGCTCTCCTGAGTGCACCTTTCGTTGTGCGAACTTTGCTGATCAGAGTGTGCACGAGCCCTGGAATATGGCAAGCTATTTCTGCAGCTCGTGTCGCTAATTGACTGATACTGTATCTACGGGAGATCGATGGATCGTCCGGAATCGACGTGGGGTCATGATGGCCTTTGTCTCCCTGGCAGTATCCCAACAGACTTCTTATTTTCTTGATGCTGCATTCCAGCCAGAGTCTGCCTCTGCTGTACTCTGCTACTGCGGGCGAAGTTCCTCACCATTCGGACAAGTGAGGGAGGGCATTGGCCCAACAGCACGAAGTATCAAAAAAGATGAAACGCTCACCTCACATCTTGTGTAGCAGAGCGACAAAAGTCCTTTCAAAGTCCGAATTCAAATCTTTGTTGAAAAACAGGAATGCTCCCGCTCATGGCGTTGGCATCGGAGAGTGTCCAATTCGTGCAATGCTAAACACCCAGCGCCCCTGCCTCCACTGCAGCGAGCGGCAGATATCGGACGACGTGCGGGTGAAGGCACATCCGCCCCATCTCTGCGGGGTTCAACAGGGATAATTACCCACAGATTCACCTTGTTTAATTGCACGACTGGGGTCCGGTGTCCTGGGAAAGCAGCCAAACGCCATAGGCCATCACACCGGAAGTCTTCTCCAAAGTCTTTTTTATATTTTCTCTCTGATAGTAAGAGCTGACAGTGGAAAGGAACTCTCTCAGAAGGGGGTGGACCTTCACTGGGGGGTTTTAAGAAGAAGCTGGATGGTCATGGCTGCTTGAAAGGAGATTTCTGGAGGGGGTTGGACTAGATTCTGAATCCATAATTCTATTCTTCACCCTGGTGTGAGATCTTAAATTGACTTTTGAACAAGTGAAATTTTATACACATTCCATGTGCTGATATGCTTTCAACCCTGTATGAATTATTTGGTGGGCCATGAATGAATCTTTTCCCACATTCCAAACACTTTCTCTCTTGTATGGATTCTTTGATGGGAAGTGAGATGGGTCCTTTGACTGAAGCGCTTCCCACATTCTGAGCACTGATAGGGTTTCTCCCCTGTATGAATTCTGTGATGAGAAGTGAGATTCCCCTCGTGACTGAAGCGCTTCCCACATTCCAAGCACTGAAAGGGTTTCTCCCCTGTATGAATTCTTTGATGGGAAGTGAGACTATGCTTCTGATTGAAGCTCTTTCCGCATTCCAAGCACTGATAGGGTTTCTCACCTGTATGAATTCTTTGATGGGAAGTGAGGTGGTAGCCCTCCCGGAAGCTTTTCCCACAATCGAAGCACATATAGGGTTTCTCCCCTGTATGAATTCTTTGATGGGAAGTGAGATCACAACTCAGACGAAAGCTCTTTCCACATTCCAAGCAGTGATACGGTTTCTCTCCTGTATGAATTCTTTGATGGGAAGTGAGACTATCCTTCCGACTGAAGCCCTTTCCACATTCCAAGCACTGATAGGGTTTCTCCCCTGTATGAATTCTTTGATGAGAAGTGAGATTCCCCTCGTGACTGAAGCGCTTCCCACATCCTGAGCACTGATAGGGTTTCTCCCCTGTATGAATTCTGTGATGGGAAGAGAGTGTGGCACTTTGACTGAAGCTCTTTCCGCATTCCAAGCACTGATAGGGTTTCTCACCTGTATGAATTCTTTGATGGGAACTGAGCTTGTGGCCGTCCCGGAAGCTTTTCCCACAATCGAAGCACATATAGGGTTTCTCCCCTGTATGAATTCTTTGATGAGAAGTGAGATTCCCCTCGTGACTGAAGCACTTCCCACATTCCAAGCACTGATAGGGTTTTTCCCCTGTGTGAACTCTTTGATGGCAAGTCAGATCACAACTCCGACGAAAGCTCTTTCCACATTCAAAGCACTGATAGGGTTTCTCTCCTGTATGAATTCTTTGATGGGAAGCCAGATGACCACTCAGACGAAAACCTTTTCCACATTCGAAACACTGATAGGGTTTCTCCCCAGTATGAACTCTTTGATGGGAAGTGAGATTTGTACTTCGACTAAAGCTCTTTCCACATTCGAAGCACTGATAAGGTTTCTCCCCAGTATGAACTCTTTGGTGCAAAGTGAGATTACCCTTCTGATTGAAGCTCTTTCCACATTCTCTGCACTGATACAATTTCTCCCTACTCTGTGTTATTTCGTGTGAAGTGAGGTTATTCCTTTGAACAAAGCTCTTTCTTTGATGGGAGGTGGACTGGGAGCTCTGACAGATCTTCTCTACACACTCTGAATATTTATCTGAATTCTCCGCTATGTGGATTCTGTTGTGCTCCCCCTTGTTCTTCCCTTCCAGTTCATCACCATCTGCAATGAAGAGAGATGCTAATTAGAGTCTCAGGAGGAAATGGGATCTCCAGATTATTGAACAATGTTAATGAATGCTTGTGACAGAGGAAGAACTGAAGAGAATGAGATGTGAGGCCGTCCAATAGTTTTCACTGTTTTTGTTTCCTGGTATTAACTGAGATATTGCTTGGCTTTTATCTGGGATGGATATTTTTGTGGCTCAATCATGGAATCCACTCCATCTCCAATCACAACATGTTATGATCCAACAGGGATCCTTACTGAGAGAGTCCATGATCCCACGATTCTCCTCCTTGACTTCTCCTTGACCTCCCCTCTGTGAATGCCTGAGGGCCCTGCTCTTGCCACTAACCACCTGGCCCGGGGCGGGGCCTGACAGGCCTCACAACTATGGTTGCTGTTACTGCTGCTGCTGTCCAGAGTTCTTTTTAAAATGTTTTTAAATTTTTCTTTTGAATTTTTTGTATGTGGGGGTGGGGTGGATGTTTGGTTGGGCCTGGGAATTTGTTTGATTTAGGTGTCTTTGTAATTTTTACAGGTTTTTTTGTATTGTTTTATTGTTTTATTTTTTAAAAGGTTTTATTTTGTTCTTAAGGGGAGGGGTCAGGGCTGCTGGGGAGTGGGTCCCAGGCAACAAAATAGCTGGGGCATGTTCCACGGGGGGGATGCACTGGGATAACCGATCTCAGTGATCACGGGTAGGAGGAGGAGTTACGCTAAGACCAGACCATGTTGTTACAGAGGAGGCAGGTTTAGTCGTTGTCTGAGGACTATCCCTGCCTCCGGGTCTGGTCCTGACTGGATGGATACTAGAATCAGCAAGGGATACCCACATGACCTGAAAGTGTTGCTGTGCAATGCCAGGTCAATGATTCATAAAACCACTGCCATCCATGACTTGATCATGGATGGAGGACTTGACCTGGCATGTGTAACAGAGACTTGGTTGGATGAAACAGATGGGCCTGTCCTTGCCGCTGCTTGTCCACCAGGTTTCTCTTACGCACAGCAACCCAGGTCATGTGGGTGGGGAGGGGGGTTTGCAGTGATTTTTAGGAAGTCATTAGTCTGCACCAGGCGTCCTATTGGGAAGACTCAGTTCTCTGAGTGCATGTTCTGGAAGTTGGGCAATAGGGGCAGTACAGGATTCCTTTTGGTGTACCGACCTCCCCGCTGCACCAAGGATTCCCTGCCTGAGCTGCTTCAGGTCGTGGCGGATGTTCTCCTGGAGACACCTAGCTTGGTTGTCCTAGGGGATTTTAACATCCATGCCGACACGACCTTACAAGGGGCGGCTCGGGACTTCGTGGAAAGCATGGCCTCCATGGGGCTGTCCCTGAATAAGTCTGGCCCAACCCATAGCCACGGACATGCCTTGGACCTGGTGTTTACCTCTATGGATGTTGGTGATCTGACACTAAGTAAAAGTGAAACGAAAGAAGTGCCATGGTCAGATCACTTCCTGGTGCAACTGGACTTCTACGCGACCCATCCCCTCTGCAGGGAGGTGGGACGTATTCGGATGGTCCGCCCCTGCCACTTAATGGATCCAAATGGTTTCCTGTGAATGGTAGGGGATGTTTTATCCCATGTTGATGGCCTTTCAGCTGATTCTCTGGTGGCCCGCTGGAATGTGGAGTTAACCAGGGCTATTGACTGTTTGGCTCCGAAGTGCCCTCTCCGACTGCATGGAGCCTGGACAGCCCCGTGGTTTTCCACGGATCTGAGGGCAATGAAACAATCATTGAGACGGCTAGAGTGCCGGTGGCAGATAACTCATTCTGAAGCTGACCAGACACAGGTTAGAGCTCAATGTCGAGCCTACCAAGTGGCCGTAGCGACGGCGAAGGAGACTTTCTTCACCGCCTCTATTGAATTTGCAGAAAACAGCAGCAGGAGACTTTTTCAGATGGTTCACAATTTAGCAGAACCACCTGTTACATC
This sequence comes from Podarcis erhardii, assembly GCF_964252035.2. Lineage (NCBI taxonomy): Eukaryota > Metazoa > Chordata > Lepidosauria > Squamata > Lacertidae > Podarcis > Podarcis erhardii. The sequence continues at coordinate 126,988,691 of NC_138498.1, read as the reverse complement.
GGGGCCCAGTAAGGGCCACATGATCTCCTGCAATGATTTTGCAAAATTTTTTGCAGATAAAGTCGCTCAGATTTGGGAAGAGGTAGACACCACCATGGGAGCAGGGCCGGAGCGGGAGAGTGCTAGAGTCCTGTCTAGTCCAATTGTGTGGGATCAATTCCAATCTGTTACCTCCGAGGATGTGGACAGGCTGCTTGGACGAGTGAAACCAACCACCTGTCTCCTGGATCCTTGCCCATCCTGGCTTATAAAAGCTAGCCGGGAAGGACTGGGCGATGGGCTTCGTGGGGTGGTGAATGCTTCCCTCCGTGAGGGAGCCTTCCCAGACTCGCTGAAAGAGGCAGTTATTAAACCGCTTCTTAAAAAACTATCTTTAGATGCGGCCATAATGGCCAACTATCGCCCAGTCTCAAATCTTCCATTTTTGGGCAAGGTGATTGAGCGAGTGGTTGCTGAACAACTCCAGGCACGCCTGGAAGAAGCGGACCATTTGGATCCCTTCCAGTCGGGATTCAGGCCTCATCATGGGACTGAAACTGCCTTGGTCGCACTGGTTGATGATCTCCGGCGGGCTAGGGACAAAGGTGAGAGCTGTTTCCTAGTTCTACTGGATCTCTCAGCGGCATTTGATACCATCGACCATAACATCCTTCTGGACCATCTTGAGGGGCTGGGAGCTGGGGGCACTGTCATACAGTGGTTCCGCTCCTTCCTTCTGGGCCATGTTCAGAAAGTGGTGGTGGGGGATGAGTGTTCAGACCCCTGGGCTCTCCCTTGTGGGGTGCCTCAGGGTTCTGTCCTCTCCCCCATGCTTTTCAACATCTACATGCAGCCGCTGGGAGAGATCATCAGGGGGTTTGGGCTGGGTGTTCATCAGTATGTGGATGATACCCAGCTCTACCTCTCTTTTAAATCAGTGAATCACCAGTGAAGGCGGTGAAGGTCCTGTGTGAGTGTCTGGAGGCGGTTGGAGGATGGATGGCGGCTAACAGATTGAGGCTGAACCATGACAAGACAGAAGTACTGTTTTGGGGGGACAGGGGGCGGGGAGGTGTGGGGGACTCCCTGTCCTGAATGGGGTAACTGTGCCCCTGAAGGACCAGGTGCGCAGCCTGGGAGTCATTTTGGACTCACAGCTGTCCATGGAGGCGCAGGTTAACTCTGTGTCCAGGGCAGCTGTCTACCAGCTCCATCTGGTACACAGGATGAGACCCTCCTTGCCCATGGACTGTCTCTCCAGAGTGGTGCATGCTCTGGTTATCTCCCGCTTGGACTACTGCAATGCGCTCTATGTGGGGCTACCTTTGAAGGTGACTCAGAAACTACAACTAATCCAGAATGCGGCGGCTAGACTGGTGACTGAGAGCGGCCACTGAGACCACATAACACCGGTCTTGAAAGACCTACATTGGCTCCCAGTACATTTCCGAGCACAATTCAAAGTGTTGGTGCTGACCTTGAAAGCCCTAAATGGCCTCGGTCCAGTATATCTGAAGGAGTGTCTCCACCCCCATCGTTCTACCCGGACACTGAGGTCCAGCACCGAGGGCCTTCTGGTGGTTCCCTCACTGCAAGAAGCCAAGTTACAGGGAACCAGGCAGAGGGCCTTCTCGGTAGTGGCACCCTCCCTGTGGAACGCCCTCCCACCAGATGTCAAAGAGAACAACAACTACCAGACTTTTAGAAGACATCGGAAGGTGGCCCTGTTTAGGGAGGCTTTTAATGTTTGATGTAGTACAGTATTTTTTTTTATTTTGGAAGCTGCCCAGAGTGGCTGGGGAAGCCCAGCCAGATGGGCGGGTTATAAATAAATAAATAAATAAATAAATAAATAAATAAATAAAATTATTATTATTATTATTATTATTATTATTATTATTATTATTATTATTAATGCTGAGCTCTCTGGTCAGGATCCAGCAACGTCCACGCCTCGTCTGTGAAACAAACAGCAAGATCTTCACCTGAACACTCCCCATCAGAAGTTATCTCAATCTGGTTGGTCTAAATTTAAATTTATACGTAAATCTCTTTCTTCACTTTGAACCCCCTGCCTCCCATTTTCATGATGAAACCAACTCTGTATGGAAAAATGACTATTACTCACTTAATCTAAGCACAACGGCCACAATAGCGTCAGTCTAGGCATTTGGCTCTGCGATGTTGAATGTTCTCTGTTCTCTCCTGTTTCCCCTTTTTTTGTTCCAGTTGAAAGCAATTCATGAACCCAGAACTCATACACTGACCCCTAATGATGAAATATATGTTATAGATATTCCGGCAAATTTATTCTGCTATTTTACATAGAAATGACATGAGAAGACTTGGTCTACATGTTTTATTATTCCTATGTTCCTTGTTTATAAAAGCAAATAAAAAGTTATTCCAAAAAGAAAAGAATAATACATGGAGGCCTCATCTGCATTCAATCTGCAAAGCAGGATCAGGTTCCTTTCAAGACTCATGGCTTCTAGTGCTGCGCGACGGGGCGGAGGGAAGTTTGAGGATGGAGAAAAGAATAATATGATGGATTGAGGAAATAGAAATGTAAATGTATGGGGGGGGATGGGGAGGAAATGGTGTTGGCTTTGGTACATCTGTATTGTAATAAAATTGTGGGTTCTAGTGCTGCGCGACGGATCAGTGTTGGACACTGGTAAGGCATTCAGATCACAGAACTGATTTTAGACCTTTTGAGATGCCAACACATCACAGTGACAGGGGAGCTGTGACCTATTCCTAGCTCAAATTGCCTGCAGATGACAAAGGCGCAAGCAGGCAGGCAGGCAGGTGGGGGAGCCCAAAAAGGTGCCCCCCTTCTCCATCTCCATCCGCCTGCCTGCCTCCCCCCCACCCCCTAGCTGAGCAAGCCCCAATTCCTCTCTGGCTCCATCCATCCAGGCCCCCATCTCCCCTCCCCTGGGACTCACCAGATCTCTCGGAGGTCCCTGGGAGGGAGTGCTCAGAGGTTGTGGGGAGGGACGCGGGAAACAGCCGGACCAGGTCATGCGTCCATCTTCCCCCTTCCATCTCCTCTAGCTTGACAGGAGCTGTCTCACTCATCCTTCCTGAAGAGTCAAGGAGCCAAAAGAAGCTGCAGGGTCCTGGAAGAGAGGAAGAAGCAAAGGGAGCCTCAGAGGCCCTGCAGGGATTCTCCTGCCCTAGATATTCTCCTGCCCCTGGAGAAGCCCAAATGGGGCAGCCCCTTCCCAAAAGAAGCCCCATTTCTAAACATCTCCAGTGCTTGCAGTTTCCCCTGTTTGCTCCTCACTTCGTAAGGCTGACATGTTCTGCACAGTAGTGACTTGAGGGTAGATCCCATTGAATTCAATGGTGCTTATGGACAGAACTTGGTGCCAAAACCAGTCACCATCCTGCCCCCAAGCCTTGGCCGATCATCAAAACTAAACTCCATTTCCTTCCATAGCAATACAGTGAAAGTTTGAGGCTTTAATCCATTTCAATTTTATCACATAGTTCGCTTTTCTGTTGCAATTCATAAATATAATCCCATTCTCTTTTATCTCCTCTTGCTTTTTATCAGTTTGTTAGCATTCGAGGTATGTGTGCTTCCGAATCATTTATGTTACAAACATGATATATATATATATAAAGAAAGAGTAAAGGCTCCCCCTCCCCAACAACACACATTTTCCTTTCCAGTTCAAATTGTTTCGGCTTTGTATCTGTCTAAATTTAGCGGTTTATTATCTTGTTCCATCTGTTCCAGCACGCAGCTTTAATTGAGGACAATTACCCTCAAATCATCTGTTTATTATTTGCTAACGATCTCTGCTATGGAACGTCAGAGGTCAAATCTGGATAATATTTCATTCTGGGCTTCTTATGGCAGAGCACAGAAGACATGCAATCAATTCTTTTCAGTTCTGTCAAGTAGGTCCTTCCCACAGCTGTCTGAGTTATGGGGTTCCTTGGGGTCCAGATCAGCTGACTAGTCAGGATTGTCACCTGCAGAGTATATGTCAACTAAAGGATAATAGTCTGCCTTGGATTGAGGACTTTTTGGAGGTGTTGCTGAATGCGGAAGCAGAGGAGCTGGTGATGCCACATTTTGGAATAATCTTGAGACTAATACACCACTCCTCCTTAGATATTCTCTGTGCTTATACACCATATTCACAAACTTTACGCTCCTCTTGTGAGAAGTAGCTTATTTTGAGACAGAACCCATTTCCAATTCTTGTTTATCAAAACCCTCTCCCTAGTTGATTTGGTTTTGGCTTCTGACAGGAGAGCAGAGCATTTGATAACCTTGCATATCGTTTCATATGCAAGATGTGCAGATTCTAGTACAGTGGTACCTCGGGTTACATACGCTTCAGGTTATATACGTTTCAGTTTACAGACTCCGCTAACCTAGAAATAGTACCTCGGGTTAAGAACTTTGCTTCAGGATGAGAACAGAAATCAGGCGCGGCGCGGCAGCAGCAGGAGGCCCCATTAGCTAAAGTGGTGCTTCAGGTTAAGAACAGTGTCAGGTTAAGAACGGACCTCTGGGACGAATTAAGTACTTAACCCAAGGTACCACTGTACAGTACAAGCTTCTTAAGTGTTCTGTCTGGACCCAGAGCATGAGCTACTCTTAAGTAATTTAAAAGGTATTTTTTTCAGTCAACTTTTTAATATTGCATTATTTTAATTTTTTTTAACATTTTTGCTCTTCTTTGTACTTATAGACCTCCTTTTGCCATGTGGATGAATTAAACCTCCCTTATTGATCTATTTCTAATGGTAGGGAAAGAGATATTGTTGTATTATCCGGTTCCACACTCTCTGCCAGACTTTATTCCTGAAGGTTTTACAAGTACCTATCAGGATGGTAAGAATTTTATTACAGTGAGCCAAAAAGGATTTTATGCATTCTATGTCCCTCGTTAGTAGTCCCTCGTCACCCAATGACGGATAATTCCTCATTTGCACCAGAGGCTTGGGAGAAGGAGTCTTTTAGCCTTCTATTAGCATTTCCTGAGGATAGTTCTGAATTTTTCTTTCAGATTAGTTCCTCTACCGGTTTAGCCTGAATTTGGCCTTGAGTCGCTTGAGCTCCTGGTCTCAGTGCCAGAGATGACTTAGCAGTTGAGCTGCCTGGGCCCAAAACCTCTTTCTGCTCATCCTTGGAGCTGCTGAGAGATCCTATAAGGTCAGTAATAGGATCTGGCTCCTGCTGTTTCTTAGCCACCTCCTCATTTTCCTTATTCACGTAAAATGGAGTAATTTCTGCTTGTGCTTTCTTAGAGAGACTCTCTTTGGAGGAGGGTCTGTGGCACTCGGGGAGAGAACATTAATTTTGTAACTACTCTGGGTCAACACTGTCTTTCCCCTTAATTCCTCATCAAGTTTCCTGATACCAGAAATACCATATGCCTTATACCATTTTCTAAAATTCTGTGCTTATCCTTGCTGTGATTTATTTAATGGAAACTGGTTTTTTTCCAAACACTCCCCTGTATGAAGTATCTCATGGGAATTGTGGGTGGAGCTGCGAAGGAAGCTTTTCCCACATTTCAAGCACTAATTTATTCCCCCGTTAGTTCTTTCATGTGAAGTGAGGCTCTCCTTGTGAACGAAGAGCTTTCCTTGATGGGAAGTGGACTGGGAGCTCTGACTAAAGTTCTCTCCACACTCTGAATATTTATATGGTTTCTCCATTGTGTGGATTCTCTTGGTTGTCTCCCTTCTTCTTCCTCTCCAATTCACCACCTACAATCTGCTCTTATATGGCAGTAATAGTATTATTATGTTTAGGCTGAGGAAGAAATTGAGCCTGAAATGATTGAACAATGCAAATGACTGCTTGTGAAAGAGGAAGAATGGAAATGAATTACTGCCTTTTTTGAAAAAATCTGCTCCATCTCCAAGCTCAGTCATTTCTTTGCTCAACCAAAAACAGACAGATGCAGAAAGGGAAACAGAAAATTTGACAGGATGTACCTCCACGCCCCTGAGATCTCTGAAGCCTACATGAAAGAAGGCCTGGGCAGCGCAGAGCAGCCTCATCCTGGTTGGAAAAGGAGGACTGGTGGAAGAATATTCCCAGACAGAACAGGAGATGCATCTCCTATGGAGAGTTGTGGGTGGGTTAACATCTCAGATGCTGCAGGTGGCGCTATGGGGCTCCCTCAAAATAGAGGAGGTTTGTCCTTCAGAGATCTGTATGGAATTTCAAAACTGATCTCATGATCCAGCAGGGAGCCTTACCAGAGAGGCCACGATCCCAGGATTCTCCTCCTTGACTTCCTTCTGCAGAGCTCTCTGGTCAGGATCCAGCAAAGCCCAGTCCTCCTCTGTGAAAGGAAGAGCTACGTCTCAAAGCACACTGGACCCTAAGGGGAAAAGGGAGAAGAAAGATGATATTTTTCTACACATTGCTCTGTTCTTTTCTGCCTCTTAATAGCTGCATTGTTTTAATACTATTCTTTTCTTGCATGCTTATTTCAGTATCTTAATGGAACAATTTTGTTGTGTATTTTAATGATGGGTCTTAATCCTTGTATAAATGTGGCCAGCATGACTAAGCCACTTCTGGCCAACCAGAGCAGCGCATGGAAACGCCATTTACCTTCCCGCTGGAGTGGTACCAATTTATCTACTTGCACTCTGACGCGCTTTTGAACTGCTAGGTGGGCAGGAGCTGGGAACAAGCAAACGGGAGCTCACCGCGTCATTGCGGGGATTCGAACCCCCGACCTTCTGATCGGCAAGCCCAAGAGGCTCAGTGGTTTAACCCACAGCGCCCCCCGCATCCCATTCCACATCATCATAATCCCTAAATCTGAAGGGGGTTTCTTTTCCTGCCCAGTTTCCCTTGACCCCAAGCCCCCTCCCCAAAATGAAGGCAGCCTCTGGATCCCAAGGAAGAGCAGAGCTGCAGACCTCCTGCGATCTTGGCAGAGAGGACAAGGGAGGACCCTCTGCTCCCTGACTTGGGGGTCTGCCCCCCCCCTCTGTATGATCTGAGCAGGGACCCCCACGCCCCCTCCCTGCCCCCCTGGGACCCCCTTCTCCCCATTGCACCCTCAGAGGGAGGAAAGAGGGGACTCACCAGATTCCAGGAGGGGCTTTTGCAAAGGAGAGAAGAAAGCAGGAAGGGAGGGGGGAGGGAGGGAGGGAATTGAGCGATGGAGGACCTTCCCCCCTTCACTTCCCATCCTCTCTAGGAATCCAGCTCTGCTCCTCTTAACCCTTGCAGAGCCTGCCCTCCCCGCCCCCATTGGCCCCAAGGAGCCCAGATCTAGGTCTGAGCAAGTGCCTTGGGCAGCTGAATAGGGAGATCCCAAACCCTGGAGGACCCTGCTCTCCTCTTGCTTTCCATTTGGGACGTGGCAAACATTGATCCGGGGAAGAGTTCAATCTGGACCATCCTGGACATTTATTTGTTCATTTCAGAGATCCGGGGATGATGGGCTCTATTTTGCTGTCACCATCTGCAGCGATCCTGGAGCCCAAGAAAGCAAAATCTCTCACTGCCTCCATCTCTTCCCCTTCTAGTTGCCAGGAGGTGATGGGACCAGTGGCCAGGATCTTCGTTTTTTTGGTGCTGAGCTTCAGACCATATTTTGCGCTCTCCTCTGTCACCCTCAGTAAAAGGTTCTTTAATTCCTCCTCACTTTCTGCCATCAAGGTTGTGTCATCTGCATATCTGAGGTTGTTGATATTTCTTCCGGCAATCTTAATTCCGGCTTCAGATTCATCCAGCCCAGCCTTTCGCATGATGAATTCTGCATATAAGTTAAATAAGCAGGGAGACAATATGCAGCCTCGCCGCACTCCTTTCCCAATTTTGAACCAATCAGTTGTTCCATATCCAGTTGTAACTGTAGCTTCTTGTCCCACATAGAGATTTCTCAGGAGACAGATGAGGTGATCAGGCACTCCCATTTCCCAACCCCCCTAACCGTTATATAATGGCATCCCGGTTACATGTATTCCCCTTTTCCCAAAAGTTGCTCCAAGAAGTTTTCCTCAGCGTTTGACCCACGTTGAGCCTGGAGTGTCCTAGGGAACCTTCTGCCACTGGAGAGTCAGGCTCAGGCGCCTTCTCCTGGCAGCTCATTCAGAAGACACCCCTGAAGCTGAGGCTCTTTTGGGACAAGGGGAATACATATAACTGGGATGCCATTAAATAATGGGAAGGGTGTTGGAGGGAAGGGTCTCCAGCCAGCCTGCCCCTTATTTTGAATTGGGGGGGGGATGAGGGGCTAAGAAAAGCCCTCCCTGAAAACCAAGCGGGGGGGGATGTGAGCAGGTGGAGGTGCTGATTTCTTCGTATTTGAGAGTTGCTGCTTCTCAAAATGGTGCTCTTAATGTGGGGAGGGGGTTGGAGGTGGCGTTGAGCTTGACTTGCCCGTTTGGGACCCAGGAGGAAAGGAGGGCGTTTCTTATTCCAGAAAGAAGTCTGACAGAGCTGACTCCGGACTCCAGTTCAAAGGAAGAGGGACACCTGCCATCCTTTCCGTGTTTCCTGCCAGAAAACCAGTTTCTACTGGGTTCCCAGAACTATCTGACCCCATTTCCCACCCCAGAGCAGGGCTGGACCAATCAGAGGCCTCTCCATTGGGCAGCTGGCCAATCCCCTTTCAGATTCCCCGGGGCCTCCTCCTCTCCTTCGCCCGGTTTCCTGAGGGAGTTTTCCCCCTGATTTTCCCTCATGGCTGCTCCCCCTCCCAGCTTCTCCTTCATTCGCCTTCCTTCTCTTCCTTTTCCTCCCCCCCCCCATTGTTTGGCCTGGCAGGCCCAGGAGGAGCCCATGGAGGCAGTAGGGCCAGGAGAAGGGGTTTCCCGCCCTTTTCCGAAATAGGAGGGAGCGCCATTTTGTTTTTCCCGGAGGCCCCAGCCGCTCCCAGAGACGCCATGGCTCCCCTGTGGGCCTCGGGGGTCCCACGCTCTCGGGGTCTCTCCTCCCGGCTGAAGGAGGGCGGCACCTTTGGTCCTCAGCCGCCTTCCTGCCATGATGGCTTGGCCTCCGCAGGGCAGCCTCTCTCCTCGCCATGTTGGCCCCACGGAGGAGGCCTCCCCGTTGGGAGACGAGGAGGGAAAGCCCCTCTCTGTCTCAGAGGCCCAAGGAGGAGAATAGTAATACAGTGGTACCTCGCGTTACAGACGCTTCAGGTTACAGACTCCGCTAACCCAGAAATATTACCTCAGGTTAAGAACTTTGTTTCAGGATGAGAACAGAAATTGTGTGGTGGCGGCAGCAGGAGGCCCCATTAGCTAAAGTGGTACCTCAGCTTAAGAACAGTTTCAGGTACTTTCAGGCAGAAGTCAACTTCTTGCCTCAACTTGGAGGCTGTCAGGGCATTAAAGGCGGAAGTCCAGGCACAGCTTCTCTTCTCAGGCCGATGTTCCGCCAGTGTGGTGTAGCGGTTAAGAGCGGTAGTCTCGTAATCTGGGGAACCGGGTTCGCGTCTCCGCTCCTCCACCTGCAGCTGCTGGGTGACCTTGGGCCAGTCACACTTCTTGAAGTCTCTCAGCCCCACTCACCTCACAGAGTGTTTGTTGTGGGGGAGGAAGGGAAAGGAGATTGTTAGCCGCTTTGAGACTCCTGAAGGGGAGTGATAAAGCGGGATATCAAATCCAAACTCTTCTTCTTCTTCTTCTTTCTAGACATGGTGGTCAAATGCGGAACTCCATTTCTGCCCCTTCTTCCCTCTCCTTCCTGGACTGAGTTCTGTCCCTGGCGGAGTCAGACTTGGGGGGTTCCTGAGTGAGGGGCCCTTTCCCTCCCCCCTCTCAGTCCGCCCCCCACACCCAGGGGGTCCCCTCAGCCCTCCTTCTTGGGGGTCTCCCTCCCCTCCCCCCTCTCAGTCCGCCCCCCACACCCAGGGGGTCCCCTCAGCCCTCCTTCTTGGGGGTCTCCCTCCCCTCCCCCCTCTCAGTCCGCCCCCCACACCCAGGGGGTCCCCTCAGCCCTCCTTCTTGGGGGTCTCCCTCCACTCCCCCCTCCCAGTCCGCCCCCCACACCCAGGGGTCCCCTCAGCCCTCCTTCTTGGGGGTCTCCCTCCGCTGCCCCCTCAGTCCGCCCCCCACACCCAGGGGGCCCCTCAGCCCTCCTTTTTGGGGGTCTCCCTCCCCTCCCCCCCTCAGTCCGTCCCCCACACCCAGGGGGTCCCCTCAGCCCTCCTTCTTGGGGGTCTCCCTCCGCTCCCCCCCTCAGTCCGTCCCCCACACCCAGGGGGCCCCCTCAGCCCTCCTTCTTGGGGGTCTCCCTTACCTCCCCCCCTCAGTCCGTCCCCCACACCCAGGGGGCCCCTCAGCCCTCCTTCTTGGGGGTCTCCCCCACTTCCCCCCTCAGTCCGCCCCCCACACCCAGGGGGTCCCCTCAGCCCTCCTTCTTGGGGGTCTCCCTCCGCTCCCCTCTCAGTCCGCCCCCCACACCCAGGGGGCCCCTCAGCCCTCCTTCTTGGGGGTCCCCCTTCCCTCCCCCCAGCTTCTCCCCTTGAACTCCCGCCTGACTCCTCTTCCTCTCCTCCCCACCTTCCCCTCCAAGCTCCCCCCTCAGAAAAGCCGCCTTGCATTTTCCCGCCAAAAGGGCTGGCTCCGCCCCCCGCTGGCTTGGCAGCCAATCAGAGCGAGGCTCCAGCCCCCCCAGGGGGGAATGTCTGAGGGACTAAGTCCGCTGACTGGCCTGGCTCTGCTGTCCATCACAGGCCCAATCGAGGGGGGCATCCGGCAGCTGCCGTATATCTATATACCACCTACGTCTATCAATTCCCTATCTATATTAAACTATTATATATATAATATGTACATAGCTATGTATGTATCTATACATAAGAGTCCGGCACAAAACTGCCCTCATTCAAGATGGCCGCGGGCCCTTCCTCCCGGCTGCCCTGACCCAACATGGCCTCTCCCCTTTCTCAGAGCGCCTCCTAGGCCTCCGCGTTGGCTTCATTTCCGGGACGGCCCCCCTCGCGCGGCGATTGGTGGAGAACTGGGCGCTCTGTGCGCGGCGATTGGTCGAGGCGGAGGAGGAACCCGGAAGAGCCGGCTGCCTGGCTTTCCTCGTGGCTTTGGGAGAGAGAGGAGAGAGGCAGCCATGGGGGAAGGAGGGGCAGCCGGAGCCCCCAAGCAGGTGAGCGGGGAGCGGGGTTCCCCCTGGGGGTGGGACAGATGCCCCTTGGGGGGCCCTGACCATTCGGGGACTCTGGAGCCTGGATTCCTCCCTTACTCCGCGTCAACACTATCTTTCCCCTTAATTTCTCATGAAGTTTCCTGATACCAGAAATACCATATGCCTTATACCATTTTCTAAAATTCTATGATTATCCCTGCTGTGTTTTATTTAATGGAAATTGAGACTGGTTTCCTAGGTGAAGCTTTTTCCACATTCTAAACAGTCCCTTGCAGGAAATATTTCATGGAAAATTGGATTCACCACCTGAATGAAGCTCTTTCTACATTCCAAGCACTGATCTGGTTTCTGACCTGCATGAAGCTTTTTCCAAACACTCCCCTGGATGAAGTATCTCATGGGAATTGAGAATGGAGCTGCGAAGGAAGCTTTTCCCACATTTCAAGCACTTATTTCTTCCCCCGTTATTCTTTCATGTGAAGTGAGGCTCTCCTTGTGAACGAAGAGCTTTCCTTGATGGGAAGTGGACTGGGAGCTCCGACTAAAGTTCTCTCCACACTCTGAATACAGTGGTGCCCCGTAAGACGAACGCCTCGGAAGACGAAAAACTCGCTAGACGAAGGAGTTTTTCGTTTTCTTAGCCGCTTCACAAAACACATCTCCCTATGGGCTTGCTTCGCAAAACGAAGCTTGCCCCACAAGCTCCGGGGATAGCGGGGAAGCGCAGCACCTCTTCCCCGCTGTCCCCGGACCTCTTTTGAAGCAAGGGGCGGCGGGGAGAAGATCGCTTCTCCCCGTTTCCTGCCCCGCAATCTCCGGGGACAGAGGGGAAGGCGCGCGGCGCTTCCCCTCTGTCCCCGGACGGTCTCCACAGGAACGCATTGATTGATTTTCAATGCATTCCTATGGGAAACCGTGCTTCGCCAGACGAAAAACTCGCAAGAAGAAAAAACTTGCGGAACGAATTAATTTCGTCTTGCGAGGCACCACTGTATTTATATGGTTTCTCCATTATGTGGATTTTTCTTGTCTCCTTCCTTCTTCCTTTCCAACTCACCACCTACAACCCACAGGGAGTACTATTAATTAGTTAATTATTATAATAGCCTCAGGAATAGTCTGAAATGACTGAAGAATGCAAATGACTGCTTGTGAAAGAGGAAGAAAGGAGGGGAGTTACTGCCTTTTTTGGCTGGTATTAGCTAACTTATTTATGGGACCCGGAGATTCAAAAAGCCTGGCTCGTTCCAGGGATGGATTTAATTTGGCTCAGTCATGGAATCTTCTCCATCTCCAAGCTCAATCATTTCTTTGCTCAACCAAAAACAGACAGATGCCGAAAGGAAAATAGAAAATTTGACAGGATGTACCTCCACCTCCACGTCCTCAATATCTCTGAAGCCTACATGGAAGAAGGGCTGCTGAGGGGGGTCGACTGGATGGCCTTTGGGGTTCCCTTCCAGTTCTGGGATCGTTCGGTGCTTTAGCAGGCCATTCCTGCTAAAGTTGAGGGACAGAAAGTGGTGGAGAGACAGAAAGTTGACGTCTTTAAAGAAATCCCATTTAAACTAAGAGTCAAGAGAAGGGCAGAAATGACGGGTAGATTAAGGGGAAAAGACAAGAGCGACTTTGAAAAAGAATGAGGGCCGTTTATATTATATTTGCAGAAACAGAGAAAGTCAATAGACTTGATGGCAGGATTTAAACAAACATTCACATTATTAGCATTAGAAAACGTTTAGAAGATAATGAAATATTACGATGTATTTCTTTTTATTTTTATGTTTTTAGGCTTGATGTTATGTTGTTAATAACTTTATCTGTTAGGAGTTACCAAAGTGGGTGAAAAGAGAAACAAACCACAAGCAGAAGTTGGGGGAAGCCCTGGAGGGGAGGGAGGGAGGAATATATAGTGAATGTTAAGAAACTGTATGTAATGAATGAAAAAGAAAAATGAATATATATTTTTTTAAAAGAGGTGGGGCTGGATGGCCTTTGGGGAGCCCCTTCTGGCCCTTTCCTTCTGTGTCTCCAGGACTGGGACCTGGGTGCTTTTCTCTGCTCCAGGCCCTCTTCAAATCGCCCCCCCCCATCTATTGATTTTGGCTGCCCCCCCCCCAGAAGGCATCTATTTGGAGCCCATCCTCTCTTCCGCCTCACGAAACGGATTCTGGGACACGTAGTTTATCCTCTCTAGCCAGTTTGTCCTATGTCCTTTTAAATGGGTGGGTGGGTGTGTGTTTTGGAAGCGGGGGGGTGTGTGTGTGTGTGTTTATTGTTTTGCTTTCTTCATGTCCTTCATATATGCATTTTGCGCCTTTTGTCTTGTATTTCTATGCTCTGAGCAGCCCCGCGGTCTTCGGATGAAGGGCAGTATGCAGATTTAATGCATGAACAACAATTCTGCAGTTCCAAGCACCCTAAAACTAGAGTTCCCAGGGGTCTGGTGGGGGGTGATCATGTGCTTTATCTTTTAATCTTTTTTATTGATTTTCCAATAAAAAACTTCCAATTAATATATCCAATCGTTATACTCCAATTAAAATAAAAAACTCAAAAAAATCCAAATTATAGTTCAAATTATAATTATTGATTTTTTGGAGCTCCCCACGGTCTGGATCTCTGAAGCATATCTCCACATCTCAGTCCTGATTCTCCTCGTCGTTTCCATATTTTCCACCTCTCAATTTTGACGCTTTATAATTCTCCGTCGCTGAGTCCACGATTCTCAATCATGTACTTTCATCCGTCGAATACAGCTTTGGTAATATAGATTTTTCCAACTGGCGTGTGCTTTCAATGCATCTAGAATTCCTTTGCAATGTTGTCGGTTCCGTCAGGCTAGCTCTGCGGTTTTACTTGGCCTTTTGCTAGTTTCCTTGATTGTCTGACCCCAGATAATCCCTCTTTCTCTCCGCCGCCCCAAAGAAAAAGAAGGTCGTCAGGAGATACTGGGAGGGCGATGCCCCCCAAGCCGACCCAGAACAGAGTGGCGCTCGGGGTGCCAAGAAGGCGCGGCAGGATGAGGCCTCCCCAAGGAAGCCGATGGGTCCTGGCAGGAAGAAAACCATATCAGGGGTACGGTCCTCCTTTTTCTTTACATTTCCAACATTTATTATTTGTCTTATTCCTTTTTCGCTAATTTCACAGGTGTAATATATGAAACATTGCAAAGTAGAGAAAGAATAGAGATATTAGTTGTGAGATTTAAATGCAATAGTGAAAGTAAGAAATGTAAATTAAGTGAATAGATTGGAAAATTTTCAGGTGTGATTGATGGAAGTAAAAAAAAATTGTACAAGATATAAAAGTATGTTTAATTACTGTTGAAAACGATATGTTAACACACACACATATATAGAATATCAGGGGTATGTTCCTTCTTTTTCTTTACATTTCCAACATTTATTTTTTGTCTTATACATTTGGGCTAATTTCACAGGTGTAATATACGAAACATTGCAAAGCAGAGAAAGAATAGAGATATTGCTTGTGAGATTTAAATGCAATAGTGAAAGTAAGAAATGTAAATTAAGTGAACAGATTGGAAAATTTTCAGTTAATTTTTAAATTTTTATTGGAAATTTTATTTACAACATAACATAACCCCCCCACCCCCCCAGTACAGAAATACAATAAGCATAACATACAACAGTACAAACAACCGAACAAGAGACTTCCTTTATCCTGTGTCTGGACTCCTTATTTACTTCTTATAAGCTGTTTCCTTTATGAATAATTATTTAGGTTTTTCTCATTATAACATAAATATCCACAAAGTCTCCTGCAGACATTAATCAAAACAAGTCCAGGAATGTATTTTAGGGCTCTGTTTTGTGATGTGTTCTCTGCATTTCAACCATGCTTTTTGAAAATCTTGTCTACTGTGATCTCTAATTTGAAAATTTTCAGATGTGATTGATGGATATAAAAAACCAACTGTATAAGATATAAAAGTATGTTTAATTATTGTTGGAAATGATACGTTAAAAACATAATTTAATTAGTTTTTTAACATATCATTTTCAACAATATATCATTTTCATATATCATATCATTTTCAACAATATGATATATGAGAATATCAAGAGTGTGAAGGGAAGAAGGCCTGCATTGCAGGAGGGGGGCGGCTAGATGGCCTTTGGTGGGTCCCTTCGAATTCAGGAAATCTGGGGAAGGGGCTGAATCTTTTTTGGGGGGGAGATACAACATGCCCCCAATTCCACGTCCGCCTGGTTCGCTCTTGGGCGTTTGCTGCAATCCCTGCCTTCCAGGGATTAGATGGCCCCTGGGGGGCCCCTTCTGACGCTGTGATTCTGTGATTCCTTCCAGAAGGTGGACCCGTTTCCTGGCCCGGCCTCCGTCAGCCGTGAGCAAGTGCGCAAGTTCCAGCGAGGAGCCGGGGGCCAACTGGTGAGGCGCTTTGGCCTTCCTGGGGGGGCGGAGATGTTCTCCCTAGGCGTGGGGGGGGGGAGCTGCGGGCCACCATCATCTTTGACCCCCCCCTTTTCCCATGTCCCACAGGGGACGGTGTCCAACAAGCGCCTTAAGCGCCAGCTGGCCAGGCAGGAGGAGAAGGCCCAGGCAGCAGCCAAGCAGGCGGCCCGGATGGAGATGCTTCTCCTGGAGGATGCTGGGTAATGTAGTTTCTGCACCTGCATTTAAGAGGCTGTTGGGCGGTGGGTGAGCCTTGGTTCTGTAGCTGTCAACTTTTCCCTTTTCTTGCCAGGAATCCTATTCGGAATAAGGGAATTTCCCTTAAAAAAAGGGAAACGTTGACGGCTATGTTTGGTTCAGTGCAGGCAAATGGTGCCAAGAAATCTTCATTTACTTAAAAAAAAAAAATTCTTTAAAAAAACAAGATTTACTTTATCGTTTTCAATTTTACAACATTTATATAAATTACAGAATTTAAAACATATTTAAAACATATCCGACTTCCCTTCCCACCCCCCTTCCAAGGCTCGTTTCATTTTCCTTTTTTGCTTCTTATTCTAATTAATCCTTATTTTTTTCTCTTTTTAAGTTGCCTACAGTGATTTTTCAAATATTCCACAATTTCCCCCCATTCCTTTTTTTAAAAAAAGTTTTTCCCTTCCTAATCTCTTATCCTTCCAGTTAAACTAGTCATTTCTACACATTCCATCAGTTTCTCTGTTGGTTCTGCATCTTCCTCCTGTTTCTGATCACAAATCGTCCGGGCTGCAGTTGTTGTGTATAGGAATAAGATTTTCTGATCTTTGGGTACCTCTGGACCAGTTACTCCAAAAAGAAAAGCTTCTGGGTTTGTTTGTTTTTAAATTAGAAGATTTATTCAACATTTTTTTCAGTTAATTATAAATCATTTCCCTGAAGGCTTTGACACTTCCACCACATATGATGAAAGGTATCTGATTCTGACTTGTACATCTTTGCTGGTTTGTTAGACGTTAAATGCCACCTATACACCTTTTTCATATAGTAGTAGTACAGTAGTTATTATTATTATTATTATTATTTATGTATGTATACCGTGCCCATTTGGCTGGGTCTCCCCAACCACTCTGGGCGGCTTCCAACAGGATATTAAAAACACAGTACAGTAAAACATTAAAAACTTCCTGAAACAGGGCTGCCTTCAGATGTCTTCTAAAAGTCAGATAGTTGTTTACAGTGGTGCCCTGCAAGACAAACGTTTTGGAGGCGCTTCGCAAAATGAATTTCCCTATGGGCTTGCTTCGCAAGACGAAAATGTCTTGCAAGTTCCTGCGGGGTTTTTCCCCTCCCCCCCTTTTCCTAAGCCCTAAGCCACTTATCAGCTGATCCGCTAGGCCGAAAAGCCGCTAATAGCGCTAATCCCCTAAGCCGTCAATGGGCTTGCTTCGCAAGACGAAAAAACCGCTATACGAAGAGCCTCACGGAACGGATTAATTTCGTCTTGCGAGGCACCACTGTATCTCTTTGACATCTGATGGGAGGGTGTTCCACAGGGCGGGCGCCACTACCGAGAAGGCCCTCTGCCTGGTTCCCTGTAACTTGGCTTCTTGCAGGGAGGGAACCACCAGAAGGCCCTCGGTGCTGGACCTCAGTGTCCGGGCAGAAGAATGGGGGTGGAGACGCTCCTTCAGATATACTGGACCGAGGCCGTTTAGGGCTTTAAAGGTCAGCACCAACACTTTGAGTATAGTGTTCTCTCTCTCTCTCTCTCTCTCTCTTTTTGAGAAGATTGAAAAATGTTTATTGAATATATGAGGGGAAATTGTGTACACTTGAAAATGTTGGCAGCATAAAGATAAATTCAACAGTGTAAATAAGTTTTGATGGATGTAATAATGGAATACTGAGTGGCTTAGTTTTTGTAAAATATGCAGGGCTTTATGGAACGCAAAATGAACCATGGAAAGAGAAGAAGGAAGTCATTGGTATTTTAAGGAGGTTTAAATAATAATAATAATAATAATAATGCACTGATGGGGAAATCTGTTGGGCTTAACTTAAGGCTTTGAAAAACGAGAAACGCAGTGAAACTGAAATGTCTAGATTCACCCACCCCTCTCTCCTTTTTTTTTTATATATATATATATTTTATATTAGGAATTTCAACAATTAACAATTTGTCAAAAATACGTCATCCTCATTTCCCTCCTCCGAATAAAGTTCTCTTTTAGTTTATAACATGCCGCAAGTTTTAAATCCTTCTTCCATGGTCTCTCCCATTCACGTGTTTCAATATCCCTTGCCTAATGAACCTTCGTTTCCTGAGAGGTCCGGCATCATCGCTGCCTCTAACCATAGTGGGCTGTTGCCTCCGGGGTGCAACTCTGCCTCACTTTCTCCCTCTGCCCCGCCAGGTTCCTGGAAGGAGATGAGGGGGAAGACACCTGCACCATCGCCCAGGCCGACATTGCAGAGGCCGTAGACCTGGCCGCCAGTGCAAAGGTAGGCAGGGAGGGGACAATGTGGGGGTCTTGAGGAAGGGGACCCCCTTCCTCAATGTGGGGACCCCCTCCCAGAGCCTGACCCCGGCCTGCTTTCCTCTCACCAGCATTTTGAGCTGCGGCTGAACCAGTTTGGCCCATACCGGGTGGACTACACGCGCAACGGCAGGTGAGTGAGCAAGAGCTGTTTGGCGGTGGAACGATCTTGTAGCATTCCCAAAGCAAAGGAAGGATTGGACTCTGATTAATAAAATACACACGAGGCTTGACCAGCAAGACTCTGGGAGGAGTGCCAATAATAATAATCCTCTCTCCCCCCCCCCCCCGCCCTCAGCCCAGGTCGTTTTATTCACAAAAGAACCCTTTACACAGTGTTCGTAAGAACCAATCAGATTTCCTCTGAGCATTTCCAAACCCCTACGTAGGACAAAGTTGGATCAGAAGAAATTCTTTTAACTACAAAGATACTATTTCCTACTTGAGCATGCATAGTAGTTCAGAGTAAATAAAATAGGAATAAAAGGAGGAATGCATTCAGCAAAACCCCGGAGTTCATAAATGGGAGAGACAGGATGGCAGTATTTGCCATCTCCTTGTGAACTCTCTTCCTGGCCCTTAAGGTCTATCTACATCGAAGTAACCTACTATCTTTATGTACTGAGGATGCCTGATGAAGCAACTGGCCTGTGTTTCAGAATGCTTATACGTGCCTGTCAGGCGTAGAGAAAGCAAATGGCCGAGGTGGAGAGGCCTGGGCGATTCGATCAGAAACGATGGTCAATGAATCAAACCCAGTCAATGCAATGCCTTCATCGTGGACACAATGGCTTGCTTCATTTTTCATAATTCCTCATAGCAATCCCACCTGACCCCCCCCCCCCGGATATTTGCACCCCTACAGGTCTCCCTCGGGAGGTGGTGGGCTCCCCTTCCTTGGGCGGCCCTCTGCCGTGTATGATTTAACTGAGATTCCTGCCTTGGGGAATCCTC
The DNA here is from genome assembly GCF_964252035.2 of Podarcis erhardii. Classification (NCBI taxonomy): domain Eukaryota; kingdom Metazoa; phylum Chordata; class Lepidosauria; order Squamata; family Lacertidae; genus Podarcis; species Podarcis erhardii. Next base: position 126,969,689 of record NC_138498.1, on the reverse strand, counting down.
CTCTTCCTCCTTCGCAGGCATCTCCTCCTGGGGGGCCGAAGGGGCCACGTGGCGGCCCTCGACTGGCACACAAAGGCCTTGATGTGTGAGATCAACGTCATGGAGTCCGTCGCAGATGTGGCGTGAGTGGCAAAAACGCGTGGGGGTGCCGTGTTGAGTTTTTTGGGGGGCAGGCAGGAATTGCATATCGATTATCAATCAATTGGGACGCAAGTGGTGCTGTGGGTTAAACCACAGAGCCTAGGGCTTGCCGATCAGAAGGTCAGTGGTTCGAATCCCCACAACGGGGTGAGCTCCCGTTGCTCGGTCCCCACTCCTGCCAACCTAGCAGTTCGAAAGCACATCAAAGTGCAAATAGATAAATAGGTACCGCTCCAGCAGGAAGCGTTTCTGTGCGCTGCTCTGGTTTGCCAGAAGCGGCTTAGTCATGCTGGCCACATGACCCGGAAGCTGTACGCCGGCTTCCTCGGCCAATAAAGCGAGACGAGCGCCGCAACCCCAAAGTCAGCCATGACTGGACCTAACAGTCAGGGGTCCCTTTACCTTTACCTTTATCAATTAATTAGATTTATATACTGCCCTTTATCCGTAGATCTCAGAGCAGTTCCTTTTCTGTCCTCCCACCCCATTCCTCTTGTCTCTCTTCCCAAGCCACTTCCTCCACGGTTCAAACGTTCTGCCGTTGGCAAGTACCAGCGACAGCTTTGCCAGGTATTCCTGGCACTCCTGTCTCCACATTGCAGGGCAAGGGCAAGGGTTTCCCATTTTTCCGGTGAGGTTGTCGCTGCCTCCCCCCAGCTCAGAGATGAAATCTCAAGAGTCGTACCTTGGAACTTGAATGCCCCAACTTCCGAACAAAGCGGCTCCCGAACGATTGAAACCCGGAAGTCAGTGTTCCTGTTTTCGAATGTTCTTTAGGAACCCAAACGTCCGATGCGGCTTCTGATTGGCTGCACGAGTTTCCTGCAGCCAATCAGAAACCACCCCTTGGTTTCCGAACGTTTTGTAAGTCGGACGGACTTCTGGAACGGATTCTGTTTGACTTCCAAGGTATGACTGTGAATGCATAGTCTGCTTAGGGAAGCTGCCCCTCTCACGAAATTTCTTTATGACTATGATTAGTACAGTCGTACCTCATGTTATGTTTGCTCCAAGTTGTGCGTTTTCAGGTTGCTTCCCGCAGCGACCCAGAAGTACCAGAAAGGGTTACTTCTGGGTTTCACCGCATGCGCAGAATAATGTCACGGGCATGCACAGACGTGTGTTGTCTTTTTTTCTGGTTGCGAACTGGCCTCTGGAACGGATCCCGTTCGCAAGCAGAGGTACCACAGGATTGTGGTTCATTACATTTGCATTCTGCCCTCCATCCATAGATTGCAGGGCGGTTCACAACTTAATTCAGGGCAGCCTTACCGCTTCTCACTGGCTCGTAGCTCCTGCCCGTAACCAGGCTGCCTTTGTACAGTGGTGCCTCGCAAGACGAAAAGAATCCGTTCCGCGATTCTCTTCGTCTAGCGGTTTTTTCGTCTTGCGAAGCAAGCCCATTGACAGCTTAGCGGATTAGCGCTATTAGCGGTCTAGCGGCTTTTAGTGATCAGCTGTTAAGCGGCTTAGGAAAAGGGGGGGGGAAGCGGAAAAAAACCGCGGGGACTCGCAATATTTTTTCGTCTTGCGAAGCAACCCCATAGGGAAATTTGTTTTGCGAAGCGCCTCCAAAACGGAAAAGCGGGTTTAGCGGGTTTTCCGTCTTGCGGGGCACCACTGTACCTGTCCCTGGTTCTTTCTGTTTCTGAGCTGCGACGCCTCCGTTGCTGGGGGTTGGGCTAGATGACCCCGAGGTGCCCCTCCCGACTGAGCCCTTCTGTTCTCCGCCCTGACGTCACCTTTCTCCCCAGGTGGCTCCACACGGAGACCATGTTTGCGGTGGCCCAGCGGAAGTGGCTCTACGTCTACGACAACCAGGGGGTGGAGCTCAACTGCCTCAAGCGCTTCCACGGGGTCCAGCGGATGCAGTTCCTGCCCTACCACTTCCTCCTGGCCACAGCGGTGAGGAAGGCCCACCGGGGCTGCCCGATTGGGGGGGGGGTTATCTTCCTCTCCTGACCTCCAACAATCCCCTCTCTCTGGACCGTTCAGCAGTAGAAGCTGTTCAGTAGAGGTTAGGGGTGGGGACCATCTGCCAGCGACGCTTTCCCTGCGATTCCTGCCTTGGGGGGGCGGGTTGGGCTAGATGACCCTTGGGTCTCCCTTCTGCCTCTACGAAGCTGTTATTCTATGCATCTGTGCAGGGTCTTACCACCTGTGGATTCCCCTTTCCCTCCTTTTGAGAGAACAGTCGTACCCTGGAAGTCAAACGGAATCGGTTCCAGATGTCCGTTCAACTTGCAAAGCACGGCTTCTGATTGGCGGCAGGAGCGTACTGCCGCCAATCAGAAGCCACGCCGGATGTTTGGCTTCTGAAAATTGTTCAAAAACTGGAACAATCTTCCCCCTGTTCTTTCTAATGTTGCAACAAATGAAACCAATTTGAAGGGGGGGGAAAGGGTTACGTGGAAAAAAATACGAGAGAGAGACATTGCACATAGCTTTGTAAATCAAGAAAATCTTTAATAGAAATACATTTAAAAAAACTAAAAAAAACCCCACTGGAACAATTACTTCCGGGTTAACAGCAGCAGCAACATGTTATTTATACCCCACCCATCTGGCTGGATTTCCCCAGCCACTCTGGGCGGCTTCCAACAAAAGATTAAAAATGCATTAAAACATCAGTCATTAAAAACTTCCCTAAGCAGAGCTGCCTTCAGATGACCTTTAAATGTCATATAGTTGTTTATTACTTTGACATCTAATGGGAGGGTGTTCCACAGGGCGGTTTCAGTTACTCAGGAGCCGAAAGTTTCGAGTTCAAAGGCATTCGGCTTCTGAGGTTCCACTGTAGTTTAATTGACCAACGGAAAACACAAATAAAATGTGAAAAAGGAAAAGTAGTAGTAGTAGTATTCTGATTGTTATTATACTTGTACCCTGCCCATCTGACAGGGTTGCCCTGGCCACTTCACAGCTTCCCACAAATATCATTGGAAGAGCTGACAAGGACAGCCGTCTTTCAACTCATCTGATACATAGGTGGTGCTCTTAATTCCTGCGTGTTGAACCTCCTGTGTTTCGTATAAATGAATCTCAGATATACATGTCTGGGCAAAACCCACGCCTGCAAGTAATCCATTCTCAGCTTGCGGGAGTCACCACCCAGGGATTAAATATGTGGCAAGCATCTTTAGCTAGGTGTGGGAACACCTTGTGAGAAAAACAGGCGGCGGACTTCAGTCAGTGGCTGAGGTCCAGCTTCGAGGGCCTTCTGGCGGTCCCCTCCCTGCGAGAAGTGAGGTTGCAGGGCCTTCTCGGTGGTGGCGCCCTCCCATCAGATGTCAAGGAAATAAAGAACTATCTGACTTTTAGAAGGTATCCCCATTTAGGGAAGTTTTTAATGTTTGATGTTTTATTGTGCTTTTAATATTCTGTTGGGAGCTGCCAAGAGTGGCGGGTCTCCCAGATGAGCGGGGCATAAATACTATTATTATTATTATTATTATTATTATTATTATTATTAATTTTACTGACAGGTTTGAGCATACACAGTTACAGGTATTTACACAATCTCCTGCTAGAGCCCTGACAGGGCTACTCCTTTAGGCAGAGACTTGCCCCCTGGCTCGCACAGCAAAACACACAGCAACGTCCAAATCCTGGTTGCAGGTTCAAACTTAGCTCCAGGCACAGCCCAGCAGCAACCAGCAGAGATTTCATGCGGCAGAGAGACGTTGCTGGCCTGGCTCCTCTTCTGTTAGCCGGGACAATCCCATCCTGGCCGGATGCCAGTGGCAGATTCAGCAGTTAGCATGGAGATTTGGGCCAGGTGGAATCCCCCAGCCATCTTGCACTCGCAACGTATCCAGGTGCAAGCAATCTAGATGCCCCGGCACCATGATTTTCCCCGGGCCAAGAATAAATCTTCTCCCGCAGTGCGGAGAGGCGTGTACGGGACCCCTGCTGAGAGGGCCTCCACGGTGGCCGGACAGACAGTTTTGCAGAGTTAGCAAAGCTGTCTCCATGGCGCAGTGTCCGGGGCAAGGCGAGGATTGTTCCGCCTAACCCTCCTTTTGTGGGTTTGGTTGCGACTGTGGGTCGGGCTGGCCAGTCTTGGGGTGGGGGAAGGTCAGGACCCTCTCCTAAATAAGAACTGCCCCCCCCCACCTGACTTGATCTAGCACCTGGTCTCTCCTGGGTGGGTGGGTGCCTTTGCCCACAGAAAAGAGACCCCCCCCTTGGATGCGAGGGTCTGTTTATTACAAAGCTCTCTCCTCTGTTTTTGTGTGGCCCCCCTCCCAGAGCGAGACGGGCTTCCTGCAGTACCTGGATATCTCTGTGGGGACGGAGGTGGCAACCATCTGCACCAAGGGGGGCCGGCTGGGGGTCATGGCGCAGAACCCCTCCAACGCCATCGTCCACCTGGGACACAGCAACGGTGAGACTCCCACTGCGGCGGGTTGGGCTGCATGGCCTCTGGGGGTCCCTTCCAAGCCGGACATTCTGGGCTCCTGCGAGCAGGACTTGTGGGGCAGGAGGGAGGTGGGGGGGCGGTTGTCGCTGGTGTTTAGCCACTGACAGAAAGGGAGGGAGCTGATGGCAGGAAGGAGTAGCCCTCCCTCCCTTCCCAGTTTGATCTTTTCTCCCCCCCCCCAAAAAAATATAGGCACAGTGACCCTCTGGAGCCCCAACGTCAAGGAGCCCCTCGTTCGGATGCTCTGCCACCAGGGGGCCGTGAGGGCGTTGGCGGTCGACGGCTCTGGCACGTGAGTGAAATGATTATTTTCATTTGCAAAATGCGAGTCCTGCTCTCTCTGTCTGGGGCGGTTTCTCCACCTTCCGTCTCCCCTTGGCTGCCAGAAACCGTCGGCGTGTGACGGCGGCCACAATCCTGTGTTACGGAAGAATCTAGGTGCGAGGCTGCTCAGTCCCTGCGGAATAAAGGAAGGAGTCCAGCACCCAACCGGAGCAAATAGCTGTAGACCAAAGTTGATTGCGCAACAGGTTCAAAGAGGAATTTTGAACCCCAAGGATGGGGTGACAAGGGCTTTTTAAAGTTGTTGCATATAAAAGCAATTTAACATCTTGCCTATTAATATCCTCACCTGTAATACCAAGTAAAAAATGCTTCTGGTTTTTTTAAAAATGTATATTTCAACATCTTTTTCATCTCATTATATATGATTTCCCAGAAGTTTTTTACTTTCTTACATTACCACCACATATGGTGAAATGTTCCTTCTAGGACAACTCTGATCTTAAACCTCCACTGTGTTGTGGGACCTCTTTGGGAGAAGGAAAGGCTCGGGAGAAAACCCGACACAATTCCAGAGTGGGATCCCTAAGGCGGTTGGTTGGTCTTCTTCTGCCAACTCCTGCTGCCGTCTCGCTCTGCTTTCCTTTGGACCACATCAGCCAGGCCATGAGGGGGGTCTTGTCATAACAGTGTCCTTTTAAATCTCTCAGCGGGATCGGGGTTACGGCTTTGGCTCGTTTCGGCTTCGTTCGGCATTGCTGTGTTTTGCGAACTGCCCTGCGAGTGCAAATTCAACAATAACAGCAAATAGTAAATGACGGGAGGTGTGTGCAAATGCAATAAATTGCGATAGCAAAAAAATCGTCAGCAGCCGAAGGAGAAATCGAAAACGGGCCAAAACACACGGCAAAATTGAGGCACGCTGGGCTGTGCGAGAACGCTGCTTGCGGGGGCCGGATTCAAGAGGCAGGGAGTTCCCAAGTGTCAGTGGTGGCACGCCGAAAGGATTTATTTCTATTCCCCACCCCTTTTTAAAGTCATAAATAAAGAAGAATATAAATGTGCACCCCACCCTGGAGACCATTCCGTTGTAACTATCCAACCTCCCAGAATTTCAGCACCTCTTGCAATGGTTTGACCCCTTTATTCCCCTTAAGTGTGGGAATAAAACAGCCTTCAGCTGCCAGCAGAACAACAAGGCAGGAGCCAGTCTGGGTTCCCCAGGCAGGGAGTTCCAAAGTTGCTTGGGTGGAGCCACCACCAAGAAGGCCCTGTCCTGCCCAAGTCTTCCTGGGAGGGTGGTGGGACCAAGAAAAGCCCCCCCCCCGAAGATCTCAAAACCTGGGCAGCCTTATAAGAGGGAATGCGGTTTTTCAGACAGCCTGGACCTAAGTCATTGTAGCATGTGGAACAAATGGGTACCCAGTGGGGCTGTTCGAGGGAGTTGTTTGCTCCCTACAAGATTTTTAAAGAGGGGGGCACACCCCAAGACAAAGAAGCCCCTTCTCTGGCCACTCAGACAGTGTTTTCCCCCTTTCATTTATATATATATATATATATATATATATATATATATATATATATATATATATATATGAGAGACCATTCCATTGTGACAATCTAGCCTCTCAGAATTTCAGCACCTTGTGCGATGGTTTGACCCCTTTTCTGTTTTAACAGTACGAATTCTGCAAACACTTTCTGTATCTCCTCCTCAAAACCATTCCTCCTTTGTATTCCCCGTCTTACCTTAATGGCACATGTTATTCTATCATTATTAGCTATAGATTTAGATTTAGAACCTCAAAGCCAAAGTGAGAGCATTTGGGTCAAAATTAAGGGAGAGAAGAATAACAGGGACCTCATTGTGGGAGTTTACTATAGATCCCCAAGCCAAACGGAGGACATAGATGATGCCTTCCTGGAACAGATGGCCAAGCATGCAAAAGGAAGGGAGATAGTAGTAATGGGGGACTTCAATTACCCGGATATTTGCTGGATGTCAAACTCAGCCAAGAGCATAAGGTCAAACAGATTCCTCACTGGCCTTGCAGACAACTTCATTGTCCAGAAAGTGGGAGAAGCAACAAGAGGAACAGCCATTTTAGATCTGGTCCTAACCAATGTTGATGACCTGGTTAGTGGGGTAGAAGTGGAAGGATCATTAGGCGCGAGTGATCATGCTCTTCTGAAGTTTACTATACAGCGGAAAGGAGCAGCCAAGCATACTAGGACTCAATTTCTTGACTTTAAGAAAGCCGACTTCATAAAACTTAGGGAAGTGCTAGGTGAGATCCCATGGACAGTAATACTAAAAGGAAAGGGAGTTCATGATGGCTGGGAGTTTGTTAAGAGGGAGATAGTAAAAGCACAACTTCAGGCAATACCAGTGAGACGGAAACATGGAAGGTGCCTAAAGAAGCCAGGGTGGCTATCTAAAGAACTTTTAACTGAGTTAAGATTAAAAAAGGATGTGTACAAAAAATGGAAAAGGGGGGGGGGACCACCAAAGAGGAATTCAAACAAATAGTCAGCACGTGTAGACACAAAGTCAGAAAAGCTAAAGCACAGAATGAACTCAGGCTTGCTAGAGAGGTTAAAAGCAACAAAAAAGGCTTTTATGGGTATGTTTGTAGCAAAGGGAAGAACAAAGAAACCGTGGGGTCACTCAGAGGAGAAGATGGTGAAATGCAAACAGAGGACACAGAAAGGGCTGAACTCCTCAATGCCTTCTTTGCCTCAGTCTTCTCCAATAAAGAAAACAATGCCCGACCTGAAGAATTTGGAGCAAATGATTCAGCAGAGGAAACACAGCCCAGAATAACTAAGGAGATAGTACAAGAATACTTGGCTAGTTTAGATGTATTCAAGTCTCCAGGGCCAGATGAACTGCATCCAAGAGTATTAAAAGAACTGGCAGATGTGATCTCAGAACCACTGGCAGTCATCTTTGAGAATTCCTGGAGAACAGGCGAAGTCCCGGCAGACTGGAGGAGGGCAAATGTTGTCCCTATTTTCACAAAGGGGGAAAGAGAGGACCCAAATAATTACTGCCCAGTCAGTCTGACATCAATACCAGGGAAGATTCTGGAGCAGATCATTAAGCAAACAGTCTGTGAGCACCTAGAAAGGAATGCTGTGATCACCAATAGTCAGCATGGATTTCTGAAAAATAAGTCATGTCAGACTAACCTGATCTCGTTTTTTGACAGAATTACAAGCCTGGTAGATGAAGGGAACGCAGTGGATGTAGCCTACCTTGATTTCAGCAAGGCATTTGACAAGGTGCCCCATGATATTCTTGTAAAGAAGCTGGTAAAATGCGGTCTTGACTATGCTACCACTCAGTGGATTTGTAACTGGCTGACTGACCGAACCCAAAGGGTGCTCATCAATGGTTCCTCTTCATCCTGGAGAAGAGTGACTAGTGGGGTGCCACAGGGTTCTGTCTTGGGCCCGGTCTTATTCAACATCTTTATCAACGACTTGGATGATGGACTCAAGGGCATCCTGATCAAATTTGCAGATGACACCAAACTGGGAGGGGTGGCTAACACCCCAGAGGACAGGATCACACTTCAAAACGACCTTGGCAGATTAGAGAACGGGGCCAAAACAAACAAGATGAATTTTAATAGGGAGAAATGTAAAGTATTGCACTTGGGCAAAAAATATGAGAGGCACAAATACAAGATGGGTGACACCTGGCTTGAGAGCAGTACATGTGAAAAGGATCTAGGAGTCTTGGTTGACCACAAACTTGACATGAGCCAACAGTGTGACGCGGCAGCTAAAAAAGCCAATGCAATTCTGGGCTGCATCAATAGGAGTATAGCATCTAGATCAAGGGAAGTACCGTATTTTTCGCCCTATAGGACGCGCTTTTTCCCCTCCAAAAATGAAGGGGAAATGTGGGTGCGTCCTATGGGGCGAATACAGGCTTTCGCGGAAGCCCGGGGAGCGAGAGGCTCTTGCTCTCCAGGCTTCAGGAAGCTCTGCGCAACCCTCCGGAGCCAAGCCGCGCCGGCCTCCGGAGTGTCGTGGAGAGCTGCCTGCCCTCCCGGGGTCCGCGCAGCTTTGCGCGACCCTCCGGAACCCGGCGCCAGGCCGCGCTGGCCTCCGGAGGGTTGCGCAGAGCTGCCTGCCCTCCCGGGGTCCGCACAGCTGTGCGCATCGCTCCGGAGCCCGGCGCCAAGCCGCGCCGGCCTCCGAAGGGTCGCGCAGAGCTGCCTGCCCTCCCGGGGTCCGCGCAGCTCTGCGCGACCCTCCGGAGCCCGGCGCCAAGCTGGGCTCCGGAGGGTTGCGCAGAGCTGCCTGCGTTGGGAAGCCTCAGCGCGCCCGGGCTTCGCACAGCTGTCCGCAATCCTGGGGAGACAGGCGCGGCTCCCTAGGCTTGCGGATAGCAGGCTCTTCTGGGGGCTGGGGTCGGGGGCAGCTCGGGCTTCCCCTGCGCCAGCCCCGTGCCTGGGGGGGGAAATAAATTTTTTTCTTTATTTCTTCCCCCCAAAAAACTAGGTGCGTCCTATAGGGCGGTGCGCCCTATGGGGCGAAAAATACGGTAATAGTGCCACTGTATTCTGCTCTGGTCAGACCTCACCTGGAGTACTGTGTCCAGTTCTGGGCACCACAGTTCAAGAAGGACACTGACAAACTGGAACGGGTCCAGAGGAGGGCAACCAAAATGGTCAAAGGCCTGGAAACGATGCCTTATGAGGAATGGCTAAGGGAGCTGGGCATGTTTAGCCTGGAGAAGAGGAGGTTAAGGGGTGATATGATAGCCATGTTCAAATATATAAAAGGATGTCACATAGAGGAGGGAGAAAGGTTGTTTTCTGCTGCTCCAGAGAAGCGGACACGGAGCAATGGTTCCAAACTACAAGAAAAAAGATTCCACCTAAACATTAGGAAGAACTTCCTGACAGTAAGAGCTGTTCAACAGTGGAATTTGCTGCCAAGGACTGTGGTGGAGTCTCCTTCTTTGGAGGTCTTTAAGCAGAGGGTTGACAACCATATGTCAGGAGTGCTCTGATGGTGTTTCCTGCTTGGCAGGGGGTTGGACTCGATGGCCCTTGTGGTCTCTTCCAACTCGATGATTCTATGATTCTATACCCCACACCTCTTTATAGCATTCTTCCATTTTATATTCTGCTTGCCCCTTCCGCTTCCTGGCTATAATAATTCGTGCAGCTGTCAATAATTTTACAAGCAAGTCCTTCCTAGCCTGTGGGCTCGTAAATTGATAATAACGCTACCTCTGGACTTTCGGTCTGCTTTAACCCAGCAATTTCTGTTATCTCCCTTTGCTAATAATTTTCTTTTATTCTTATAGAGGTTTTCAACATATGTTTCTCCCACATTTCCCCCCAGCCTTTTTTTTTTTTTTTTTTTGGAATATTTTTTATTAGAAATTTCAACATAACAATTTATCAAAAACACACCATCCTCATTCCCCCCCATTTCCCCCTCCCCCCTCCCCAAGAAAGAAAAAGCCCCCCTCCCACCCACCCCCAGACCTCCCTCAGCTCTTCTCTCTGGTTTTTCAGCACATTTTATTCTCTGCATATTATAAAATTGTAAAGATCCTTAATTTATCTAACTATGTTAAAAATAATAAATTTGTGTATGTTTATTCAAAACCTGCCAAGGAGTCCAACTCATTTTGTTGTTTCTTTAAGTACTTTGTAAAAGGTTCCCATTCTTCTTTAAAGTCACAGTTGTCCTTGTCACGTAGTTTGTGCGTCTATTTTGCCAGTTCCGCATAGTCCATCAATTTCTCTTGCCATTGTTCTTTGGTCGGGGTTTCTTCGTTCTTCCATCCTTGCACTATTAAGATGCTTGCTGCCGTTGTTGCATACATAAAGATATTCTTAAATTTCCTTGGCAGGTCTTTCCCTACAATCCCTAACAGAAATGCTTCAGGCTTTTTTACAAATGTTAATTGGAACATTTTCTTCAACTCGTTGTATAGCATTTCCCAGAATTTTTTAATTTTACTACAGTACCACCACATGTGGTAAAAAGTCCCTTCTTTTTCCTTACATTTCCAACATATATTAGAGCCGGTTTTATACATTCTTCCTCACTGGTGTTATATACCATCCACACATCATTTTCATGCGCAGTGGTACCTCTAGATGAGAACGGGATCCATTCCGGAGCCCTGTTTGCATCTAGAAGCAAATGTAACCAACGACGGCACGTCTGCGCACGCACGTGTCACTTTTCGACGGTCCGCGCATGCACGTGACGTCATTTTGAGCGTCTGCGCATGCGCAAGTGGCGAAATCTGGAAGTAACATGCTCCGTTACTTCCGGGTTGCCACGGAGCGCAACTCGAATGCGCTCATTCCGAAGCACGTTCAACCCGAGGTATGACTGTAGTTTTCTTTCAGCAAAGAGCAGTCTGTAAATTTTAAATCAGTTTTCCACAATCTTCCCCAATCTTCAAACATTATATTATGACCTATATCTTGTGCCCATTTAATCATGACTGATTTCACCTCCTCATCTTTTGTTTCCCATTCTAGCAGACTACTATATGCACCTTTCAGCAACTTCACTTTCCCTTCTACGACTTCCTGCCTTGACTATTTCGTTGTCCTGTTGTCTCTTTTAATTGATCTTCTTTCCAGTTCAGAACAGGTGCCACGTAGCGCCTATGAGAACGACAGCTCTGCCAACCCCTGTATTTTAGCTGGGCTGGACTAGATGACCCCAGGGGTCCCTTCCTGACCCACAACTCTCTGCTTCCTCTCCCCGCAGCTACATGGCCACCTCTGGGCTGGACCGGAAGCTGCACATCTACGACCTGCGCACCTACCGCCGCCTCCACTCCCTCCTGCTGCCCACTGGCGCCGGGCAGCTAGATTTCAGCCAGCGGGGGCTCCTGGGGGCCGCATGCCAGGAGGTCATCCAGGTAACTGGGGGCAGGCGGGGGGACTCCCCACATTTCCTGGGTGGGCTTCGCGGCTCCATCTCCCTCAAATCCTAAAGCCCAGCCCCACATCCGGCACCGGGTTCTAATTCAGGCAAGGCGGAGACGGCTTGTCGCTTTGGAGCATAACCTGGCAGGCTCTTCCTATGTCCTTATGGAGCCTCCAGGTCGATAACAGTCTACCTTGATTCCTCTGTCCCTGGGGGTATTTGACTCCTATTCAGACAAGACGGGCCCGATTTATTTTTGTGTTCCTTAGCACAACCAGAATCCGCTTGACAAGGCAGTAGTGTGCAGAAGCAATTAAGTTTTTTAAGGGAGAGTATTGTGGGTTTTTATGGTGTATTTTGTGTTTGTATTTTGTGATTTTATGTTGTAAATGCCTTGAGACTCACAGGTATAGGGCGGCATACAAGTTTAATAAATCGTCATCAAGGTATCCTAAGTGATCGTCAGGGCTGCAGCAAGTTGTAGGATCCTGCCCTGAGCGGGGTGGGCTGAATGACCCTCCGGTTTCCCCTTCTATGCTGTGAATCAGCTGAGTTTTGCGCTTTTTGCAAATTGCTTTGAAAAAGGGCTTTTTTTGGATCAGATGGAGGTAAAGCCAGAATCTCAAAAGTCGCAGCCTGCTGGATCAGGCCCACAGTGGCCAGCCAGATGCCCCCCAAATCAGGATTCGAACTCAAGATCAGGACTACCCTGGTCAGCAGCCATCAACCAGCTTCTGCACGAATCTGTTCAATCAAAACCATCCAAGTTGGTGTTTCTCTCTCTCTGACTCTAGTGGGAGGGAGTTCCACAGTTTAACTGCACAGTTTAACCTGTCCTGAATCTCCTGACATTCAGCTCCCTGACACGGGCACGAGTTCGAGTGCTGCGCCAGAATGGGGGGGGGGAATTGATCTCTCCACTTTTCCCCTTGCCTGGTGTAATTGTACAAGTTTCTATCACATCGCCTTTCACCCCGACTGGAAAGCTGCCGCCGTTCGCAGGGGCTTCGCGCCATCCCCACAGAGCCCGGGAGTCCGCAGCCCCCCAAAATCTGTTTTTCTCTCCCTTCCCAGGTGTACAAGGACATTGTCTCCTGCCCGCCCACAAAGCCTTACCTGTGCCACTCCCTTCCACGCCCAGCTCATGCCCTGCGCTTCTGCCGCTTTGAGGACGTGCTGGGCGTGGGCCACGGAGAAGGCTTTGCCAGCCTCCTGGTGCCAGGTAAGGGGGTGGGGGGACGGGGGTGTTGGGATACTGCCGGGGAGACGGGGGCATCAGGCAGGCCCCCAGCCACCGGCTGGCAGCCGGGCAATCACCGGTCTCCCTAGGAACAGCATCAAACAGCGACATGAGCCTCAGATACTTTTAGAGACTCGTGCACGCTCTGTCAGCAGAGTGAATAAATCTTCACACATGGCGGGCTGAGCCATGTGTAAGCACATTTACAGCATTTATTCAGCATAGTTAGGAGCAAAGGAAAAAAAACATGTCTGCTTCCCTTCGTGTCCAGCAAACTGCGACATAGCAGAAGCAACACACAACGGAAGTTCCCAGCAGACTGAGCTGGAAGTAAACAGGCATGTGACACACAACTGTCAGGCCTGTTCCTTTTTAAGGTGGAACGGAACTATATCCTAACGGGGGGACTCGGGGGGTCATCCAGCCCAACCCCCTTGCAGTGTGTCTGTGATTAGCCCAAGGGGAAGGGTGGAGCAGATGGGCTGGGTTTCCCCCCCCCCCGCCTTAGAAGGGGTATTGAGTCACCCCCCTCGGCTTTTCCTCCTGACTCACCCCTTCTTTTCTCACGCCGCAGGAGCCGGGGAGCCCAACTTTGATGCCCTGGAGAGCAACCCTTTCCGCAGCCGGAAGCAGCGCCAGGAGTGGGAGGTCAAGGCTCTCTTGGAGAAGGTACCCAAGGAGGATCGGGGCCCTGTCCTCGCAGAGGCCGGCCGTCTTCTCTTCCTGCCGCGACTCAGATAGGCTGCCCCTGAACTTGGAGGATCCGCAGGTGAAGCGGAGGAGGGCCATCACTTCATCTCACTCTCGTTCCCTCTCTCCAACAGATCCCGCACGAGCTGATCTCGCTGGATCCCGGCCAGCTGGGCACTGTGGACAAGGTCTCCCTGGAGCAGCGGCAGAAGGAGCGGGTTGAAAGACTGGTGGGTCTTCCGGGGCGAGGGGGGGTTTTGGGTGGGGGGGTCTGTCCTGGGGTTGCCTGATGGGGGGACAGGCTGGTAATGGGGGGAGAGACTTGCCAAAAATGTGGCGGCTTTGAGACCCCTTTTCAGAAAATTATACACATATATATGTATGTGTGTTTGTGTGTGTTTGTGCAGCTGCCAATTTGGGGGGTCGTCTTATGCGCTTCGGCAGCTTTATACGCCGGAATCTACAGTAGGTGCATTTTACAGAACAGTGGTATCTCGGTTCCTGAACATATCTGTTTAATAACGGATGCAGTGGTACTTTGGTTTCCATATGCCTTGGTACTCAAACATTGTGAACCTGGAAGTCAGTGTTCCTATTTCTGACCTTTTTGTAGAAGTCGAACGTGCTCTGATTTGAGTGTTACATTGAAGTCTGTCTGTTTTTGCTATTTATTTTGAATTTTTGTGGCTCGTTTTTGTGACTTTGTGGTACCCAGTTCAGCTACTGATTGATTGATTGTGTGGCTGAAGTACATCGTTTATTGCTTTCATTTTATGGATCAATGGCCTCGTTAGTTAGTAAAATTCATGTTGAATTGCTGTTTTTTTGGGGGGGTTGTTTTTAAAAGTCTGGGACAGATTAATCTGTTTTGCATACCTTTCTGCTGGAAAGCGGGCCTTGGTTTTGGAACGCTTTGGTTTTGGGACGGACTTCCGGGATGGAATTAAGTTTGAGAACCAAGGCACCACTGTATTTCCGACTTTTTCCAGGGCTACGACCCCCAAGCCAAGGTCAAGTTCTGCCCCCGGAAGCGGACGAAGGGCCGCGACTCGGCCGTGGGGAGACTCCGGCGCCGGAAAAAGGTGGCCGCGGAGGAGCAGCGCGTAAGTGCACTTCTCCCAGAATCCCCTCTGGTTCCCTTTCTGTTTCTGACTGAGCAGCTGCTGGGAGTCACAGGACTCTGTTTACATTCCAGAGACCTTCCAGTCTCACGGGAAAGGAGACGGGATGTGACGTTAGTGGTTTCCTGTTTCCTTGTTCCTTTGTTCAGTTGCTCTCCGCTCTCACAGGGAGAGGATGCGTAGCTAGAAAATAAAGCATAGCAATGTAGCTCATACTATCTCATCCCTCTGCGTGCTGTTTTGATGCTCTGCTGGGACGACATGCCTGAGGCCTGATCAAAGGATCAGGTCCTCAATTAATCGTCGGGAGGCGATTCCAAAGATGAGCCTTATCATCTCAGTCGAACGGAGATTCCAACATCCCCTCTGCCTCCTTCGCCCGTGACCCCCGTCTCCCCCCCCTCTTCTCCTTTCTGCACAGGCGGCCATTCGGAAGAGCATCTCACAGCGCCAAAAGGGACAGCAGCGACCATGTCCGCAGGCCCCCAAAGCCCCCCAAGGTCAGAGGTCGGCCTTGGACCGCTTCCAGAAGTAGAAACGGGGCAGGGGGCCATCTGGCTAGAAAAGAAGAAGCAGACCCTCTCGGCCCCCCCGCCCAGCGGCAGGACCTGCTGGCGTTCCCTCTGCGAGGAAGAGATGGGGGCTGCGTGGGGTCGAAATCCTCCCCAAAGCCCCTCTGGTTCTTCCTCGATGGCCTTTGGGCGTCTCCTGCGAAGGACCCGTGCTCTTTTTTTTTTGTAAAATAAAATATTAAACCCTTCCTGGGAAAGTCTCTTTAATAAATAATAATAAATAATAACATTTTTTTTTATATCCCGCCCTCCCCAGCCAAAGCCGGGCTCAGAGTGGCTAACAACAGTAAAGTAATACCGCATTCTAAAATCAATTCCTTATAAAATCAGTTCAAATCAAATTAATGGCAACCGTTGGGCTAGAGTTTGTTCTGCGTGCGGAAAGGTCTCCTTGCGAGTAGAGCGTCCTCAAAGCCCAGAAAGGAACCCAATTTGTGGAAGAGGAGCAACCCAGGGGTACAAATAATAAAATTATTTATTATTGTTACTGTTACTGGCTGCGACGGCTATGCTGTGCCTCTGCGGTTGGAGGCGGTGAATGCCCCCGGATGAGTCCAGTTTGCTGGGAAGGATGTTGGGGCTCAGGCCCTGCCAGCGGGCTGATCACCACAACTTCACACCCATCGGGGCAGGGGGCTGGGCAAGACGACACTCATATTATTATTATTATTATTATTATTATTATTATTATGGCTCCCCATAATATGCATCTCTCTCTGATGTTGGACTGGATGGGTCCCCATTGGCCTGATCCTGCAGGCACTTTCCCTATGGAACTCCCTCCCACTAGAGGCAGCAAAGGCCGGCTTTCGAAGACAAGTGGGTGAATAGTAAGTCTGTCAGTGGCTGTGCTCAGCCTCCACTGTCTCTGCTGAGAAGGAATGGCCCTCCTCTGACCGAGTCCAGAGAAACCGGCTGCCGGTCAGTGAAGACGAACGGCTGGGGCCGGTGGGCCAAGAATTGTGACCTGGTGGTGCAAGAGGTGCCTTCATTCCCACATCCAAGCCCCACCCTGACCCCCACCATGAAGGTGACACCCACAGGCCAGGCTGCCCCCCCCATGTGTTTCGGATATCACATCCAAATCCATGAGGACTAGTAACATGGCCGTTTTTTGAAACCGAAAAGTGTCCAGGGAAGGCGGCGGAATATCCCAGGTCCCAAAATCCAGTGGCAGAAGTCCTGCTGCAAAAGGAGCCTTGGCTAAGATTCCCGCGCCGCAGGGGGTTTGACTGGATGACCCTTGGGGGTCCCACCCCATTGTCCAGTTCTGTCATTCC
Organism: Podarcis erhardii; assembly: GCF_964252035.2. Lineage (NCBI taxonomy): Eukaryota > Metazoa > Chordata > Lepidosauria > Squamata > Lacertidae > Podarcis > Podarcis erhardii. Next base: position 126,953,016 of record NC_138498.1, on the reverse strand, counting down.
ACCTCTGCCCCACAACAGAAGTCGTCTGCTTGCCGCACCTGCAGGCAGAAGGAAGGGCTGTGCGTGTCCTCTGAGGAATGCTTCTGACTTTGTGCGTTGCTTAATGAACCAGTTGCCACATCACAGCGGGCGGGACTAGATGACCCCTGGGGGTCCCACCTCTGACGCTGCAAAACCAGTTGCCAATTCAACAATATGAGCTTGGCTGGCGCCGCTCCCGGTGCCCCAAGTTTCTGAGGCTTCTCTGGCGGAGTCCCCAGGGTGCAGATTTCCTCCGGTGAAGTCTTTGTCTTCCTCACGCCGCCAGCCACGCCAGGGCCTTGCAGCGGACGAGCCCCAGGGCCCTCTGCCAGGCGCTGCACGCCCCCTCGTGGGTGCCCACCTCCTCCCAAACAGCCACCATCTCGGCCGGTGCCACGCCATGGACGCTGAACAATACCTCCCTGTAGCAGCAGGCGTCCGGCGGGAAGTGCTCCGAGCCAGCCATGTGGGGCAGGTGCAGGGGGGCCAGGCCGGCCTGGCGGGCGCACAGCCCCACAAAGACGTCCTCCAGGGGCACCAGGGGGACGTGGCGTGCCGCCCCCAGCAGGGCTGGCACGGCTTCCCCTGAGAGGACGTAGGCAGTGCCACTGCAGTACGGGGGGAAGGTGTCGCCCGGGTAGAGCGGGTCCGGGAGGTGGTGCCGACTCCGAGGGTCTCGGTTGGGGCGCACCCACCAGTGGATGCGGCCCAGGTAGGGCGGTGGGGGGCTGGGCAGGGTGCCCAGGTGGCGCGCCAGGGCGGGCAGGTTGAGGAAGACGTCGTCGTCGGCCTTGACCACGAAGGAGGCGCCTGGGCAGCACGTGGCTGCCCACCCGAGGAGTGCCAGGGTCTTGAGCGTCAGGTTGGCGTAGGTGTCCAGGAAGCGGCCCTGGAGGAGGTCTCCGTGCTGCGCCGCCTCCCGCTCCAGGGCGGCCTGCTGGGAGGGCTCCGAGGGCACCCCCAGGGCGAAGAGGGTCCTTGTGGGGCGCCCGCCGGCCCACAGCACCCCGCCCCAGGTGTCCCGCACGGCCTGGCGCCGGGCGGCGTGGTCTGGCGCACTGGCCACCAGGACCAGCAGGAAGGGCGTGCGGAGGGCGCAGGGGTCGCCCGCGGGCGCCAGCAGGAAGGCCTCGGAGGAGGGCAGGAGGGGGGCGCAGCTGGAGCAGGAGACAGGGCGCCCCCCGCTGGAGGGGAGCAGGTAGGGCAGCGAGCGCGACAGCAGCGCCTCGTGCGCCCCGCCGGCCAGGAAGAGGACCCCCAGCGAAAGGGCCGAGGCCCCACAGAGCAGCAGCAGCAGGAGGCGGCGGAGGCGGCGGCGAGGGGGCGAGGGGGGCAGCGCCATGCTGCGGGGGGGCCGGCCGAGAGGCTGCAAGAGAGAAAAAGGAGAGAGGTGGAAGAAGTGGCATCCTGCGACCCTCCCCGCCCCGGCTCATTTGGGCCGCTCCCGGCTTGCAACCCCACAGCACCCACCCCCCAACACACTTTATGCTGCCCACCCCCCCAGGGACACCAATTGCAGGAGGTGCCCCCCCCCTCGCGCGCTGCAAGCCCGTCTCTGCACATTGTCGCCCCCGCCTCGCTTGCAAGCTCAATATTTGGGCCCCTGCCCAATCTCATCATGCCAACCCCCCCCCCCGCATGCATGCAAAAAGATCTCCCTGCCCTCCCGATGCGCGGGGGGGGGGGGGCGTTATGGAGCGACGCCATTGCCAGGGGGGGCAAGACTCGCACAGATGCGTCGTCCCTTTGACTGATGCGTCCTCCCTTTGACCCGTTCCACCTTGGACTCTCCCCTGTCCCGCCCCCCCCCCATCTTGCAACCTGAGCCCCCCCTCCCCGCAGCCCACCTCTGCAAAGAGCACCCCCCCCCGCAAGACCAGGGAGGGGCGCGCCAGGCCGAGAAGATGGAGAGATGCGAAGATGGAGGAGGGCGAGGCCGCTTCGGCAGGGAGGATGAAAGGGGGGGGGAGGGAAGAGGAAGAAATACAAGGGGGGGTCTCCGCCTGCCTCCGCCACCTCCCGCCTTGCAGCTGTGCTCCACCAGCCACCTCTCCCCCCGCCCCCCCCCCAATGCGGCTGCAAGGGACCCAGGCGTCCGGGCGCCAGAATGGGATGCTGGAGGCTGCGTGGTGGCTGTTTTTTGCCCCCCCCCAAATCCCCCACAGCCGCCTCCTCCTGCTGCTTGGAGCCCCCCCCCGCCCCGCTTTGTGGGCCCGATCCCCCCCCGCTCTCACCTTTCCCTCTTCGGCCAGGAGACGTCCCTTCGGCGCCCAGGAGGACAGCTGCCTCGGGGTGCAGCCGCCCCCGCCGCCCCCGCCGCCCTCCGTCCGGGCAAACCGGTCCTCGCTGGCCTGCCCGGCGCTCCGATTGGAGGGCAGCCTCTGCCAAAGGCGTCGTGGACTTTGAAGGAGCCCGAACTCGGGCCGAGAGGGAGACACGTGTCCAGAGGAAGGCGCCCGTGGCCAGCCCTCCCCGCCGATGTCCCCAATGCAAGGACGTGGGGAGCCCGAAGGGACCGGTCCCTCGCCGAGTCGCCGGGAAGACGATCTTACTCACCGGGGAGTGACAGGCTCCCTCCGCCCTCCCTCGCCCCAGGGGCGTAGCGTGGGGGTGCAGGGGGGGCCGGCCGCACCGGGCGCAACATCTGGGGGGTGGGGTTAGGGGGCGCAAATGCCTTGCCTTGCCCCGGGTGCTGACAACCCACCTACGCCCCTGCCTCGCCCCCCCCCCCCGCCTCGGCCCTTCGCCTTCCTCCTGCGGTCCTCAAGGTGTCGCGCCCTCGCCCGCCGCCTCCGAGGAGACCCTGCGCCCCACACGCCAGCCCCAGTCCTGCAGCCCCGGCTTGGGGGGCTCCTAGACACACAAACTACGCGACAAGGACAACTGTGACCTTAAAGAAGAATGGGAACCTTTTGCAGAGTACTTAAGCAAAATGAACTGGACTCCTCGGCAGGTTTGGAATAAGCGCACACAAACTTTTTATTGGTAATATAAACACAGATAAATTAAGGACCTTTGCACTTTTACAACATGCAGAGAATAATAGGTGCTGAAAAACCAGAGAGAGGCGTTGAGGGAAGTCTGGGGGCGGGGATTTTCTTTTGGGGGGAGGGGGGAAATGAATGAGGGTGAGGTATTTTTGATAAATTGTTATGTTGAAACTCTTAATAAGAAATATTCCAAAAGAAACCATAGTGTTATAGAACCATAGCGGTGTTGGGATTTTTATCTCACCAGCTGCTCAGCAAGTAGCACTAGGGTTGTTTATATCATGTGAGTGTCCTGAGAGCGAGAGATGGGAAGTCTCAGTACTGTTGGGTACAAAGAGAAGTTACTTTCACTTCTGTGTGAGATGTTGTTCTGTACTGCTGCTGAGGGGACGCAGGTGGCATTGTGGGTTAAACCACAGAGCCTAGGGCTTGCCGATCAGAAGGTCGCGGGGTTCGAATCCCCACGACGGGGTGAGCTCCCGTTGCTCGGTCCCTGCTCCTGCCAACCTAGCAGTTCAAAAGCACATCAAAGTGCAAGTAGATAAATAGGTACCGCTCCAGCGGGAAGGTAAATGGCGTTTCCGTGCACTGCTCTGGTTCGCCAGAAGCGGCTTAGTCCTGCTGGCCACATGAACCGGAAGCTGTACGCCGGCTCCCTCGGCCAATAAAGCGAGATGAGTGCCGCAACCCCAATCGGCCACGACTGGACCTAATGGTCAGGGGTCCCTTTACCCTTTAGTGCTGCTGAGAGAGCACAGGCATGCTGATGGAGTCTCTGTATATAGACCGTTGAATAAAGTACCGGTACTTTTAAAGCCCCGATTGTCTCTTTCTTCTGCAATGAGATGCCAGAAGATTTGTGTGCTCCTCTCAGGAGGGGGGGGGGTCACTTGTCACCGGTCTCTCTGGACTGAGGAAGATTTATAGCCAGAGAGTGACCACCAGAGAGACGGTGTCTTGGGAAGGTGGTGGCCTTCCCAAGCGTTTTCCCAACAAGAGGTGGAAGGGACCCCCAGGGCTTATCCAGCTCAAACCCCCCCCCCCCCCCGCAATGCAGGAATCTCCATTGCAGCATGGAAGAGAGACGGGCACCTGACCCCTGCCGAAAACCCTCCAAGGAATGGAAAGCCCACACCCTCAAATGGCTCTCACCACCAGAAACTTCTTCCTGGTGTGACACGTTTCCTCATTTTCTTCTTATCGATTTTATTTCTATGCCAACGAGGAGCTTGAGGAGGGCGGTAAGTCGTTTTCCTCCCCACAAAAACAGCCCTGCGAGGCGGGTCAGGCTGAGAGGCAGCAAGCCGCACCCGGCGACAGATTCATGATGGCCAAGCCTCAGGACTTGGACCCTGGTCTCTGACCCTCTAACCACTGCGCCACACAGCCAGGCCAGGCCCCTTATTGGAAAGTTGCAGGTGGTGGTGGTCTCCACCCACCCTCCCTTCCAGAAAAGAATAGAATTTTGTTATTACGGTCACAGACCAGTTATGGCTCTCTTACAATATCAGGAAAATCATAATACACAACGGGAATACATTGAATTGCAGTTGGGTATATCAGAGACAATTCAGATATAGCAGCAGTTTAAAATAATATATTAAATCTTGATCACTAAAATATAACCTAAAATTGTCATTTAAAACCTTAATCATTTTGGTAGCACAGCTTGTTCCCTGAGTGTTATCTCTCCTCCAGATATTAGGGGTGGGGGTCTCCCAGAGAGAAAGGGGTCTCTTCCATAGCCACTCTGAAACCCCCAAATTCTCCCCCTGGACAACCTTTTCCGTGGATTCTGCTCCCTTTAGTTGCCAAGTGAAAAGGTTCCCTTTCAGCCAGGCTTTTTCTATACCCTTTTAAATGCTACTGCTACTAGTAATTTAATTATTTCTGCCCCGTCCCTCTGACTGGGTTGCCCCAGCCACTCTGGGTGGCTTCCAATACAATATAAAAGCAAAATGTGTTTGTGGGACCCATTGGTTTGCTCTCGTTTTTATTATGCATGCTGTATTTTTCACCCTGTGCTCTTTTTCTGCGATCAGCGGACGAGGGGGGGTCTGCTAATTTAACAAATAAAAATAGAAGCGAAAGAGCAGAGCGAGGGCTGGGAATAAATATTTTTATTTTTTAAAATTTTCAGACCGCCTGTCTGGCGAAGGGGACTAGAAGCTTGCTTTAATTTTTTACGGAAAGGGCCCTCGTGGCTCCATGGTTAGAGCACTTGCTTGGTGTAGGGATATCGCGGAGCGGGGAGTGGGGTCCGGAGGGAGCACACTTTCCACCAGCAGGCAGCCACGTCTGCCTGCACGCGTGACCCTGGGGTGCAAGAAAAACGCCCCCTCAGACAAGCCGCGGCTGCTGGAACATCGTCCCCTCGGTCTGACCTTTTGCGGTCTCAGCAGTCAGCAGTGTCCTGTCTGTAACCTTTTCCTTTGAGACCTTTTGTCTCCGTTCGTCATACACTGTGCAAGGGGAAATGACGCTGCGGAACAGGTGCCAAAATAGCTTTGTACCACCCCACGATTTCGGGACGGAAGATGTGTAAAGGTCACAGCCCAAAAATGTACCTGCCTGGCTTGCATGTTTGTCTCAATAAAAGGAGGCTCCACAGGAATGGTGGGAGCTCACTCGCTCGCTCGCTTCAGCCCACCTGTGCGCAGCTCACCTGATGATCAAGACCTGTCTTGGGCCTTCACTTCAGCTTGGCATGCAGAATGCCCCAGGAAGGGCTAGGACACAGCTCCCCACCCCTGAAACGCTGCCAGCCAGGGTTAAGAAATGAGCTAGACGGAGCCAAGGTGTGTGAATTGTGGACCGCCTTTTCTGTGATGTAGGTATGATGTTTGTGGGGGTGGTCTTGGGCTACACCCCTTCTGTGATGTATGTATGATGTATGGAGGGGTGGTCTGGAGCTCCAGGGCAGGGAATTTAAAATGTCTATATAAGGGTGGGCACGCCTTTGCTTGGGGTCCTCCTCCTTTCCTGCGTGTGAGGGCAGCACCCTGTTGCAACAGATCAATAAAGATCAGGCTTACTAGCTGCTCTGCTTCTCAATATTCTATGTTATTTTCTCCTACTGATGGAGAACCTACAAAGGACTCTACAAGGGCTCTTGCGTCCCCCATGAGGGAATAAGGGCAGATTTGGTTTACAACAGTCGGAATATCCTCCCCTCTTGTCACTGGAAGCCACGGGTTCGAGTTCTGACCCGCTCCGCCCTCGGAGCAGGAGGAAACGAGCTGGCTCCCTCTTCCATGGTTCAGCCCTTCAGATATGGGATGATGTCTGCCCCATCTCCTCTCAGCCTCCTCTTCTCCACATGGGGAGCTTCCTTCCATGAGGCAGCTGGTTTCTCCCTCCCTCCCTCCCTCCCTCCCTGCGCTGCTAGTTGCATCTTCCTCCCGTCTCCATGGCGACTGAGGCCACTTCTGCGGCTGCTGCAGCTTCCTGCCCCTGGCGGATGTGGCTCCCTGGCCTTTGGCAAGGTTCCTGCCACAACTGTTTTCAGTTTAACGAGTGCCTAAATGAACACTTTAAAAGCCAAGGTTCGAGGACAGAAATCTGGCTGGGTCTGGAATAACCTTGTGAAGTGAAAGGATAAGAAAGAGGGATTTATATCTGGATGTTATGATAGAGATGATATGGAAAACAGGAAGACACAATGAGAGGTAAAGGAGGTGCTGTGGGATTGGTGGAAGTCAACATTTGTTTTACTTTTTAGTGTTTGTGTTATTAACTTGTAAGATATGGATTTGTATTTTGAATGTTGCTTCTTGTGTTTTGTGTCTTGTTATTTTTCGATATTTTTTGTTGCTGTGTGGAAAATACTAATAAAATTTATATTTAAAAAAAAAAGTTTCACGGGGTTGCTCTGTGGAACTCTTCCTCTCTCTGCTTCAGAGGCAAGCAGGGCAGCAGATTGTATTGCTGGACTCTGCAGACTCTGCGCCCGAGCCAGGGACTTTCCTTTTTTTTATTTAAAAAAAAAAAGCCAGCATGACAAAAGTTCAAAGCACAGAGGAGAGTGCTCCTCCTCCCTCTCTCTGAACACAGGCACCCAAGGAAGCTGCAAAATCCAGTCCTTCCTAGTTAATCTGCGGAACTCCCTGCCACCAGAGGAAACGACGTCGGCCATCTTGGACGGCTTTAAAAGAGGATATGGAGGAGGAGAAGTCTATCCATGGCTCGGTCTGAGGGAACGATGCTTCTCAATCCCAGTTGCTAGAAACTGCGTTAGGGGACAGATGCTCTTAAGCCTGAATCCTGCTCGTGGGTTTCCCATAATGGGCGCCAGGTTGGGCAGAACTAGATGTGCCTCCTTGGCATCTTTTGAGTTGGGCTGTCTTCAGGGTCCTTGGGCTCCCCTATTTGATGGTTACCAAGTGTCCCGGTTTCCCGGGGACAGTCCCCGGATTGACAAATCTGTGTCAGGTGTGCGTGCAGGAGCCAGGCCCTGTGACCAATAGGACTCTGAAGGACTGGGGCCTTCCTAAGTTTGTTCTGCAGAGGCAAGGCGCAGCCGCACAGGTGAGGCCGATTGGTAACTCACTGCACCTGGTGGCAAGAGCCGGGAAGGGATATAAGGTCAGCATTTCCCTTCAGCTCTTTGCCACAGCAACACGATTCCTGCCTTGCTATGTTTGGCTTCTCGCTTCCTGATCCTCGGATCTCGGCTTCTTGACTCCTTGCTTCTCGACCCTCGGACCCTTGACTTTGTGGCACCTTGCTTCTTGACCCTCAGACCCTTGACTTCGTGACTCCTTGTTTCTTGATCCTCGGACCCTTGACTTTGTGGCTCCTTGCTTCTTGATCCTTGGACCCTGGCTTCTGGACTCCCATTCCAGCTCCCACCCCGCCATCTTGCCCCCGGTCCCGACGTCCCCAGCTGGAACTTCAATCACCCATGAACCGGACTGTGACAATCTGTCCCTGGACAAAATCCGTCCACGGAATATCCCCAGATTTCATTTAATGTCCCCGGATTTATGTTTTAAGCGTTGTAGATTTATTAGTAGGGAATGAATGTTGCATGATTGGTTCAACGGCACAAGACACATCACATGGGGACTTCCGGCGAGGCCAAATGGCGGGCGCCACGGCAGCGAGCAGCTCCAGAAGCCAGCCAGAGCCAACTGTGCTACCAGGCTGGCCCCGCGGGGGCTGCTGAGACTGCTGCTGCCACTGCCGAGGGGGAACCGGGGGCACCCGCCGCGTCAACTGGGGGAACCACTTACAGCCCCCTGTGACCCAAATCGAGCCGGCAGTGAGATCGACTGGCCACCTGGCCGACTGCTTGGCTCTGGGGCCATGAAAACCCCGGAGCCGACGCAGAAGGAGGAGGAGGAGGAGAGAGAAAGAGGAAGGAGAAAAAAAGAGGGGAGCCCCAACCGAGGTTTTTCTAATTTTTTCCTTAAACTTTTTGATTTTTATTATTTAGTTTAATTCTATAAGATAATATTTCTAGTCAATTACTTCTTGTTTCAGGGATTTTCACGGTATTTCATTTGTTTTGTGTAATTTCTCAATTCTGTGACTGTCTTTTTTCTACTGAGGCCCAGAGGAAGGCCGCACAACAGAGGAGACCACAGAAGAGAAGATATTACTTCTTCTTTTTAATAACTTTTTTTTCTCTGTTCAAAAAAAAGAAGTGTTCCCGGTGTAGTAAAGTTAGTCTCTGTTTAGAAGCTGTTCCTTGGTCAAGTAATAAGAGTGAGGCCTTGTGGGTAACCAACAAGCCACAAGGACTATGGGAAATAAGTCCTGTCCCTTTAACCTCAGACTAACAGGCTCCCAGGGTGTGAGAGATTTACTATGGGAAAGGAGACCCCTGATTTAATGAAAGCTTTGACACCGGGTTCGAAGAATGTGTATCTGCATAAACGCCTCGGAAGGGAGGAAACCCCTTTGATTTAAGTTCTGGGTTCTTAATGAGACCAGCCGCCAGGAGTTAGATTGATTAGCCTGCAGACCGGTCATTGGAGAATTTGAAAAATAATCAGGACCACTGGCAGTCTTCTTTGAGAATTCCTGGAGAACAGGCGAAGTCCCGGCAGACTGGAGGAGGGCAAATGTTGTCCCTATTTTCAAAAAGGGGGAAAGAGAGGACCCAAATAATTACCGCCCAGTCAGTCTGACATCAATACCAGGGAAGATTCTGGAGCAGATCATTAAGCAAACAGTCTGTGAGCACCTAGAAAGGAATACTGTGATCACCAATAGTCAGCATGGATTTCTGAAAAATAAGTCATGTCAGACCAACCTGATCTCGTTTTTTGACAGAATTACAAGCCTGGTAGATGAAGGGAACGCAGTGGATGTAGCCTACCTTGATTTCAGCAAGGCATTTGACAAGGTGCCCCATGATATTCTTGTAAAGAAGCTAGTAAAATGTGGACTTGACTATGCTACCACTCAGTGGATTTGTAACTGGCTGACTGACTGAACCCAAAGGGTGCTCATCAATGGTTCCTCTTCATCCTGGAGAAGAGTGACTAGTGGGGTGCCACAGGGTTCTGTCTTGGGCCCGGTCTTATTCAACATCTTTATCAACGACTTGGATGATGGACTCAAGGGCATCCTGATCCAATTTGCAGATGACACCAAACTGGGAGGGGTGGCTAACACCCCAGAGGACAGGATCACACTTCAAAACGACCTTAACAGATTAGAGAACTGGGCCAAAACAAACAAGATGAATTTTAACAGGGAGAAATGTAAAGTATTGCACTTGGGCAAAAAAAATGAGAGGCACAAATACAAGATGGGTGACACCTGGCTTGAGAGCAGTACATGTGAAAAGGATCTAGGAGTCTTGGTTGACCACAAACTTGACATGAGCCAACAGTGTGACGCGGCAGCTAAAAAAGCCAATGCAATTCTGGGCTGCATCAATAGGAGTATAGCATCTAGATCAAGGGAAGTAATAGTGCCACTGTATTCTGCTCTGGTCAGACCTCACCTGGAGTACTGTGTCCAGTTCTGGGCACCACAGTTCAAGAAGGACACTGACAAACTGGAACGTGTCCAGAGGAGGGCAACCAAAATGGTCAAAGGCCTGGAAACGATGCCTTATGAGGAATGGCTAAGGGAGCTGGGCATGTTTAGCCTGGAGAAGAGGAGGTTAAGGGGTGATATGATAGCCATGTTCAAATATATAAAAGGATGTCACATAGAGGAGGGAGAAAGGTTGTTTTCTGCTGCTCCAGAGAAGCGGACACGGAGCAATGGTTCCAAACTACAAGAAAGAAGATTCCACCTAAACATTAGGAAGAACTTCCTGACAGTAAGAGCTGTTTGACAGTGGAATTTGCTGCCAAGGAGTGTGGTGGAGTCTCCTTCTTTGGAGGTCTTTAAGCAGAGGCTTGACAACCATATGTCAGGAGTGCTCTGATGGTGTTTCCTGCTTGGTTTCGCTGCTGATGTTCCAACTAGCAGCTGTCCTTTCATCCTTTGTGATGGAGAATCAGAAAAGACTCTGAATGTGGAACTTTGGAAGGACTTTAACCATTCTATCTGTCTCTTAGTTGTGAGTATGTAAGTCAGTTAGATTTTACAATGTTTTTGTTTTCTTGCTTGTAACTACCAAAGAAGTGCCTGCTATTTTAGCATGTTTTCTTATGTTCTTTTAAAATAATTTTTTAAAGAAGAAACTGTTTTGGTTTGTGTGCCTTTCCGGGGGAAAAGCTAATTCCTAGCCTTACGCTTGGTTGCGCTCTACCGTAGAATTTCTGTCTGCAAGTCTGTAATACAACTTGTGGAGTGGGGATATCCAGCAATAACGAGGCACAGCCTTCTCCCTGGGTTGTGGCTCTGAGTTCCCCGGATCAAAGGGAGGGGTGGCAGCCTTACCGGTTCTAGTTTGTCCTGTTTCTGTAAAATGTAAACTATCGCCCGCCAGCCCTGCTCAAGAAACCTGATCTGGCCGGAGAGCAAAGACAGGTGAGGGAGGAGCGTGTGGTTTGGGGGCGAAGTAAGTTTACCAAACCCGGATTCTTTGAAAAAAATATGGTAACCTTGCGGCCTATTGAACCCCTTGCCCTCCTGCTTCACAACAGCTTTCACCTGTCCAGGTGCAGCTGCCTGGGAGGAGGGACAAGGCTGATGCACCTGCAGCTGGTGGCCAGTCTTTTGTAGTGATAAATACTTAGTTCCTGGGCCAGGTCACAGGCTCACACCCTGTTCAGTTACAGATAGGTAGCCGTGTTGGTCTGCCATAGTCAAAACAGATACCTGAAGAAGTGTGCATGCACACGAAAGCTCATACCTAGAACTAACTTAGTTGGTCTTTAAGGTGCTACTGGAAGGAATTTTTTGTTTACACCCTATTCAAACACCCTTAAGACAGGATTTGTGAAGGAAAAGACAATGGGGAGGCTTTTCCACTTTGACCTTGCAGAGAAAACATTTGCTCAGTTTAGGAATCAAAATGGTTCCAGGTTGGCCTCCCTGTGTTGATCCATGTATGTGCGGTTATGAACATTACCATATATCTAAGGCCATAAAATTCCTATCACACAGGCCATTACGCCAGATGAGATTCAGAAGGAAGCAGGGACCCCAGACAGAGCCACTGAGTCTCTGCCCCCACCTGCCACTCCCCGCTCCCTGGAACGGGCATTCAGAAGCATCCAGAATAAGCGGGTGGTCAGCTGGGCAAGATGCTTCAGCTGGGAGTTCTGCATCTCAGGGGCGTGGGACTAGATGACCTTTGGAGGGATCTCCAAAGTCTACATTTCTAGTCAATGCACTCTACGTGGGGCTACTTTTGAAGGTGACCCGGAAACTGCAATTAATCCAGAATGCGGCAGCCTGACTGGTGACTGGGAGTGGCCGCCAAGACCGCATGACACAGGTCTTGAAAGATCTACATTGGCTCCCAGTATGTTTCCAGGCATTCTGGGAGTTCTCGGTCCACATACTGCTTAAGCCTGCCCTGTAGAATTTTAAGCATAACTTTGCTAGGGTGTGAAATGAGTGCAATTGTGCGGTAGTTGGAAGTTCAGGGAAGTTACCTAGCTTTAAAAATAATATAAAATCAACTCCTTTGCCAGTCTCCTCCACTTCAACACTATTTTGCCCTTGGAAAAACAACTCTTTCCCCTGCCACCTCCCCAAGCACACCTCCTACCCCAGGAAGTGCGCAGAGGTGACAATTGCTGAGCTGATTGTTGGCCAAGGAGAGCCTAAGCCCATCACCAAACTTGCCAAGGGGCCAGACATGCAAAGGAAGTTCTGTTGTACTTTGGGTGGTGGGACTTCAGAGGGGTTTGCCTGTGCTCATCTTATACATGGGTCTTGCTCTTATGCTAATCTTGTACCAAGGATTTGTCTGGACCTGTTTGCCAAAGTTGAACTAGTGTAACCCCTGTCTACCCCTCCCCTTTTGTGACATGTCTGTTCCTCTTTGAACATGTTGCACAATAAACTTTGGTCTACAGCTATTTGCTCTGGTTGGTGGCTGGACTCCTCCCTTTATTCCGCCGAGCTGGGTGCCTGAGCAGCCTCACACCTAGATTTTTCTGCAAGGTCAACTGGGGGAACCACTTACAACCCCCTGTGACCCAAGTCGAGCCGGGAGCGAGTGCCGACTGCTTGGCTCTGGGGCCATGAAAACCCTGGAGCCGACGCAGGAGGAGGAGGAGGAGAAGGAGGAGGAGAGAGAAAGAGGAAGGAGAAAAAAGAGGGGAGCCCCAACCGAGGTTTTTCTAATTTTTTCCTTAAACTTTTTGATTTTTATTACAGATAGGTAGCCGTGTTGGTCTGCCATAGTCAAAACAAAACAAATTCCTTCCAGTAGCACCTTAAAGACCAACTAAGTCAGTTCTTGGTATGAGCTTTCGTGTGCATGCACACTTCCTCATACCAAGAACTGACTTAGTTGGTCTTTAAGGTGCTACTGGAAGGAATTTGTTTTGTTTTGATTTTTATTACTTAGTTTAATTCTATAAGATAATATTTCTAGTCGGTTTCTTCTCGTTTCAGGGATTTTCACGGTATTTCATTTGTTTTGTGTAATTTCTCAATTCCGTGACTGTCTTTTTTCTACTGAGGCCCAGAGGAAGGCCGCACAACAGAGGAGACCACAGAAGAGAAGATATTACTTCTTTTTAATAACGTTTTTTTCTCTGTTCAAAAAAAAAAAAAAAAAGTGTCCCCGGATTCTTTGAAAAAAATATGGTAACCTTGCGGCCTATTTAACCCCTTGCCCTCCTGCTTCACAACAGCTTTCACCTGTCCAGGTGCGGCTGCCTGGGAGGAAGGACAAGGCTGATGCACCTGGAGCTGCTGGGGTGGGAGAAGGGCTGGGAGCTTGAGAAAGACCCCTGGAAGATGCTGGGGTTGGAGGAAAGAATGAGGAGGGGGCTGGCTGTTCTGCCAGTGATGCAGCCATGGGGCGGTGGTGGTGGTGGGGTTGCTTATCCAGCTCAGCCCCCTTTTTGACTTCTCAATTTGACCATTGAAAGGAGGTTGAGTGCCACCTGTCAGGGGTTTATCGTGATATGGAAGGGGGGGGCATGTCTTCTTCACCTTCTTCTTCGCTACAATATATCAATTTATTTCCAATTGTCAATGTCAAAAGGGACTAAAATCTATAAAATTCATAGAAAATCAACATTTGCTCAATTTCTCTAGGACTCCATGACACCTCCCCTGTCGTCCATAATCCCTCAAGCAAGGTGTCAAGACCCTAATCCTGTCAAATCACTCTGCCAAGCCTTTCCTCCGGGCAATGCCAGTACATGGACCATTGTCTTCTCATCACCGGTACTCAGGATGTGCTTATCTGCGCATATCTCCAGCTCTGCATATTCCCCCCTCACTCCTCCATATGTTAATCCTGTGTAACCCAACCTCTTCTTAATGTATTCATGATGTAACTGGGATGTATTTTGCACTGTATTCTGGGACATGGTGGGAAGTTTTAAAAGTTCATGTCACCCCTTTCTCGCTGTTCAATCTCGCCTTGAACCTGTTGCGAAATAAACTTGGATCTTCTGCAGTTTGCTCCTGTCTCCGGCTGAGCTCATTTTCCTCCGCAGGGACCCGCGGACTTAGTCCGACGAGCTGGGTGGCAGAGCAGCCTTGCACCCAGATTTTACTGTAACAATCGGCTGCAGGGGGTTCGACTAGTGGCCCTCGGGGGGTCCCTTCCAGCTGAACCATTTTATGATTACGTGATTCTATATATGCATACCCTTTGGAGGACTAAACTCAAAGCATGCTCATCAGTGTTGCCTTGTCCTCCAGGAAAAAAGTGAGCCGTGGGGTGCCTTAGGGTGCTGTCCTGGGCCTGTTGTTGTTCAACGTCTTCATAAACGACTTGGAAGGAGGAACTGAGGGGGTGCTCATCCCATTTGCAGATAACACCACATTGGGAAGGGTAGCTAAAGCCACAGAAGACGGATTTGGGATTCAAGGTGACCTTAACAGAATGGAGAACTGGGCACAAACTAACGGAATGTATTTCAACAGGGACAAATGTCAGGTTCTGCGTGTTGGCAGGAAGAACCAGATGCACAAATATTGGATGGAGGACACCTGGCTCACTATCAGTACATGTGAGAAGGATCTAGAGGTCTTGGTGGGTCACAAGCTGGTCAGGAGTCCAGAGTGCCTATTTCTCTCCCTCTGAAAAATGCAAAGCAGCCCATTTCTGAGAGAGGAGGGAATTCCTGGAGAAGTGGGCGGAGGAATTCTTTTCCCCTCTTGTGCTTGGCAATTGTTCCTCCTTCACACACTGCAATGTGCTGCTCCCAGCAGAAGTTAGATGCATTTCTATGTGTTCCCATTGACTGAATGGGGGCTTAGCAAGCTTTAGTGAAGGTTTCCGCAAGTATTTGCCTCCAGTTGACCCTCATGGTTTCACAGATGAGCCGTTGACAATCTCTCTCTCCTTCCTTGGAGGAAGGTGACCCTTCGGTTTGGGCTGGGTGTTCCTCAATATGCAGATGATACCCAGCTCTACCTCTCTTTCAAATCAGAACCAGTGAAGGCGGTGAAGGTCCTGTGTGAGTGTCTGGAGGCGGTTGGAGGATGGATGGCGGCTAACAGATTGAGGTTGAATCCTGACAAGACAGAAGTACTGATTAGCTGCTCTCCCTGTGCAAAGGTCAGAGGGGGCAGGGTTTCTGTTGAGGCAGGTGATTAGCTGTGGGAGGAGCTTATCAGAGCTTGCAGGGCAGCGGCCGGCGCCGCTAGGCGCGCACAGTTTGATCCATCTTTTACATTTAGGGGAGCTAGTCTCAAACGTTTGTTGGGGGAGACCTAGGGGTTTTTTTTGGGGGGGGAGTTATTTGTCCTGTCTGCACGCTTCTTATGATGGAGGACCGCTGTAGCCACCCCCAACGACACGTTCTCAAGATGGAGAGTGAGGGAGCAGCTGCAGTCGCCTGCGGTTCCTGCGCAATGTTTGCCATCTTGCCAAAGGTTGCAGGCAGCTTTACCTGCAGCAATTGCATGTTGATTGCCCTCTTAAAAGACAAAGTCCAGCAACTGGAGGAACGTGTGGCTACGCTCCAAAGAATTAGAGAGCTGGAGCTCTTCTTGGAAGCAACAGAGCACACCGTCTCCACCAAGGAGGAGACAGGGGACTCCCCTGAGAAGGAGGGGTAGCAAACTAAATATGACATAATAGGCATCACTGAATGCCCGACCTGAAGAATTTGGAGCAAATGATTCAGCAGAGGAAACACAGCCCAGAATAACTAAGGAGATAGTACAAGAATACTTGGCTAGTTTAGATGTATTCAAGTCTCCAGGGCCAGATGAACTGCATCCAAGAGTATTAAAAGAACTGGCAGATGTGATCTCAGAACCACTGGCAGTCTTCTTTGAGAATTCCTGGAGAACAGGCGAAGTCCCGGCAGACTGGAGGAGGGCAAATGT
Source organism: Podarcis erhardii (assembly GCF_964252035.2). NCBI lineage: Eukaryota > Metazoa > Chordata > Lepidosauria > Squamata > Lacertidae > Podarcis > Podarcis erhardii. Next base: position 126,937,120 of record NC_138498.1, on the reverse strand, counting down.
TGTCCCTATTTTCAAAAAGGGGAAAAGAGAGGACCCAAATAATTACCGCCCAGTCAGTCTGACATCAATACCAGGGAAGATTCTGGAGCAGATCATTAAGCAAACAGTCTGTGAGCACCTAGAAAGGAATGCTGTGATCAGCAATAGTCAGCATGGATTTCTGAAAAATAAGTCATGTCAGACTAACCTGATCTCGTTTTTTGACAGAATTACAAGCCTGGTAGATGAAGGGAACGCAGTGGATGTAGCCTACCTTGATTTCAGCAAGGCATTTGACAAGGTGCCCCATGATATTCTCGTAAAGAAGCTGGTAAAATGCGGTCTTGACTATGCTACCACTCAGTGGATTTGTAACTGGCTGACTGACCGAACCCAAAGGGTGCTCATCAATGGTTCCTCTTCATCCTGGAGAAGAGTGACTAGTGGGGTGCCACAGGGTTCTGTCTTGGGCCCGGTCTTATTCAACATCTTTATCAACGACTTGGATGATGGACTCAAGGGCATCCTGATCAAATTTGCAGATGACACCAAACTGGGAGGGGTGGCTAACACCCCAGAGGACAGGATCACACTTCAAAACGACCTTGACAGATTAGAGAACTGGGCCCAAACAAACAAGATGAATTTTAACAGGGAGAAATGTAAAGTATTGCACTTGGGCAAAAAAAGTGAGAGGCACAAATACAAGATGGGTGACACCTGGCTTGAGAGCAGTACATGTGAAAAGGATCTAGGAATCTTGGTTGACCACAAGCTTGACATGAGCCAACAGTGTGATGCGGCAGCTAAAAAAGCCAATGCAATTCTGGGCTGCATCAATAGGAGTATAGCATCTAGATCAAGGGAAGTAATAGTGCCACTATATTCTGCTCTGGTCAGACCTCACCTGGAGTACTGTGTCCAGTTCTGGGCACCACAGTTCAAGAAGGACACTGACAAACTGGAACGTGTCCAGAGGAGGGCAACCAAAATGGTCAAAGGCCTGGAAACGATGCCTTATGAGGAACGGCTAAGGGAGCTGGGCATGTTTAGCCTGGAGAAGAGGAGGTTAAGGGGTGATATGATAGCCATGTTCAAATATATAAAAGGATGTCACATAGAGGAGGGAGAAAGGTTGTTTTCTGCTGCTCCAGAGAAGCGGACACGGAGCAATGGTTCCAAACTACAAGAAAAAAGATTCCACCTAAACATTAGGAAGAACTTCCTGACAGTAAGAGCTGTTTGACAGTGGAATTTGCTGCCAAGGATTGTGGTGGAGTCTCCTTCTTTGGAGGTCTTTAAGCAGAGGCTTGACAACCATATGTCAGGAGTGCTCTGATGGTGTTTCCTGCTTGGCAGGGGGTTGGACTCGATGGCCCTTGGGGTCTCTTCCAACTCTATGATTCTATGATTCTATGATTCTATGATTCTATGATTCTACTGTTTTGGGGGGACAGGAGGTGGGCAGGTGTGGAGGATTCCCTGGTCCTGAATCGGGTAACTGTGCCCCTGAAGGACCAGGTGTGCAGCCTGAGAGTCATTTTGGACTCACAGCTGTCCATGGAGGCACAGGTCAAATCTGTGTCCAGGGCAGCTGTTTACCAGCTCCATCTGGTATGCAGGCTGAGTCCCTCCCTGCCTGCAGACTGTCTCACCAGAGTGGTGCATGCCCTAGTTATCTCCTGCTTGGACTACTGCAATGTACTCTATGTGGGGCTACCTTTGAAGGTGACTCGGAAACTGCAATTAATCCAGAATGCGGCAGCTGGACTGGTGACTGGGAGCGGCCGCCGAGACCACATAACACCGGTCTTGAAAGACCTACATTGGCTCCCAGTACATTTCCGAGCACAATTCAAAGTGTTGGTGCTGACCTTTAATGCCCTAAACGGCCTCGGTCCTGTATACCTGAAGGAGCGTCTCTACCTCCATTGTTCTGCCCGGACGCTGAGGTCCAGCTCCGAGGGCCTTCTGGTGGTTCCCTTACTGCGAGAAGCCAAGTTACAGGGAACCAGGCAGAGGGCCTTCTTGGTGGTGGCACCCTCCCTTCAGATTTGAAGGAAATAAGCAGCTATCTTATATTTAAGCCCTGTTTAGGGAAGTTTTTAATATTTAGTGCTGTATTGTTTTTAATACTCCATTGGGAGCCGCCCAGAGTGGCTGGGGAAACTCAGCCAGATGGGCGGGTTATAAATAAATAAATAAATAAACAAATAATTATTCCAGCTCCAGAATTCTAAGATGCTGGGGCAAAGAATAATAGAAATGTAGACTTTGGAGATCCCTCCAAAGGTCATCTAGTCCCACGCCCCTGCGATGCAGAACTCCCAGCTGAAGCATCTTTCCCAGCTGACCACCGGCTTATTCTGGAAGCTTCTGAATGCCCCTTCCAGGGAGCGGGGAGTGGCAGGTGGGGGCAGAGACTCAGTGGTTCTGTTTGGGGTTCCTGCTTCCTTCTGAATCACATCTAGTCCAATGGCCTGTGTGATAGGAATTTTATGGCCTTAGATGTATGGTAATGTTCATAACCGCACATACATGGATCAGCACAGGGAGGCCAACCTGGAGCCATTTTGATTCCTAAACTGAGCAAATGTTTTCTCCGCAAGGTCAAAGTGGAAAAGCCTCCCCATTGTCTTTTCCTTCACAAATCCTGTCTTAAGGGAGTTTGAATAGGGTGTGAGCCTGTGACCTGGCCCAGGAACTAAGTATTTATCATTACAAAAGACTGGCCACCAGCTGCAGGTGCATCAGCCTTGTCCCTCTCCCAGGCAGCTGCACCTGGACAGGCGAAAGCTGTTGTGAAGCAGGAGGGCAAGGGGTTCAATAGGCCGCAAGGTTACACAAAACAAATGAAATACCGTGAAAATCCCTGAAACGAGAAATAATCGACTAGAAATATTACCTTATAGAATTAAACTAAATAATAAAAATCAAAAAGTTTAAGGAAAATGGTCTTAAGGGTGTTTGAATAGGGTGTGAGCCTGTGACCTGGCCCAGGAACTACCATATTTTTTGCTCTATAAGACTCACTTTTTCCCTCCTAAAAAGTAAGGGGAAATGTGTGTGCGTCATATGGAGCGAATGCAGGCTGCACAGCTATCCCAGAAGCCAGAACAGCAAGAGGGATCACTGCTTTTGTTGTTCTGGCTTCTAAGATTCAGAATTTTTTTTTTCTTGTTTTCCTCCTCCAAAAACTAGGTGCATCTTATGGTCTGGTGCGTCCTATAGAGCGAAAAATACGGTAAGTATTTATCACTACAAAGGAATGGCCGGGCTCCCCAGGCAATCCAATCAAATAACCTGCCAGACAGGAAATAAACAAGCATAAGAGAAAAACAATATTGAGATTTCTGTTTTAAGACCACCTTTTCTGTGATGTATCTGAGGGGTGGTCTTAGGTTACACGCCTTCTGTGATGTATGTGTAATGTTTCTGGGGGTGGTCTTGATCTACAGGATGGGAATTTCAAAAGTCCTTGCACAGCATTCTTGTGGGTCCTCCTCCTTTCCTGTTTCAACAGATTAATAAAGATCAGGCTTACTAGCTGCTTTGCTTCTCAATATTCTCTGGTTGGCCTCTGTTATTTTCTCCTACCTATATGGAACCTATGTAAGGACTCTATATGGGCTCTTGGATACCCCATAAGGGAAAAGGGCATATTTTTATTTACAACACCTGCAATGCTGGTTTTGTCACCAGATTACAGGCAGGGCAGAGGGCCTGATCCACCACATGGGCCCAGAAAACCCTCTTGATTCTCTCCCCGGCTGAGACTGAGCCCTGCCGGGAGCCTGCAGAGTGTGGTTGTTTATCTGCTCTGAAAGAGGGTCCACATTTGCATGCATGCCAGCAAATGCAAACAGAATGCAAACCTGTGTTATGGGCTGGCGAGTTCAGTGTCCCTGGCAGACCTTCGGATTCTCTGCTAACGCAAGTAAACAAAAAAAGATAAATCTGTCTCTGTGTGCAGGGAGTCTCAGCTTGCAAGCGCCGCCTGCCTTTCTGCCCTTGAGCCACTCTCCCCATTTTCTCAGCACAAAGATCCTAGGGCAATCATAAGCGTTGGAAGAGACTCCCTGCAATGCAGGGATCTCCGCTGATGTATTATTCTGGCATCTTTAGGCAAAGGAGATCCCTCTGTTCATCGTGAAAGCAGAAGGCGGGCGTCAGCGAGGGAGAAGGGGGGCGACGTCAGACCCCCACCCTGCCTTGGCCACCCATTGCAGGTCCCCAAGCTGCACCTTCGCCCCACCCCCATATCCTCCACCCCATGCCCGACTTGATCAGTGCCAATTCACAGAATCCTAGTTGGGAGGGCACCCCGGCGGTCATCTAGCCCAACCCCCTTCAAGGAATCCCAGCTAAGTCAGGGGTCATAGAATCATCCTAGAATCCTAGAGTTGGAAGAGACCCCAAGGGCCATCGAGTCCAGCCCCCTGCCAAGCAGGAAACACCATCGGAGCACTCCTGACATATAGGGACAGACTCACAAGCCCAGACATCCGAGCCCTCTTTCCTGTTGGGCTTCCTGGGGGCTTGCGCCAGGGCACTGGCTTCTCGGGGGCGCCCCAGCGAGCGGGAGAGATGCGCGGCTTTGCTGGCCGCCTCCCCTTTCCCTGCACCTGCCAGCCAGCCAGCCCCCCCCCCTCGCCCCCTTTCTTCCTCTGGCTAGGGAGCCTCCGCGCTGGGTTTGCAGCCCTGCTGGCAGGCTCCCCTTGCCCGTCCTCTTCAGCTACATCTGCCCCTACTCATGAGTAGCAGCAGCAGTTGCTGCTGCCCTGGTTTCTCTCTCTCCCTGGAATCGTGCCCTGTGTTGGATATTACGGGCAACTCTTTCCCGGGGAAGGGAAGCCTCCTCCCATCGCTGCTCTTCTTCTTCTTCTTCTTCTTCTTCTTCTTCTTCCTCTTCTTCTTCTTCTTCTTCTTCTTCTTCCTCTTCTTCTTCTTCCTCTTCTTCTTCTTCTTCTTCTTCTTCCTTCTTCTTCTTCTTCTTCTTCTTCTTCTTCTTCTTCTTCTTCTTCTTCTGGGGGGGGGGCTCCTTCTCTGCCCACCCACCAAGGTCCCTAGGGGTTGTAAAGCAAGCCAGACCATTTAGCACCGTCTCCATGCATTCCAGTAGCTGGCCATCACCCACTCCAAGCCCTGCGAAAAATATCATCACTATTATTATTATTATTATTATTATTATTATTATTATTATTACTACTACTACTACTACTGCCCTCCCCCCATAGATATCAGGGTGGCTCACAGCCTGAAACTACAGTACTAAGCACATGCTAGAAACTAGAACAAAGGCAAACCAAACCAAGCCAGTAACCCTCCTTCTCCCTTATTTGTGAAACAAGCTTGTTAATAATAATAATAATAATAATAATAATAATAATAATAATAATAATTTATTATTTATACCCCTCCCATCTGCCTGGGCTTCACCAGCCACTCTGGGCGGCTTCAAACAAAGTATTAAAATACAATGGTCTGTTAAACATTAAAAGTTTCCCTATACAGAGCTGCCTTCAGATGTCTTCTAATTGTCAGATAGTTGTTTATTTCCTTCACATCTGGTGGGAGGGCGTTCCCCAGGGCGGGCGCCACCACCGAGAAGGCCCTGTGCCTGGTTCCCTGTACCCTCACTTCTCGCAGGGAGGGAACCGCCAGAAGGACCTCGGATCTGGACCTCAGTGTCCGGGTGTTAATTGCCTGTCCAATTAAAAAAGAAAGGCACTGAAGGTTTCTGAGATCAATGCACGCTAAAAAGCATTGCAGGGGGTTGGGCTAGATGACCCGCAGGGCCCTTCCAATTCTACATTTCTCTGAAAAACACGCACACGCACAACCCAACTGTGGTGTCCCTCTGCAGTCCTCGCCCCAGAAAGTGTGCCTTCTCTTGCTACCTGTGGTTTCTGGTCTCTCGTCAGGCCCCTCCCCCCCCCCCAATCTATTCATATTCCTTTTCCCCTAACCTCCAATATTACATTTTCCTCTGGTTAAGACTTAAAACAGAAAGCCCTAATCCCCAGCTGTGTTTCTTGCTGCAGTCCTACTGTCTACTCAGAAGTAAGGTCCTATTAGATTCAGCAGGGCTTACTCTCAGGTAAGGGCAGTTAGGGCTGCAGCCTTTGTGAACCCGGTTTTGGGTCCTTTTTAGGTTCAGGATGTCACTGCTTTACACCCCCACCCACCCCACCCCCCACAATATTTGAAAATGTCAGCTTTGTACTTAAACACAAATTGGCCGGGAACCTCATTTTCTGTGTCTTTATTAATTTATTTAAAGAACAACGATACAATATGATAATCTTAATTGTCATTGTCCCATACAGAACAACGAAATTGGAAAAAAAATCTACACCAGAGATTCAAAAACCAACAAGCCTGCTATCCCAGCCTGGTGATTGCTTGAACTTTTGGATATGTGGTGATTTGAATCATGAGGATGAATTAGAAGAACTGCTGAGTCTTGAATGAGTCTTTCTTTGGAATCGAGGACCTAATTAGATTTTCATTTTATTTTGTTCTAAGGGCTTGTTAGAGATAATGTGTAAGGCGTGGTGTCAGCTACCCCAAAAAAGTCGCCAACTCTGGGAAAGGGGGGGTGGGGCACCGGAGGGGATCTCTACACCACAGCGCCGGATATGTTTTAAACATAATCATCTGCTCAAATTCTTGGTACAGATACATTATTTCTTTTAATAAATGGGAAGTTTTTATTGCATATATATCAAAGCAATGTATACAAGTTAACACATTGGCAGGATTTTAAGAAACATTTGCAATATGATTATAAAGGATAGAATTGGAAACAATAAGATGAATAATATGTATATCCATTCACTACAGCCCGGCGTGGCCCACGTGGCAGACGTATGAGGCCCTGTGGTCCTCAGTCGGGACGGGCAGCAGGCGGGCGAAGCTGGTGGTGCCGTCGTCAACAGGTTTACCACACCTATTTGAACATGGCTATCATATCACCCCTTAGCCTCCTCTTCTCCAGGCTAAACATGCCCAGCTCCCTTAGCCGTTCTTCATAAGGCATCGTTTCCAGGCCTTTGACCATTTTGGTTGCCCTCCTCTGGACACGTTCCAGTTTGTCAGTGTCCTTCTTGAACTGTGGTGCCCAGAACTGGACACAGTACTCCAGGTGAGGTCTGACCAGAGCAGAATACAGTGGCACTATTACTTCCCTTGATCTAGATGCAATACTCCTATTGATGCAGCCCAGAATTGCATTGGCTTTTTTAGCTGCCGCGTCACACTGTTGGCTCATGTCAAGTTTGTGGTCAACCAAGACTCCTAGATCCTTTTCACATGTACTGCTCTCAAGCCAGGTGTCACCCATCTTGTATTTGTGCCTCTCATATTTTTTGCCCAAGTGCAATTTGAAGGGGGTTTATTTTCTTGACCCAAAGCCCCCTCCCCCAAAAGGAAGGCAGCATCTGGATCCCAAGGAAGAACAGCTGCAGTCCTCCTGTAGCCTGGAAAGAAGGAGGGCTGAGGGGGCCCCCTGGGTGGGGGCGGACTGAGAGGGGGGAGCGGAGGGAGACCCCCAAGAAGGAGAGCTGAGGGGACCCCCTGGGTGTGGGGGGCGGACTGAGAGGGGGGCGGAGGGGGACCCCCAAGAAGGAGGGCTGAGGGGACGCCCTGGGTGTGGGGGGCGGACTGAGATGGGGGGGCGGAGGGAGACACCCAAGAAGGAGGGCTGAGGGGGCCCTCTGGGTGTGGGGGGCGGACTGAGGCGGGGAGCGGGGGAGACCCCAAGAAGGAGGGCTGAGGGGACCCCCTGGGTATGGGGGGTGGACTGAGAGGGGGGAGTGGAGGGAGACCCCCAAGAAGGAGGGCTGAGGGGGCCCCCTGGGTATGGGGGGCGGACTGAGAGGGGGGAGTGGAGGGAGACCCCCAAGAAGGAGGGCTGAGGGGGCCCCCTGGGTGTGGGGGGCGGACTGAGAGGGGGGAGTGGAGGGAGACCCCCAAGAAGGAGGGCTGAGGGGGCCCCCTGGGTGTGGGGGGCGGACTGAGAGGGGGGAGTGGAGGGAGACCCCCAAGAAGGAGGGCTGAGGGGACCCCCTGGGTGTGGGGGGCGGACTGGGAGGGGGGAGGGAAGGGAGACCCCCAAGAAGGAGGGCTGAGGGGACCCCCTGGGTGTGGGGGGCGGACTGGGAGGGGGGAGTGGAGGGAGACCCCCAAGAAGGAGGGCTGAGGGGACCCCCTGGGTGTGGGGGGCGGACTGGGAGGGGGGAGCGGAGGGAGACCCCCAAGAAGGAGGGCTGAGGGGACCCCCTGGGTGTGGGGGGTGGACTGAGGGGGGAAGTGGGGGAGACCCCCAAGAAGGAGGGCTGAGGGGACCCCCTGGGTGTGGGGGGCGGACTGAGGGGGGGAGCGGAGGGAGACCCCCAAGAAGGAGGGCTGAGGGGGCCCCCTGGGTGTGGGGGGCGGACTGAGGGGGGAAAGGGCCCCCCAAGCCTGACTCCGCCAGAGCCTGGAAGAAGCCCAGCTGGGCCTGCCAGCCTCCACGTCCCAGGGAAGGAGGCGTCTCCCCGATTCAGTGGGGCTGCCCCAGGGAAGAGGGGGAGCTGGAGGGCAGACTTGGAAGGGTCTCCCTTGGGGGGATCTGGGACTCCTCTTCCTCCCTGGCGCCTGCTCTCGAGGAGACTCCTGGGGAAGCCCCGTCTCCCTGGCGCCGAGTCGGGCTCCCAGGGGGGCTCCGGGGGGCAGAGGGGGGGCTGGGCTGGGGGGGCCCTGGGCTCGGCAAGGGTTAAGAGGAGCAGAGCTGGAGTCCTAGAGAGGACGGGAAGGGGAGGGGGAGGGGGAAGGTCCTCCATGGGTAAATTCCCCCTCCCCCTCCCTCCCTGCTTTCTTCTCTCTCCTGGACTCCGGTGAGTCTCCTCTCTCCTCCCCCTGAGGGTGCCATGGGGAGAAGGGGGTCCCAGGGGGGCAGGGAGGGGCCTGGGGGTCCCTGCTCAGATCATGCACAGTGGGGGGAGACCCCCAAGTCAGGGAGCAGGGGGTCCTCCTTTGTCCTCTCTGCCAAGCCAGGGAGGGGGCGAGTTTGCAGGAAATATGCAGCTCTGCTCTTCCTTGGGATCCAGATGCTGCCTTCCTTTTGGGGAGGGGGCTTGGGGTCAAGGAAATAAACCCCCTTCAGAGGGAGGGAAAAGTCACCTTTGTGAGCAGAGGCTGCAGCCAGAGGGGAACATTCCCACGTGGGGGGAGCACAGGGAGAGGAAAAGCCCGTCAGCATCTGCAGCAGCAAACAGGACCTCTTCCTGTGTCCCAGATGCAACAACACATGTCTCTCCCCTGTCGCTCTCCACACCCAGGGCTGGTGCTGTTACCCTCCAACAACCGGACCTCACTCCCAAAGACACACTCTTCCGTGGTCTCCTAAGACACATGGATGCCAACCAACCAACATTCCCTCCCCTCCCCCTCCTGGTGCCCCTTGAAGTTGGCTTGAGGGCAGGGGGAGGGGCCACCCCACCAGATGAAGGGAGAGGAGGTCCTTCCATCTGGAAAATGGGAATGCTTGCAAAGATTTACTTGAAGATGAGTGCTGCGTAGATAATAAAATTATTGTTTTATGGAATTGCCCCACTTACACATCATTAAAATACACAACAAAATTGTTACAGAAAAGAAGAGAGCAATGTGTAGAAAAATATCATCTTTCTTCTCCCTTTTCCCCTTAGGGTCCAGTGGGCTTTGAAGACGTAGCTCTTCCTTTCACAGAGGAGGACTGGGCTTTGCTGGATCCTGACCAGAGAGCTCTGCAGAAGGAAGTCAAGGAGGAGAATCCTGGGATCGTGGCCTCTCTGGTAAGGCTCCCTGCTGGATCATGAGATCAGTTTTGAAATTCCATACAGATCTCTGAAGGACAAACCTCCTCTATTTTGAGGGAGCCCCATAGCGCCACCTGCAGCATCTGAGATGTTAACCCACCCACAACTCTCCATAGGAGATGCATCTCCTGTTCTGTCTGGGAATATTCTTCCACCAGTCCTGCCTTTTCAAACCAGGATGAGGCTGCTCTGCGCTGCCCAGGCCTTCTTTCATGTAGGCTTCAGAGATCTCAGGGGCGTGGAGGTACATCCTGTCTAATTTTCTGTTTCCCTTTCTGCATCTGTCTGTTTTTGGTTGAGCAAAGAAATGACTGAGCTTGGAGATGGAGCGGATTCCACGACTGAGCCAAATTAAATCTATCCCTGGAAAGAGCCAGGCTTTTTGAATCTCCGGTTCCCATAAATAAGTTAGATAATATCAGCCAGAAAAGGCAGTAATTCATTTCCCTTCTTCCTCTTTCACAAGCATTCATTTGCATTGTTCATTCATTTCAGCCTCGATTTCTTCCTCAGGGCATTATTATTATTATTATTATTAATGATAATAATACTGCCATATAACAGTAGATTGTAGGTTGTAGGTGGTGAATTGGAAAGGAAGAAGGAAGGAGACAACAAGAAAAATCCACATAATGGAGAAACCATATAAATATTCAGAGTGTGGAGAGAACTTTAGTCGGAGCTCCCAGTCCACTTCCCATCAAGGAAAGCTCTTTGTTCACAAGGAGAGCCTCACTTCACATGAAAGAACTAAAGGTGGGAATAAATAAGTGCTTGAAATGTTGGGAAAGCTTCCTTCGCAGCTCCACCCACTATTCCCATAGGATACTTCATACAGAAGAGTGTTTGGAAAAAGCTTCATGCAGGTCAGAAACCAGATCAGTGCTTGGAATGTAGAAAGAGCTTCATTCAGGTGGTGAATCTAATTTTCCATGAAATATTTCCTACAGGGGACTGTTTAGAATGTGGAAAAAGCTTCACCTAGGAAACCAATCTCAATTTCCATTAAATAAAACACAGCAGGGATAATCAGAGAATTTTATAAAATGGTATAAGGCATATGGTATAACTGGTATTAGGAAACTTCATGAGAAATTAAGGGGAAAGATAGCGTTGACCCGGAGTAGTTACAAAATTTATGGTCTCTCCCCGAGTGCCAGGGACCCTCCTCCAAAGAGAGCTTTTTTTTGTCAGAATAATTTCATTTCCCCCAGTTTTTGGCAATTAATGTTCTTGCTGCCACTGTGGCGTAAAGAAATATTTTCTTTTTTTGTTTTGGTATACCTACATCCAATATTCCAAATAAAAAGGCTTCTGTTTGGGGGGCAAAATTTTGTTCAAATGTTTTCTTTAGTTCTTCATACACTGTATCCCAGAAGCCCTTGATTTTATCACATAGCCACCACATATGCAGAAGTGTCCCCTCTACTTGGTTACACCTCCAACATAATTTTGATTTTCTTTTATACATTTTACATATCTTGGTTGGTGTTAAATACCATCTATAAAACATTTTATCAAATTTTCTTTTATTGCCTCACAAGCCATAAAATTTCAACTCTCCTTCCATAATTTTTCCCATGATGTTAATTGAATAGGTTTCCCTAAATCCATAGACAATTTGATCATTACCGCCTTTACCTGTTCATCCATATTCTTCCACTCCAATAAGATTCCATACATTTTAGAAATTATGTTTATTTTGTTTTGTAATAATTATTTATCCAATGCTGAAATCCAATGCCCTTTTTCTTGTCAGCTTTGAAGACCTCATTTATTTGGTGATACTGGATCCACCCTGTTAGGTGGTGTTTTATTTCCTCCCGCAGTTTGGCCAAACTCATGCTGGTAGCTTCGAGAACACTACCCAGCCATCTCGTCCTCTGTTGTCTCCTCCTTGTGCCCTCCATCTTTCCCAACATCAGGGTCTTTTCCAGGGAGTCTTCTCTTCTCATGAGGTGGCCAAAGTCTTGGAGCCTCAGCTTCAGGATCTGTCCTTCCAGTGAGCACTCAGGGCTGATTTCCTTCAGAATGGAGAGGTTGGATCTTCTTGCAGTCCATGGGACTCTCAAGAGTCTCCTCCAGACCAGAATTCAAAAGCATCAATTCTTCGGTGATCAGCTTACTTTACTTTTTAAGATGCTGTCTAGGTTTGCCATCGCCTTTCTCCCAAGGAGCAGGCGTCTTTTAATTTTGTGGCTGCTGTCACCATCTGCAGTGATCCTGGAGCCCAAGAAAGTAAAATCTCTCACTGCCTCCATTTCTTCCCCTTCTGTTTGCCAGGAGGTGATGGGACCAGTGGCCATGATCTTCGTTTTTTTGATGCTGAGCTTCAGACCATATTTTGTGCTCTCCTCTTTCACCCTCATTAAAAGGTTCTTTAATTCCTCCTCACTTTCTGCCATCAAGGTTGTGTCATCTGCATATCTGAGGTTGTTGATATTTATTCCGGCAATCTTAATTCCGGCTAGGGATTCATCCAGCCCAGCTTTTCGCATGATGAATTCTGCTTATAAGTTAAATAAGCAGGGAGACAATATACAGCCTTGCCGTACTCCTTTCCCAATTCTGTAGCTTCTTGTCCCACATAGAGATTTCTCAGGAGACAGATGAGGTGATCAGGCACTCCCATTTCTTTAAGAACTTGCCATAGTTTGCCGTGGTCGACACAGTCAAAGGCTTTTGCATAGTCAATGAAGCAGAAGCAGATGTCTTTCTGGAACTCTCTAGCTTTCTCCATAATCCAGCGCATGTTTACAATTTGGTCTCTGGTTCCTCTGCCCCTTCGAAATCCAGCTTGCACTTCTGGGAGTTCTCGGTCCACATGCTGCTTAAGTCTGCCTTTTAGCATTTTAAGCATAACCTTGCTAGCGTGTGAAATGAGTGCAATTGTGCGGTAGTTGGAGCATTCTTTGGCACTGCCCTTCTTTGGGATTGGGATGTAGACTGATCTCCAATCCTCTGGCCACTGCTGAGTTTTCCAAACTTGCTGGCATATTGAGTGTAGCACCTTAACAGCATCATCTTTTAAAATTTTAAATAGTTCAGCTGGAATACCATCACTTCCACTGGCCTTGTTATTAGCAATGCTTTCTAAGGCCCTTTTGACTTCACTCTCCATGATGTCTGCCTCAAGGTCAGCAACCACACTACGGGGGGGGGGGGATCTACTTGTCCTTGTCCTCCGCTCTTCCTCAGTAGCATGTTAGACGCCTTACGACCTGAGATGCTCGTCTTCCAGTGTCATAACTTTTATTTGCCTGTTGTCTTTGTCCATGGAGTTTTCTTGGCAGGGATACTGGAGTGGCTTGCCGGTTTCTGCTCCAGGTGGATCACGTTTAGTCAAAACTCTCCATTATATCCTGTCCGTCTTGGGTGGCCCTGCACAGCTTAGCTCATAGCGTCTCTGAGTTATTCAAGCCCCTTCGTCACAACAAGGCAGTGAAAGTGGCCCAATTCAATTCCATATTTTTCTTTCCCCCAGTTATTGCTTCCTGAGGTGAAATCCACCAGGGGGTTTTAGGTTCTAAGACCACTTTATGATTTTCCTATACTCTATATATCAATTTTCTTATTATATGATTCAAAATTGATTTCTTTCCATGTTTTAATATAATTGTCTTTAAATAGATTGGTGTTTTCATTTGTCAGCCAGATTCCCAAATACCTTAGTTTTATTTACTGTTTCCAATCCTGATATTTTCTTTAGTTCTTCTTTTTCCTGTGTTGACATATTTTTTGCTAGCATACTAGTCTTATTTTTATTTAATTTAAATCCTGCCACTTCCAAATTTAAGGATTTTCCCTATTATTTCTGGTATGCTTTCCTCCAGATTTTCAGTAGTTAGAATTAAATTGTCTGCAAAGCCTTCATCTTGTGCGACTTCTTCCCCATTGTTAGACCTTTTATCTTGGTCACTCCTTGTTGTCATTGCTAAGAATTCTAGTACCGTAATAAAAAGTGGAGGCGAAAGGGGGCAGCCTTGCCTGGTCCCCTTAACTTACTTTAAATTCTTCTCTTATTTCACTATTTAGTATCAATTTGGCTCTCTGATTTCAAATATTGCCTCAACACCCCTAATAATATTTTCTCCAAGTCCTGCTTTTTCTGTATTTTTTTTTCATGAATGTAATGGTTCTAGGGGTTGCTCGTGCGTAAGCCGGTGCTTATCTCCCCGGCGGGTGCAAACACCTGGCTGGGTTGCCTAAGTGAACCTTTTCTGTCCGGACAGCCACTTACCCGTGGCTGACTCAATCGCTGGCGGAATCCGTCAGTGGGTGTTTCTTAAACTTCTTCCAGCAAAGAAGCTCTTTGACGCCTAGTCTCCTCCTACTCTCTCTGCGCGGAAGCCTTCTGCGCAAGGAGGGCGTGGGCAACGGAGGACCCCTACTCTCCCTGCTGGTCCCAGGCAAGGAGCCATGGGACCGCCTCGCCGCTTCCCCCATCTGCCCCCGTTCTCCACTGGTGCTACGCTGATTCTCTTCCCCAGAAGATGGCTGCTTCTCCCGATCCCTGGACGCTCTCTGGAATCCCTCTGGCTTTTGCTCTCTCCCTCCAGCACTGATGCAGTTCCTGACAATGAAGCTCCAAGAGATGTTGTCGAAGACCTTCTCCATGTCTATCAGCATCAAAATGGCTTTTTTATCTGATCTTGCTTCTAAATATTCTAAAATATCAATTATGTTTCTCATTTTATTGTTCATGTATCTGCCTGGTAAGAAGCCAGCTGATCTCTGTGTATTACTTCATTCAATACTTTTTTTTAATCTGTTGGCTAGGATGTTAGCAAATATTTTATAACCATTATTGAACAATGATATAGGTCTATAATTTTTGATTAGTGTTGGATCTGCTCCTTGTTTGGGTATCAGTGTGATAAATGCTTCTTCCCATGATTTTGGTATTCTTCCTTCTTTTAAAATTCCGTTCAGTACCGTTTCATTGGTTCTGATAATATATCTTCTAACTTCTTATAAAATGCCGCCGATAATCCATCCTTACCTGGGGACTTTCCTATCTTTGCTTTTAAGATTTCTGCACCTCCATCATCGCTGTTGGTAAATTTAGTTGTTCTATTTTCCAATCTGCTATTGTTGGGAGTCTATTTTGTGCTATGTATCTTTCCATTTCCTCTTGGTCTTCTTCTTTTGCATGGTAAAACTTCCTATAGTATTTTTTTTAAAAAAAATATTTTTTATTAATTTTCAATACAATCATACAATATTATCCAAATTTTAGCAAATTTTAACAAAATTCAAATTTTTGGTCTTCCTTCGCTTTCTGATAATCATCCATTTTTAACGTTCAGTACACATTCCTTTCATTGTATTGTCATTTATCTTCCCTCCTTTTTCTATTTCCTTTAAACAATACCTCTTAGAGTTTTACAGTGCTTCTTGAAACCCCACTAGCGTTGTTTGCACCTCACATATATTTTTCAGATATTCTACAAATTTCCCCCCATCTTCGATGAGCTATTGGTTTCTGTAATGGGATAAGGGGTTGCTTGTGCGTAAGCGCAGAGCAGCTCCAAGCTGAGTAGTTGGCTTAAAACTTTCCCCAACCGGACAGCCCTTACTTCGTGGTTGTCTTAATCACTGGCAGAATCCGTCAGTGGGCGTTTCCTGAATTTCTTCCAACATAAGAGCTCCTTGACAGTGAGTCTCCGCCTAGATTCCCTGCGCAACAGCTTTCTGCGCAGAGTGGGCGTCCAATGGGAGGTCCCTGAGTTCTCTCCGCTGGTCTCGCTGGAAGCGTCCCTGAGCCTTCCCTCCGACGCCCCCTCCTCCTCCTCTCCTTCCTCAGCGGAAGTTCTCCCTCTCTCCCTGCTGGTTCCCTCTCCTGCATCTGGAAGCCTTGCCACACCCTGGGCTCCAATGGCAGTTCCCTGACAGTTTCGGATATATCTTATTTTCCCGGTCAGTTTATCAAGTTCCGAATAGTCCGTTAGTTTCATTCTCCATTCTTGGATTGTCGGTACTTCCTCTTGTTTCCATTTTTGGGCCATTAAAATTCTTGCTGCTGTAATTGCGTACTGGAAAAGTTTTAAGTCTTTTCTTCTTATTTCTTTCCTGTAATCCCTAAAAGAAAAAACTTCTGGTTTCTTAACAAATGTATATCTTAACATCTTTTTCAGTTCGTTATATATTTCCTCCCAGAAGCTCTTTACTTTTTTACATTCCCACCACATGTGGTAGAATGTACCCTCCTTTTCTTTACATTTCCAGCACTTATTACATGTTTTATACATTTTTGCCAATTTTACTGGTGTGATATACCATCTATAAAACATTTTCATTACATTCTCCTTCAACCCCACACATGCAGTAATTTTAGAGTTTCTTTCTAAAGATTTTTTATGCCTCCTTGCTACATGTGTTTCTTGTAAACAAATAATGTCCAAATTTTTCTTCTTTAGAAATTGTTCAATATTATTTCGTTTTCTTTTATCATTCATCCATTTGTATTCCAGTTCCATAACTTCATTTTTTTTTAAAAAATAATTTTTATTAAGGTTTTCCAAATTAAAACAAATTAAATCCAATTTATAAACTTTTTCCAATAACTAGGACTTCCCCTCCCCACCCCCTCATGTATTCCAAATCTTCCAAATAAACAATTAGGTTCAACAAATTCTTATCCCCAAATTGCAATCATCCTCCATTACCAGTTTAGCGTAATTCCATCCCCCTAAGATCGATCTATTCCCTTCCACGAGTTTCCCCTTTCAAACATAATACAAAAAAACAAAACAAAACATAAAATTAAATAATAATTTTACAACCTTTGGATTCCAACTTTCCCTCCCCTTTTTCCCTGTTACGTTCCTCCTAGCCCTCCATCTCTAATATCTTCCTGGAGTTCCCACATTGCGTTAAACCCACATCCTCTGATTCTTTGCCAGTCTTATTAATTGCGAATGTCCAATCATTAAATTACGAATGTCCAATCCTAAAAGAAGTCTAACGAGAAGAGGGTCCAATTCTTCTATCCAGATTTTATATCCAGGAGTAAAAACTCCAATTTTAAATCCTAAGCTTGTCAAATCTGGATATCCCAAATATCCCCTTTCCATTTCTGTCCAGTTCTTGTTATTTCCTTGTTCTTGTCGGCCATTCTCCTCCTTTTTGTTTCCCTGTTCTCCCACAGAAATGTTCTTTCTCCAAAAGTTTCTAATATCCCTGCAGAGGCTTGTTGTTCAGGAACAAAACATTACATCATGATCCTTTCATTTTCCAACAGATAGTTCCATTGTTTCCTGTAGTGTGTAGACCTCTGTAGACAAAATAGTGTTCCATTTCTGCAGTTTCCAGGAGATTAAAAGTTCTATTCAGCTGCA